>NC_063257.1:5566142-6184603 GCF_019578655.1 Ricinus communis | reverse complement strand
CTTGCCATTTACTTCTGAGTTTTGATAGATACCAAATAAAAATAAATAAATAAAATGTTCAACATCTGATACATAATTTTCTCTTTTTTTACTAAAAAAAAAAGCAATACTATTAATAATGTTGAATCTAGTGTCTGACATATTGTTTGCATGATTAGAATAAAAGTAAAACAAACATAATCTGATTTTGCCTCTCTAATGTAATTCACCCTAGGTTATGTTTTTTTGAAGCTTACATACATTATCTTGTTTAAACAATACGGTTTATAATTTTAAGACGTGACCAGAAATAATATTTTTAAAACAAGAAAACATGAAATTCAGAAAATTTACATGATAATATGTGCTGATTATACTCTACTGTGATGTAAGAAGTTGAGGAGAGTGAGATGGTAGTGAAATGAAAGGCCTTTTTTGTTTATAGTAGATCCTGGATTTTCCTCCCTTCCCACTTTCCTCGCTCCCAAACATGGGCCTGAGATCTGAAATACTTTCAACTGTGATTTTAACAGTATTTTCTTCAATTGGAATGGGCTTGATGTTTAGATAAGAAGTTGAAGACTTTACTTATGTACAGTTTTGAACCATTGGGCTGAAGCAACGAACTAAAATCTGAGACTGTCACTAACCTTTTTAATTCTACTTCTTTTCCCACCACCCCATAATTATTTGAGACGTATACCCTTTTTTTTTTTTTTTTTTTTGTGTACAAATGATCGAAGGAGAATTTAAACTCGACACTTTGCTGAAGTTGAATTGCGGTCTTATATGTTTGAATCAAAAGTAAAATTAAGAGTCCGGATAATGGTAGAGATGCAGGTAGAGATGCATTTCATTCCATGATTCATAGGAATAAAAATATACGAAAAAGAAAGAAAGAAAGAGATGAGACACAAATAATGCAACCATTAAATCCATTTTGAAAATCAGTGTCAGATTTATTGTTGGTTACGAATGGAGAAGTTCTATCTCACTTGACATCCCACGCTGTGGACCCATTTTTGGAGCTCACCTGTGCCCTCTTGTAGAATGAGACGATACTGTATCAATCTGCTTCTTAGGGCTACCCTAAACAATTGATGGGCACCACATCAAATCATTACCAAAGATTCAATTATTTTGTAACCGACCCTTTAGCTTCTTGTCCTTAACCCCACTATCCAAAACAAAATTTGGCCATTATAAATTGTTACTGTCTTATTCAAGGACAACCTTGTAACCATCTTATCCCAACAAATTAAACTTCAGATGTGTTTGTTATGTACATTAGTATAAATGGTAGGTGTTGAAAATACTTAAACTCAACTTATTTGACATATTAATCAGGTTATTCCTCAATAGTAAATATTTTAATAGACCATTTGTTTGTACATGCAATACTTATAAGTTCTTCAAAGTTTTCTTTATACTAGTTAATCTTTTGCAGAAAAAGTTTAATTTGCCTCGCTAATTTATCACATAAGCTCAATTGAGCTCAAATTATTCATTTTCTAGAGGTGTGCATAACAACACTCTCTATTGCCAAAAGCCTGAATTGGTAAAAATATAATTTATAATTAAACAACTATTTAGAAATAAGAAAGATAATTTTTAAAGAAAAACAATGAGTATACATTGGATATAACAAAGACAAAATATATACTAAAATAACAATTGCATATCAAAGTATGAATTTAAGTATGAGAGAAAAAGAGGGTTTTATTGAGGAGAATATGGAAGCTGGCAATTTACGTCAAAGCCATAAGGTATTAATTAAAGGATAGAGGCAAATTCTCTCACGTTCTTCAAGGTATTTCGGTGATGGCGGGAATCAAATTGATTTCATATTATTTGATTAAAATTTATATATAATTTATTAACAAATCTAAAATTTATATATTTTAAATGGAGTAAAAATTAATTTAGTAATTCATATAATTAAATATGTGTGGAATTGGTTATAAATAAATTTTAACAAAATAAGTAATTTAAATGAATTAGCATTAGTTCATACATTGCATAACATTAAATATCTTTTCAACTTTATCATTTCTATTTTATTTTTTCTAGTATATTTTTCTCATATAAAATGAAATTTTTTTGCAATTTTAATTTGCATTGATCCGCAATAGGAATTCAATCTAACCACATGAATGAAGTCTTTAAAGAAGGCTTCTAGATATCAATGGTTTCACTCCTATCGGACTCTCTGTCCATTCTTCATTTTCATGGCTGCAAGTGTTGTGAAATAAAAATAGAAAGGGAGAGAAAGAGTTGTTGTCATTATTGTTGTAATTTTCATTGCTATTGTTGTTAATGCCATTTCTTGTTGCTATTGTTATTAATGCAATTTCCTGTTACAATAATAATATTGTTTAAGTTGTTCTATCTTCTGTTATGATTATGGGGTGGTGAAGACAAGCAAGTGGTGGCCAACGACAATAACGATGGTGGTATGGGTTGTTGAGTTCTTCTGTATAAATGTAAATTGTTTTTAAATTATATTAAAATAGTTTTCAATTATTATTATTATTATTATCTTGAGGTAGAGACTTTCACTCATTCACTAAGAAGTAATTTGAGCCCAAAGAAAAAAAAAAGCTTTTAATTTAGGCCAAAAAGTAAAACACGGCTAAATTGGATTTATTTAATAAGTTGGGGTCAAATTGAACCTTGCTCTTAATTTCTCTGCCCGCTTGATTAATTTGATATTGATAATATAATGGGACGAGTTATGATCATACCTAACCCCTCGCGAATGGTTCACAGATTACATCCCTCAACTACCTGATTGTGTCAGGACAAGTTTCTCATATTTGTTGGTTGAAAAGTGACACTGTTTGCCCTTTTATTTTATTGGATCTTCTGCCTTTCTATTTTGGCCTGTTATAAGTCGTATTATTATGGAGTATTTACTCCTTGTATTAGCTTAATTTTCACTGCCCATCCCCATACAATTAGGCAAAGAAACACAAGGTCTAGGAATGTGGGAAAGTATCATGTCCGATGGTGCACGAGCCTAGTCCTTGTACACTTTCATTACTTAGGTGAAAAATTAAACTGATCTTCAACTTGTAGTATTTGGAGTATTGAATACTACATATACAAAAGATGGAAGCAATACTCTCTTTTAAAAACAAAAATCACATTTTAATTTATTTTCACTAAAAGAATTTTACCAAACTATTTAGATTTAGGTTCGAAGTGCAAAAACAAATTTTATAGGATTCAAGCAAAATAAGAAACAGACATGAAGCTGAAAGAACAATCAAATTCTAGAACACTAGTTAATTTTTAATAATTATAATAATAAAAGCTTGACATTAAACAATTAGCAGCACTAGCAACTGTTGATGCAATTTTGAGGGTACTGCAGAAGTGGGGATTGGAAGAAAGAGCTCTTTAAAATTGCAAAGGTCAGAAGGAGTAGCTAGCTAGCTTTCCAAATGGTGGACCAAAATCCAAACAAGTCGGAACCCGAAAGCAACATTCTTAATTAATGAAAATATAAAATAAAAAAGCAGTGGTTGAAATTGACGACAACCTTTTTCAATTTGTGGGGTAGGTACATAAAGCTTAGGTGTAAAGTTATGAATGGTTGTGACTTTCAGGGCCCACAATGGGACCCCTCATCGTCACTTATGTCTTCTTCGCCGTTTGTTTTGTTTGGCTAGCGCAAAACTAAGCAACAAGAAAATTAATTTTGGTGTGGTAGAAAATGCTTTATTTTTGTTTATTGTATATATATATATATATATATATTTGGCATTGTTGTGTTTGAAACTGTTATAACAAAAACACTATCTTAAATTTAATAGATTTAGATCATAAAAGCTCAAAATAATATATTTAAAAAAAAGGTCTTTTATAAAGATATGTTACTTAAATAAAAATAATACCAAACTGGTATAAATAAAATGTGTTCATCAATTTTAGAAACGGATTTTGTTTTTTTTTTTTTTCTTTTAACAAAACAAAAAGCTAGCTTGTTTAACATTCTAGCTGGACTAGCTCTGAAGAAGGGTCGGACCCATGGCTGGTTTGGAGGAAGTAGAAGACGACGACCTTGGCTGGACTGTCTTGCCGCAAATAAGGGAAACATGAGCTGGTATGCACCTTTATCAGCAACAACCCTAAAACTTAACGTAATGGCTCAAATTATTCATGAGTTATTATAAGTAGGAGCTAGCAAAGATTATTCGACCTGAAAACCAACATAATTTTGTAAATATAACAACAAGATCATGTAATTATTTTTATTATTATTATTGTGCATAGTAAAAAATGTTTTGCCAGAAATGTTGAGAGGTTAATTAGGAGCATTGGTATTTCCAGTGGGACTTCATTTCTCAATTTAAAAGCTGAGTGCATAACAAAGTTGAGGCGACAAGACAAATGAAAAGAGAAGATCCTTCGACCTCCTTGAGTGGTTGGCAATAAGAGATTCACAAATCTAATAGTACAAGATTTCTTTGTTAAACTGATGAAGAATTGCTGCTGCATGAGTTTCTCATTTTAATGCCTTCTGGTGTAAAATAGGGCATATACTAGAGATTTGATTCCATGGAAAATCATCCAGTCTCTTGATATAGAGAGGAATTGGAAGAGGATTGCTAATTTTGAAAAGATCCAACTGAGGATTGCACCCAAAATGATAAGTCAAATTAACATTAGAACTTCAAATAAGAAGTATGTCTTTGGATTAAACCAACAAGCATTCGTTCTTCAGAGATGGATTTGCTAAGATCTCTACTTTCTGTTAAAAGAAAAATCAATTTGGATTGAAATTGTGGGCATTGACAAGATTTTGGATATAATTATTTCATTGTGTAATCTGTTAAATTTCTTAATTAATTTGAATGCAACGAACTTCAGTCGATAAAAAATTTAAATATGTATCAAAATTTTGAAAGAATGTAGAAAATAGTAACTATTTTCCTTGTATAAATTGTCTAGACCTAATATAACGAAAAATTATTGAATTGGATATGAATTTTTACTGCATCTAAAGTATGTGTTAAATGAAAACTACAGTATTTGCTTCAGAATTAAAGAAAATCAAGTGTTAACGTTTTAGCGAAATAACATCATGAGTAAAGCCATTGACATTAGGGTGGAAAATCGAGTTCTTGTTGGTTGGGGTTGAGCATACATGTATTTCTATTTTAATTGAAAACTATATATATATATATAATATGATCAAACCCAACAACGAAGTGCACTAGTGATGCTTTAAACATTGTAAGATTGATGCAGACTCCTGCCCACTTGACCAAGTGGGTTATTATTATTCTAATTTCTTTATTTACATGAAAGAAATTGAGAACCAAAGTTGCTTTCTCAAAGCTTTAGTCAATGTTTGGGAGATGAAAAATTAACAGTGGAAGATAATGATCTTGGATAATTAATAAAGATGAAGGGTTAATTCTTTTTTTTTTTTTTTTTGGAGAGGAAAGTAAAGGAAAATAAAAGTTTGTTCTCTTTTGTACCAATCTCGAAAAATAGAAAAACAAATTTGCAAATAGCGGCTTGTGAGCATCACTATTCATAGTAACTCGCATGAAAATCTGTTTACTTTGGTTAGAAATAATTGTAAAGATTATTGAAGTTTTGATGTCGGATTCATTATTTATATATTTAAAATTTTGATTTCTTTTGCCTGGAACTTAGGGAAGAAGGAAAATTGTTGTTTGCATTAGCACCTTAATCCAGCAACCTTATATAAATAATCACTCGAAGTATATTAGAAGAAGAAACACATTAATTAATTAAATATATGAACAATGAATAAATAATTTAATGTATGAACATTTTGGAAGCATACACAAGTATACATTAGAAAGTCAATAAAGAAAACAAAGGAAAAGAAAAGAAAAGAAAGAAAAGGGTGGCAAAGCGTATACGTATGGTCATAGTGAAAGTACAAGAAAAGAAGAATAGAATCATAACCTAAATAAACAAATGAAAAAGAAAGTGATTCTAAGAAAAGCATCTGAAATTATTCTGTTCCATTAGTAATTTTGTTTTCAATTGGCCAAATCGAATGCCATCTATACCAAATGATACATATGCCCACCAATTAATGTTATTGATTTCATAACAATTTTTAATATAAATGTTCCCCAACTTGTACACTTGCATCCATGAGCCTATATAAATATAATATCTTATAAAATTAACACACACAAAAAAAGAAAGACAATATATCCTTTTGTGAATATTGTACACACAAATAAGCAAACTTACGATCTATTATTATATTGTAAACTGTTAAATAAAACATTCAAATACTTTCCTTTTATAAGCATATTAATTAGGAAAATAAGACACAGTCAACCCTTTTATCATTAATATATTTAGTGCATTAAAAATTATCAATTTATTCAGTTTAAATTGTCAAAATAAAAATAAAGTTGGTTCTTCAAGAAATTATTAATTAATAGAGATTCCTAATTTTAATAACTATAATAAATAACCACTTTTAGCCAAGAAAAAGCAATTTAAAGTTTTAATTCATACTGAACTTAATCAGTATAATATTTTTAGTTCGCAACTTCAACACCCAGAAAGAAAGACCACTTGCTTTTCAATGTTATAGTTACATTTTCTTTTCGAAAACGATGTACCCATTTAATTTTTTTTTTCCAAGGACATCATTAAATCATATTAACTGTGCGGAAACAGTCTTAATTAAAGAAAATTAAAGTAAACATCAAATTGGAATATCCTCTTTTCAAATACCAATAACTTAATGCTGTTGTTATAAAGGAAAAGGTCATATGGATATTAATGGTTAATCATCGTTGAGGCTGTTAAACTTTCTATTGTCAAACTGATTAATTGCTTCTAATCTGTAAAGTCCACAAAATGTTATCATCCTAATACTTGAGATTGTACGACCTATTAATCTAAAATTATACACCTCAAAATGAAAAGAAAATAATTATAACACTCCATGAATTATTAATTGATACAAATGAAGTAAATGATACGGTAAGAATTAATTAAGATTTTAAATCTAAATTTTGAGTGTAATTTAAAAAATTATTGTTAGAGTATATATTTGGTGTTTTATTTTAAAAATATATTTTATTTAGTGTTTTTATTTATATATAAATTTAAATATATATACAATATAATTTTTAATTCAATAATCTTTTATTTTTATCTTTATTTTATTTTATCTAAAAAATTAATGTTTTAAATTTTTATTTTTATTTTCTTAAGGCAAGAAGTAAAACTATTTTTAAGGAAATAAAGTAAGAAAAATAAATATTAATTGATAAATATATAAATTTTGTAATATTATTAATAAAAATAAAAATAAAGAGTAAACTTAACTTTTCAAATATAGAGAACTATATTTTAAATATAAAAAACGTGTTAAAATCTTATTTTATTGAATAGCTTTTATAATAAATTGTAAATATTTTATATTTTAGCTAATGAAAGAAGTACCACATATTATGATTGTGGTGTTTGTTTTCTTTTAGTTAATATTGATTCGTTAATTAAGTGTAATACAGGATTACTATAATTCGTTACCTATTATGATATAATTTGGCATCCTAGAAAAAAAAAGAATTCTGAAAAGTCCTAATAGAAAGGGAGAAAAGGATGATAGCAAAGCCTGCCTCAGATTGCGAAGACTATTCCATCTTGAAAAGAAGGATTGGACTGTTTTACTGAGAAGCTTTATAAAATGCTTAATTAATTACACTCTAACTGTGTTATATTTTTCCACTAATTGCACGGTCCAAGTTAAAATCATAATTATTATGGGACCCCTATTTACAGAAGAAAAAAAAAAAGGGAACATCTTTCTTCATTTTTGTTAACAGCACCCTCAATCTCAATTTCTCAAATAAGTAAAATGACTCCTTGTCCCTTCCAAATGAATCTCTTTCCAATGTAATTATTTTATAAAATTAATTTTTCTTTCCAATTTTAATGTATCGAGCAAAGTGGGACCCGCTACATGCAAAGATGACTAGGCCACAGATTCCCTTATATAATAATAATAATTAGCTCTGCTTCGCACTAATTCCGGATTAAAATCGTCATTAGTTAAAGAATCTTCTATAAGGTACCGCCCACCCGCTTGAATTTCTGGGAGAACAAATATAAAGCTCGGTTAAATTATAGTCTTGCAGTCAGGGAGACATATTTATATTCAACCCTAGAATTATAGTATCTACATGCAAATAAGTGTACTACACTAAATATAATATTCAGTACTGATGTATAGGAACAAACCAATGTACTGCACATAAAATGAAAATCTTTTCTTTTCCGGTCGGAATGGTAGATGAGGTTGGTTATTTGGGTACTCTAGGTAGCCAGCACAAGAATCTGGGATCTATTGCGCTGTAATTACCAGAGATATATTGTACTAATGGGAAAGTAGTAGTGGGGGGAGGGATTTACAGAAGGAGAAGTAGATTATGCATACTAGCCACTGAGGAAGCAGTTGCTGCAATTGTTCTGGATATCAGATTTAAAATAAAAAAAACTAGCAGTCTCATGCCTTTGGCTGATGTATGAGAGCTGTTATGGTTTTATGTGTGTTTGTAGCCGAGATATTTTTATAATATGAATTATTTAAGATAAAAGTAATTAAATGAACTATCTATAATTATATATCAATTAATATAAATATATATACTTAATAAATATTCAATGGAATTAGTTTTAGATGCAGTAATATAGTGTACAGAATCTATCTAAAATTTTGTCGCATGAAGGAAGAAGAACACATACTGAATAGCTTAATAAGGAAAACTTGAGAAAAAGAAAAAGAAAAACTTGCATAACCCGTATTAATTCATCTTAAATTGGTTGATTCTATTCTAACATTTGGTTGTATATAATCGTCTCGTGCACATCAAACCAAAGGGCAAGTGGTACAAAAGAAAACGATGGGAATCTTCTTTAAAATCAATACCATCCCATCAATGTTTTCACACCCTGGACTCTGCCTGTATGATTCATACACCATTCGCACACACACTATACCAATTATTAAGTAAACAGCAACCATCAATAATTATACGGAAAAAAAAAAGTCTTGTGATGAATCTGCAATTTTCTTCCCTTTACTTGCCAAGACAAAACTAAAGAAGTGATATTTAGACAAAGAAACCCACTAAGGAAGAATTACAGATTGGAGCTGCTGCTGCTGGTGCTTAATTGTGTGAGCTGTGGGTCCACATAAAATAACAGCTTCAAAACGCCCTTCTTCTTTTTCTCTTTGCATACGAGAAAGATATATACATATGTATAGCTTGCCTCTCAAACCCTATGCATATAATTCTACACTTTAGACATATATATTTTTATATATAATTAAGAGGGCTATTAGCTGGATGGTGTTTGAATGGTACGTGACCCCACAAAGCAGCAGCCGTCTCTCCTTTGGCGGAGACATCTGCTCCGGCGACGGTGGAGGATGTAACTTCTTTCTTGGAAGCTAATGAACACTTCTCTTTTCTCTCATCTTGATTCATTTGCTGCCCTGCACTCTAGACTGCAAAACGCACTGTCCCTCTACAAATCAAATACAAAAGAAAGAGTTCATCTTTCAAGAAATAAATTACAGATTTATATTTCAGGTAAAAGTTTTAACCTAAGTAACCCAGGACGAGATTTCTTCATCCTGATTCCATATAAATAATAAAGGATTTGAGAAATGAGAAAGATTTGGAGGTATGTACGTATGCAATATATACCTGTACATATAGATATCACGACCGGTGACCAAACGGCGATGGCAAAGAGAGCAAGACCTCAAAAATGAGCAGTTTCAAGAAATCGGCAGAAGCTCTTCTATGGTTTCTAGGTGAAATGGTGGCAGCAGCCAAGAACCGTTGATCTAGCTGCTGCTGGCCGCCGCCAGTACCAGTTCCATCACCACCAAAACCGGCGGCCTGTTGAGCTGATTCACAGCTGCCATTGGTATCAAGATCAAAAGTGATCTCTGATAAACTTGTTGTTCTTTTCATTGGAGGACGCGGTCTTTTCCCTAACAACATCTTGTCTTTCTTATGTCTTGATCTTTGTTTCTTTCTTTACAAGAACCACTCCTGTCTTTCTTGTCTTGAACAAAAAGAGAATATCTTGAATTCTTGACAGAGAGAAAGAAGAGGAGAAACAAAGGAGAGAAGTAAGAAGAAGTGGGGATTGTGGAGATAATAGAAGAGCCAGAAACCGAGGGAGTGAATCTGAGCCGTTCAGTTTTAATTTCTTCCTTCATTTTTATAATCCACGTCATAATCTTTATTTTGTTTTATTTTAATTTTTAAAATTCTATAGAAGTTGATTATTTGTGAGCTTTGGATACTTTCTCTGGAGTGACAGCAGTCAAAATCTAGTGAAGTTTAATGGCCACTCAAATGTTACCACGTCATTGAAATAAAATCTTTTAATTTTATTTTTCCCACCCTTTGGTGGGTTTGGTAAGTTGGTGTTAAGAATATTTTTAGAATTTGCTTTGAGTAATTTTCTATTTTGTTTATATCTTCTTGTCAATACCATGTCCATGCATCTATGAGTTTATCTGGTGCTAAGAGTGAAACATAATTCAATTATAATCGAAAACTGGAAACATTATTTGGAATTTCTTTTATAACACAATCAGTTTTCCTTGTTAATAACTAATTAGAATGACAAAATCTCAGGGCTCATCTAACAATTTTTATTTTTAAATCAAGATCGCTGGTGTGGAATGAGAACTGTATGACTAGACATCAACTGAAATGGCAGCTTCTGGTTGAAAATCAGCAGAGGCAGAGTAGACTGGTATCAGATCGGTGCTCTAAGATCTGTAAATAAATGTACTTAAAAAGAAAATAAAACACTATAAATTTGAGAATACTGAATTACCAATATAACTGAGAGTGCTAAACTGGCATAGAATTGTTGGTTCTGTACCTCCCTAGTTTAGGGTACACCTATGTATCTCTCTTCCTTTGTTTCTTCGCAAGATCTTCTCTGTCATTGATTCATGGCTGACCATATCATTTAGGGTTTGAATGGCACTGTGTATGCAGTACAGATTTACTTCTTAATCGATTCATTTAAGGTGGTCCTAAGTCTCTCATCATCATCATCCCCTACAAGATATATATATCAGTTATTTGATTTCCATATATGTATATTTTTGGTTAAAATATTGCAGTAATCATCCTAGTATTTGATGCCAACTCCAGAAAGAAATTCATTTCCATCTTTAACAAATCTAATCTGCACCAATCCGAAACATAATTTTGAGAACTGAATTCATATCTTTTGATATCTGTCAAAAGAAAAAAATATTTCATCCAAAAAAATGTAAATTGTTATATGATAGTCCAATAAGAAATATCGGGGACTAGTGAAAATCAGTTATTCACTGCCATTAAAATGATATTGAAAGAAATTATTGAATTGGGCACATAATATTTTCTTTAGTCTCTCACAT
The DNA here is from genome assembly GCF_019578655.1 of Ricinus communis. Taxonomy (NCBI): domain Eukaryota; kingdom Viridiplantae; phylum Streptophyta; class Magnoliopsida; order Malpighiales; family Euphorbiaceae; genus Ricinus; species Ricinus communis. The sequence goes on along the minus strand of NC_063257.1, from coordinate 6,173,166 downwards.
GAGCTATATTGCTTAATTGTGAATAGAATGATCTACTTAATTATAATCAAGAGAAGCATGAGTGCGTTCGAATAAATAATTTAATTATTTTAAACACACTGCAATGAGGAATCTTATAGGTGTAAAACCTGATATCCAGCTATAGATACTAAAAACTAATGGCCGAATGTTTCCATGACATGGTCATTTTCAAGAGCTAGCATGCTTTCAGTGCATCAATTATTATTATTATTTTGAGGGGCTGGGGCTGAGCCCTGGTCTGCCCTCACTTGCTGCCTAATTGATGTCTAATACATGACATAATTATAATTCTCATGCACATGCATATGCCTGCTTATTCCTTGCAAAACAAGTGTTTTTATCACATAATTTTCTCTCTTGGGGTAAAAGTACAGGCACCAGTCTCAAAGTAAACATACTTAAGTGTCTGTTTGTGATTATATATGGTTATGCTAACTTAATCAGAATTTATATCAAAATATTAATAAATCAGTATTTTTTATAAAAAAAAATCTCATATAGAAAAAGCCAAACTTTTGCTATTTACCAGGTTTCAAACCAATGGAGTGCTCTCACGATCAAGATTGATTAACAAGTAATACTGACCAGTCGTTCTGAAAACTTTTAAATGCAAAATATCAGGCCAGCAAATCAACTGCTTGTGTTATGCCACCAACAGTTTAGGTCCCCAGAGAGTGATGCACATAATTTTAGTAGCTCAAGAAGTATAAATTCTTGGTTTGAGAGTGGCCCTGATTGTATTGAATACCTCGTTCTGAAAGATTCTCAGGCTGTGCAATTTTCCTATTGGAACCATTTCTTTTAGGGGACTAAACAGTTTGAATTCTTGCTCTCCTCCTTATGGAATGGACACACACTCTATCAGAAAAAGTTACTGAAGCAGTGATGCATTCATATCCAATATTCTTGCACAGTAACTACAATATAGCCACAAGAATATGGGCAGTGACGTAGAAAGGTGAAGATCTGCCTATAACCCTCTATTATAAGGAAAAAAAAAATATGAAATCTCTCAAGTTACGATTTTTGAAAGTGTTCGGTTCTTTTCTAAGATGGAGAATATGCTATAAATAATAAAATAAAATTGAGTAACAAATTAAATATGAACATATTGCTGTAGCATATAACTTTTGCAGTGGAAAGGAGGATATCTTGCTTCAAAATGTAGCATATATATCACCGCCTATATGTTAATTGAAGATTGGAATCAAAATTAAAGAACATTTGAAGTATATTTATATACCAGATTCCTCATTGTTTGATTTTGAGATTTTCTTTTGATTGGACCCCAATCTCAATTATCCTGACTTTATAGGTTTTATTTTCTACCCCTAATTCCTCCACTGCGCCAATTGAGGTTTTGCTGCATTTTCTTTTCATCTAAAATTGTTAGAAATTTGAATTAATTGAATTAAAAAGAAAAATGAGACGAGGATATATAGAGTATAGAGCCCATTGATAAAAGGCGACAAATTAAATTTTATTTATAGATTTAGATCAATTCTGAAGTGACTAGAAATAGTTATTTGAATATAATTAATAGATAAATTATATTGCCATTTGAATATCTTTTATAGTTTTTTAATGTAATTTCTTGCAGGTATTTTCAGTTTTGATCCAATTCAATTAAGTTCGTCCTATTTATCAAAAAGTGAAAATATTTGAAAATTTGGCTTATTTATTTATAAGAATTTCTCACTTTTATATTAAAAATTACATAGAAAAGGACTGTACTTATATATAACTCACAGATTATGACATCCTGAATTTAGTGCTTATAGAAAAAAAAAAAAAAAAAGGAAAGAAAATAAAGTATACTCACTTTCCAAGGTAAATTTCACTTTTACTCCTAACTTTAGGCCTATTTTTCATTGAAGTCTTAAAATTTTAGTTGACATCACAAAAAACTCTTATATTTCACCTTTTAGCAACACTATTTTATTTTTAAACTTAATTTCAGGAGAATTTTTTACATTTTATCATGACGCTAAAAATATCTAAAACTCACGAAAATAATAAATTAATATTAGATTATAGTGCTGCATTTAATCCTTCTTTTGAATTAGGTGAAAAGAGAATTTAATGTCATTGAAACTAATAACCCTTTGAGATATAAATCGAAATTCAGGAACTGCCGTGAAGATATGCTTAAAATCAAGAACTGCAAAGAAGTTCATCAACTTTCTATCAATGATGACCAAAGAAAGAAAAGGAATGGAAATGGAAGATGACGTAAAATAAAATAAATAAATTATTGATTTAATTAAACTTAGTAGCAATAATCTAGGAGGTGCAGAGTTAATGAAAATGATTTATTTATTTATTTTTAATTATTGTGAAGAAATGTGGGGAGTATGTGAAGTACTTATTTTATCCCAAATTAGACCAAACAGATAAGAGATAGCTGCTAAACAAGTCACTTATGGGATTTGATTGGGCAGCTCAGCACTAAAAGATTTTGAAAATCACACAAGTGCATGTTACAGTGTGCTTTTCTTTCTTTCTTCTTTATTATTTGTAGTTTTGAACTATTAATTATAAAAAAATTTTGTGTATTAGGTTCAATCGTCAAGGTCTTTCAAATGAGTGGCTACATGACATCAAAATGTGCCCAAACGTATGGCTCCATGTTAGGAGAATAGCCCAAAGTTGACTTCATTTGCATTGTGCCAAAAGGTGTTAGGGCCTTTAATTAAGACGTATTAATCTCATTGTTTAATCCGAAATTTAGTAATAATTAACATTATTCACGGTAATAGAATGGGAGAAGAGGAAGTGGGCTGGGGAGAGAGAAAATAACATTTTTATCTTTTCTATATTTGACTATATATCAAAGAATCATTAAAGAAAAAATAATTAATTATATTTTTGATTTCATAGTCATTTGTTATTTTTGCCAATTTCTATTTTTAATCAAAATTAAATAAATTTAGCGTGACGTGGCTTATTTATGCTATGTTATTCTATATGTTATGTCATCTAATTTTGATTAAAATTACTAATAATTTTGTAATTTAGCTAATTCTATTAAAATTAAAAGGATCAGTAAAATACCAAAAGCTGCATGAATTTACATTTTTGGACTACTAGTCCTATAATATTTCATCTGTTTTAAGAATTTTAATACAAATAAATTAATATGGCTATGTTGGAACTATTTATTCAACAAAACATACATGTATCGGTAAAGTGAGTTGGGATAAGACTAATTAAAATTGCTCTGAAAAACTAATAGCTTTGGAATTTGAAGGAAGGTTTTAATAGTTTACTTTAAGGCAAATTAGTGAAGAGATATAGCTAATTAATACGACTTACTAATTATTTACTCATGTTTTGTTACTTTGAAAATAGTTAAGGAAATTTCTGAAAGAAAGGAATTAAAAATAATGAGAAAAAGTTTTGACCCAATTATAAAAACAAATAATATGATAAATAGAAAAGATTGCTCTCAGAAATAGGGCCACTTTTCATATTGTCTATTTTCTGATTCTATAACGCTGCTGTTAGTTTGTTTGATGTTAAAATGAGTAGGACATCAATTGATAATGATTACTGGGGCACAGCAATTACTTTGAAATTAGGCCTACTCATCAACTGGGTCCCTTTTCATTGAGCAAACAATTCCAAAACCTTGAAACTCACTCTTCAGAATAGCTCATTTCCTGAAATTACTGGAGATATATATGCTTGCTGGACCAAAATTCTTAAAACTCCTTCCATTTGTTATTAGCCTATTTCATCATCTGAATTCCAATCGCTTAAAATAATTTAATTTAAAAGAAGTGATTAAAAAATCTAGCAGCAGTTGTTCTCTTAATTAATTAATTAATGATCTGTCACTAAATTCTTAAGCAAAGTCATTGCTTAGCAATCAAGTGTTCCACAAGTGGTTAATTGTATAGATGTTCGTTGGGTTGCTTCCATTAAAATGACTAGTAAAGGATGACACCCACCCAGCAAAAATATCTCCTTGAATATGATACCAGTAGGGCACCCACCAAAATAGGCAAATGATAATTCTAATAAAATTCCTTCCCTCTTTGTATAATGTAGTTTTAGTAATTAAATATCTGTATTCCTGGATATAAAAAAAAGGAAGTTCCTGATGTAAGATGTAATGCAAAAGAAAAAAATAATTTAAAGAAGAAAAAAAAAAGGTTTAATAAACATGTATAGAACAAGAACAAAACTGTGTTGGGATCGGAAATATCTTTTTATTATTTTTAAATTTGTACTGTAATGATTAATGTTAGCCACTAAAGATGCATGGTCCATGACAGAAACAAATGATGCTGGCAAAAGGCTACACTTTCACTTCCTTCTTCCGTGGAATCCACTTAGGTCTCTTTCTTGTATCCTCATTTGTTAAGAAAAAAGGTCAGTTGCACATAAAAAATCACATCATTTTTTACATTTTTCATAAGTTTTCAATCTTAGTAATTCATATCTAAAGTTGCTTTAAGATCTAAACTCTGAATAAATTCAAAACGTAATCTCATCTTAATCATTATTTAGGTAGACCAATCGAACAAGGACTTTTAACGATTCAACCAATAAGAAGTGAGGGTACTAAAGCCAGTTATTATATGAGCACCAGCACCCAGCACCAGGGTCTCTATTGCCATTTGATGTGGTGACAAAGTTCAGCTGAGCAGACCGAGTGTTGACGAAGACCCAAAAGTTGCGTCCACGTCCATACAATGGGCATTGGACAGTTATAAATCAAATATGAATATAGTGCTAAGGTAGATTGTAATTTGATGTGGTGATGGACATCGATAACTGTTCATAAGCCACTAGCAAGGCCGCTCTCTTGCTTCATCAGATCCTAGTCTATTTGACATCACTACATAAGCCGTTGATGAGTGTATCCTGATGCTTGGTCACACGTTCTAGACTTGCACCTGGCGAAAGAGGCTCATTTATGAGCTCTACCGCATACAGGCTTGAGCTCTTTGCATACCTATTAAATCATTTTCAATTAATCAAGTGTCTGCCTTACGATGCAGGAATTCGGAATTGAATAATCCTGACGCCCTTTTATAAAATTTGCGTTGTATACCTGGCTGTCAAAAGTCTATAATATCAACTGTTTGTTGTATATTTGCATCAGTAAGGCCCCATTCTTGAGAACCATCTCTAGAAGAGCTGTGTTCCCAGCCATTCTGAGAGTCAGGAGCTGCATGCAAGTCAATTACAACCTTCAACCCATATTTCCTGCAAAGATTAATTGTTAGTCATATAAATTCTGGAGAGTAAAACTGCTGAGCGAGAATTTTGCTTACTCTGCCATGAGAATGCATTGTCTAAAGCTTGCAAAGAGCCGCCTACATAAGGCTTTGGAGGATTTGGATCGCTTGCTATCCACCAACCAACTGGTATTCTCACAGCATTAAGTCCATTTTGACTTATGAATTTGAAGTCATCTTCCACAATGAATGTGCTCCAATGTTCCTGAAAACGGACTTTGCAATTTCGTTAATCAGTTTAAAAGTCGATAAATATTATCAGTATTCTCGTACCTTCATAGCTCTTGGGGCTGATTCCGGACCATAACCATTAGTGACTTGAAACTCTCCACGCATTCTTCCTGAAATGGTCGTCAGGAACACTGATGGATCATTGTCTCCCATTTAGTATCACCTGCATAATCTGCTGTCACCAACTCTTCTGTTCTCACCTGCATTAATATTGATATCACGACCTTCTATCAACTGAAAGGTTCAAGTTCTGAATATTCATTTTCTATGGCATCAACAGAAAGGAGAAAAGCCACCTGCAAGAAGAACCCGTTGGAGGATTTGATTCGAACACGGCTAGAATCATTAGAATTTCTGACAATCTCAAATGTTTCAGATTCGCCTGTTGTGTTAGAAACAGCTACTACATTAGTCCCATTGCCTTTGCTTCCCAATCCAATGAATTGTTTGTTGAAGACCCTGAAGTTGAAATGGGAATCATCAATCCTCCACAACTTCAATGATAAAAACCCATTAACATGTTACCAGGATTAGTACATATACTGACATTAAAAGAAGTAAAATAAACGGAAAACTGAACATGGTTAAAAGAATTACTTACTTTAAATGTTTCCCAGCCTGAGGCAGATGTCCGATTAGCAACAATGATATTCCCTCCACCTAACTCAGCACAAAGATACTTTTTAACTGCAACTGATTTAAATTGAAGTCCAGTGCCATCCTAGGAGGAGAAAAGAAAAACAACAAGAAGCAACATTTTGTTCAGCACATATGTTAGAAAACAAGAATGAAAAATGAATTGAAGATGCATATAATACAAACCAAGAAATCACTGTTGGGGATGCCATCAAAAGAAGAAGGTTTAATCCATCCTTCTGTGACAAGCCAGCCTCCTAGATTAACTGCTTTGATTTTAAAGCTAGGATTTACTCTACCATGTGAAAGACATACAAATGAAACCAAGAAACTTATGGTTAACAGATGTTTTATTGAGCAGTTCGCCATTTTGATCATTATTTTTTTTTTTTTTTTTTGGTTTCTAACTTTGATATCGGATCTGCATGCATATATGGAGAAATTCTTATGCCGTGTACACCCGATGATATATGACATATATTAAATTTTTAAAAATTATTACTTAAACTTATATATATATATATATATATATATATATACGATCTACATATTTTGACCAATCAATATAGTTGAAAGTTTGTTTGTGGACTCTGGTATTGAACTTCGATTAAAAGAAAAGTCGAAGCTGCAGCTTCCATTCATTAAATTAAGTTTATTAATGCAGTTCGTTTGATTTTCTTTTCCTTTTCTAATCAATTATGTTGATTATTCTACAATTGCATGTGGGCTAATACCGACTATAAAGTAGTCAATTACAGCTTTAATTTAATGAAATAATTAAATGTGATTTCTTAGGTTGGCCAATGGCCTTTTCTATTGACAGTTTTTGTAACTCATAAAATGAAAAGAAAAAAAAAAAAAGCATGACAAAAAAGCGAAAAAAGAAAAAAGAAAATAATGGTATTGGAAACTCCACTTGCTGCTTACTTAAAGAGTGGAGTAGAGATTATCCTCTCGGATAAATAGGGTTCCAATGCGACTTAAGTGACACTAACTCATCAATCAGAGCATTCTGTTTTTCCATATTCTTTCTAGAAGCTAACAAATTCTTAAAGCAAAAATGTGCCAATTTAATAGAATTTTGAAGCCATGATCTTCTATATTATACAGCAAGTACTAGAGTTTCCAAGTTGCGCAGCTAATTTGACTTTTGAATCATTCATTTTGCCTTAAATGTGTTTGCTTTTCGTGAAAATAACCAATCATATACAGTTGACTGTTGAATCTGAGATCAAAGTTTGAATTGAAATGAACTCATTTTCCAATTTCTTCTGGTATTGATATTGAAACAGGAGGCCTTATAAAGGTGAATTAGGACAGTAGATTTCTTGACGCCGACAGTACACCGAACATTATTTTATAGTTAACTCATTTTCAACTTTCTATATGAATTTGTTTTATTACTCCTTGCATAATCCGTTATTACATTCTAGAGTTTTATTTAATAATATTTTAATTTTTTACAGAAAATGTCAAACATATATCAAAATTCAAATATTAAATAATCATCCTCCTCGTTAACTAAACTGCCAAATTTGCAACGAATTGAATAATATATATAAAAGATTTGAAAATACTACCAATTCCCTGTAATTGGGTAAAATTTAAAAAAGAAAATTGAATTTGGATTGGTAATCTCTATTTAGATAGGATGTGAATAATCTTAATGATCTCTTCTGCTTTATTTAGGATTGTAGTTTACCCTCAAAGTCTTTTACTGTCTTAATTACTTAATCTTCGGTTTGAACTGTTAGCTAGTTTGGCTTGTGAATAATGAAATCAATTTGTTAATTTTTTTTTTTTTAATTTAAAAAAGGGTTATCTCAGACACCACCTTGTAAAAGTTACTAAAATATTCTTATATGAAGGACATTGGTTAAAAAAAAAAGAAAGAATAGGCCCATCGAGAGATGTTTCTAAGCCTTAAAACTATTAGATTTTGGTCCAATTGATTCTTAAATCCCTTATCATAAAGAGCTAAACCCAATCCAATCATGAAGAAAGCCTAATTTTTAAAAACAAGTTCATCCAAACGTCAAATTTCAGGCATAGCCCAACTCATCACAACGCCAATTTTGGCAAGATTTTGTGACTCTACGTATGGACTGGCACCCAAAAAATATTTGACTTTTGGGTCACAACGACTCATATTACATGATAAATGATATGATGATCATGTGATGCCAGCATGTACAAAACTGTAAAATACAGGCTGCTCCACCCTTCACTTCCTCTAACGCAATCTAATTAATCAGTCCATCCCCAAACCCCATGTGGGCACCGACATCTCCAGCTGCGTCCCATCACTTCACTGTCCGTGTTCTATCCTCTACACTCCTTACCACCAGCTCACCCTTCTCTTCTCCAATCAAAACCACCAACTCATCGACGTAACCCATTCACAACCTAAATTAAACCTCAAAATAACTAAAACACTCCTAAAACCCCCACTTTGTATGTACTAGAACATCTCTCCACGCGCTATCACCGCTAATAATTCTTTTTCTTTTCTTGTGTCGATTACTTTTCCTGTGACTTTGCTCTTCTTTTTTACTTTCTTTCTCCTTCTTATCATCATCACTTGTCATTATTTCCATTTCCCTTTGCTTGAGTTCAAACTCAATCGCTTCGTTATTTATCTCTCTCAAGGCTCTCTAATTGCCCATTCCAAAGAAAAGCAGAAAAGAACCCAAATGGCTAGAGCAATTTTGCTACTTGCTCTCTGCGTGCCTGCCCTTGTGGCCGCTGCTCGTCCTGCCAGAAACCCATTCGAAGTTGAAGGTCGCGTTTACTGTGACACTTGCCGTGCTGGTTTTGAGACCTCCAAAACCACTTACGTCGCTGGTATTTACCCATTTCAGCAGTTCTTTTGTTTTTTTTGTTTGCAGATTGCTAGATCTGTTGTAAAGTTTTGATCTTTATACTTAAATTTGTAAGTTATTTAACAAAATGTGGGTTCTTTAACGTGAGTGGCCAAGCGTTTGGTTTTCTTTAGATCTGGTAGAGTACACACTCTTTTGAAGAAATTGAATATTACCTTATTTAGTGACTTTTTTTTGGGTGCTAAAGATCAAATCTTTAAAGGTTTACATAAAGTTTTAGAGCTATTTCATGTGGGTGAAGGTCATTTCTTGGCCATTTTCTCTTATAGTGTTATAATTGTCTCTTTTTATGGTTTTATTATTTTCATCGACAGATCTATCAAAATTAAATAGGACTGTAAGAGTGCGCCTGTAGAGTTTGTGTCACCATAATAAGTGCCACTAATTCTTTACAAGCTTTCAGTTATTCTGTTTCATAAACAATGGCCTAAGTTTAACACAATTGAAGAGCAATCATTTCTTTCACTCGAAAATTGAATCACTAGTGAATGCTTAACTACACATTTCTAAGAAGCATAAAGTTTGTACAGTGATTGTTCTTTGATCGCCTTATATATTATTTTTCTCCTTTATTTAGGTGCCAAGGTTAGAGTTGAATGCAAGGACAGGAAGACAATGGAACTTGTATACAGCAAGGAAGGAACCACAGACTCAACCGGAACATACAGGATCCATGTTGATGAGGATCATCAGGATCAGCTCTGTGATGCTATGCTAGTTAGCAGCCCCAGCATGACTGCATGAAGCCATCATCAGGACGTGATCGTGCCCGTGTTATCCTTACCAATAACAATGGCATTGTATCAAACAAACGTTATGCCAATTCTATTGGTTTCATGAAGGAGGACGCCATGTCTGGTTGCTTTGAGCTTCTCAGGCAATACCAGGAGTATGAAGATTAGATTCATTTTTTTGGGAGTTCCTCTAATGAGTCTAGTTGATCAATCTTTGCTTGGCATATTCTGTTATCTATTATCTATCTATATATTTATATGGATTCATATGTTCTTTCAATGTTTAGAGACCAATTAATTTGTCTTGTCAATGAAACTCTTGTTTGAATTATAATATATATGTAGTGACATTCTGCTTGAATGTGTTTATGCTGTATCTGATGTTGGTGATTAGCACACCATTGAAGCTTCCCTCTTATTCCTTACTGCAAATCTTTCTGCGGAGTGAATGATTTAAAGCTTTAGGTGCATAATTCTCTGTGAATGACTATGATTTCAAGAACTGCATTTGAATCTCATCAAATACAAATACAGGCCAAGCATTTAGCCTATGATTTTAGCTTGCTTTCCATTCTAAGTTTGCTCGCAATCATGAAATCACTCGATTACAATCAGGCTTTGTATTGGAATGACTATTAGTTCTCTTTGGGATTTCTTTTCCGGGTTTCTAATTAGGGATTCTTTCAGAAATATTCAAAAGAAGATTAAAAATATCATTTTACTGTTACAATTATTTTTCCAAAATACTATAAATTAAAAATTATTTCAATAATACCGTGATATATAGTAATTTTTTTTACAAAATAGTATATGTTATTAGTAATTTGATATATATTTTTATAATTTTTGTGATATTTAATTTTTGGTGTATATTAATATAGTCTGTCATATATCTAGTATCTATTCAATAATATTAATTCTAGTATCTATTAAATAATATTAATTTGATTGCATATCAAAATATCGGAGAGCGAATATATATATAACTAGTATTTAAATTTATTTTTAATAATATAACTTATTTTATATAACCACATTTATTTAAAAATAATTTAAAAATTATTATAAATAAATTTTTTTATAAATGTACAGTAAAAATATATATTAAATATATGTTGGATACATTAACCAAGATCTTATTTTTTAATTTGAATTTTTAATTTTAGAAATTATTTTTCTCAATAATAATAATATCATTTTTAATTGATTGATTTAGTCAAAATTTATATAATAACTCTTGTGATTATTAGAAATTAAGAAAATAGTATTATAATAGTTATTTTATTATTCTATATTTCTATAAAATTATTAAATATTATGTATATACCTATAATATAATATAATAAAAAGATAGAAGCAAATGAGATCCAAATGAAATATATGAAATACATTTGATATTTGAAATATTTATATTTATTTATTTAATTATTTATTTATTTATTTTAAATATAGAAAACTAAAAGTAAACTCTAAAAATTGGTATGCATTATATTTATTTTAGTATCTATTGCATATATTTATAGAATATTTTAAATACTTATATCTTTAAAAATACAAAAATAGCAACAAATGGTATATGCTCAACAAAATATGATATTCATTAAATATATATTTAGTATTTGTAACTATATTAATTTATATAAATTAAATTTTATAAAAAATACTGTACACTCTTAAAAATATTGTACATTACACTTATTTTATTATATGTTGGGTATAAAATGTGTATGTTAACTATATATTAGGTGTATGCTAAGTAATTTTTAATCAAAATTTCAAATATTTTTTTTAATAGTAGCAAAGATATAATATTTATTCAAAATATGGAAATACATTCAATTTATTTTAATATATGTTCCTTATATATATATATACTTACTATGTTTATATCTTTAGAAAACACAAGGAAAAGTTATAGTAATGATATATATTTCAGATTTTAGTATATGTTTCATATATATTTGGTATACATACAATATATAATTAATATTCGAAATTGGTGTTTAGTTTCAATTTGTATCTTTGATATCTATGCTTGTAAGCTTCACAGCTTATTCAAAAGTTTTACTAATTTTTAAAATAAGTATATTATCAAACATTATAAGTACAAACTATAATCCTATTTATTTCAATTTATTAACTAACTCAAGTTGTCATTTCATTGTTTGTCTATACATAGGTAACATGTGGAGTAAAATACATTTTAAGCTAATTCAACACTTATAGTGGCGAAAAAAGAGAAAAGAAAGAGAGAGAATAAATATTTTTTGATAGCACAAATAACATATCAAAAATTAAAAACTTTAAAAATTAACTCAAAAATTTGTGTATGTTTATGTAAAAAATAAGAGAAAGTTAATAACAAACTATTTTATGGTTCTAAAAATTATTCATTTCCAATATTTGTATTCTTATTTTATTCAACAATATCATACTATAAAATTTGAATCAAATATTAGTAAAATCATTCAAATAAATCAAGCTCAAATAATTTTAAGACCAAACTAATTCTTAATTGTTTCTTGAATCAAATTAAATTAGATAACAAGAACTTATGTCAAAAAGATGCAACTCATAAAAATTATAAGAGTCTTTGCCAACTAAATACCCATGCCTCTCCATCATCAATGCTTCTTGCTTTACAATTATATAGGAGTTGTTAAATTATCTTTCTTCTTAATATTGATTTAAATATTCTTTTAATTTTTGATACTGTTGAAGCTTCGTGCAATATACCCGATAATGATGAAGAAAAAGAGCTTTTAATATTTCCTTTTGGTATTATTACAACCATAATAATAAAGAAAAGAAGAAGAAAAAGAAATGATTACGAGAATGCCAAAAGATATTTAATATTACAAGCAAAATACTGTATAAGTGAAATAAAAATTCAAATAAAGTAAAAAATAAAAATAAAAATAAAAATAAAATAAAATTACAATATAAATAATTTTTTAAAAAAAACAGTATATATTGTAATTTCCTATTGTAACGATGTATTTGGGTTTTAATTGTCTTACACATTGGCATTGTTATGATGGGATATTCTTAAGGCTACTTTAATTATTTGGGGTTATTGAGAGCTATAAAGTCCGTCACTCGCTGGTGATACGGTTTAGAATAGATGGACGGCGAGATTTAGTATGTCCTCATTAATTTGTTGAATGGAGAAAATTAAATTGGAGATGGGGGCTTTTTATGGGGAGATCCCACATTAATCCTGATCTGTTGAACGTATAGATGAACTTTCAAATGTACTTTCGGCTTAACATTCTCATTTTATCAGCCAAAATGGACCCAAAATAGGGCCTTCAAGCGTAGTCTCATTTTATCAACCAACAATCAACTTTGTAGGCTTTCAATAGAGGGAATGGATCTAAGTTTACTACAACTTCCCAAACTTGGGCTTTTCAGCGATTGAGAATCCAACAAGTTTGAGGCCGAGTCTCTAGCTTTATTTTCTTTTGTACCAACGAGGGACGAAGCCACCCATTCCAAAGGTCAAATAAGGCCGACGTAGTTGTTTTGACTTTTCAGAATGTTCCATAATTTAACTTTTCTAAACTAATATAACTTGAGAAGTTGAAATAAGTTTATCCTAATTCTAGTTATAGAGCTCACTGGTCTTTTGAATCCTGCTAAAATCTCATTCCATAATTTAAGCAAATTATTACTAATATTATAAATTAATTAAATTAACTCTAAATATTAGAAAAATAAAATATTGCAAAAACTGGAGACAAACCCTGCAACTCAAGAACAGTCTACGCCATTGATCTGCTCTTAAGTCCGAGTGAGGCGGTGGAGACTAAGACTGGAGCACCAGTATATTCTTTATGCACCGGACAGTTCTCATAATTTTTCTAATTTTATTTTAGCATTTGAAGATTTTGCTGGTGTGTTTAGTTAAGTTAGCTCGGGGAAAGCACGTGTTTAAGTCGAGTCAAACTCCACAAAAGGAGGCGATGGCGATGGAGTTAGGTGGTCTTATTGGACACTTTTGAAGGGCTGCTTTAGTTTGGTAAAATTAAGATTATTAAAATTTCCATGGGACACAGCCACAGAGAGACGGAGAGGGTGTTTTCATGGGTTGGTTTGTCTTTCGTCTCTCAACCTTCTTGAAGGGTTGTTGTTGAACACACTTTGAGAAATCAAGAAATTAAGTTCTTCATGAATTTCCCTTTCTTTTTTATTTTTTTTTTCTCTTTGAATAATTCAATTATGGAATAGAGGGTTGTTAGAAGAAATTGTTGTTTTCAAAACTTCTATGCTTAGAAGTATTATTACCAATCCTCACAAATAATACATACATATATGATTTTTTCGTATACTCGTGTAGACATTATGTTAAAAAGAAAATATATTTATAAATCATAATTAGTAACTGAATATTTATTTATTTATTTGTTAAAATTTAAAAATATATAAATTAATTTTAATGATTAGATGAGTTTGTTTTCTGTTTTATCATTCAAAACTTAATTTTGATAAATAAATAAGTAATACGTTGATTAGGAGAGGTGAATTATTACTCATATTATAGAGCTCAAATATTTTTATTTTTTCCTATAAATAAAAAGGTATAGAAAATAAAATTGGTGAAAAGGAAATGGTTAGCTCAATGTCAAAAAAGAAAGCTATAAAAATGAGGGAAGATCGTGAATTGTCAAAGCCAGAAAAGAACTTTAATAAAACTAAAAAAACTTGGAAATTACTAAATTACCAATCAGCTAATTATCAGATAGAAAGATAAAAAAAATAACCAAATATCACATCTTTTCAATTTGTAAAAAGATAATCAATTTGATACTCTTCAGATCAATCTTAGCAACTATTTCTAATTCTAGAGAATTGTTTGATTCTTTTTTTCTTTTGTTTCTTAAATAGAAACTATTTCTAGAGAAAGAAAGAGAAGAAAAATTGCATCAGAGAACAACAAAGAAAAAGAAAAAGAGAAAAAAGGAAATTTCCAAAAAGAAAAACGCCAAGTCGCGTAGCAATATTTATGTCTGTCGCAAACTGGTAAAAGAAAAGGAAACATGTCAAATGTTATATAACATTGTGATCTTCTCATTCGCATCTAAAAGACAACTGCCCTCTCTCTTTTCTTCGGTGTCTTCTATATTTGCATGATTCCTCACATTTCACACAGCCATCTAACTTCACCTATTCATCTTCCATTTCTTTGTCCATTGAAATGAACGTATAACTTATTAGTCCTGCATTTCAGTATTTTTGTTTGCTTTGCCATCACCGTCATCTTCTCCGTCAACTTTTCTTGTAATCAACACTCTCTCTCTCATTTCTTGCATTTTCTTTTCTGATTCCTCGTTTTCTCCGCATACTGCCTATATAACCAGGTTAGATTCTTATACCCATTTTCTCTTCTGTGTTGAAGATTGCGTATTTTCTTGCGTTTCTTTCACTCTTACTGTTTTTCATTTCTGGGTTGCTGTTTTCTTTTTCTTTAAGGTTTGTTTCTCTAATGTTTCCTTTTGGGCTTGTAATATTAATAGCTGTCCTTATTTTTATGTGCAAATTTATGATCTTTGGGACTCTGCTCGTTTGTGTATGTGGCAGCAATTTTCAAATATAGATCTATGTTTAAGACTGGTGCTGTTTTGATTTGTGATAAAAGCTTTTAGCTAGGAAAATGAATATGAGCTTGTTTCCGTGGCCTCACTTTGATGTTTGTTCTTAATTTCTTTGTTTTCAATTTTTACCTTGAGAAGGGAATATGCTATATTCTGTTTAGTAATCCTCTTTGAGGCCAACCTAACATATTGTAGCTTTAGAGTTATTAAAGTAGGTATATTGCTTGTTAAATGAAAGAAACCCATCTGTATAGTTTGGGGTCTTACACTTTTTCTTTTGATGTTGTTGAATTTTCAGAATGGCCAGTGCTGTGTTTCACCAATCAATAGGGACTCTTCAATCCCATCAACATCTCCATAACTCTGGATTTAATCAGGAGTTTCAGAATATTTCTGTGAAGTTGATTTCAAAATGTTCTAAGGTTGATATGGGATTGTCAATGTCAAGAAAGGGGAATTTTGCTCTGCTAAGAGGAATTTTCATGTTGTTCAAGCCTCAGCTTCTCAAACTTCAGTAGTTGATCCTGTTTCAACCCCTCAAATGGCAGCACAAACGAAATTAAAAATAAATCAAGTAAGCCAGCTTTATTATAATCCACATTTTATATCCAGCTATTCAAGTAGACATTAGTGTCAAATCATTTCTAAAAGGATGTCTCTATAAATTTGGCAAAATATATCCTATCATGTCAATTTTTCCATTAGTCCTTTTGACATACATCACCGTCTGGAATCTCATGAGCTGATAGAAGAAAATGGCCATTTATGTGAAATCTTCTAATTGCTGTATGGTAATCCATTCAGGCGAGGCAGCTCTAATACTGATTAGGCATGGTGAATCATTGGAACGAGAAGAACCTGTTCACGGGTTGTGTTGATGTTCCATTAACAAAGAAGGGTGTGGAAGAGGCAATTGAAGCTGGTAAGAGAATCAGTAACATACCTGTCGACATGATATATACATCAGCCCTGATTCGCGCACAAATGACTGCTATGCTCGCCATGACCCAGCATCGTCGTAGAAAGGTAACTTTGGAAATGTCTCGTTAGTTGATAGGAAACCAAAATTTAATGTATGAGATTCTGATTATGGAAGCTAATAATGTTTCTATTGATTATGTAGCCATTTACTGGTTATTGCTACAATATTTATAGTTACCCTAGCACATTTAAAGCACATATACGCAGGAACAGCAATTCATGCTATCTGAACTGTATCCAACAATTGAGATTTTGATGCCCTGAGCAATTTAGATCCAATATCTGCTTTATTTGCTAACCTGTTATTTAACTGGCTACAGGTGCCAATAGTTATGCACAATGAGAGTGAGCAGGCAAGGGCATGGAGTCAAATCTTTAGTGATGACACATTAAAGCAATCCATTCCAGTTATAACAGCTTGGCAATTAAATGAAAGAATGTATATGTTTCCACTTTTACCCTTTTGCCTGTAATCATGCTGCTTGCTTTTAATTTTTATTGCTGACTTATAAATTGGTCTTCTCTAGGTCGCGGGGAATTGCAAGGTCTGAATAAGCAGGAAACAGCAGACAGATTTGGAAAAGAAAAGTTCACGAGTGGAGGAGAAGTTATGACATACCTCCACCAAACGGTGAGAGTTTGGAAATGTGCGCTGAAAGAGCTGTTGCTTATTTTAAAGATCAGGTCATGCATGATTGTGCTTACTGTTACCTAGTTTTATCATAGTTTGTTTGCTTTCTATAGGCGTTTTACATTTGAAAATTCAAGAGACTGTCGCCATTCATTAGTTTCTGACTGTGAAAGTACTGAACTGCAGATTGAACCCCAGCTTCTTTCTGGGAAGAATGTGATGATTGCTGCCCATGGGAACTCGTTGAGGTCCATTATTATGTATCTGGACAAATTAACCTCCCAAGAGGTGATTGGCTATTTGATATTGCAAAATTACCATCTTTTATAGTTTTCTCTTCTTTTCTTTATCACATATGAACCTACTTTTCAATTTCTTTTTCTGACAGGTCATAAGTTTAGAACTATCAACCGGAATACCTATGCTTTACATTTTCAAAGAGGGCAGGTTTATTAGGAGGGAAGCCCTGCAGCACCAACTGAGGCTGGGGTCTATGCATATACTAGGGTATGTACTTTCTGGTTATTGTGTGGATTGTTAAGTTGATCAGTGTTTGCCAATGTCTCATGGTGTATTTTACTAGTTCTGATGAAGTTTTGGCCTGTATCTGCTCCTTCCTATTGGACTTGTGACATTGATATTTTTGTCTTCATGTCAAATAATTAGTACCATTAGCCTTGCGCCAAGAATAAATATTTTTATCATACATATATTAATAATTTGTCGCACATTCATGATAATATTTGACATGAATATAAGCATGACTAGGCTTTATTTATTTTTGGCATATTGCACTTTTCTGCCCTTTGATGGAATACCCTTCAAATTTTATGACACTGAAAAGGGAGAAACCCTGATGTTTATTTGTGAAATTCTATGGGTAAAAATATATATGGGCTTGTTTTACTTAATAAGAGATGATTGTATTAAATGGTTGAAATGAAATATTTCTGGAAATAAACAAGTCAGTCTGTATACCAATTAAGACAAATAGACGGCATATCCTTAAGAATGAGTGTCTCATCCTCATAAGAAAATGTATGGACGGAAGCACTGAAACATTGTTGCAGTAAACTTTTTAGTTGGCTTAAATTATCTTTTGAAGTATCTTTGCATAACACTAATGGTCATGCTGTATTGTTGCAGAGATTAGCTCAATACAGGCAGAAGTTAGATGAGATGTTGCATTAGTACGTCAAACAATTGGTAAGCTTAATTGCTTGTTATCATTACAGCTTCAACCTGAGTCACTATTATTCTCTTTACCTTCTAATCCCTTGAATAAGTTACAAACATTTTCTTCATCAGGACTGCCTATCACCGTACCACAATCCTGGATTCCCGGTGTCAAAGATCAAAGTAAGAAAATGAAAGAAAGCTTGCATGCGATGTCTACCACTGGAAGCAACTGTGTCTATCTGTTTTATGGATCTCTAGAGTCTACTTGTTTCGCGTCCTTGCCCGTGTTCCTTTCAGGGTATATATGTGAGTAACTGAGAGTTAGTGATGTTCAATTCCTGTGATAGATAGACTCAACTAAGAGGATTTTTAATGTAAGATGTTAACCTTTTTTAGCTGTTACAAATTTGATATAGTAACAGGAAGAGTAAATTTCTAGTTTTGCTCTTTGCTTTCTGTGGGAATACCGGATACGAATAGTGTCGGTGCATTGAGAAATGAGAAGTAAAAGGAGGTTTTCTTGTTTTACAACAACAAATCATGATAAACTATATACAACTTGACGTCCGCAAGGAGGGTTTTTCAGTATTGATCTCAGTTGACACATGCAGCATTTGCCTTGTATCAATTAGTACATGAATAGCATTTACGATTGAGTTCCTATCGTCTTCGTAAACATTATTGTTAACAGAAGAAAAGGACAAAAGATTCTGGACAACCAGAAACCTGTCTCAACTTTCAAAATGTAGTCTTAAAAAAATCCTAGAAGATCATAAAATTTGGCCGAGGTAATGTACATGTCAGTAAGTAGGGACGGGTGATTATATTTACCAGAAAGAACTAGAGCTATGAGACAATTCTCTACCAAAAAGATCCCAGAAAATAAGATGCGGTTAAGCATAGTGTCGCTTTATGCGAGATAGGAGAAGCTTAGGAATGGCAGAGCAATGAAACAATAGTTTGCATCTCAGCAGAGCAAATGAAGAAGGTTCAGTGATGATAGATGGAATCATTTCTTTTATTGTTGGATCTGAACTCTAAAAGGTATTCAATCATTGTCAAGTAATACCACTTTTAATTGAATTGAAAAATATTCAGAAGACAGAAATGGTTACTTCTCACTCAGATATGCCTTGTTTATTTATCCAGAGCACCAGAAATAGTTCTAAGGGTAACACTGAACAAGGGCAGTTCTTGTCTTTTCCTACAAAATGATTAGCCTCCCTCACACCTTTCAAGAGTTGAGCATTAGTCAACATCAGTGACCATGGTGGTGGACCTGTAAACCTCACTTAAAATTTTAGCAATGTCTTGGCTGTATAAATCATCTAGTGCTGAAGATATTATTTTATTATTTTTCTTGATCTAACCCTCGTATTCAGAATTGTTTTCAAAAGTGATTTTTAAGAAAAGTGAGAAAAAAAAAGGTAATTTCAAGAAGTTGTTGACCCTGTAAAAAGAAAAACACTGCATTCGTCTCTTCTATTAAAGAAGCTCTATCCATTTCTTCTCAACAAATTCATAAAATGAAGCTCAGAAAGATCTCTCTTCTAACCCTATTCCACCTTACTTCCTTCCTCATCTTTATCTTTGCAGACTCGGCTCCTCAGCCTCCATTTTCTTGTGACTATTCTAACCCATCAACAAAATCATATCTTTTTTGCCAAACCTCACTACCCATAAGCCAAAGAGCGAAGGACCTTGTATCTAGACTAACATTGGATGAGAAAATCTCCCAACTTGTTGACACAGCACCTTCAATTCCCCGGCTTGGTGTCCCTGCCTATAGGTGGTGGTCTGAAGCATTACATGGAGTAGCTTTCTTGCCTGATGTCAGCGAAAGACAAGGCATCCATTTCAATGGAACCATTAGGTCTGCCACCAGCTTCCCTCAGGTCATTATTACTGCTGCTTCATTTGATACCAAACTTTGGTATCGCATTGGTCAAGTAAGTCCTTACAATTTCTTTTTGACATTTTATCTAGAATCAATAGTTATATCAGTATAATCTCTTTATCTTTAATTATATGAAAGGTGACTGGAAAAGAAGCACGAGCTATATATAATGCTGGACAAGCCATAGGCATGACATTTTGGGCACCAAACATTAATATATTTAGAGATCCAAGATGGGGAAGAGGGCAAGAAACACCTGGAGAAGATCCAATGGTTACAGGGAAATATGCAGTGTCTTTTGTTAGAGGAGTTCAAGGTGATTCTTTTGAAGGAGGAGTTCTTGAGAGCAACTTCAAGCTTCGGCTTGCTGTAAGCATTTTACTGCTTATGATTTAGAAAATGGAATGGCACTAACAGGTTCATCTTTAATGCTCAAGTAAGTGCAAGACAATAGTCTCGATCGCCTCTCTCTCTCTCTCTCTCTCTCTCATTTAATTACTATATATAAAATATACACATGCGAGATTCCTCGTTGGTCCCAGTGCTCGATGGGTTTAGAATAAAATAATTGCTTAATCAAACAGAAAACTAGATTCATAAGAATGACCCTGTCTTGGTGTCTACCTTTATATGTTTCTAATTCATTTATGAATTTCGCAGAAGTGCTTACTTCTTGTTTTCTAACACGGATAGTTGACTACTCATGTTAAAAATCGTATGCAGTTGCTTATGCCAATGAAAGATAAGAAAGAATGTGATGCTTCTGTGTTTTCTATCTATTAAATACAGACAAAACGATTTACCTAAACACGTCGTTGCTAATATAATGCCAGCAATGTTTTCTGGGTTTAGGTCACGAAACAGGACTTGGCTGATACATATCAGCCTCCATTTCAAAGTTGCATTCAAGAAGGAAAGCAAGTGGGATAATGTGTGCTTACAATCAAGTTAATGGAGTCCCAAATTGTGCAGATTACAATCTTTTAACTAAAACAGCCAGAGGACAGTGGGATTTCCACGGGTAACATTCAAAGCTAAACCATTCATTAGGTTAATGACAATTACGTGCAATTTCTTCATAATCACGAATGCTTCTTTTACTTTTTCTTCATTAATCAGGTATATCACGTCTGATTGCGATGCAGTATCTATCATCCATGATGATCAGGGGTACGCTAAAGAACCAGAAGATGCAGTTGCAGATGTGCTTAAAGCAGGTACAGCGGCATGGTTCAACCCTTTCTCCATTCACTACATATTTATAAGTTAAATGAACAAACTACAATAAATTAGTAATAACTGCATATAAAAAAAAAGGTTTTGAAGTACTCGCTTGCCTTCTAACCTTTAAGAGTTTAACAAATTGTAGGGATGGATGTGAACTGCGGTAATTATTTGAAGAACTACACCAAATCAGCTGTCAGAAAGAAGAAAGTGTCTGAATCTGAAATAGACAGAGCCCTTCACAACCTCTTCTCTATTAGAATGAGGCTAGGATTATTCAATGGCAATCCAACAAAACTGCCTTATGGCGACATTAGTGCAGATCAAGTTTGTTCTCAGGAGCATCAAGCTGTAGCCCTTGAAGCAGCTCGAGATGGCATTGTTCTGCTAAAGAACTCTAATCAGCTTCTCCCTCTTTCAAAATCAAAACCACTTCCCTTGCAATTATTGGCCCCAATGCTGACAATTCAACCATACTTGTTGGAAACTATGCAGGTCCCCATGCAAAACTGTTACACCATTTCAAGGATTGCAGAATTACATTAAGACCACCAAGTATCACCCAGGTTGCAGTACAGTGGCTTGTTCTTCAGCTGCAATTGACCAAGCAATAAAGATAGCGAAAGAGGCAGACCAAGTGGTGTTAGTCATGGGACTAGATCAAACCCAAGAAAGGGAAGAACATGATCGTGTGGACTTGGTGCTCCCAGGAAGCAGCAAGAGCTAATAATTAGTGTTGCACGAGCTGCAAAGAAACCTGTTGTTCTGGTGCTTCTATGTGGAGGACCAGTAGACATATCTTTGCCAAATATGATCGCAATATTGGAGGCATTTTGTGGGCTGGTTATCCAGGCGAAGCTGGAGGAATTGCACTTGCAGAAATCATCTTTGGTAATCACAACCCAGGTAAACTTCTACTATGCTATACAGTATACTCAGATTCATTTCTTTGCTCGACGGGGTGGGAAAATAAAAGAAGACATTTTGCTTATATTCAATTTATTAATGGTGCTTGACATGCTGAAATGCAGGAGGCAGATTACCAGTGACGTGGTATCCACAAGATTTCACAAAGGTACCGATGACAGACATGAGGATGCGGCCTCAACCATCTTCAGGTTATCCTGGCCGCACTTACAGGTTCTATAAAGGCAAAAGGTTTTTGAATTTGGCTATGGTCTAAGTTACTCAAACTATTCTTATGAGCTTGTCTCTGTTACACAAAACAAGATCTCTTTGAGGTCATCAATTGATCAAAAGGCTGAGAACTCAAGTCCCATCGGTTACAAGACAATTTCAGAGATAGAGGCAGAACTCTGTGAAAGGAGCAAGTTTTCAGTTACTGTAAGAGTTAAGAATCAGGGCGAGATGACAGGCAAGCATCCAGTATTACTTTCATGAGGCAAGATAAGCCTGGAAGTGGAGGGCCAATTAAAAGTTGATTGCATTCCAAAGTGTAAAACTTAATGCAGGAGAGAATGCTGAAATTGAATATAAGGTAAACCCTTGTGAGCACCTTAGCAGAGCCAATGAAGATGGTTTGATGGTGATGGAAGAAGGGTCTCAATACTTGCTTGTTGGAGATAAAGAGTATCCGATTAACATAACTATTTGATATGAAAAATTTAAATACAATGGATGTATCAGGTTATGAATTAGGATCCTGTTCTATCATAAATTTGGTTTCCATCAATAGATTGCCAATTTCAGATGTTTAAGCAAAACAATGTCAAATTCAAGCTGACCTTTTTTCCTTGAAGCAAAATAACGACCTGCCATACTTCTAAAAATAATTTATGTTTTGAGCATACCTCAAATTATACTGAAAAGAGACACTCCATGAACCATATCGAGCTCGGATTGCAAAATCAGAAGTGTATATGATCGCATTAAATTTGAATAAAGTGGGGGAAGAACAATAAATGAATGCTCGCTAGCAAAAATATATACGATCTGACTTCTGATGGATTGATAAAGCAATCGACAGTAAATTGGGGTACATGAAATTGAGCTATTCGAGAGCACTTTTACCCACTCAATGTAAAGTTCTAAATCTTGCTCATGACACATAATCATTGTTTTATAACAATTTCTGGTCATTGTTCTATATCAAATAACAATAACATTCTGTTTATAACAATGGTCTGCACTGCAGTCAACAGATACAATGCCCACTGAATGTTACAAAAGCATAAGAGATTTCAATATGTCTTAAAGGTTATGATATTAGAGACTCCCATATTTCCTAAAGGTTACAATATTAAAGTATTGTCGATTGTGGGTGCAGTAACAATTAAGTACATCATAGTTAGGGCTCTGTCAAGCAAAACAAAGGACCTTGAAGTCCCACCTTCAGCTAATTATGCTAAAATCATTAGTGTATCTGACCACTTAACTAATTCAGTTTGAATTAAAGCGTTATAGTTTGACTTAAGATCAAAATTTTGCTCCATGAAGCTACACAAAACAGTTGGTAAATCTTCAGTGAGAACAGCCCTTCTCTCATTAATGTAATCAGATATTTTCTTTTTCATAGTTTAGACTACAATCTACTGGAAATAGGTAAAGAGACTCAGGAATCAATGTCCCTTTCTATCCTCCTCAACTATCACTGGGTTGTCAGATAAGTCTTTACAAGTGTAAGCTATTTCACTATTTATAAAGAAAGAATACTTTATCACAGTAACTGATACAAATTCACAACCTGAATAATGTACAACAAGTGACAGGTATTCCCCCATCATCTAAAACATCTAAGCTGAGGTGTATTTGCCATAAGCTGCATCGTTAGTAAGAGAATCAGAAAACAAGTATACACTATTAGAACATGAGATTCTCTAACAAGTGAGCAGTAGCTGACACTTACAGCTCTTTCTTCACCATGGAAAGTGGCAATAACAAAACCAGGGTCATCCCTCGCTTTCCATGTCATTGCAGGAACAGTCACCTCACGTGTCCCATCTGAGTGAGTGTGATCACAAAATTCATAGCTGTGTGCACTGAAAATGATCCTGCAAAAATCAGCACAGGTCATAATCACTGCATTTACAGGAAAACAGGAAAATCCAGTACATACTAAGGCAGATATATGAGTTAAGCAGCAAAATAAGATCAGAACCAGTTAAATTAAGAGTAAAAAGAAGAAGGTTTAAATTAATCATTCGATATAATTATCTTCAAGGTATATGTCCTCCAAACTTATAAGTGAAAAGCATAGTATCAACTGCTCATTCTCTTTCTCAAACTAATTTGTAATAGTTGAACTGTACCAAACATGAAGTTTCACAATAAATCCCCAGACATATAAATGCATTAATCAAAAAAACTAAACCACACAGAAGCACACGCCTTAGAAAAGATATCAAGCAAGAAAATCAAACGAAGGTCCAATGTGGAATTACCTTGGTCTGAGAGCTTGAAAAATATAATCAGTAGAATTTGGTGGAACAGTATGCAATAAATCATAGGGTCCACTACCAGCGAATCCCCTGAAGGAAAGAATGAGATAACTTTAAGCAAACAGACGTCCAGCAATATAAAGTACATTCAGAGAATTCACAACAAATTAGAAGGCATATAAAGGCTAAATTCCTTTGAAGAAAGAAAGGCTAAATTCGCACGAAAATTCATAACTTGGCTTTTGGCACCCAACTGTAGCATATAGGAGGGTGATAACATACAGTTAGCTCCCCACCTAACCAGCATTGACAATGAGCATTGAACTATGATCACAAGAAATGCTGCTGTAAGACCTCATAAAATAATAAAAAGATGCAACACGGAGACACACACCTGTGCTCTAGTGCATTTGAGGCATGTAGAAAAGAGCTAGTAGCTTTCTCAAAACCGTTGCCTCCCATACAACTGTCATTTGCTATCCGGTGTAAGGGGAAATGAACTAACAGAACGGGGCCTGATCCAGACGACATTGTATTCTCTCTCCACCTAAAGCTATCAGGCAATTCCCTAAGATTTCCACAATCATCCATCACTTTTGATGCGCCTTCCATTTCCATTCTAAGATCTAGACTCTCTGTCTCTATGGTCCTTTCAACACTAAACCGTAACTTATTGTTTCCACAAAGCAATGCAACAGAATTAAGTGAAACAAAACTAACATTACTAATCTCAAAACCACCACAACCAGATGAATCTAAACCAGGAAAACTCCTAGATATCCAATGAACAGACCTTGAATCAAGCTTACTACATTCCCCAATGTCTCTATCACCAAGAACAACATGAAAAGGTAGCTCAAGAAATGGTCCCAAAATTCCATGAAACTGATGTAAAATAGATACCCATTTAGTTTTTGTCAACTCAAATCCTTTAGCTGAAAGATCTCCCAATACTAGCAGCATATCGGGCTTCAAACTGTGAAAAGATTTCTGCTTTAAAAAAGAAAAACGTAAGCAACATCAACTACAAGGAGTTACATAAACAATATATTTAGAAGATCAAATATTTGAAAATCCCATAATAAAATTAATTTCTTTTAGACATTGTATCAAATACTAAGCTTGCGGAAAACAATAAATTACCCTGAAGAACTTGGACATGTAATAATCTCTAAAATACTGGTCAAAGAAACTAGCTTTGGACCCTAAAAGTAACAAATTAGCGACCATCATTACTTTCAAATCCTCTCCCGGGTTTTTCACTGCTATAACGTCGTTTTGTTGTGAACTTGCAGGTACCACGGTGCAGGAAGGAACGGAGACCCATGCTTCGTAGACGAAAAGGAAGGCGAAGAGGAGAAGAGGTAACAATGGCTTCCAATTGCATGAGAAAAGGTCCATAGTTGATTTTTGTTGATGGAATCTAGGGTTAGGGTTTTCCCGTTAGTAGCCATTGTTGTTGATTATTTTTGATTCCATCATCTCTTTTGCAAAAGGGAATTGATTCAGTTTCGGATTCGCTATCCGTTGGTGGTACTGTTTTCTCTTCGTCAAGTACGTTGGATTAAAGATTTTTCCACGTGGATTAAAGATTTTATTTAATGGAGTTATAGAATTAGTGAAGCTTCCACCGTTTCAGAAAGGTCACAAGAGAAAAAAAAAAAAAAAAAAGGAAGCTTCCTCCGTCAAACGTCATGTTCTAATAAAAGTGTTTTCACATTGCTCAAAAAAATTATAATATATTAATATTAATTGAAATTTAAAATTTCAATCTTATGAATTCGCCATTTAGTAAAAAGAATTCTAATTATACAAATATTTTGTATATTTGTGTGTGTAAATATAATATTCATGTACGAAAAATTGTAGCTCATTATTATTTTTTATATAAAGAAAACGGTACTTCATTCGTCCAAAACATGAACATTCAGGTTCAGCACTGATTCTACATACACATAAGCCTCGTGCCAGAAACTAGGGCTAGCATGAGAGTGAGGCTCTTGCAAAGTAATGATCAAGCTTACCTACGCATCTAGGATACAGAAAAATGAATCCCTTGGTTAAATAAAAAAATATAATCTTTAACTAAAAAACCAAACTCCGACTGATTCAAACTATGAGCCGAAAAAGCTTTGAAAAATATAAGTGCATTTGTCTTAAAGATAATGTTGTCTAGTTGTATTGACAGAATCCAAGATAGAGCTTCTTTCAAAGCCATTGCTTCGAATTCCTCAGACTGAAACATGTTGTAAATGACCTTAGAACAGCCATGGAGAAACCTACCTCTTTCATCTCGAATGACTATGCCAACTCTTGGTGTATTAGTCTAAGTAAAGGTGGCGGTATCAAAATTGCACTTGAGGTAGCCATTAGGTGGCATCTGCCATTTTAATTGAGGTGGAAGAGGAGGTTGATGGACTGTTCTAGCTTGTTTGGTAGCTTGTGCCTGGATCCAGACTTAGAAGAAAATTTATGCTTTGATCTACAATTGTCTTTGGAGTTTGAATACAGCCTCGCCAAATGTAATACCCAGAATTTTCCTTTAATAATGATTAATAAATGAATTTTTATTCAAATTAATTTTATTTTATTTTTATTTGGTTTAATTGGAATGAATTAAGTAAAATTTTAATATTAGACAATTAAAGAAGTTATTTTTCTATACCCAATTAGTTGAATCTTTAAGAAATTAATTAGAGGCGTTGGAGCAGACTGCAAAGTGCGGCAAAACTGTGAGTTAAGGTCATATAATCAATTCATTTTATATCATGTCTAATTTAAATGCATTGTTAATTTATTAATAATAATAATTATTACTTTTAGCATTATTATCATAAAAAAATTATTTTCGTTATTATCGATACTATTATTAATATTATTACCATTATTGTTACTATCATATTTACTGTTAATTTATTATTATTATTATTACATCTGATTTTCATGTTTACTATACTCGAAGCTATTAAATTTAAATTCTTAATATGTTATTGAATAAATTGTGTTTATTTATGATTATACTACTTATAATTATTATTGATGCTACGATTGTGACATCGGGATGAGGCAACAGTAGAACATGTCACCTAATGTGTTGCATCAGGACCGCATGTGCACCAGTATTAATCAGAGACAGGTAGTAAAGGTTATTTTTGGGTTTGCCACAGTGAGTATAACTCTGGTGAAAGTTTGACTACCAGAGGAAGGTCCCTAATCGAGCGTTGTCTCTGAGCGTCGGCTTATTTGGGAATCAAGTGTCCAGGCTGAATTTAAGGACCTTAGTTGAGCTTCGCTCTCTGCATCCTATACCTATTGGAATAAAAGAGCCGAAAAGCTACTAGTAATGGGATTAGGGTTACTGAAGCACGCGTCCCATAAATATTTGAATTGAATTTTTTTCTTAATTATGGTATGACACGTGTTTTAATATAATATGATATGTTATTATGATATAATAAATATCTTACTGAGGAGGCTGTAATTGTTATAGGATTATATAATTTTAACTCACTTTCGAGGCTGATAATCTCAATTTTAATTTTTCAGGTGACAGTTAGGTTCTCCGTCGTCTTGCGTTTGACAGCCCGACTTCCTTCTCCATCGGGCCTATTGTAATTAATTTATACTTTTATATTTTGAATTATTTAAAATTCTAGACTCTTCGCAGTAGTATACCTGATATATTATGTTTGATCTAGTCTGTAACAAATTGTGGAATGTTGTTAATGTCCAGTTAGAGACTTGTGAATTGTATGTTGGGCTGATTTAATAGTATGTTTATATATGCATACCTGAATTATCGATTAGTCAGGCTTACTACAGGTTTTGGTGGCTTTAAGCCTAGTCATTTCCTAGTGCTGGTCACGGGCCCACAGATCGGGTCGTGACAAAAACTTTAGTCCCTAGCAATATCTTTTGAATCTGTAGTGAAAAGTCTATCACAAAATCTATCATTGTGCCCTAAAATTCCACATATGTAACAAAGACTGTTAAGGCGTTCATACTTAAAGTTCATCACTGTCCAGTCTCGTTCTGCTTTTTAAACTTTCTTACCCCGTTAAAGACATCAACAAAAACTCTAATTCTCATAAAATTCCTCCAAAAATTCGAGTTATTGGTATTATTGTACTCTAAGAATGTTTCTTTGAAATTCCCAAGTTGCTTTCCCATGGTGCTAGACATATAGCCCACCAGAAGGTCATAGATCGGGACCCAAAATTCAGCATGAAACAAGTCGACATGGGCTGAAACATCACCTGGTTGGAGGTGGTGCGTTAGCAAGAGGTGGTTATCAAAGACCAAGGTCCTCCTTGCACTACTCGATTTAAGTCAACTACATGAAAGAAGTGAAATAGAAATCCCTGAGGTAAAATCTCTTTTATACTGACTCCTTATCGAGGGTTTACGCTTAATGCCCGTATCTTCGCTCTACCGTAGATCACTATTTTGCCTTCTTGAGATTTAGCTCACTTAGGGTAACTTAACAAGTTAAAGTTAATATTTGTGTGTCCTTTGCTGTCAATTTTTTGTCTAAACTTTAGCTTTTATTTTTCAGCTTTCAAAACAAGATATATTTATAAACTATTTATTCGTTATTGTTTTATTCAAGAAAACCAACAAAAATAGTCTTTTTTTTTATTTTTCAGTTTATTTTTCGACTATTTGGTCTCTTTTATTTTTTAATTTTTGTCTCTCAAATTTTAAAAGAGACCAAATAGTCATTATAATATCATTTCAATTTACTGTTTTGATAATAGTTTGTACATTATAATATCTTTAGTTTAAATTTAAATATGTATAATGTCATATATTCCTATTAATTTGTGATATGGCTATAATAGTGTGAAAATAGAATGGAAAATAATTTATTTATAATGGTATTATGATAAGAATATGAATGAATGATGACATAAAAAATTGATAAAAGTATAAATAATAGATGTATATTCTTTTTCGTTCTCGTAATTTTACAACTTTGAAAATAGCACTTAGTAAGATAATTTTAGAAAACAAGAAAAACCAACAAAAGTAGTTTTTCTTTATTTTTCTCAGTTTTTTTTAAAAATAAATATTTTAAAATTGAAAGATGAAAAGAAAAAATACTAAATAGTCCTTTCAATTTAAAATTTTGATAATAGTTTATACATTATGATATTTTTAATTTAAAATTTGATGTGTATAATTTCATATTAGCAAGTAAATTTTAATATAAAAATAAAAATAAATATGAAATATCAAAAATACATGTGAAAAAATTTATTCATAACAATCATTAATCAAATTGACGGAATAGTAGTAATTTTATGGAAAAAATGCTTCATTCGATGACACTAAACCACATATCGACTTTACAAGTATATTTTTACAATCCGGTTATTTGAATATCAAATTAAATCTTTTTTACTGCTATCATAGAGAGAGAATTCAATACTTACATAATAGAAGGCCATAAAACTCTTATAAAAAGAGAATTCAACACCGTTATAATAAATGACCATAAAACTCCTAAAAATATATAAATTTTTATTTAGTAAAACTACTTAATAAAAAAATAGCACCATTAATATAAAAATATCGG
The DNA here is from genome assembly GCF_019578655.1 of Ricinus communis. Classification (NCBI taxonomy): domain Eukaryota; kingdom Viridiplantae; phylum Streptophyta; class Magnoliopsida; order Malpighiales; family Euphorbiaceae; genus Ricinus; species Ricinus communis. The sequence continues at coordinate 6,142,931 of NC_063257.1, read as the reverse complement.
TTGTGAGCCAAAATATGAAACTTTAAAACTTTGATGAAAATTAAAAAGAAAAAAAAAAAAAACTAGAAGCAGCTAGAATTTTTCTTTAATGTCATATACTGTTAGTTCATAATTTTTTTTGAAAAGATAATATAAATATTCCATTAATAAAGATGAAGAAGAACATTTTGATATAAAAGATAAAAACAAACATTAAACATTAAAAAGATACATGTAAAGAAATTTATACCTAACAATTATTCATGCTTTGACGGAGTAATAGATTGTAATTCCATGAAAAGAATATTTCATTCAATAGCACAAACCACATATTGACTTAAATATATTTTTTGACGAGTCCGATTATTTAAATATCGAATTGAATTTTTTTTTTTTACCATTTCCATAGAGGAAAATCTCAATACTTCCATAACTGAAGACTATAAAACTTAAAGGAGAATGCAATACTCTCCATAATTGAGGACCATAAAATTCTTAAAAGATATATTAATATTAATTTACAAGAACTAATTGATATAAAATAAGAAAAAAGGACCACCTTCAATTTAAAAGTGACCATTGATGGGTCAGAAATTAAAATTTTAAAACAAAAGATTAAAAAAATTGAGAGAAAAAAAGAAAAGATAATTAGAATTTATTAATCTTAATGAAATCCTTTTATTTGTTCATGTTACTGGCTATAATACTGTGAATTTATAGTGGAAAACAATTTAATTATGATGGTATTATGATAAGAACATGAATGAGGGATGAAATAACAAACTGATAAATGATGGTAAGTATAAATAATAGATGTGCTATTCCTATAATTTTACAAGTTGAGATAGCACTTAGTAAGATAATCTTATACAGCAACGGAAATGGGGTGATTTGGCTAAACTTATTTTCAAGAGAACAAAAAATAAGTATCAAAACCAATTAAAATCATACAAATTTTGAGAAACTTTTTAAATTTTTAATATTTCCGTATCAAAATGATACATTTGATGGGGTTTGACTTACCTTTTCGAAGTTTAGGGGTCAAGCAAGGCCTCCATTGATGGCTTAAGACTCGAATAACCATATCCACACATGTGTATGGGTCATAAATCTGCAATTCCTGACCGAGTCAACTCGTCCGGGTTATATGGACAGACCTTCTTTTTTTTTTTTTTTCTCCATTTAACCTCTTATTTTTGGTAGTTGCTCTGTTTACATTTTTGTTGGATGCTACAGGCATAATAAGTGTAGTAGTTTTAAAATTCTTAATAAATGCTGGCCAACCACAGAGGCGCACCAAACCACATTAGTTTAATCATCAACCAGAGTATAATGGAAGTCAATACTATTTTTCTTATTGTATTTTAGTAACTCTACAACCCAATTTTTACACATCTTTTTATTTTAATTGCAACATATTATTTTTACACGAAGTATTTTATTATTATACGAGTGAAAAAAAAGTAGCCAGTTATGATAATTTATTTGAACGGCTGTACCAACTTATATATTATAGTTAATTGCATCAATAATTTTCCTCAGTCCTGCAAAAATCCAATGATTAAGCCTTTAAGATTATGTTGGTCAAATCTTTTCTCAGTTGTATAAACTACTTCTTGAAATAAACGGTACTAAAAATAAAATTATAATTTAAAAAAAATATCAAACACCTCTAATTTTGCTTGTTTTCCATTAACTTTAATGGGCACTTCTTTTTTATATATAATTATTTTTGGGTAGATGAAAAACTTCAATTATTTTATTTTTGACAGAATCATAGAAGCAAATAAAGACACAGACACCACCATTGTGAGAAATTAGGCAAGATTTCCCATAAATGACAAGAATATACATGTAGCACCTATTTGGTGTAATATTGAGATGCTTTGTCTAACCCATCTCCTAAATAACAACAACAAGGATAATGTGTATCCACGTGTTTGTGAATGTAAAAGAAAAGTCACTGAAAAACATAATTCAGTGCATATTTCAAAGTGCATTAGATTACATTAGGTTTTAACCTTTACATCTTATTTTATTATATATACTTTATCTTTTTATATGTAATATTTAATAAATTAATAATTACTATTAATTAATAAAAAATTTATTTACCAAATATATTAATTATAAGAGTATCATAAGGTAACTAACAGCATCAAATATTCGCCACTTTAAATTCTCAAAAAAAAAAAAAAAAAAAAGGGTTTGCCAATTTTTACTAGGAGGCGTAATTTTGCATGGTGCATTTGAAGGGCAATTTGTTTGCAAAGATCTAAGAAGTTCTCAATTCAAAGAGCAGCTAAAGGACATCATAATAATATGCTGAAGCCAAAACTTTGTCAACAAGATGCCATGCCAACCACAAATGTGAACATGCAACATATTATTTAATTATTTCTTTCCTGGCTTTTCTCTTTTGACCCAGAATAAGTAAGTGATTATGTTTTTTTTTTTTTTTTTTTTTAAAAAAGAAGATAAAAAGTGATTAATTTGAAAGTGAAATATTCTTATATAACAAATATTTATTTTTATTTGAAGAGTTATCAATGATGTGCTAGCTTGATTTGGTGCAAGGTAAATGAATAATACTATTAGCCTTTTTAAATCAGCCTTGACACTTCAGTCACTAGCTGCTACCATATAACTGTTATGTCTCTCAAACAGGACATTTAAGTAATGGTCCAAAAAAGAAATTCAAAACTTTTAGATTCTAATGAGATCTCTCATATTCAAATCACATTTCAATTTTTATTTATTTATTTATAATAAAACAGAGGGAAAAACCTTAGAAAGAAACAGCACCTGCCCTCTTAGGATAGCTAACTCCCACAGTATCATGTTAAACCACTCATATTCAAATCCCATTTCATTTTAAATAGCTTTCTTCTTCTTTTTTATTTTTTATTTTTTGCACAAAGGACCATAAACTAAATTGGAACCACTAGTCAGATTGTCTTTAATGAATGTGTTTATAACCACATTTTTTTTAACATGTAAAAAATAACCTCTATCAACCTTGCATTGATTTTACCTTTATATATATTTTATTTTGTTTAATTTAGTAAAATTTAAATCACTACTCACACAGTCTGTTTCTAAAATAATTATAGTTTATCACTAAATTAAAATATTAAATTATATTATTTTAATTGACTTTTCTTTTAAGGAGAAAGCGCAAACTTGTTCCTGTACGTTTAATAAGATGTAATGTAAAAAAAAAATCCATAAAAATTCTAAAAATAGATATAAAGAAAATAACAATAGCATTACCAGTAAAAAAAATAATAAAAGAAAACCACTGTAGCCGGAGTCATAATTCACATATGCTTTTGTTTTGTTTCTCATCCAATCCCCTTTTCACAATCTTTAAAATCATGATTAGGTTATAACCCATGCTTGGATTGGTGATTTATTTACCAAGAAATCGAAAGGGAGCATGGAAAGGAACAGAGAACCCTAACATATGAAACCTATCCTTCTCCTACCCGCATTATTGACGCGTGTAGCCCACCCTCCAATCTCAAATCTCCAGTGGCAATCTCGTAAATTTCCAACTAGACTTATGCACATGAACAAGTCCCCTGAAATATGACCTATAATAGGACTGTGTGTAGTCTTCCTACGCCTTAAGCACACGTGAATTATACCCATCTCTTTTTATTTAAATTCCTAGATTACCCCTACAACCATCATCTATTCACTAAAAATGGGAAAACCTTTCTCGTCAATTAACACGCGTCACGTTAATTCTCCACTTAATGAATTTTTATCTACGTGGCATCCATTGGGACCCACTTTAAAAGCAGATCAACGTCCAATTGTATCTCAAGTATAAGATTCTTTTGTCCAAGTGACATACACCCAAGTCAAAATAGCCAAATTATGTTAATCACACACCCGAATCCCATAATTACCCTCAAATCTAATCCGAACACAGAATATGGTAAATCCGAAACACGGACGGGACAGAGAGTGTAATTGGAAACCAAACAAAGGATAGATCTGTAAATTGGAAAATCATTAGGGGATAAATAAAATAATAGAAAAAAATTTATAACCGGGAACAATTTAACGGTAACCGGAAAGAGAAAACGGCCGGTGAGAGAAGGCTCGTTATTTCCTATATAAAGCCGTAACCATAACCCTCTCTCTTCATATTTTTCATTAGCTTATATATTTGGGAGCCACCCCTTCTCTCTCTATCTACTAAAACGTTTCTCTAGAATAGAGATTCAAGTATAGCTCGAAAAACAGGTAATAGTTTCTTCTATTTCCCAATTACATATACTATCGTTTCTTTGACATATTAATATTATTAATTTTTCAAATTGGGTTAGGAAAGAAGAATTAGAAAAAAGAAAAAGAAAAAAAGAAGATGTGAAATAGTAAATCCAGCGTTTGCCTATGAGATTAATGCGAGAGTTGGCAAAGATTGATCTGTTAAAGGTTTAGTGCAATTAGAGAGCAATGATCGATTTTGTTGATTTGTGGAGAGATTGTGGATTATAATTTGGGATTAATATGCGAACCCTAGAAACTTGCTTAGGGATTGTGATATTGGCCATTTGTTTCTTTTTTATTTATGGTGAAATTAAGTTGTCTCGATCTGGTTGATTTGTTTTATTATACAGTTGAAGTAGTGAGTGCTGTTTTGCTGCATCTGAAAGGTATTTGAGTTATTATTTGGTTGAATCTATAGATTGATGAAGTTATTCTTATGGTAGTTTATTTGGTTTATGCTCTGAGCTTTTATTAGTTTCTTTTTTTTTTTTTAGATTTTCCTCCAGTGTAAAGTTAGGTTCTTTGTTTGTTATGCAATGTGAATATTATACTGGATGTTAGATTATGTCAATGTGAATGGGTAATTGATGTTGCTTTTGATTATTGTTGTCGCTTGCTTAGCAGTTTGCTTTGCGCCAATTCATTCTGGAAATGGAATGAAGCTGGTCGCATTAGGGCATTGTTTCCTTAGTATTAGTCATATTTTTCGAGTGTAATTTGGAAAACAGATAAAGAGAAAAAGGTCTTGCTTATACACTGTATGATGTGCATTGTGAACTTGGTTGTGTGATTTCCTGGTGTCTAGTTTCTAGTCTGTGGTAGTTTTCTGGCACTTGTAGAAGGTAGGTAGTGGGAGTCTGATTGAGTTGAATCTGAAGTTACAACCGTTCTATGTGAACATACTATTTGTATGCTGTCCTGTAAATTTGTTTGTCATGTTGACATTTGCTGTAGTCTTTTCATTGAAATATTGCTTTTTATGACCTTTATTTGCAGATCTGAAAATGCTTGTAGAACTCTGTTGACTGATTTGTTGGACGCCCTTTTATGTCTTTAAGGTTGACATTGTTTGCTAAGAAGAAAACACATATACAGACAGTTAAATTTCTTTTGGATAGGCTATTTATTTTGTATGCATTTACATATGAAATGGGTTCTCGAGGAAGGCTACTATTTGATCTTAATGAACCCCCTGCTGAGGATGATGAGGAGACTGATCGTGTCGTCTGCTTGCAGCCGCAGAAGGCACTTCCCTCTGTAAATCCAAATACTTCTGACTTGTTTGCAGCATCAGTAGGTCCCCAAGGTATAAAAAATAATAATGCTTTCTCACATGCATCTTCTGTGTCGGGTTTTCAGCCTTTTATTCGGCCCAAAGTTGCTCAAGGCCCTGAAGCAGGTTCTCAACAGAAGAGGGCAGGGGATCAGAATCCCAAGTTATCTTCGTCAAGACAATCAAGCAATGGTGATGACAAAAATGCGGCGCCATCGTTAGTTTCAGGCTCTACAGATCCTGAAGCTGTAGAAAGGGAAGAGGGAGAGTGGTCTGACATAGAAGGTTCTACTGTTGCATCTGCAGGCAGTAGTCTCCATGAGCTGGGAAAAGCTGTACAAGACCAGGGGAGGTATGAATTGATGGGATCTAGTACTTCTGGTATGGGTACTGAGAACAATTTCAGCAACACCAAGATTACTGATAATACCAGGGTCGAAAGCAGTGGCCGTGCTTTACAGGGGTCAGAGCATGGTTTAAATGATCAGAAAAGTACCAGTAGCCGAAATTCGGATGGCAATGCTAATGGTGATGTGTCCATAGATGGCCAGGAAGAAATTGCATTAGTTCCAAAAGCAAGAGAAGTTAAAGGTATTGAAGCAAATCATGCACTTAAATATGCCAATAATGGGGGGAAGAGGAAGATAGACCAACATAAAGAGGCAATGCTAGGGAAGAAGCGTAATAGACAAACCATGTTAATAAATATAGATGAAGTGAAGCAAGCAGGTGCTATTAAATCTTCAACACCTAGAAGGCAGTCAACTACCATCCGTACTGTCAAGGAAGTTCGCACTGCCCCTCCACCTGCTGAACATGTTGGTGAGAAGCATGTTGACCTATCATGCAATGAAGGGGGGACTTCTGCAGAATCCTGTCATCTGAAAAATGAATATAATGGTGATATGAACTCCGGACAATTAGCAAAGGTGAGGAGGCCAAACAGTGACATGGATTTTCCTGCAGAAGGACAGCTGCCACCGATTCCAAGACAGAGTTCATGGAAGCAGCCTGCTGACTTGAGGCAGCCAAAAAACTCACAATTCTCTAATAGGAAGCTGGCTCTAATGAGTCAAAGTTCCATAGATTCTAAGTTGGGGAACAAGAAAAACCTTCCTGCCAAGAAGCCAGCTGTTATCAGTAGTACCTCATATCAAGACACATCGGTTGAAAGACTCATAAGGGAGGTGACTAATGAGAAGTTCTGGCATCACCCAGGTATTTAATGTGAAATATGCATGTCTCTTTGCTTGTGACCAAGAATGTTGGATATCCTGATAAAAGGAAATGTATGTTCTTTACTGTTCCTGTAGACCCTCCCTTATTTTGTTTATTTTATTTTTTAAAATTTTTTGGCATAGAGGATGGGTTATAAAACTACAAGGACACAGTAACCTCACGCTCTATCCTCTTCCAAAATCTCTAAAACGGCATAGGGTTATGACCAGATATTATCAGCCACTTGCTTGAAAACCTGGCCAAATAGTTTAAAATGGAGCATCTGTTTGCTTAGCAATTGAATTGTTGTTCATGTTCTCACTCCTTTATCAAATTTTCCTTCCCCATTCGGTTTTGGAGTTGTAAGTCAGTTAGGATATTTTGTACTTGTCCTTCAATAAGTAAAAGCTGATGTTTGTATTGCTCAGGCCCACGCACAGCAGAGGAGATACACAGCTACATGTGCTGGGCGGCAATCAACCGTCCGGAGAGCCTGTTGGATGGAAGATTAATTGAACCGCGAAATAAGCTTGTGATTAAGTTATTGCTGTTCAAATTTTCACCACCAACTTCAGTTTTCTCTAATTCTCTAGCGTTGACTTCTTCTAATTAAAAATTTCTTGTTTGCAACATGCATTAAGGTTCATGCATGCTTTAACTACGAATGAGTTTCAAAGAAGTTCTCGCAATTTCACATGCAGTTTAGGAGTATAATATTCACTTCTTGATTTTGCTAGTACTATAGTAGTATTTTGAGAATTATTTACTTATATCGATGTCCTCTCTTCTTTGTTTTTTTTTGGCCTCTGGGTTTTTAGAGGCTGTTATATTCACTTTGTAGTGATTGTTGTTCCTTTCTTCGTGATTGGTAGCTTTTAGGTTTTCTTTCACTACCACTTTTTGGTGTTATATTATCTGAATCTGATCCGTTAATCTTAATGTGCCTCAGAGGACTCCGAGCTCCAATGTGTTCCTGGGCGGTTTGAGTCTGTTGAAGAGTATGTCAGGGTATTTGAACCTTTGCTTTTTGAAGAATGCCGAGCACAACTTTATAGCACATGGGAAGAGTTGACTGAAACTAATGCCCATGTAATGGTTCGCGTAAAGAGCATTGAAAGACGTGAAAGAGGTACGGAGATGATGCATGCATAGTGCATTAATTTATATTTTTGTTTGAAATTTTTTGACTGGGTGAAATTTTTACTTGTGGGGATAGGATGGTATGATGTGATAGTCCTGCCAGTTAATGAGTTTAAATGGACATTTAAGGAGGGTGATGTTGCAGTTCTTTCAACCCCAAGGCCTGGAACAGGTTTGTTATAGCTGTTGCATGTCTTGCTATTTTGATTCATCCTATGGGATTTAGTTCTTTTGGCTTTTATATTTGACAAATGCAAATTCTCTTCATGTCAAGCAGTCAGATCCAAGAGGAACAACTCAACAAATGAAGATGATGATGAACCTGAGATCGGTGGACGCGTGACGGGTACTGTTAGACGGCATATTTCTCTGGATACTCGTGATCCTCCTGGTGCAATCCTCCACTTTTTTGTTGGGGACTCATATGACCCTTACAGGTTATTTTAGATGCTTTAATTTCTTCTTCAGAGCATTGTTTGGCTGCTTCCTATCTTGTTTTATCAAGTAGTTATTAGAGTTATGTTCTCTTTATTCAATGTTTGTTGTTGTTTTTTTTTTTTCTCAACAGCAAGGGAGATGAAGATCACATTCTGAGGAAACTCCAGCCAAGAGGCACGTGGTTTCTAACTGTACTTGGTTCGTTAGCAACCACTCAGCGGGAATATGTTGCCTTGCATGCATTCTGCCGCCTCAATTCCCAGGTGAGAGCCAAATTTCCTTTCAAGTGCTCTAGGTTTTTTTTTTCTGGTTTACAAATCACTAGGAACTTACGATCTAGCTTCTGTTTCTTGTAGATGCAAACTGCTATCCTGAAGCCCAGTCCTGAACACTTTCCAAAATATGAGCAACAGATCCCTGCCATGCCTGAATGCTTCACACAGAATTTTGCTGATCATTTGCATAGGACCTTCAATGGACCCCAGCTGGCGGCAATTCAATGGGCTGCAATGCATACAGCTGCTGGTACAAGTAGTGGTATGACAAAGAGGCAAGATCCATGGCCCTTTACTCTTGTTCAAGGGCCTCCAGGAACAGGTAAGACGCACACAGTCTGGGGAATGCTAAATGTGATCCATCTGGTTCAGTATCAGCACTACTATACTTCTTTGCTTAAGAAACTAGCACCCCAGAGCTACAAGCAAGCCAATGAGAGCAATCCTGACAACATTGCAATGGGTTCCATTGATGAAGTTCTTCATAACATGGACCAGAATCTCTTCCGCTCACTTTCAAAGCTTTGTCCAAAGCCCAGAATGTTAGTTTGTGCTCCTTCCAATGCTGCAACAGATGAGCTTCTTGCACGAGTTCTTGATCGTGGATTCATTGATGGTGAGATGAAAGTTTATCGGCCTGATGTAGCCAGAGTTGGTGTTGATTCACAATCACGTGCTGCTCAGGCAGTTTCTGTTGAGAGGAGAACTGAACAACTGTTGATCAAGAGCCGTGAGGAAGTCTCAAAATGGATGCAAGATTTAAGAGGTCAGGAAGCCTATTTCTCTGCACAAATAGCTGATCTTCAAAACAAGCTTTCTATGGCAGCTGCTGATGGTCGTTCGCAGGGATCCGTTGGTGTTGATCCTGATGTTCTCATTGCTAGGGACCAAAACCGAGATGCACTGCTGCAGAACCTTGCAGCAGCTGTTGAAAGCAGGGATAAAGTTCTAGTTGAGATTTCTCGTCTTCTCATTTTGGAAGCCAGGTTCCGTGCTGGTAGCAACTTCAATATGGAGGAAGCCCGTGCTAGTTTGGAGGCAAGTTTTGCCAATGAGGCTGAGATTGTCTTCACCACCGTCTCAAGCAGTGGTCGCAAGTTGTTCTCTCGGCTTACACATGGTTTTGATATGGTAGTTATTGATGAGGCTGCTCAAGCCAGCGAAGTAGCTGTTCTTCCTCCCCTAGCTCTCGGTGCTCCACGGTGTGTTCTTGTGGGGGATCCCCAACAGCTTCCTGCAACCGTTATCAGCAAGGCAGCTGGGACCTTAATGTATAGCAGAAGTCTTTTTGAAAGGTTTCAGCAAGCAGGATGTCCAACAATGTTGTTATCTGTGCAGTATAGGATGCATCCTCAAATTCGAGATTTCCCTTCACGGCACTTCTACCAAAGCCGTCTTACTGATAGTGAAAGTGTTGTTAACTTGCCCGATGAGATGTACTACAAGGATCCTTTACTTAGACCATATCTATTTTATGATGTTACTTATGGGCGGGAGTCCCACAGGGGCGGATCTGTCTCTTTCCAGAATGTTCATGAAGCACAGTTTTGTTTCCAGTTGTACGAGCATCTTCAGAAAACTCTGAAGTCATTGGGTCTGGGGAGAATATCTGTTGGCATAATTACACCATATAAGTTGCAATTGAAATGCCTTCAACATGAATTTGCAGCAATATTAAAGTCAGAAGAAGGGAAGGACATCTATATCAATACTGTAGATGCTTTTCAAGGGCAGGAACGTGATGTCATTATTATGTCCTGTGTACGTGCCTCAAATCACAGTGTTGGTTTTGTTGCTGATATCCGCCGAATGAATGTTGCTCTTACACGGGCAAGAAGGGCTCTATGGGTATGGTTTTCTATTTTCTTTTTGTTTTCTTTTAATTTGAATTGTTGGTTGCACTATACCACCCAAATCACCTAGCGCCAACACACAGATTCACACACCAAAGCTCATATTTTAAACTGGATTTTTAACAGGTCATGGGAAATGCGAATTCTCTGGTGAAATCTGATGACTGGGCTGCATTGATTGATGATGCTAAGGCAAGGAATTGCTATATGGACATGGAATCTCTGCCTAAAGAGTTTTTTGTCTCAAAGGGAAATCAGGGCAAAGGCTCCTCCAACACCAGGGGTTCGAGGTTAGGTGGACCAAGGCACAGATCTATGGATTTGCACATGGAGGCCAGATCTGGAACACCTTCAGAAGATGATGACAGTTCAGGTGCACCTGTAATTTCTAGGAATGGGAATTATAGGCCGTTTAAACCACTAATGGATAATTCATTAGATGACTTTGATCAATCAGGCGATAAATCAAGAGATGCCTGGCAATATGGCATACAGAAGAAGCAGAGTTCTTCTGGGTTTGTGGGAAAGAGAGAGTCCTAGCTGTTTTGGTGATTGCCTCAACAAATTCTTTTGGCACTGCTGGTAGCTTTCTGCACAATTGAATTCCCGCAGTTGATGCTGTTTTTTAGTGCCAGGAGGTCCTTGGAATATGGCTAAACACACTCTGAGACAGGTGCCTGGCTCTGGTTCCTGTGTGCTGATTGCATCTGCTAAACAGAAGCTTCACAGATTGGCTGTTTTATCTTGGACTGGCCAAGTAAAGGTTATTGCTTATGCAATATATCCATGAGGTAGATTGCCTGCCATGTATTTTGATTGGATTGGTTGATGTGATTTATTGCTGGGAGATGGGTGCTTTGAGTGAGTATGGAATATCTACCATTAATCCACCAGCATACAGGTATGAAGGTGAGAAATTATTGTTCCATGCAGTAGGATGTGATCTAACTTGAACTTTTTGTCGGTCGATCACTGAGTTTTTGTATGGACACTGGTTGTATGAGTAGCAGGAACCAATTGGCGGTATCAAGAAGCCTTCTTACTATTAGAATCTGTAGTGCCACCATGTGCAATGGAAACTTGCCCACTTTGACTTTTGGCTGAAGTAGTTAGTTGATGTGGATTTTTAGGAGGCTTCCCGGTCATTTAATTCCATACTTCCATCATAGCTTTCTTCTTAAAGCATGGGAAGCTGACTCCTAGGTTCTTAATTCTTGGGAATGTCAGCACTTCTATTGTAGTTCTTCTATGGAAGATGCTACATACATTTTCGGGACATTCAGATGCACTAGGATGACATCTTTAAAAGGGATATGTAAGACAGTGGATGGTTGACCCAAATATTCTTTCTTCCAGTTATGTTCTTTTTGAAGGCAAGTAAGAGAATAGGGAACATGCCTACAACAGATGGGAAACATTGGACTCTGTATAGAAAAAGGAAGGAGAGTACAGGATTTTGTATAACAATGCTCTAATACTAGAGGCATTTGTGAATTTTTACCGACTTTGTATATACATCTTTAGCTATGGAATCACTATCAATTTATTTATTTTTGGCGGAATGAAAGATAAATTCTTTTTAGCGTACTGTCCTGTTTTTATGTTGACATTATTATACTTGCTGAGCGGCCAGAGTAATCTGTAGTGCCACCATGTGCAATGGAACTTGAGCTTTTATTGAGCTTATTGCGAAGAACTAGTAAGAAATTTATTTTCAAAATCTCCTTGTTTATGAGACTAATCACAAGTGACAAATGCGAATAGTCATTGAATGGTGAACTAAACGAGAGGAAAAGAAAAATGATGCTAACAGTAATAGTAGAGGGATGCCAAGCCAAGCATCCCAAAAAAACACTTGGTTCAAGTTCATTAGGGTTATTTGGCCTTTATCAGAATTCCATTTTCGTGCAGGGAAGGTTGGGTAAAATTAGATTGTCTTGGTGTCCATTGACAAGATATGGCCATGCAATACGATAATCTTCCATGGAAATAAGTTGTGTGGAATCTTCCATTTGTTTTATTTTTATGTTGTGCCTCTCTCTATCTCTGTTGTTAGAGTTTTCATCCATTCTTCTGTATGGGATGGAAACAAAATAGGATACATTTGGCGATAATGTTTAGGTGCTTCAGTGCATGTTACCTTTGCAAAATGAGAGGACAGTCTCGTCCTCATCATGTGCTATCTTCATCTATGTTCCAATTCATTTGTCCCTAATATGACCCACTTTTAGCTAAATGTTTTTGTTTCTTTGTATCATTCATTTATGCCATTGCTAATGCCATACGAATGGGTTCCAAAGGGCTGTTGAAGTTTGAAAAATGCGTGAGATCTCTTAAAAGTCTTAGATTTAGATATGCATATATACTCTTCAGTTTCACTGCATCTTATCTTTTAAGGAGAAAAGAAAATTGTCTGCCATTTATGAATACACATTCAATTTACTGAATATTGAATATTTTCACCTGAAATGGCATGATATTTGGGGAATCCGCAATTGTTTACTTTTATTCCCTTTTGTTGGCTCTGGCATTCGTAAAGTCAAAACTACCCTGAAGAGACACAGGCAGAATTCTTATATCTCATGTAATTACAGGGCCATTTCCGACATCTCCCCCGGCCATATTAAGAAAAAATAAATAAATTATAAGATTCTTCCGACTTCTTGACCCGGCTTTATTAAGAAAAAAACAAGAATTGTAACATAATAGGTTATATAATAGTTAAAATTTATAATTAAACAAATAATTTTCCTTTTTAAAAGAAACAAAAAAACATTGACCTGAAAAACCAGGTGATAACTAGAAAATGAAAGGATTTTAATAATGAAAATAAGAAACAAAAAATGGTTGGCCTGAAAAATCAGGTGCGAGAAAGACCACCACATCTCCGAATGCGTCTTAAAGATTTAAACAACAAAAACATGTATTAATTTTAAATATACTTTTAGACTAAAGTCCAAGCATTACCTACTTATATTCCCGGTTTCTTAAATCGATTTGGCCATGTGTTTGGATCCAAAACTGATAGCATTTCCTCCAAAATAATCACATACCCATTTCATTATCTTCTATTTCTATGCATACCCTTTTCACGGTTGACCTGGTTTCTATGGTTTTTACCAGTTAAGGTAACTCTCCTAAATACTCGCCCTTCCTCTGTTTTTTCAGGTTCCAATTATTGGATCAGTCAGGTTAGTTCATTACTTCACCACCCTTTTCGCGGATCCTGTTATTCGTGATCGATTTTCTTTTTTTTTTTTTCTTCTTTTTGATTTTGATAATTTCGTTATATACTTTAAAAGTTTGTATTTTTGTCATGTTCACAATAAATGCGACTGCTTTATATTAGTAATTTTTGGCTGCTAACTGTCATTCTCGAAATGTTGGTTGGATGATGGTTTCTCGGAGTCAATTATGATTATTATTCTCTATCAAAGCCTTCATTTTTCATATGCTCAATCAGAGTGGGTATAATCCAGCAGTGAATGCACCTTAAGCACTTAATTAGACATAAAACGATTTTTTTTTTTTGTTTTATTGAAAAGAATTCAGTCGTATCTGTTATTTTACTTAAACTAGTATTCATTTGAAGATTGTGGTTGGAATCAATGAAGAATTGACTTTCTAATAATATCTCAACTTCTCTAAAATGGTGAGAGAGAGAAAGTGATTAGACTTTTGCTTTAAAGAAACAATTGAGAGCGAATAAGTTTAATGATTATGAATTTCAAGTGATACAGAAGTAGTTTTTACCAAAGATGTTAGAACTCCATGAAATTGAAATTATGAGATTCAAAATGGGTTTCTTTATAGGTTTTAAAACTTGTGGAGTATTCAAATAAATTCCATAAAATCTTATGGACCTCAGTTCCAAAGAGGATGGTAAAGTATCCAGCAATAAGAAGAATATTGAATTAGATTTGAATTTTTTCTTAGCAGAATGTCATTGAGCAAATATATGCACATATCATCAAACTAAGTTCTGTATTAAGCTACTTGATGTACAGTGCTTATGTAAGTTTTTTACTTTCATTGAACTCGCTTCATGCAAGTTGGGTGCCCAAAGTATAGTTAAGACATAAGCTGGGAAATTAAGATCTGAAGTTCCATGTGGCGAACTATTATTTTATGGAGTGATAACATTTAGATTCTCAATTTCCCATGGTAAGTTTATATGATATCTGCATATTTAGTTGGTGCCATGTTACAACTGTTCTTTATTTAACACTTGGATTGGTAGTTTTCCCTCCTTAAACTAAAATCGACCAAGTGATGTAGGCCTTTTAGTCTTACGACCTTATTATAAGGTGCTTGCTAAAACCTGGAAGTTGTATTTGGTCTAGACTGTGAGCAAATTGATTTTCTTAGTGTTTCTTGCTATAACTGCAGTAAATTTCTTTCTTAGAAAAAAAAAAAAACTTATTGATTTTCCCTCTTTAACTTTGTTTAGTTTTGCTTGGGTTTCTTATTCATCAATGCTAATTACTTTTTGTTTTTTCTTATTTTTTTACTTTCATGTCATTGAGCCTATTCACATGCCTTGAGTCTTTGGTTAGTTGAAATAAATCATTGCTTTAGTTTTTACCTTTTTTTATCTGTTCAATAGGGTGCAAGGTTAAAAATTCATTCAGCGCATTATTTAAATTAAAAACTTCCACATTCTCTTGAAAAAAAAAGTCTTTATATCCAAATTATGATGATCTTATAGGTAACTTCTTGTCTAGAAAATGGCTTAGTTTTTGTTTGACAGGTTTGTACACATGATATGATATTGAGATAGAAGCATCAATTGGACCAAGTTTCTGATGTTTTTATCTATCAACTTTTAGGAAACTGAAAATGAGCACAGGTGTAAAGAAATCTCCTTCAAATGGATTTGAAAAGGCTTTGACAATTGAAGAGCAGCAGGCAAAGGTATGCTCAAACTGATATTCTCGTCATTTGCCATAATTACTCGTGATTTTCTTTTAGTTTACAAATAAGACATGCACATGGTACCAACTGTAAGAAGAGTTAGGAGAGAAGCTGTTAAGGTCATGGAAGTTTTGGTGTTTGGCTGTTTGCAGATTAATGAGGTGAGAAAGTTGGTGGGGTCTTTGCCGGAGAAGTTGTCCATTTACTGCTCTGATGCATCTATCACGAGACATTTAAAGGCACGAAACTGGAATGTTAAGAAGGCAATGAAAATGCTGAAAGAAACCTTAAAATGGAGAGCAGAATACAAACCAGAAGAGATTCGCTGGGTATGGTACTTTATTTTTGCAAGCTCAATTTCTCTAGTCTTTGAGCATGAATCATTGTGTAGGAAGAAAAAGCTTTTTCTTCAATTTCAACAATCTACTTAAAACAGGTTTTCAGTTCTTATTTAAGGTCATCATGGCAGTAAAATGGGGCTTCATTGTCTCATTTACATTTTATTTTCTTTTGTATTTTTTTATGTTACACTTAGAAATAGCCAAAAACTATACCAGAGACTCATTGCACATAGGTTCTGGTTTCTCGACTTAAATTCAACCTACTATTAGGTGGTCAAAGCGTAAATGGAACAGATATCATATTTATATTTACTGAAAATGAGAGTGGAAAATGGCTACAGCTTTGGAAACCCATCAACTCATTTAATAACATGTTGCAGTGGTCAGCCATCAGGTTAATCAAACCTGTTAACCTGTCTGGGTTCTTCTCCCTCATAAAAAATTTTCAGTTTTATGATATATTGCTTCTCATGCAGTTTAAAATCATTTCACTTGTTTTACTTGTGATGTAGCAAGAAGTTGCTTCTGAAGCAGAGACAGGGAAGATCTACAGATCAAATTATGTTGATAAGCATGGTAGAACAGTTCTTGTCATGAGACCGAGTTGCCAGGTTTCGTCTGACAATTTCTACTGACCTGCCTTTTTTTAATTTTTAGGTTTGTCGTTGCTTGAAGAAAATTTGGTCCACGTCACTACATCTGAATGGCACTTTATCTGCATAAATTAAGTTAATCTTTAGATTGTCCAATACATTATTTTTAATAGAGCAGATATTTAGAAATTTAATTGATCCTTAGTTCAAAAATTAAAATCTTTTTGCTGTTGAGCAATCCACGATTGTTCTGTTAAAACCATGCTTGTCTTTTTTTCTTTTTCTTTCTGTTCTTTTTAAGTTCTCCACCAAATGGGATTCTGAAGGTAACTTTTCTGGATTAATGAATTTGAATTTCTTTTTTGTTTTGGTCAAAACAAGGTTGGATTCCTAATATATTAACAATAGAGCCATCCTTACTGATACTATTTACATGTGTGCTTTGTTTTTATAGGCTGGGATATTACACAATCTTAGGTAGTCATCTCTTAGATGCCAAAATCAAAAGAGATCTATGTAAATTTATGTGCTTGGCTTTCATAACTCAAATTTATTTTTTATTGCAGAACTCAAAGTCAATAAAAGGACAAATTAAGTACTTGGTGTATTGCATGGAAAATGCCATCCTAAATTTACCACCAAACCAGGAGCAGATGGTGTGGCTGATCGATTTCCATGGTTTCAATCTATCACATATTTCACTTAAGGTGACAAAAGAAACAGCCCATGTTTTACAAGACCATTATCCAGAAAGACTGGGTCTAGCGATACTTTACAACCCACCCAAGTTCTTTGAGCCATTTTGGATGGTAACTTTCCATGACTTTGTTTGTCTCCTTTTCATGATGCTTTTATTTCTATCAGAGAATCAGAAAAATGAAATATTTATTGCCCCTCTTGCATTATTATAAAGCTCCACTATAGATTGTGTTCTAGACTTCTAGGTAACATGCGTTTGAATACATTGTGTTCTACACTGAATTTGGCTGTATAGCACTATGCCAGAGGTTTTGGCCCCTGGATTCGTTTCAGATTAGTTTTGAAGCACGACATGTGTTTAAAACAAGATTCCTAGTTTTTCATTTCTTTTTGTTATATAGAGTCTTGATTATTTTGGAGATTCGTTGAGCACAAAACATCTCTTCTGTCCTTTTCATTTTCAGTGTTCAATATCCTAATTTGTATAGCTGAATAGATAATTTTCAATTAAAATTGTCACTTCTGATTAGGAACTGTTTGGTGTTTTTCTGAGAATTATTTAAGCATTATAACTGATTCTATGTAGTAGAAGTTCTAACAGGTATCTGGTATATTTAGATTTTTGCCTGCCTGAGTCATAGTTTCAATGCTAGTTCTGCTTGTAATGCTAGGACAATCTTTTATTGCAGGTGGCAAAGGCGTTTCTAGAGCCCAAGACGTTTAATAAAGTCAAGTTTGTATACTCTGATGTGGCAAACACCATGAAAATAATGGAGGATCTATTTGATATGGACCATCTTGAGTCTGCATTTGGTGGCAAAGATGGTGCAGGCTTTGATATCAATACATATGCGGAAAGGATGAGGGAGGATGACAAAAAAATGCCTTCATTTTGGACAAGAGGAAGTCCTGCATCAGTAATACCTGAACCAGCCCTAACATCAGCTGCTTCCTTGGATCTCAATGTGGATTCACATTCTGATACTTCTGAAACTGATGAAACAGACAGTTCTTACCTTAAGGGGATAGATTTAGAAATTGTCTCACCGGAGGAAAATATGCCAGTAGCTGATAGTGGCACAAGAACATCGGAAAATATGCTGCCAGATAAACTCGTAACCCATGATAATAAAGCAAATGTCTGACTTGTTTCGGCATGATAACCTAATAGCATCTACTTTTAGCACAGATAACTTATATTTCTAGTGAGAGACTCGAATCTCAAGAGTTTCTGTCCAGTTGTATCAATAACATTATGGAAAGCCAACAGATGATTTTTCCTTGTTGAGTTCATGAAATGGCTATGAGAACAGACATTATATGAAATGCTCATGTTCATTCTCTCCATTTTGATTCTTTGCGGTTAACAAGTTTGAGTTCGACTATTCTCCACTATCATGAAGTGCTGAGGGCGATAGGCTTTTCTTAAACCCTGGTTTTATGATCTGCACGAGGATTGGTCGGATGATAATTTGGTGGATTTCCTTTGATTCCTTTGTCAGATTATTCACAACCGTAGTACTTGTTTGGGTAATGATCGCAATGATGGTACATTTCATTGCATTAACAATTTATTTAGCTGGCAAATTTTTATTTTCCAGAAACAGATCAACCTTGAAACTTCATCTCAAATGAGACCTCCATTGTTTCTTGCTCTCTGCTCTGAAATGTGCGCTTTCTGTTTTCAATTCGTTGCCCCTTCTCAAGATTCCAACTATTAAAGAATTTTCTTAATGTGTTCTGTACTAATAATAAAGTACGCCTCTACGAAGAGGCAAAACAACAGGCTACTTTGCAACTTTTGCAATTCTTCTGATGAGTTCTTGTTGCTTCCCTGGAATCATTTCCTGTCAGAAGTGCCAGTTTAGTGTAGTTCCAACAGTCACTTCTATGGCCAAAAAGAAAGTCACTGAAGTCCACATCTATTCCTATAGAGTT
The DNA here is from genome assembly GCF_019578655.1 of Ricinus communis. Taxonomy (NCBI): domain Eukaryota; kingdom Viridiplantae; phylum Streptophyta; class Magnoliopsida; order Malpighiales; family Euphorbiaceae; genus Ricinus; species Ricinus communis. The sequence goes on along the minus strand of NC_063257.1, from coordinate 6,123,986 downwards.
TGTTATATGTTGTAAAATAATGTCGGGAATAAAAATTGGGAAGTACTACAGTACTCCAGAAACTTGCAAAAAGAGATCATGTCTGCAGGAAGGGGAAATATTTTGAAAAAGGATCAGATTGAATGTGATTTATTTTCTGGCAATCCATTGATGACTGATGGAAGCCAAGTTAATGCTAGAACAGGATACTAATTCATATATATCAACTTCTTTTTGAAGAATCATTGCCTAGTGTCAAACAATTATTGTAATTTGGTACGGTTTTTCTCCAACCACCAGTCCTCCATCGATCACCATCGAACCATCTTCATTCGCTCTGGTAAGGGGTTCGCAAGGGCTCAACTTACGTTGAATTTCAGCATTCTGCCCTGCGTTAAGTCTCACAGTTTGAAATGCAACCAGCTTTTTCACTGGCCTTCCACTTCCAGGTTTTGGTTGTCTCAAGAAAACCAATACTGGATGCTTGCCTATTATTTTGCCTTCATTTTTAACTTTCACAGTAACCGAAAACTTGCTTCTTTCGCAGAGTTCTTTTCCTAATTCTGAAACTAGAGTGTAACTTGAGGTTTTGACCCCTTTGATACTTGATGGTGATCTTAAGAAGATCTTATCTTGTGGAATAGAGGCAATCTCATAAGAACAGTTTGAGTAACTTAAACCATAACCGAATTCAAATACCTTTTTGCCTTCATAGAATCTGTAAGAGCGCCCGGGATAGCCTGAAGCTATTTGAGGCCGCATCCTCACGTCTGTCATTGGTATTTTGGTGTACTGTTGCGGATACCATGTCACTGGTAATTTACCTCCTGCAAGTCAGCACTCCAAGCATATTCGTGTTAAGAGTGTGAAAGCAGTAGAATATGCTTTTGCTTCATTTTATGCAAACAAATGGATCAAATCATACTGTACTCGGAAAGAAGAAGATCACCTGGATTGTGGTCACCAAAAATGATTTCAGCAAGTGCAGTTCCTCCAGCTTCACCAGGATAACCAGCCCACAAAATGCTTCCAATCTTCGGCTCAGTTATTGCGAAAGATACGTCCACTAGTCCTCCACATATAAGCACAAGAACAACAGGTTTGTTTGCAGCACGTGCAACACTAATTATGAGCTTCTGCTGGTTCCCTGGAAGCCTCAAGTTCAGGAGATCAATTCTTTCTGCTTCTTGAGTTTGATCAAGTTCCATGACTAACACCACTTGATCTACCTCTCGTGCTATTTGGACTGCTTCCCTAATTGTAGCCTTTGAGCATGCGACAGTATTGCAACCTCGATGATACTTGGTATTTTTAATGTAGTTCTGCAATCCTTGAAGTGGTGTAACAGTCTTGCAAGGGGGACCAGCGTAGTTTCCAACAAGAGTCATTGAATTACCGGCATTGGCCGATAACTGCAAGAGATGTGATCTTTGACTTCCAAAGAGGAAGAAATTTATCAGAGTTCTTTAGCAGAATAGTGCCATCTCTAGCTGCTTCAAGAGCTAGAGCCTGATGCTCTTGAGAACAAACTTGATTTGCGCTAATCTTGGAATAGGGCAATTTAGTTGGATTGCCATTGAATAATCCCAGCCTCATTATAACAGAGAAGAGGTTGGAAAGCGCTGTGTCTATTTCAGTTTCTTGTAGTTTCTTCTTGCTGACTGCTAATTCGGTGTAGGTCTTCAAATAATTACCACACTCGACATCCATCCCTACGATTTGCCAACTCTAAAATGTTAGAAGACAAATGAGAATTGTCAAGCCTTAATTGCAGCTCTTGTGCCTTTCTATTCATCAGATTATGATTGTTACTATTTGATTTTTCATTTATTCATTTGACTTGGCTAGAAAATGGATCAAAGGGCTTCACCATGACAGCATATAGACCTGCTTTAAGCACATCTGCACCCGCATCTTCTGGTAATTTGGCATATCCTTGATCATCATGGATGACTTGAACCGCAGTCGGATGTTATATACCTGATTATTTCTTAGTTAAGAAAGGATGCAATATCTTTTGTTACCTAATTAATAGTTTATTATGAAAATGACCCTTCAAAATGCCACTGTCCCCTGGCTGTCTTAGATAAAAGTTTGTAATCTGCACAATTTGGAATTCCATTAACTTGATTATAAGCACACATTATTCCACTCGCTCTTCCTTCTTGTATGCAACTTCGAAGTGGGGGTTGGAATGTATCAGCTAAGTCCTGCTTTGTGACTTAAACCAAAAGGGGGAAAAAAAAACTTAAACATTTATAGCATCCATCAAATTAGAACAACTATTCGATTATTTGAGCCCACAAAGGACTTACTTTAGCATTAAAGATGAACCTATTCACAGCTTTCCAGTTATCCAAGTCATGAGCGATAAAGTGCTTGTGCTTGCAACAAGCTGAAGCTTGCAGTTGTTCTCCAAGCTTCCCTCCTTCGAAAGAGTCACCTTGAAGTCCTCTAACAAAAGACACTGCATATTTCCCTGTTACAAATGGATCTTCTCCAGGTGTTTCTTGCCCTCTGCCTCATCTTGGGTCCCTAAATATGTTGATGTTTGGTGCCCAAAATGTCAGTCCTGTGGCTTGTCCAACATTATAAATAGCTCTGGCTTCTTTTCCAGTCGTCTTCATGTGAGTAGTGTTATTGATAAGTTAGCGAATAATGAGGATATAAGTGTCTAGATCATGAGAAATTATATAATACTAATAACTTACTTGACCAATGCGATACCAGAGTCGAGTATCAAACGAAGCAGCCGTGTGAATGACTTGAGGGAAGCTAGTGGCTTTGGTAATAGTTCCATTAAAATGGATGCCTTGAGTTTTTGCTACATGGGGAAGGAAAGCAACACCTTGTAAAGCCTCAGACCACCACTGATAGGCAGGGATGCCGAGTAGAGGAATGGCAGCTTCTGTGTTAACAAGTCGAGAGATTTTCTCATCCAATGTTAGTCTAGAGACAAGGTCTTTCACTCTTTCTTTTGTGGATAGGGAAGTCTGGCAGAATAGATACTCTTCCGTTGATGGGTTAGACGAGTCACATGCAAATGGAGGCTGAGGAGCTGACTCTATAAAGATGATGAGGAAGAGGAGGGTATGGGCTTTTCTTTTTCTTCTGCGAAAGAAATGAATTAGAGCTTGTTCTATAAGAGAGAAATAAAAAAAATTCTGGGACATGGTTCACACTTAACAATAACCTAAAGATGAAGATTAACGTTAATATTCCCAACATTACTGTGTTCTTGAATGTATTGAAATCAACAAGAGCAGCAAATGAGAAATACAGTAGCTGCTTAAGCACCTTTACAAAATAAAATCTTAGCTCTAAACAGAAACGTCTTATAGGTTTACCAGCATGGTCCTATGGTTGGTGACTTCTCAGGTCTGAGAGAAACTAATCCTTTCTTCAAGTGACAAAAGTTGTCCTTACGTATTACTGCAAGAATTGTTTTTGGTGCCTCTCACTGGATAAGCCAAAATCGCTGGCTATATATATGCGTCATATGTGCAGGCTTTTCTCGGTAGATGCTGAGCCAGTAAATGGAGGATATAGAAGTTAGTAACAAGTAATCTAGTCGCGCATTTTCTTTTTTATTTGCTTTCCTGCAACCGAAATGGTACTTCAGCAACATTAATTTCAAGAACCAGTTAATATATGTTCTCACACTTCCCTGTAACTAATAAATCTTCTCCAGGTGTCTCCTGCCCTCTTCCCCATCTTGGATCTCCAGATATATTAATGTTTGGTAGCCAGGGAAGCCTAGTACAGGAATTCGATAGGCTGTGTAAACCAGTTGGGCTAACTTTTATTTTAGATATTGTTCTTCCGGATCTTAGCTGCATCTATTTATTAGCTTGATGGTACAACTTTGTTAAGTTTCAAATGTGTCACAGCAAAATGTACGGAAGCTTACAAGACCGGATGATATCTATTCTGGGTTGCAAGGCTACTAAGGTCAATGAAAGTTTACATACAATTTCTATAATAAAGTAAGAAGTGCAATGCATCTTTATATACTCCTTAAAATACATAACCTTCTTAAATTGAGACACCCATTTCGTGGGTCACTGTAACGGTACCAACACAAATAATCCCCATATTAAACGACGACGGAAATTGGGTACTTGTCACCTCCTACCATCAAGAAATGTGTTCCTTCTTCCATCACCCTTAGGCCATCTTCATTAGCTCTAGAAAAGTGCTCGCAGGGACTCAGTTCAAACTCAATTTCAGCTTTTTCTCCTGCATTTAATATCACACTTTTGAATCCAATCAACTGTCTCCTTGGCCTCCCATTTCCATGCCTTGCATGTCTTGCAAACAGCAATACTGGATGTTTACCTGCCATTTCCCCTTGGTTCTCTACTCCAACTTTAACTGAGAACTTGCTTTCCTTGCAGAATTCTGCACCCAATTGAGCAACCAATGTCGCACGAACCGGATCTGAGTTGTCAATTATGCGCATTGTTGAAGATTGATTCAAGTATAGTTTGGTCTGGGAGACATACTTAAGCTCGTAGGAGTACTTTGAATAGCTGAGGCCATAGCCAAACTCAAAAACATTCCGGCCTTTGTAGAATCTGTATGTTCTGCCAGGGTATCCTGAAGAGGGATCAGGTCGCATCCTCATATCTGTCATTGGTACTTTGACAAATTCTTGGGGATACCAGGTCATTGGTAATTTCCCTCCTGCATACCAAGATGAAGTTAACCATTAGAACCATAAGTTTTGTGCAATAGATTTATTTATTTCTTGCATGCAAATGCAGAAACATATCAATTTTTTCAAGAGAAGAATTGCCAATAAATTGACCTGGATTGTGGTCACCAAAAATTATTTCAGCAAGTGCAATCCCACCAGCTTCACCAGGATAACCAGCCCACAAAATGCTTCCAATGTTCTCATCATACTTGGCAAATGATATATCAACTGGACCGCCAGAAAGAAGAACTAGAACAATTGGATTCTTTGCAGATTTTGCAACATTGGTTATCAGTTCTTGTTGCTTCCCTGGAAGCACCAAGTCTAAGCGATCAAGCTCCTCCCTCTCCTGAGTTTGATCCAAGCCCATTATCATAACTACACGGTCCACCCCTTTTGCTATGTCAACTGCCTTGTCAATGGAAGCTGAAGAGCATTTAACTGTATCACAACCTGAGTAATAAATAGTATTTTTTACGTAGTATTGCAGTGCTTGGAGAGGGGTAACAGTTTTGCATGGAGGGCCTGCATAGTTTCCAAGAAGTGTCTGCACAGAATTTACATTAGGACCAATTACAGCAAGAGAGACAGTCTTGGATTTTTGAAGTGGGAGGAGTCTTGCAGAGTTCTTCAGAAGGACAATGCCATTACGGGCAGCTTCAAGAGCTAGTATTTGATGCTCCTGGGAGCAGACTTGATCAGGACCGATGTTGCTGAAAGGCTGTTCTGTTGGATTTCCATTGAAAAGTCCTAACCTCATTCTTACAGAGAAGAGGTTGTGAAGGGCTCTGTCTATGGAAGCTTCGGGCAGTTTTTTCTGCTCCACAGCTGCTTTGGTGTGTTTCTGTAAGTATGAACCGCAGTTGACATCCATGCCTGCAGTTATTTGATAACCAAAATTTAAACACGATTGTAGAATAAAGAAACATACTTCCTTTGAAGAATTTCTTAAATAAAAAGTCTTATGAATAGTGCAGGTATCTTATGATCTATCTAATTAAAAAAGAAAATTTAATTCTTCAGCATATTATAAAATTTGAAGATCAGAAACTGAAAAAGAGTAACTATTTTATTTATTAACTTAAGAGTGATATGCCCCATACCCATGTCTGCATATAATTCTCTGCATCCCCTATGTCCTAACATATATTCAAGTGGGAACCAAGACAATGTGAGAACAATGAATATTCCATCACATTATTGATCCATTCATAGAACAGTTATTTTTCTTGTTAATGCAGACTATATGATGCAATAACATGAATTTCAGCTTTTAATTATACAAATATTTATTCATTTAAATTGAAGCTAAACCTTATTCCAACTTCCATTGATTATGTGTTACAAACAACTCATCAAATGCAGGCTCACTGCAGAGTACATGTGAAGCGAGTCTGCTTACTGTAGTAATGCACCCAAATTCCACCCCTTTTACAAGGACTAGTGAGGAAAAAAGACTAGTTCTAGAACAGGCAAAAGTAATAATACTCCTAGCATTAATGCAATAATCTAAATCTTAGTCATGACTCAGAAGTCCAGTCACTAGAGCACCAAAGTAAATTTAGAGTATCCAATGTTACAAAAGAGGGTACAAACTCAACTATAATAAGCTTCCAAACACTAGTTCACTCATAGGACTACCATAATGTAGAGTATGGACCTATTACATATTGACGTAGACTTTTGGTGCAAAACCATGGTCTATGTATGTTGACTGGACACTAGACCATAAGATCATTATGGTCCAAAATCTCAATTCATGAACCAGAGATAATGCTGACAGCCTGAATAGAAATAAGGCAATATCTACCAGTCTATGCTAAAAAAACACAAACACATGTTCCCTTTATTACATTCGACAAAGAGGAACAGGAGGTAGGTCCCATACCAGCTTTAAGCACATCAACTACAGCATCTTCTGGTGACTTAGCATATCCTTGATTATCATAGATGATGGAGACCGCATCACAGTCGGAGGCGATGTACCTGATTATTATTGTAATGTAATGATAATCAACAAATCAATAATTGCAACCAAATTCACACTTCATATAGACTAAAGTACCCTTCACACGAATTTAATTGCAATGTAAATGAAGCCCTTTTTATACCCATGGAAATCCCATTGCCCTCTAGCAGTTCTAGAGAGGAGATTGAAATCTGCACAACTTGGGATCCCATTAACTCTATTGTAAGCACACATGATCCCACTGGCTTTCCCTTGCTGAACACAACTTTGGAATGGCGGCTGATATGTGTCTGCTAAATCTTGCATAGTCACCTAATCAAAAGTAAATAAATAAGCAGGTATGATGAAGAGAAATTCTACTACAATTTTGTTTTTAGCAAAGTATATTTTGCTCAAGTTGAAGTTGTGACACAAAGATAGTTGTTTGACCGCATGCTAATCCAATACTACACTACAGTACAAATATGTTGCAAGCTTGATCTGGACGATTAACACTGTTTACACATACACATGGACGCCTGATTATCATCCCATATTATAAGAACCAATAAACTAGAAATTCTTAAAGTGACTTGACCAGCATTAATAAAGAATCGATTTTCAATTCAAAGTCATCTTCACTTAAAAATTAATGCAGGATTTACGACCATATGCATAACCTTTCTATATGTTTCAAATTAGGATTTTCTTCTTCTCTTTTTTACCGCCAATGCTTCATTAACCTAAGCAGTATCCATATAAAGTCGAATAAACATAAATCGAAATTGATATTCACCAATCCAATAACTCAGGTGAAATATAATAACTCCACAGCGGAGCATCTTTGAACTCAGTCACAAACAGGCACAAAATCAAAAGGAAAGCAACAAGAACATGATCTAGGAAGGGGTGATCAGGGCTAAAACTTACACGAGCATCAAACACAAAGCGGTTCACACCCTTCCAATTGTCTAAATCATAAGCAGTAAAATGCTTACAACAAGCTGAAGCTTGAAGATGCCCTTTAAGCTTCCCACCTTGAAAAGAATCACCTTGGACTCCTCTCACATATGAAACTGCATATTTCCCTGTCACCAATGGATCCTCTCCAGGCGTCTCTTGCCCTCTTCCCCATCTTGGGTCCCTAAAAATATTAATATTCGGTGCCCAAAATGTCATCCCTGTAGCTTGCCCTGCATTGTACACTGCTCTTGCTTCTCTTCCGATCACCTTCAAACAAAAAACTGACGATGAAATACAATAAGAATATTGTTTTGACATCCAAATTAAGCAAGATGGTCATGAATGAAATACAGTGGAAGACTTGATCACTTTTTAAAGTTGTAACTTTGTGTTAAAAGAGAGTTAAGAATATTATTTAAAATGCCTACTTGACCAATGCGATACCATTGGTAAGCATCAAAAGAAGCAGCAGTGAGAATGACTTGAGGGAAGCTAGTGGCTGCTTTAATAGCGCCTTCAAAATGAATGCCACGTCCAACATTGGCAACACCATGTAATGCCTCAGACCACCACTCATAAGCAGGAATCCCGAGTCGTGGAATCGACGGAGCTGAGCTAACGAGTTGGGAAATTTTCTCGTCTAATGTGAGTCTAGAAACAAGGTCCCTTACTCTTTGGGAAATGGGTAATGAGGTTTTGCAGAAAAGAAAGGAACTTGTTGATGGGTTTGATGGATCACATGAGAATGGAGGCTCAGTCGAGGTAATTTGGAGGATTAGTAGAGGGAAGATAGTAAAGAAAGTGAAAAAGGAGAGGTTTTGGGGTTTCATTATGGAGCTTTCTAAGTTTTCTTGTTAATGAAGTGGAGAAGTGAAGTGAGAGTGACGAGTGATGAGTAAAGTTGCTGAAGTAGAAGGAAAGTGAAGTCATGTGAACCGTTGGTTATTGCTTGATTGATCATTGGTGTTTCTGCTAAGATGGCAGAACCCACCTTGTGAACAACGTGTAATTAGAATAGTGGTTTTGGAGAAGGTAAAATCAAGGACTAATAATGGGCTTAATACATTCTACTTTATGGGGAAAAAAAAGTGCCACTTGAAACTTTTATTGAAAACTTATCGAGTCCTTTAAATTATTCCTAGTTCAAAAAGAAACAATTATTCAATTTGTTAAGGAACTATTTTGCATAGTTAACATGTTTTTAAGTTTCCATTACCGATACTCTCTCTAAACAGGACCGCGTCTACTCTTTTGTCTTTCTGTTTTTCAATAATTGTATGAGATGTTAGCAATCATACTTGACTTCTTAAAAGGCTTGAGAGATCCATCATCAATAATAATAATAACAAACAATTTCTTAGTGGTTTTGATTCCATCTACTCAGTTATCAAGGGAGACTCAGAGACTTTCTATCCTTCTTGAACCATAAGTTTTTCAAATGAGTTTACAGCATCCATAAAAGCTGAAAAAAGAAAAGCAAACAAAAAGAAACCTGATTTACTCAGTGTTCATTCAATCTATCTAGTTCTTTGTCATATTGACATGACTTTCGTGTCCATAAATTATATGTAGTTTTTCTTGCTGTCGTTAATGGTGGTACCATTTCTTGAGATCTATATTAGCATTTTTAACATCTCTGTATATTATTCTTATTGATTGTTCTTTAAGTGACCGTTTTATTAGCTAAGTGTCTTTCATGTTATTGTCTATATTAGGTGATCGTACTAAGAATTTAAAGGGTTTGTGCAAAAGCTGCATAGCCATGCAATGGTAGATGTTTCAGTTTTAAATATCAAGACTTCTGTTCGTTGCTAAAGGTTGTCAATTTTGTTTCTATTTATAATAAAAGTTTTATATCAATTCTATTTTGATATAACAACTTTTTAACCTCTTAATCTCTTTCTATTCGAATCATTGAAAAATATTTGAAATGCGTTCAGTTAATTGAAAAATATGAATTAATGATAAAATAAAAATAAAGTTAACTCTCCATTCTAAGAGTTATTTTATGTATTAATTCATAATAATTGGTTTTCTTTATATATAGTTTTTACGAAAGATACAACTGCAAATTACATGATACGTTATAATTAATTATCATTTACTTAAACAAACGTATCAAGTGCAATGGCAAAACAAATTAATTAAACAATGCTCATTCTACCAAAAATTTCTCGATCCCATCTCACCATCGCCCATAATATACCACCTTAAGTCAGCACAGGAAAGAACACATTTATTGGGCTTGACGACAGAAATTGCTTCAAATTTTTGAGTTAGGGCCCGTACCTCAACCCTTGTCCTATAGCTTACAGCTATTGATATAGTCGAAGCTCTCGTCCGTAGCCTATATTTCTCACATAAGAACATCAAACATAAAAATAAAAGCTTGTACTTGAAAATTGAATCATCATTTGTTGAACTATTGAAGCAGCGATCTCATTGTCTGAAAGGGCACCAGCCAAATGAGTATCAATTGAGTGAAAAATGAACTGGGTTCTCTATGATTCATCTACTTGTCTACAGTGCGGTGGTTCTTTTCGGCACATCCCATTTCAATATAATTCATGGGATTCAAGTTCAAAACCCTTAAAAAGTACTAATTAGGTACTTCACTTTTGAGAAATAGAAAGATTTTGGATTTAAATTTTTCTTCATCACTATTACAAGTATAAAGAAATAGTTACTTCGTAACGTATAATTCACAATTTATTAAATTATAAAAAAAATTAAATTTTCCTATTACATTCATAAACTCATATGACCTAATTGATATTTGCAAATTGCTGTTTCACTGAATAGTTTAAAATAGGATCTAATCCACAAGTGCAACTTTCTAATTACTCCAACTCATATAATTATTATATACTATCTCTTTAGTGCATTAGGTTTGTAAAAAGGTAAGCCAACTAAATAAAAGCTACTTGTTTCTCATTAGACACAAATCATTATCAATTCTTTTGAACCCCCAAAAAAAAGGAAAAATGTCATTATAAATTATCTTATCTACTTCCTTATAATCTTCATACTATGAAATGTCGGTGATTTATGTGAACAAGTAATCTATCTCAAATCTTTGTTTCAATTATTAAATAAATAACATTAAAATTTTCAGAAATTGTTAGCTGGTAAGTTAGGTATAGTAGTTGGTCAAAAACTAACTCCCAGTATTTGCACTTGAAGTATTTGATATTTTTAACCCTTCTTATTACAAAATTAATTTAATTAATTAATAAATAAATAAATAAACCAGTAAAGAGCATTTATAAATTGATTAATAGATCTTTAGCTTTCTTACCCATTTCTTATTATTGCTTTTTCTTTTATTATAAAAGGATAAATAAAAATTTGAATGTGAGACTCTGCTCCAAATTGAGGTAAATACTTACCGGTGGATTAAATCTTAAGATACACTAATTCTTTGTTATTATTAAGTGGGAAAATCAATAAAACACTCCACAAATTCAATGTATTCTCAAAATAGTTTAATTATTTATTCTTCAAAGGTTGATTAATCAAAAGTAACAAGTACGGTGACGTTTTTGATCTTTTATTACGAAGTTTATCAAAATATGTATCATAAGATTATTTAAAAAAAAAACAATTCAAAACTAATATATATTAAAGTTCAAGTAGAATTAAGCATTTTAAATGTTTGTTGATTGCAGTCTTCCATTGGTCCAAGTGTCCAATAAAATATATTTGATCGTTACTATCACTTGCACAGAATTTATTATTTTTCTACCTTATCAGCCTAGAGAAGATTAATTTTTAATTTCTGTCTCTATCATATATCTAATTGGTAGATAATTCTACGAAATGAAAATGAAAACTTGTCCAATGGTTTTGTAATTACATATAAAAATATATTTTTTCTAATTAAATTTTAAAATTATTTAAGCAATGAAAAAGACATGAAAGCTGTTCATTATTATTATTTAAATTATTGTATAAAAGAACGGATACAACTATTGACATTAACAATTGCATTTTCTTATGAAAAAAGAGAATTGTTGAAATATTTAATTGCAACTTTTGAAACTTTCTTTCCGACCAAATAAATTAAAAAAGGAAAAAGAGCCATGTTTGTACCTGTTTAAAATTCTAAATTCTGACTCGCATTCACTGGTCTTGACAAAATTATACATGCTCATTCTAAAATGAAGTTATATTCTTAATTCGTTAATTTGTTTTTCTCCTAGTCAAAAGATTTTGCGTGCCCACATAATATTTCAATAAAATGATTTTTAGACGATATGTATCAACAATAATTTTTAACTTGTTCATATGCCTTTTTCTTTTTCTTCGATCCGGAAAGAAAGGCAAAAGCCTAAAACACTAAGGAACTAAACGTCATGGTCCAGCCATGGTTGCAATCCATGTGGAGGGACAGAAAGCTGATGGAGCCCCAAGCTCAAAAGAAAATGATTGGACCACCACATACATAAATGAATTATTTTGCTTCAAGTTTATTTTTGATATATTTTCTTTTTCTTTGCATTGTATAATATTTAACTGGAAAATTAGTTTTAGCATCCTTTACCATGTTTATTACTAATCTATTTTTATTATTATCTAAATTAGTAATTGTGTAATTATCTATTTCGTTCTATAATGCTTTTTCTCACATTCTTTTATTATTAATAATCATCTGTCTTTTATCTTCACTACATAACAAAAAGACCAACAATACAATAAGCTATTATATATTAAAAAACTGTATGTAAACAAACAAATAAATAATAATAATAAAATATATTCTACAAAAGTAGGTACTTTAAAGGATCCAAACTTACAAGTGTTGCTTGCTTATTAATATGGGACAACAGAGAGAAAATTAAAAAATATTTATCATAAATTCACATAATTTTCAACAGTAATATTAAATAAAATTTTAAAATTGATTTTTTTTTCCTTTATAACTCAATAATAGTAAATATTAATAAAGTTTTAAAAAATTGATATTCAATCTTGTAAAAGTTTTAGTGTCATCGGGAATGCTCAACTAGTTCTAATAGCACTGATGGGATCAAAAATAGATAATTAGACAAGAAAGGGAAAGAGAAGCTACTTCAATTCAAAACCAACAATAATATTCTTCCACCTCCAATATATGGTTGGCACATAGCAATACTTTGTATCTGGCGGAAGGTTGCTTAGCAATGGTTTATCCAGAACATGATGTAGTGTTCTTCATGGAATCGACATGCATCCAATCTCGTGTTAGAGATCGATGTTCGTCAATTACTTAAAGCACAAGGCAACGCAGATGGCAAAATCACAAAATAGAGGGAAAAAAGAACCCTTCAAAGGAAAATAGGAAAACCCCTCGGATTGCATGCGTGCTGTCATTTTCCAGATATCATGAAAACCTTGAATATTGGCGCCATTCGATAGAGTTTGCTTTATATGTACCAAAGCTTCTTGAAATAGCTGGCGTTAAGAGTTTGATAAAAAGGACAAAAGAATAATGCAGCAATGTGTGAAAATCAGTGCACTATATATCTCTATCTTTACAGACTGTTCTTGTTTGCTTTTTTTCCTTAGTGCACCATTTATTTCCGAGACATGGGTCATAACGAAATTGGTGGATATATCTGGAAAGCTTATCCGTTTCTATATGTTTTTGCTAGTGCTGAAACGGGTTTGGAAGGCGAATTCGGAGTCAGAATTCTGGAATAGAAACAAGACAACTCAGAGTCGAAGTGCAATCTTAGAAGATAATTAATCAGTTGATTAAAATGATTAGGATATTGTTTTTCGTTTTTAGTATAATTAAGATCATTTATTTTACTTTTTAGATTTAAGTATTTACTATTTAAGTAAGCTTTGAGTATTTTGTAAACTCTATTAATATTCATATAAACAACAAATGGATTCGTAAGTATATCTATCACCAATTTTTCTCAATCTTAAATTTATACTATGCTGAAAATAAATAAATAAAAAGTTTGGCATATTAATTTTATTCTTTTTTATTTAAAACTAAAATATTGTATGGCTTCAAATTTTATCTCTTCTTCTTTGATAATAGGAGTAAGGAACTCTCTTATAAATTGTTAAGGATTCATAATCCTTAACAGTTGTACAAACACATATCATTACAAAACTCTTTGGTAATGATATGTGTCAAACAATATTGACATATAGCATCATAAGACTCTTTTGTGATGACACGCGTCAAGTTATATTGACACCACGTGTCGAGCTACTTTCTTAATACATGTCATCATAAAACCTTTTTGGTGATAACACGTATCTAAGCTATTTTCTTAACACATGTCATCATAAAACCCTTTGGTGATGACACATGTCACGCTGCTTTCCTGACATATATCATTATAAATCCTTTTGGTAATGACACGTGTCAAGCTGCTTTCCTAACACATGCTATCATAAATCTTTTTATGATGACACGTGTCAAGCTGCTGTACAAATACATATTATTACAGACTCTTTTGTGATGATATGTGTCAAGCTCCTTCTATATATAACACTTATATATTATACATTATCGTCAGTTAGACATTTACGGGCTTTAACTTCGGAAGATGCTAGTATTCCTACTCGAGGTACAAGTCAAGTCCAACATCATGCTTGAGTTGATCTTAATGTGTGTGACTTTTTAGGTTAATTATTAATTGGTAATAGAAATTTAATATTAAAATCTTTAATACTAATTAAAACACTTTAATCAACTAAGAAAACAATTAAATAATTGTTCTTCAATCGTTTTCATAAATTATAAGTGACGTCTAGCAACATATTATAGTTACCCATTAATAATAAAGGCATTGATCATCCATGAACCCTTTATTTATAATTACTATATAGTTAAATCCTTCTATTGAACAAATTTCTGATCAAGTGAGGATCATGGAATAGTCAAATTAACTTGATTTTATAACCAAATCCAGGATACATCTCGACTAAATATGATTAATACAAAAATGCCTTTTTCATTATCATAATTACCTCGACCAAGAATTTCTCAGTCAAGACGTTATCGAATCGCATACAATATTCTCCTTGTTTACTCAAGGCAATGCATTCCTTATTGATAAACACTTGCCTTCATGCATATGCATCTGGAGGCACCATCTGCAAGTACCCATTCTAGGTATGAACGGATACCTAAAGCATAAGCAAATTTCAATTACATATTCATGAGACAACTCTGTCACCTCAGGTCTGATGATTAATTACACCATCATAACATAATAATGAATCAGCGACTTAAGTAAATCATCCATGTGATTCATTATTTCTTCAAGTCACGTTCAATCATTTTGTCTCACAAGTTACCCATAATGATTAACTTAGTAACTCATACTAAATGGTATGTGACTCATCATCTTATATATATATATATATATATATATATATTAGTATCTCATATTAATCATAGGGTTAAATGCATTACGTTAGTCTTCCGGATTAAAGTTGTCCAATATTTAATCCTATAACTAAAAACTATTTTATAATATTTATTCTAAAGATCATCTGTCACTCATTTTCTAAATTCTTGAGAATGGAATCTTTAATAAATATTATTAAACTCATTCAATAATTAAATTACTACAAAAATGAATGATAGGCAACTGCCGTTAATAAAATGATACTCATTTCATAGTAATATCATAATGTATGAACCAAAAAGCAAAAGTGTAATTAACTTTTAGGACATATATCTAACGGTTATTCGTTTGAAAATTCTATCTATTTTGTTAGAATTTAGTATAGCTATAAACAATTCTACACAAATTTAATTATATGTAATACTAAATTAACTTTTACTTTATTTAATGTATATAAATTTTTTAGATTCACATATAAATTTTATAAATTTTAACCAAACACTCCGTAAATATAAAATACATCAATTCTATAATCTCTTATGATCTCATGTTAGATCAAATGAGAATAATAATAATAGTACTCGACTCTTTTAAAACCGTCATTCTCTAAGCAATGAATGACTAAAACGAATGTCAAGCTCCATTTTTTTTTTTTTAAATGTGCAAAGATCTTATTTTACCAGTATCTTCAAACTCTTTAAAACAAGAGAAAGAGTGAACAATTATCAGAACTCGACTTCTTTATGGTTTAACTCGTCATTGTCATATGGGTAAAAGTTGGAAGCGAACAAGAGGTAATATTTATTTTATAATAAAAATTTTGGGTGGTGCTAATTTCTCTTTCCCAATGATGAGAAATTTGGGTAATTTGCTTTATTAAAAATAATCTTCATATCTCAAATTAGAATTAATTACAATTTAAATTCTAAATTTTATATTTTTAATAATTGTATTTAATTATTTTAAAATTTTAAAAAATATTTATTCTTTTAATTATTTTTAAAATATTTTTCGATTACTATTTTAAAATTATGTAAATAAAATAATATAAAATATATTTACTAAATAAATAAAAATAATTTATCCTAAATTTAATAATTTAATTATTAAAAATCTCATATATATTATTATTTTTTAAAATATTTTATTATTATTTTCTTAAAGCTTATAAATTAATATTTAATATTAAAATTCTATTAAACTATATCTATTAATATAATTTTATAATTAAAATAATATCAACAGTCCTGCAACGCACGACTAAACGACTGGTTAAAATAATTTTTAGATTTGGTAAACTTTTTGATTATTTATCAACTCATATAGAATGCACGTGTAATGTTTTGACTGTCCTATAAATTAAATTGGATTAATTATCTAACTGTTAAAATTAAATTATTTTAGTTTTTAATATTTAAACATAAATTAAGAGAGAAATTTTGGTATTGATTATTGAATATTAGAATGGTAAAGGAGAGAAATTTTTGTAAAACTTTTGACGGCAATTTGTGCAACTTCTTTAGCGGTAATATATTATAATGATACCAAAAAGAATCAAGAGTATTATTTTGCTATTTAGCCGCATCCTTTTAGATTAAAGCTGTTTTAGGGTAGTAATTTATCAGCTTGATCACAGATCTTCCCTTAAATAATAATTAACACCATCATGAATACCGACAGACTAATTAACATGTGTTAGCAGCAAAGGGGAAAAAATCCCATAAATTTTCATTTAATTAGATTCAGGAGTGGCCTTATAATGGATGTCAATCTTTTGTGTTTCATTTTATAATAATTCTTGAAAGTGGACATGATGCAGTACTGACTTCAAATATCTTTTTATTATATAATTTCTTTTGATTTGTAGAAATTATGCAAGCTTAAATTAAGTTAGGCGGTTGAATATTTGAGGAATCGAAACCTCCAGATTAGATGAATAAATAAACTACAGCGTGTATGAACTAAGAATAATTAATTGTTGGCTTCCTGCATCACTTGGTGGAGCTGCGATAGCATAAAACAAGTTTCACAGACTCCGGAAAAGACATCATAGGAAAATCCGTTGATCAACAAGGCATCAGTCATCAGGAAGAATACTGATTGCTTAACTGCAAGTAATTGGTTTATTGGCTTGCTAAATATAATGACAGGTGGTCTTCCATTTTAATCGTGTGGTATCAGATTTTTCTTTTCTTCCTTTTTGGGATAAATCGTGTGGTATCAGATGAATCAACATAATAAAGCGGGACAGTTTACCAAATCCATAAGATGGGGCCAGTGGGCCCAGACCAACCGACCCCAAGACGAATGAAGAATGACCAGAGCGAAAGTAACAAGCTCTAACGTAACGTCTGACTACTCCGGAAGTAAAGATATGAGATGACCGCCGTTAAGTGCCGTAGTAGGACGGAGAAAAAACCAAAGGGATGAAGGGAAGTATCGGTAAGGCACGTGGAGGAAGCAGAGAATGCCATGATTTTGAAAGGAGTGAGGTGAGCCAACCACGTGGACTCTCCATATCCTAAATAGTGGACAGGGTAATAGCGGCTTCTGGCCCCACTTTGCTCTAGTAAGTAGTATGTTTTTACAACGTTGTCAGTTGGGGGAATTGTCAAGTAAAGTGAAGTTCAGCAGAGTGGTTTATTGGTACAGTGGGTACTGAAAACGAAACGGTTTTGTCTTTCTATAGCTACGCCCTGCAACAACAAGAGCATGCATATTAGTGATTTGTTACCCACTCTCACATTTTTCTACGATTTACTTCCTCCAATTAGCGTTCTACACGTAACAATTATTTATACCTTTTATTATCGGATGGATTTAACTTTTAAATTAGGACATAATCAAAGTAGTATATATTTGCTATTTTTACATTAAAAAAAGTATAAAAATAAGATTTTATTGATTTAATCTTATATCACCTTTCCACTTTCATTCTTTATCAATTTGTTATTAAAATTACCTTTTCTATTTAATTAGAACGATTAATGGATAAATTTTCTTAAATGAATCAATTGACTTATGGTCTATTTGATTGATAAATTTGGCTTTCTTAATAGTTATTATTTTATTTAGTTTTTCAAATCTCCTCTTAAAGATTTGTCAAGTGGCTCACCCTTATAGTATATTAGTGTGTTTAAAATCTTGGAAATATTTAAACCTTTTATAATTTTTTTTTGAAAAATCTAGATATATTTATCTTTTTTTCTAAAAGAAAGGATAGTATATATGTACAATTTTATTATTATTTTATAAAAAAATTAATATATTTAACTAATTTAAATTATATAAAAAATATGTTTGATGTAGCTTTTTAGAATAGCTGATTACTATTTTGTTTTTAATAAAACTGATTTACATTCATTTAATAAAAATTAAATTTCAATTGGTGATAGTTCATACAAATTCAAACAGCATATAATACAATTCATTATAAAATAACTGTTAGAAATTCAACCTAATCATATAAAAAAATTTATCTTGGGAATTATTTTTTGGGTAATATAACTTACCAATCACCATGGAACATATCTATCAACATTGCATTTGATTTTAATAATAATAATAATTTGATTAATTATTATTTTATTATTATTATTATAGAAGAAATAATACTCAGGAAAAGAAAAAAGGAAAGCAAACAGCTAAACAATGAGTAATAAAAAAAAAACAAAAAAACAGAAAAAGGAATACTGGAAGATTGCAAAATTGAATTAGCAACTTATTAGTTGTATTTTTTTTATATATATAACTGTCCCGACATCATTTTACAATTTCAATTTCAAACCCACCAGCGAAGCAGCGAAAAGCGGGTAAAAGAAAAATTAGGTAACGAACTCCTCCGTTTAGACATGGCCGTTTCTTTATTTTTTTTAAGAAAATGAATACTACTGAGCCCACCGGTTCCGTCAATTTCAATTTCATCCCCGGTTTAGTTAATTAATGAGTAGGGTCCACCACTAGGCCCCATCTTACTCTCCTCTCCCACCCTTTTTCCCTTCGCCATTATAAATAGAGACAGAGGTGCCTAACGTCTCTTTGCTCTTTGAGCAAACTTCGCTTTTCTGATTCTTTCTTGTTATTTACTGCTATTGCTACTACTGCTGCTAATCCCTTCTTCTTCGACCGATTCCTTTCTTCTCCTTTTTTTTTTCTTCCTTACCTGTTTGTTTCTCGGCAAAGCCATTTTCTTTCCATCTTTATAATTAATTTTCTGGAAGGTAGGATGATGGCGCAGTTTCATAACGATGACCTTGAATACGTTGTTGATGATTACTACGACGTCGTGGACTTCGAGTTCGATGGACCACAAGTAGCTCCAACTCATGATTTTGATTCCATTGATTCAGACTTTGAAGACGATTTCGACTCGGTATGACACCGCAGAGTAATACAACAAAAGGATTTTTGATTCATTAGTTCTTTGTCAACTGTACTAATGGTGATTATAAATTTATTTTGTTTAATTAGGGTAAGGCGAAGAGTGATACGTCTGCTTTGGAGGCAAGAAATGGGAAGGATATACAAGGAATACCATGGGAGAGACTTAATTTCACCAGGGATAAGTATCGGGAGACTCGATTAAAGCAGTACAAGAACTATGAGAATCTCTCTCGCTCTCGTCAAGACCTTCACAAGGTTCGTTTAAGTTACCACTTTGCTTTCTTTCTTTCTTTCCTTTTTTTTAAAAAAAAAAACTTTTAAGAATAGAAATTCGGTTCTTCTAGTTTATTCCTGAATTATTAATTTAATCTTGACTTCTATAAACACATATAGCTAAGGGTTTTCTTTTTCCGGTTTGGATTATTACCGAGTACATATGGAGTGCTGTTTACAGGAGTGCTTGCAAGTAGAGAAAGGAAAGAACTTTTATGATTTTCAGTTCAACACAAGGCTTGTCAAATCCACTATTGTTCATTTTCAGGTACCCACTGCTTCAAATGGCTTTCTTCATTCTTCACCAAAAAAAATATATTTATATACTTGGGAGCATTTTAAACTTTAACTTTTCAGTTTGCTTATTTGGGTCTAAAATGACTTCTTTTTTCTTTTTGTTTTTTCTTTCTTTTAAACTTTTGTCACCTTCATTGATGCATTAAACACTTCGTAATCTCGTTGTACAATCCCATCATATCATCGATACAGTGTTTACACCAAATTAATTGAATTGCCTAGTAAGAGATGAGTTCATATTTTGTAGCATAAGTCCATTTGGTAGATGTTTTCCCACAAGAAGTTGTTTAGTTGAACTATTTGTCTTGAGATCCTTGACAGATGTTTTCTACACAAAAATTAGAAGTTAGCACTACTCTTTCTCAGCCTTTAGTCTTCGCGTTTGCATATCTGTCTTCTCTAACCTATAATTTCATTATTGGTTATGCATGCATCATTAGCCTTATGGTTTTGCAGGGCTTGCCATTCTGTTATTATCAGTTTATGGACCTCTTTATATGTAATATCTGAAATCCATTCTACTTATGAACAACCAATTTAGCAACTCTATGATTGAATCTTGTTGGAGGTATGGTGTCCGAAATCGGTCCATTTTGTATTGTTTAGTTATCTGAAATGCATTTAACTTTTCAACAATTGACTTAAGTTTTCCAGATAAGTTACTGTACAATGCGGCCATCATACCAATTCCACTTCAGGCCAGCAATCTGGTGACATATCTTTGCTCGTTTTAAAAATTCACTGTTTTTGAACAACTTAACTCTTGGTAGACGGTTTCGGGGCATGGAAATACTTAAGCTCCCACACTTGCTGTATAAACTTGAGGATTGTATTCACTGAATCCTTTTTGTGCAGATGGCGTCTGAAGGATGCTTATTTTTTATGTCCACTGGTTCACAATTTCTCAAAATTTATTAAAATTGAAGTTATCAATTTTGTAAGGTGGAATCTTAAATATATGGCAGATAGTTTTTCTAAAGATAGCGTGATTCGGCTCCAAGTTTATGGGTATTTATGCATCACAACCATGCCATTACACGGGATCTCTGGTTTTACTATCTAGTTTTGAGTAGGTGTATGAATTATATAGGAATTTTGAGATATTTTGTTTAAATGGATATGTGCCCGTATATGCAATTTTAATGCAATAGATACACATGCACTAGGCACATATTAACACACACAGACAAGCTATATTTAGAGAGTCATTGAAATCAGTATGCAGTTTACTCCTTAAGGTTATCCTAAGAAATCAAGCAAAAGGAAAAAAGTTGCGTGGAGCTGGCGAGTACAAAAATCATGCTATAAAGCTACTGTAGCTAATGAATATGCTGCCGCCTCATCCAACTTTAATTGCCTTTGGATGGGTCACTTTGGATTACTTCTTACTCTCCTGATGTTTTTCAGTTTTTACTATTGGAATGTCAAGCTGTGGTAATAGCCTGCTATTTTTCTTTGTACATGTAATATATACTTGCCTATAATATTCTTTCCATGGGTTGTTCAATTTTTACATGGCTTTAACCCATCTCTGGCATTTAGGATTGCTATTGCTCTTTCTTTCAGCCTTTTTAAGCAGGGTGGAAGTTATATCTGGGCAGCTGGCGCGTAAGGATACGTTATTTATATGGTATGGTAGGAAAATAACCGAGCATTTATGAGGCCTCTGTCCCATTTTTCTGTAGCAAAGTAGTGCCTCTATATCATTCTTAAGGGGCCTTATTAGCACGAAATTTGTTTTCTACATGCTGCACTTCTATTGGATCCATCATATGCATCTAGAAGTTTTCTGTACCTTTGTGTGCCTTTTTCGTGTTGAATTTCATGGATCTTATTTTCTTCTTTAATGCATCAAAGCTCATATGATTCTTGTGACGAACCTTTTATGCTTGCAATTTCGCAGTTCATTGGATTGGTCTATTCACTATACTTATCATGTCCAGAACTCACAGTAAAAGCTAGTTTATGATTAGAATGCTGGTGCTTGGTGACTAGCCCAACTTATCGAGAAATATTTTGGAACACAAATGATTGTTATATTTATCGCCCTTTTGTTTTTGGTGATGTTAGTGAGAATACACTTAGTTCTGCAACAGAAGTAATTCAACAAATTGGGTCAGTCTTCTGGTATTTTCTAACCATGCATAGTGAGCGCCTTTTTGTCCTTTGAAGTTTGAATCTTTGTTTCCAAGCCTTGGTCCTAATCCTTAGGATTTTTTTGTCTTTATTTGGGAGTTTGATTCTTCATCTCTGTGTTCAGCTGAATCCTTCAGCAGATGGATCAAAGTTTTAGAAATTTTATTTCTTGGATGGTTGAATTCAGTTATAATTTTCTTGTCCGTTTCGTTGGTCTTGCACTTTTCAGCTAAGGAATCTGCTATGGGCAACTTCAAAGCATGATGTGTACCTTATGCAAAATTACTCGGTGATGCATTGGTCATCATTGCTGCGCAGAGGCAGAGAAGTACTCAATGTGGCTAAACCAATTGCTCCTACCCTGGTATACATCTTTGGGATCTAGAGCTGAGAATAAGCTGCTTTTTTAATGTTGAAAAGTTTGCTTCTTGTCTGTAACAATAGTTTTAAAATTATTTTTTTCTCACAGAAACGCTCAGGGTTGTTGGCTCAGTCCCTCTCAAGAGTGCAAATAAGCACTATGACTGTTAAAGGAAACTTAATAGTTGCTGGTGGCTTTCAGGGAGAACTTATTTGCAAGGTAAGGTAGTTGGGAGGCAATATATCTATTTTGATGACTTTGAAAGTACATTATGATTTTCCTTCTGTCCTGATCCTCTTGCTTCGTTCGGCCAGTATTTGAATCAACCTGGAGTTGCTTTCTGCACAAAGATAACTACAGATGAAAATGCTATTACCAATGCAGTGGATATATACCATGACCACAAGTAAGGAACCCATCCAGATTACAAATTGAGAAATAATTGATGTCTCCCATAAAATAGACTACTGAACATTGTTTTTCTAGTGGCTCAATGAGGATTATGACTGCAAACAATGATGCTCTGGTTAGACTTTTTGATGCTGAAACATTCGCCTGTCTAAACCGTTTCTCCTTCGATTGGTCCGTAAATGTGAGTCCCTCCATTAGCCATTCTTGCCAGTGATCACTGAGCTACTTTTGTCTTGTATCTCCATGCTTACATGGTTGCTTAAAATTTTTCTTCACAGAACACCTCTGTTAGCCCAGATGGTAAATTGCTCGCAGCCCTTGGGGACAGTACAGAGTGCTTGATCGCTGATGCCAACTCTGGGAAGGTAACTGGGAGTCTCAGAGGGCATCTGGACTATTCTTTTTCATCAGCTTGGCACCCTGATGGACGAATTTTGGCCACTGGAAATCAAGATACTACATGTAGGTTGTGGGATATAAGGAATCTATCCAAGTCCCTGGCCATCTTAAAAGGAAATATGGGTGCAATAAGAGCCCTGAGGTTCACATCAGATGGCCGATTCCTGGCTATGGCCGAGCCTGCAGACTTCGTTCACATCTTTGATAGAGAGTCTGGTTACATCAAGTGCCAAGAGATTGACCTGTTCGGGGAGATTGCTGGCATATCCTTTAGCCCTGATACGGAAGCTCTCTTCGTAGGGGTTGCTGACCGTACTTATGGTAGCTTGTTAGAGTTTGACAGGAAGCATTACAACTGGTATTCGAACTCCATATTCTAGTGTAGAATGACTAAATGTGAACCAAACCTGAAGGATGTGCATATTGTTTAAAGGTTTAGTTTTAGTGTTATCAGAAGTTTAGATTTTTACCTCTTTTTTTCTGCTATGGTTCTCCTAGATATGGTTGCGGACTCCCTTATTCCGGTTTATAGAGAACTGTATGCTTAGATGACAGTGGCATATAGATTTAGAAAGCTATTTCTCTGAAGGTTTTCTTGTTCAGCTAGCAGAAAATGGAAGATAAATTTTGTTTTGTAAAGAACTTAAAGATTGCTGTGTACATCAAGGAAACTGTTAATCTTCAATTCACTTTGAAATATTCAGTGGTTTCCATTCCTGTTCATGTTGTTCTTTATTATAAGTGGGGGATCTCTTTACGATAGCGTTTTAGCAAGTTCCAATAGTTTTTCTTTTCTTGCACGTATTAGTTATTCTGTCCATTAAGTTTTTATTGCTTCTTTATAGAGGGAGTAATTGGGATTCTTAGTAGTAGTATTAGGGGTGTGCATGAACACTTCTGGTGGGAATTCAAATATTCAAATGGGCTGACATGCGGTTTGTATTTTAAAAATAAAAAAAAAAAATTTATTGCTGTTTGCAGTAGAAAATGACGAAACAGATGCAAACTTTTGAAGCACGCAATGCAAGAATGAATAACCTACTACAAAAACCTTTTTGCTGCTGCTTAATTTCCAATTGTTTTTCAACAAGCAAGAAATCGCATCATAGTTTGCTCTAATTACTATTCACTACTCACCAATCACGTTTGGCCCTCTTTTCTTTTTCAGTTTTAAAAGTAAAAAAGAAATTTAATTAAATATATAAATATTTCAAATTTATATTTTTAACAGGCATGAATGATCCCATGTGACCTTACTATGTTAGCTAATGAGAATTAGATGTTAATAATTCTCTACTTAAGTGAGTAGAACTCTTTCTAAAGGGAAGATAATTTCGCTCCAGCAGGAAACATGGTCTTACATAAACAAAATAGAAAATGGCTGTCTCCTGAACTTGCACAACATTGAAATCTTTTGCCATTTCAAAATAATGAAATGCTTTTTTTATTTTATTTTATTTTTACTATTGCGGACTTTCTATTTATCAAAAAATGAATGTTGAGAGAGTACTAATTTCTCATCTAATAGTTTACATATTTTTAAATAATTGTAGCCTATTTTTTACATATTCATATTTGTGGGTGCCAATGGTCCGATGAAAAATTATAATAAAAAATATATACAAAAATATATCAAAGTGTGATTACCATTTAATATTAAGTCCGGTTTTCTCTCATTGGTCCCATGAAACAAGTGATGAAGTCCATGTGTATAAGTTTCAGGTGGCAGCTGGAACAATCTTTTAAGAATTTCCAAGTTAATATGTCAAAAGGGAAATAAATGTGACAGAGAGATTAGCATGGCTGATTTGTAATTTAGCATTGGAGTATACAGAAGGATTTAATAAAGAGTCAAATCTTCAACTCACATGGGGAGAAAATGGAGGTGTCGGCACATTCTAATAAAACCTAATTTCTTAGTCTTTCTTCTTCTTCTATTTTATTGTTGACGAGATGTAAATTAATCATCTAATTTGTTAGTCCAAGCGATAAATGTGGGGTTCATGTGGTCATCTTCTTAAAAATTGGACAAAAATTGCACCTTCAGACAGGCCACCGTGTTGCACATATTAATGTTAAGCATGTTTCCCCATTGACCATTGCAATACTTGTAGTTGTACCCTTTCTTTAGATTGGAAATAAGGGGCACACTCACAATTTTCACCGAGAGGAGAGGACCAAACTAAGCATCAATCATGAAAATAAAAGAAATAAAACTACTAAATTAAAAGACATAAAATTAGATAATTATAAATTCATGGCATTTGCTTTCTCTTCATCTCTTTTCTCACTTTCCTGTCTCTATCTGCACTTCTACCAATTCCTTTGATAGCTTTACATTCCCCATTAAGGAATTATATTAGACAATGAAAGACCCATCAAGAGAGAGAAAGTTGTGAATTTGAACTTCTTCTTTTCATATTCAGTTGGATGACAACTAAGAATATATATCCTTTTCAAGTTAATTATGTGGAAATTATTTTTTTCAACTCCTTTTATCAATTATTGTATAACCTTTATGAATCAAAATTATTTTTCAAAGTTAATTACGATTTGGGTAATCATAACAGTTGGATTACCCAAGTAGCTGTAGCGATCTTTTATTAACCTCGAAACTGGACTGACAAAACATGCAGCAAATCAAAACTTGGCCCAAAATGCTACTTATCAATTATAAAATTTGCTTCTCCTTCAATAATTTTAGAGTGTGAATTAGTAGCAGTTAATTGCACAAAAGAATTTCTCAAAATAAATAAGAAAACGGTGATGGATGACAAGCGTTTTGAATTAAAATTCATAGTCATTGTTTACACCATATCAGAGGAAGAGAATTTTGAAGGCTTTCGTATTCAAATAAAATTTGAGTTTGGTATATGTCAATATTTGGGCAGACAATCACAAAGAAAAACTCATTAGAGACCTTCTCATCTGCAACATCCCAACAAAAGCTCCAGATTAACATTTTACTAACTCAGTAATTGATCCCCTTGCAGATTTTCAAGTACACCAATTATTTTTATTTATGTTTTCCTTTTTTTTCTTTTCTATTTTTGTAATTATGGAAATTATTTCCCTTTTATTTAGGCGTCCACTACGTTAATAGAGGGCCGAACTCTCTATTAATGGAGTGCAACTGCATTTTAACAAACTTAAAGAATTCGCATATGATTATGAATCTCATTTCATTTAGCAAAAACTTAATTTTGAAACCGTAGAATGATCATCTAACTATTTGTTTAGGAAAATAGTAAGAAGCATCTGCTTAAGACGATGACAAAAAGGAAGAAAAATGTCTTCTCCAAGGAAAACCAATCCAATTAAAATGGAGAAAGAGGGAAAGAAAAAGAACTATTTATATAATAACCACTGAAAGTGCAACCAAAACAAAAAGACATTTGAGGAGACAAACTGGAACAGCAACATGGGTGTCGAAGTATGGCAAGTGTCGTGAAATAGTTAAATTTGCGACTCCTCACGATCCCCCACCAAATCAAATGAAATATCTTTGGTTATAATGACATGAAACTACCCCTGAAAATGACTTAGTTTGTGGAAATTTGTATCTGAAAACTCTATTCCTGCTACATTTTACAGCTCAATTTGACCACGTAATAAATTTTTCAATTCTAAATCTTGACCTGCTTCTAATTAATATTCATAACCATATGATGTTTTTTTAGTATGTATTAGCAATGCCGCCATTGAATTAGCTAGTAGCTAATAGATTAAACCTTGAGGTGTGTATAAGTTCAATTAAATCAAAATTAGGTGACTTAAACTATTTGGTCATTTTTAAAATTTAAAAAAAAAAAAAAAACTGTTTGACTATTTATAAAAATAACTATTTGATTTAATTTTAATTTTTAATTTTTTAATATATATATTTTTTAGATGTTAATCGGTTAGCCCCGAATTTTTAGTGATTTTTTTTCTTTCTTGTTTTTCATATTTATTATTTTATTATTTCCAGTTAGTTGATTTTTAATATATATAATTTTTTTTTACTACATACACTCATCTTATTAATTATTATTACTAAAACCATACGATGATAAAGGGCATATTACTTTTGACAAAAGACATCAAATATAAGAGTTAAGATTTACTATTGATTTCTCCTAGCGATTATTTATTATATTTTATTTTTTTTATATCTCAATATATAATACTGAAGCCATACTGTGTGTGTGTGTGTTTTTTTTAAGTGATGTGCCTATAAAATTAATATAACTTACGAAAACTGAGTTGTGATTAGTGACACTGTAATGTGTGGTAAACCAAATCAATATGGTTTTGCTCTTAAATTTGAGACTTACTGCTATCGTCGATTTCAATTCAATTAAAACTCAGTTACTATACGATAACCTTATTTTTATGAAGAAAAAGTAATCAATTTTTGAACTTTTTATCATTTTGTCATTTAGGGAAAAAGAAAAAGAGTCCCTGAAAAAATTAAGTACGAAAAAGACAGCATTGAAAATTTTGCCAAAGTTTCTTAAAGAAAGAGCAACTGAGGCCATTAATGAACCGGCCATACAGGAGAGAGATACAGTACCAGAGCAAGGAGGCTGGTAACAGTAGCAGCAAGCTATGATCACGTGGAACGCACGTGATTGGGAGCAGGCTGATGTATGTCTAGCGTTGCTGCTACTTGTGTAATCTTCCGCTTCTCCAGCCACAGCCACAGGAAAAATAAAAAAGAAAAATAAAGACCTGAATGTAACTGTAGGCAGCAACCCAATAAGGGGGTAACTAATGGATACGTGGCAGGATAATAGAGGTTTCTGGATGGAAAAGAAAAACGGCCGCGTGATAATAAAAACAGCTGAATTCTAACCTTGAAGATGAAGGAAAACGCGTGACATGAATGACGAAAAGAGAAGTGGGTCCCATCCATCCTTTCTTTTTCTTTCTTTCGTTTTACCTACCGAAGATCAGTGTTTCGCTTAAATTTCATATTTTTTAATTTAAATATTTTTAAGAATATTCGATTAAGTTCTAAAATCTTATTTTCTCATCGTATTGCAACGTGCGAGGCTTTCTTGCTCCTTGTCCGATTAAATTCACAATTTATTATTTCCGTATCACTTAAGTTATATATGCAAAAATAAAAATAAAAATAGTTAGTATTCCTAAAATATTATTGAAGCTTAGTAAGAAATCTTTTATTTGATTGACTTGTTATGATTGGTTGGCGGGGAGTTTGAAAAGGTCCCGGGTAGGAAGAGATGCGGAAGCCAAAGTTAATGACGCGGATGGGAATTTGACTTGAAATTGGGAAATTGAGAGGGGGGCTAAGGTACCAGTAGCAACCTTTTGGCTTATAAATGGCGTGGAAAGGGTGAATTGACCATCACTCCATGAGCTGTAAAGGCCAGGCTTCATAACTGCATCATTGGTTGCCTCCAATTATTTCATATATAGATTAAGGAAAGCCTAATAGGCTGTACATTCTACAATACAAGTTACCATTCCTTTTCTTATGGTCATTTCACCATATTTTCTAAGCAAAGGTTCTAATATAAATTTCCACCAAAGAATTTCATAATCTCAACCAGAATTAGTCATGAAAAGCAAGAACAATATTAAGTTTAAACATTTTTAGTTAAAATCATTAATAACAAAAATATTTTATTATTGTTGTTATGAATGTTGTCTAGTATAAAGTTAATTTTTTTCTATGTAATCTTGTATTTTATTTTATATCACAATGAATGGACAAACTATTATATTGGATCTATAGTCTAACCAACAATTATTAATTCGTAGTCTTCCCTTCATCAAGTAATATAGCAGCCAAATCCAAAATTATATGCACAAGCAACCCTTTTGCTTAGAATGGGCATGATGAGATTGTGCGCATTAGAATAGTTGACCAATTCTAATTATCATCTAATTTATCTTTTTTTTTTTCTTCTTTCAATTATAGCTTTAACAACAACAAAATAATAGTAATGGTAATAATAAAAGCCAGAAAAAATATGGGAACGACGGATTTTTTTAAGTTTTTGCAAAACAACCGGGGCACGTGCGTTCGGGTCTGGGTCCCCACCGACATGACCCGAGATTCATTCTGGGATTTTTCCTTCTCTGTTAACTCATGTTGGTCGACTAACTCAACCAATATTGTCCGAGTTCGAGTTCACCCGCAGTATAACTTTGCCAAGGAAAGAACTTTTACGCGATATTACAGAGCGTGTTATGCACTATCGTATCAGACCAAGCCACGCGAAGCATGCAGGGTTCATGACTGAGAGTGGGTCAAATGCATCTAACAATATTGGCTGCATGAAGACCAATATCGCGTCTTGCTCTTCAGCTACTGGCGCCGCAAATGAAGTGCCCATCCCACTCGCACTGCACCAGCACGTGACATGTTCTTTTGTCTGTTCGAATTTTCACCTCAATTTACTTATCCTGCGCGGTAACTGAATTCAGCAGCCGCGGTGCAAATTAAATTAAATTTTCGTAAATTTGAAGGCTAAAGCCAGTAGGCACGCGTTGGTGAGCAGAAAGAATTATGACATCAGTGTTGATCCAAGAAAGAGAGTAGCCGTCGGATAAGCAAATAATGACATGAAAAACATTATTATAGATGTTGAGCATGAGCTGACTTTTTAGATAAAGCAATTATGTTAAGAGCTCTCATGCTTTACATGATTAGCATAATGTATTATTACTAATAATTTCTTTGTCCCACTTAAGTTGTTTTGGTAAATAGTGGTTTTAATTTTTATAAAAGCTATATGTACTTTAGGAGCTTATAATCTTCATCAATATAATTAGAATCTCATATTTCTTATATGTTGTATATTAGCCAGTGTTTTAGATCAATTATTTAATTAATATTCTTTTTGTCTGTAGAGATAATACTTTTTTTTTTACAGGAGATGCACACAATTATTTTTATAATTTTGTTTTCCGGACGTTTATTTCAAAACATTTTTTAAAATATTGTTAACCCTGCGTCCCTATCCTCAAGTGTAATTATAATTTTATATTATAGGAATACAATAATGACCCCAGGCATCAATACGCCCACTCGTCTAGAAATAAAATCCTGTAATTGGTCAATGCTCAGTGGGTAGAGTATCAGCCTTATTTTAACAAGTATTTCTTAGGCATGTAATCATTTTCAAGATAGACTATCGAAGCAACTTCCCAATGGCAGCTTTGGAATTTAAAAGCAATGAGATTAGATTAATAATTCATTTTACCTTTTCTGGAGAATAATAGCAGAAATGTTATTACTGCTGGACCTTTGAGATTGAATTTTAATTTTCATAGTTTCTTATTATAGAAAATTGCAATTATCATTCAATCAACAAGTTTTTTTTTATTATATAAAAAATAATAGTCCATTCTCTCCAAATAAAGAAACGAGATTAAAAAGAATACTCCACAGACAAATTAAAAACAAAGAAATGGAAGTTGGCAACCAATTTAATAACACCACAGCTGTTTTATCAACCGTCGTCGCCTCAATTTAAAGATATAGAGTATTAGTTTTTGGGGCACAGCCTTATCTCCCTAATTAAATTTACATCTCATGCTTAAATTATATCCATTAATCATCG
Organism: Ricinus communis; assembly: GCF_019578655.1. Lineage (NCBI taxonomy): Eukaryota > Viridiplantae > Streptophyta > Magnoliopsida > Malpighiales > Euphorbiaceae > Ricinus > Ricinus communis. The sequence goes on along the minus strand of NC_063257.1, from coordinate 6,093,202 downwards.
GATTTAGTATTAATCTATTTCTTTTATTTAGCATCCACTCATTATTTTAAAACAAAGTAGCTTGAGCGTGCAAAGATCAAAAACTAATTATTACCAAATTAAATATTTAAAAGACAAAAGAGTAATGGGCATTTTATTATTAGCCTCCGAAAAAGAAAGTGTGAAAGCATAAAAACAAAGTCAACAAATGTTTAATTGTCAAAAAATTAAGCAAAACCCAACTCCCACTTGACGCTAATTGCTGGGACACGTGTCATTCGCTGCTTAGCACATTATTACACGTGGCAGAGATCGGACGGTTCAATTGCATTGATTGAATAAGTCACACGTCATGAATAGAAATGGGCGAGGGGACCTCAAACCAAAAAAAATTAAAAAAGAAAACTCGAGTGAGGTTAGAAAGAAAGAGAAAAATTGTAATTAACGAAAGGATTAATTAAGTTAATTACGGCCATGTAGTCTATATATAATGGGGAAGTGAGCCTCAGACAAAACAAGAGAGGCGTGAGTTGTCTAAAAGATAAAAAGAGAGAAAAAAAGAGTGCTTTGAGAGGAAAAGAGTGGTTCTTGACTAGTGATTGTTCTTGATTTCAGTCTTGCTTCCCCCTTCTGCTAATCCCCGCTTCTCTGAATCCCTTTCTGTTAATCATCTGTCTTTCAAATTTGTAATTGTTTTGGGTTTGTTTTTGAGAAATTTTTTTTCCAAAAGAAATGAGTAGAAAGCAAACTTAAAGAAAAAAGATTTATAGAAAGCCAGGTGTTTTCAGAATCGAGATCCAGGTCTTTTAATTGTATCTTGTAATTTTTTTAAAAGGATTTTAGTTCTCTTAGCTGAATCAGCTTGAAGGGTTAATTTTTGGTGCCCCTCAAGATTGGTTTTTGTGTTTTTAGGTTCTTGAATCAATAGAGGTTGTCTATTTCTATACCTCTTTGATCTCTTCTTTTTAAAGATTTGATTTCTATTTTTTAGAACCTGTTCTTTTTAATTTGGGTAAGAACCAGGTTTGATTTTCTTGGTAATTTTGTTAGTTTAAGTTGAGAAAGAAATTAGCTTTTGAGAAGAAATGGCAGCTACAATGGATTTCTACAGTAGCAGTAGCAGACATAACCTTCAAAATGACCTCTTTGGAGGTGGTGAGCTAATGGAAGCACTTGAACCTTTTATGAGAAGTGCTTCTTCTTCAAGTACTCCTTCTCCTTCTCCTTCTTCTCTTTCACCTTCTTCTTTACCTCCTCTTCCTTCTACTTCTTACTATAACAATAACAACGACAGTTACCTTTCTTTCTCTTCTCTTTCTCCCTTTTCTTCTATTCAAGACCAAGATCAGACCTTTTTGTACTCGAATGGTTGCTCAACATCAAATACCCTACCATTTTCAAATGGGTTTTTGATTCAAGACCAAACTATTAGTACTAGTCTTCCGCAACCATTGAATGGTTCAATTGGTCTGAACCACCTTACCCCAACTCAGATCCATCAGATCCAAACCCAATTCCATCTCCAAAATCATACCTATCCTTTGCACCATAACCAAAATAGCCTAAACTTTTTAAGTCCGAAACCAATCCCAATGAAGCAGGTGGGTTCACCACCAAAACCCACAAAACTCTATAGAGGAGTGAGGCAGCGACATTGGGGAAAATGGGTAGCAGAGATCAGACTGCCAAAGAACCGTACAAGACTCTGGCTTGGGACTTTCGACACTGCAGAAGAAGCTGCTTTGGCTTATGACAAGGCGGCTTATAAGCTTCGTGGTGACTTTGCAAGGCTTAACTTCCCTAATCTCCGTCATCAGGGTTCCCATATTGAAGGAAAATTTGGCGAGTATAAACCTCTCCATTCAGCTGTTGATGCGAAACTGCAAGCTATATGTGAAAGCTTAGCACAATCTTCTTCGCAGAAACAAAGTGGAAAAGGTGAAAAGAACTCGACAAAAAAGAGTAAGAAAACGCCTGAGGTAGTTAAGGAAGAAGCTAAGCCAACGCAAGAGCAGCATGAGGTTGCTGTTGGTGTTGAAGACAAGTGTTGCAAGGTTGAGACACAGTCTCCTTTGTTGACAGAGAGCGAAGGGTCAGGCGGATCTTGTTCGCCTTTGTCTGATCTTACTTTCCCGGATTTTGAAGAGGCTCCTTTGGATGTTGATTCTAGCAACTTTATGTTGCTTAAGTACCCATCTTATGAGATTGATTGGGCTTCACTTTTATCATCTTCTTAAGATCTTTTAGGTTTTATCGTGTATTTTTTTTCCTGTCTGTAGGATAGTTGGTTGCTGCAATGGAGTTTTTGGCAGTTGCAGGACCAAAGGTCTTTTAAGTACTATGGTTAGGGTAAATAATGTTGATATCATTATGTAAATCTATACCATGGGTTGGCTAGTTTTTTTTTTCTTGCTCAACCATGGAGAAATTGTACTTCTGCTACTATTACCAGTTGCTTTTGTGTCTAGAGTTGTCATGTATTTGTACTATTTTATTGTTAGCAAGAACTTGTTATATTTTGTATGTAATTTGAGCTCTACTTCGTCTAAGTTTAATCTTTTACTGAGTTTGTGATATTATCTGCTTATCTTTTACCAGTCGGGAAACGATCTAAATAAAAAAAGCTATAAAACTTTGACGCTCTAAAGAAACATCTGGTTCATGAATAATTTATGGATGGCGTACTGCCCAATTGGTATTGGACTTGTTTACAAGAAATTGGCATGGAAGTTGTCCTTTAGGCTTTTAAGATTTGTTGCTGCAGGCTTCAAGATTTTAAATTCAACTTCAACTGGTGCTGCAACCGTGCTTTAAGCTTTTGAGTTAAAGCTTAATTGGTATTTTAAATTGCTCACTCCAATTAGTATTGAAATTATTATGAAGGTCTTAGTTGGAATTTCTTTTAGAGCCAGATTAATAAAAAGTATAGGAAAAATCATGAACATCTGGATAAGCTCTAAAGTTGTGAATTAATTGAACATCAATGGACAAATGGAAAAGAGATATTTTTGCAGTGACCACCTGAGAGCTATGGATCTACGGTTTGGCCAATTTGAGTGCATGGCATGGACATGGACGGTGGCATGTGGCTGTGTTTCCTGTTTTTTCAACAAGGAAAGATTCCATGTGATCTAGATTGATAACATAGCTACTGTTTTTAGATTATTAATGAGTGTTGCATGATTTTTCTGATCATCTAACCCATGGAAATTAAATCTGGACCATCAGCTGCTTCTTCCCAATAAGTGCAAAAGAGTCTATGGTTAGTGTTTTATGTACAAAAGGGAATGGACACAGCTTAAAATCATTTCCCAAATTCAGGTCCTTTTTTGGTGGCTAACATGATTCTTTAGCCAATTCCCTGTGTGAACACAAACATGGTGACGGTGAACAAGGTTTATTATCCCATATTTCTTTTCTTTTATACAAAGAACAGAATCTGCACATAGACACAGCAGAAAGCAAAGACAAATAATACATGGTTTTGTTTGTTTTAGCACCTCAATACCATCAAATCTTTACAGAAGTTAAATTAGAAACGGGATTATGTTTTAATCTAATATAAAGTTGTTGAACGAAGATGCACATGGGTTGGTCACAAGATTTCAAAAAATAATTAACCCTTGGGTTAAGGCTTTTCCTTTCTAAAAAGCAGAACATCCAAATATAACTTTGTCGATTTGCCATTTGATGATGATGCTAGTACTAACAATTATGGCACGCGTGAACCAGGCTCACATCTCCATAGCCAAGCTTTTGAAAACCCTTTTTTAATGTCATCAACTAATTGTATATACAACAACAACAGTGTAATCACATGATTTTTCTTTTCGAAATTTAACCAGTAACCACATGATTTTGCTCTTGTTTTTTTAACCCGAAAGTTACAGAATTTTTCCTCAGATAAACTTGCCCCAAGAATGGAAATGTTGTCTTCTTCCTTTTAACCTTAAACCGATGTCTCGTTTACGCTGCCGGCTGAGATTAAGGGATAAAGAAAAAAGAGCAAATGTCTTCACTTCCGAAGTTTCCAAGTGCAATGAATTATACTGAAGATTGAGGTTTGGATATGAAGAAATTCTTGCATGTATAGCTGGTGTATGATTCCACGTTACAAGTTGTTGTCTCGAGATCGTAAAATTACAGGTTCAAATCCGGGCCCAAGTTAATTTAACGGAATATAAGTATGCATTATATACCTAAATTTACATGTTACATATTCCATGGCAAGTATACCCTTCTAATTTATGAAAGTGGCATACCTAATTCAGGCAAGACTTTGACAACCATGATGATCAAGAATAATATTAGTGGTCAATTGGAATTTAAGACAGTGGGGCAATACGTGGAAATTTTCATAATAGTCCTATCCTATTAATCCTCCCTCCTTTTCATCTTAATTTTACTTGCATATAAAATGAATGTTAATTTTAGATAATGACTTTGCCATTGATGGGAAGCAATAGCCCTTAATGGCTAGCTAGTTGGAAATTCTACCAAGAACTTGCAACTTGATTATGTACACACACCTACCCAGAGAAGGCCTAATTAGTATTTATTACTACAACAAGCAACTTATGAATAGAGCTTGTGAATCCCCGGTCCAGCTTATCATTAATAATTAAGGAAAAACAATGATATGATCGTGTTAATCATAAGATTAAGTATATCAAAAATAGATGTTTGGGAAAGCTCTAGAAGAGTAGTGGATAGCTATTTAGTTTTCTTTTTTAAATATATAATATGTAAAGATATTTAAAAAGGTTGCTAATAGCTAATAAGATTTTGACATCATATATTTTGAAACAATTCTATTTTGAAGCTTTTCATCAATATTTACATTTTTAAAAAATAAATTAACTCGATTATCCTTCTAAAATATTATATCAAGTAACATTATCTAAAAAATTAACATAGTAAATCAACTTTTGAAAAAGTAATTTAGTTAACAACTTTAATGTAATTAAAGTTTTCAAATTATAAAATAAGACCTCCCTTCTATTTATTTTTATACTATAACTAAAAATATACATATAAACAAGACTTATTATTATTATTATTATTATTATTATCATAACTCATCCAATATAACAACAAATACATTGATATTTAAATTAATAGAGGTTTTAGCCATTGAACATACTATTAGTAACATTCACTATAATCAATCAGCTATCAAATAACAATTACCAATCACTAATTACTTGTCTGTTATAGTCTGACCAAACAAGCAACTAACTATAGATGATGATTAGTTGTTGTGTAATAGTAACCTCTTATAGAGAGAAGGAGGGGTGAAAAATAAGGAAGCTGCTGCCAAAAATTAAAATTCTCAGATAAAAAGGAAGAATATTTAATAAGTGGTGGGTATATCTTATCTCTTTTCATCACTTCAATAAGCATAAATAATAGAACCAAAAGGAAAAAATACAGAAGTGACGATCTTAAGAGATCAGCAGCAGCCTTCCTTTATGCTTATTCTTTCTTCACATAATTAAAAAAGAAAAAAAAAAAAAGGTGCGTTCACACCAACAAGGAAGAAAGTGAGGAGATCCCTGAAAGGTCCAGGTGCCTGTCAAGAATCTTAATTTTCCCAAAGCTTATTCAATTAATCAATCTAATGATTTGATACCCTTTTCTTTTCTGGGTATTTAATAATCTTATAATTTATGTGAAACCACTTTGATAAGATTGGGATAAGATGTGTAAATGAACATTGTTATTTGAGAAAGTTGCAAAAACAGTTCTGATCTACTTCGGCTACTAGTTTTGCTTTTGCTAATTGTTGGATATTAAGACAGTCTTAATTCTATGTTCGCTAACCTTGGGTTTCCTGTCATGCTCTGCTCAAACTCCCGTCCATAAGATTACTTGGGATTTATTTATTCAAGACTGGGTTTTGCATGTGGAGATAAGATATAATAATTATAATAAAAAAGGATAAAGATAAATTATTATCCAGTTGAATATTCGATACAAAATTGGTAAAATCAGACGCTAGATAAAATAAAATTAATTGTACTTAGCATATAAACATATGTTAATAATTAATCCTTACAATTTCATACTTAAAAAGTGATAAATATTTAAGAAATTTTGATTCTTAAAAACTTTTTAAATATCTTAAATTTATTTGATTACTTTTACTTTACTCTTTTATTAATTATAATACGCTATTTATCTATCTTTTATAAAAAAAAAAAAAATTAAATAAAAAACTTGAAACAAGTATTTAAAAGTGCTTTGATAAAAGTACAGAGTAAATTTTATTCCAGAAGTAAGATAAGTTTATTCCCCATTTTCTGGAAAGAACTAAAAATTAATATATCATTTTTTTTGTCTCTCTACGCATCAAACAAGATAAAAGTATTTGCCTTTTTTAAGAAAAGGAAAATTTAAATTTTCATATCTTGTTTGTGCTGTGCTATCCAACCAAAGGCAACCTAAATGGCTAAACTTCCAGAGAGTACTTGGACTTGATACAGCTACGAGGAACATGTCTTTGTCTGTTCCTACCGACGGACTTAGAACATAATAATGGGCTAAATTTTAAAGAGTAAGCGACTAAGATCTCTTCGCTTCAGCATTGAAACAAAGGAGAAACGGTCTTGTACATACATATTACAAAGCTCAAGTGGGGGGTGGGATCCAAATACCAATTAGGGTTGGCTAAAACAGTCATTTTTATATACCCAATGACCAACTTGATTATATTCCCTCTTAACTTTCTAAAAGAATACCCATTCAGTCATAGCTGATTTATATAACTGTTTAATAACAAATTTCATAATATGTAAAGCAATTAATATGGATTTAATTGATATTTAAAGTATAATTTTATCAAGTAATATATAAATAAAAATATAAAAACGAAACTGAATAAATAAAATAGAAATAAGGCTGCAGCAAAATGCATGGACCATATATATCATGATAATCCAAGTGGGGGCTCTAAATAATCTTTAACCCTTAAAGGACTTCTACAAACAAAAATATCCAATATATATATATATATATATATATATATATATATATATATATATATATGTATAAAGAAGTAATAAAATACAATGATTGTAATAAGAGAAAAGTACATAAAAAAAGATAGTGGAACATGTATTAGAGTAGATAAAATTCTAGAAAGACAAAAACCATCCACCTCGTCGTCCTGTCCTCAATGGAAAATTCACAATCTAAGCCTATGCCCACGCACTTTCCAACTCTGACCTCAAAGCCCAAGCAATTATTTCCATATCCATTTCCACTGGTGCACCAATAGACAAACATCCATTCTCCCAATGGAGATTGTTATAGCTTGGGGTTGTTTCTTATATCATTGCAAACTAAATTGTTAACAATAGAAGGAATACATGAGGGAGCCTCTATTTGTCCAAATCGGCAAACATATGAACTATAATTTAGGCGCGATTGTTTCTTCATTCTCTCTACGCATTCCTACGAGTTATCAGCTAAGAGAACAATGAAAAAGCCCCTTTCACACACACCATTATATATCAACAGTTTCATTACATTAACCTGGAAAAAAATGAGCTGAGAGGCATATTTCATTGCATGTATAAAATGAACTACCAAATAACTCTAATTCATTGTATCATACATCACGATTCACGACAAATTCTTAGTTGTGATCCAAAGAAGCTCCCCCCTATCCAATCCAAAATAGACTTTGTCCAGCCCAATTCATTTCTATTTGAGAAGCTACTAACTGTCTAACCAACCAGATACAGCAGCAACCCAGGCCAATTAGAACGCCATCAACTAAATTTACCAATTTCCATCTTCTTCTTGATTGCCTTTTGACCATGATATATAAACGAATCCAGTATTCCCGAAACAGTGAAAACACCTATGAAAAGCAAATAATATTACACATAATTGACATCCTATAAATACATATTATGAAAAAAATTTACGTTCATGGGAATTGGGAGGTTTTTTACCTCCAACTATAGCGCACACATTCGTTAGGAAGTGCAAGAATGACACGTGCTCCTCTGTGAAAGTCACCTGCACAGTACAAAGCAGATACAGAAAAATCAGACAGATGACTGGAAAGCTTCAACAGTAACCAAGCCTCGATGCTCTAAAACTTTGAACTTGCTTAGATGCTAAAATTGTGACAGAAACCCACCTTAATGGGAGAAAGATCATAAAAGAAGAATACTCCTGGGAGGGATTGAAGGCGACCTGCTTCTGCACTCCTAAAATGTTCAGTCACTGAAAACTGGAAAAGAAAGTTGCTGAGATCACTTTAGGTTCAGTAACATATAAAAGAATGTCAAACTAAAATTTATGAATTGCTCCAAACCTGGTTCGACTGAATCGTGTATCCGCTAACATCTGTGTAAACAGTAGGTACAACCTGTAAAATTAAAGATCCAATTCAGTGAAATCCCATGGAAAAAAAAATTAGAGTTCCTTAATACTTCTTTATATTAAAAGGAGAACTGATAAAAAGTAACAGCTGATGCACTTGTCTAGGACAATAACCTTGATAAAATACTGGTACATCCCACTTGGAGTTTCTTGTGTCCAGTGCACACTGAGAGTTAAAAGAATTTTAAACATAAAATGTGATATGGGTTAAGGAGAAAATCATTTCAAGCTTCAAGCACAATAAATATGTAAATGAAAACATGAAGCAAGAACAGACAATTACCCATCAAGAGGGTTCACAACACCAGGAAAATAATCCCCAAAAGCTAGCCGATTAATCTTGTGACTTATCTGCACCACATTTTACAAATTCTTGAATGGCTTTTGAAATTAAGCATGATAATTTGTTTCTTTGAAGGAGCAATTATCAAATAAAGATGCTTAATCTCCCGGAAGGCCAAAAAAATAGAACATCTCTTACATTAAAACTATCCTTTTGGAATGCCAGTAGATCATGCACATGAACATTTGATTGTTGAAAACTCTTTCCAGGTGCGAAGTGAAAATTACCAGCCACCTTATTAACTTCCAAGAATCCATAAATGTTGCACCCTTCACCTTCTTCATCTTTAATCCTCTGTAGGAAACCTTCTCTCTTGCACTGAACATCATTTGTGAAATAGAAACAGAAAATCAGGATAAGAATAAATCAAACTTATCATAACATGAAAAAAAAATGAGACGATCTGATTTATTCACTTATATATGGCAAAAATCTCAAAGAATGATCTATACATAAGAACACAAAAGATCTCAAAGAATGATCTATATGTAAAAATACTATGTCAGGATACCAGTGGAGGGTAAGCCTTGTTGCTACATAGATGGAAAGTGGAAACCCTTTTTCGACCTATTCTGGATAGGTGATCAAGAATGGGATGCATCCTATGCTGAATGCCAGCTCCAAGCAGTCAACTTAAACATACCAAGATGCATTTTATGCTGGATATGTTACCTATTACAATTCAGAGAAGGCAATCCATTATTAATATCTCTACTTACCAAATGTTCTCCACTATGATGGAAAGGGGAAACCCTTACCTGTTCCCTGAGATAATTGGTTCCTATCGAATAGAACAATGATATATCCTAATTTCTAACCCTCCAAGTTCCAACAGCCAAGTAGAGGAATAAAAGAGAAATCCTCACAACTACATTCACTTGAGATGGTAAAAATCCTGCATTAATTTACTTAAAAATTTCCACTTCACATACATTTATGCTTTTTTAATGTTCTTCAAAATAAGATGATTATATCCACAGTTGTTAATGGCGTACATCGGGTGCAAGGTGCATGGGGTTCAAGCCTCTGTGCCTCAAACCGTTTCACGCGGCAACTTTAGTAAGGCGTGTGCCTTAGTGCATTGGTGAGGTGCAAAAAAACGTGTACCTTGCAAATATTTGACTCAGATACTTGTTTTTGTCTTCTGAATTAAATTGGACTATTGATGCTAAATAACAATAAGATGTACCATAAGTCCATCCACACCTGATCACTTCAAGAAACAGAGAGACAGCAAAAAGATTCGAGAATCACTTTCTACAAGCCAAAAGAAGGGAAGAAACATGGGTTTCCAACAGCAGCCCTCTTTGCCTCTCCAAAGAGAGAAAAAAAAACAGCTGTCTTGAGTCTCTTCCTCTCCAAAACGGCACAGCATAACAAAGTCCATCTCTCACTTTCTTTCTCTTTCTATTTTTCTCTTCATCTCTCATTCTGATCTTATGGCATTCTAATATATATATATTTTTTCTCCTCTCCACTTTTTTCTCCCTTTCTATACCTCATTCTTCTACTCTTCATCTCTATTACAGCTGCTATGCTGTAAGTTTTTTAGCCAGTGATTTTTTTCTTTTCCTTTTTCTACTATGTGAACATGATATGCATGCTTATAGTTGTGCTGTTCATGATAGTTTTCTTTTGCTATTATTGTCCTGTCTTTTTTTTTTTTTTTTGCATAATTAGATGTTGTACTTGTCTTTTTGTTTCTTATTTGCATCATACACGGTTTGTATATCATAATTCACAATCATCTATTATGGTAATAGTTCTAGACTTTTAATACATTTCTTTCCTTTAAATTTTTCAGCTCATTGCTTGGAGATGTTTTGAAGATGAGAAGAGAAAATAAAAAGTGACAATGAAGAATTTGATGAAGAAGATGATTATATTGAGCTTATTAATGATGATGAGTAGTTGTTTTGTGCAAGATGTTTTAAGAATATAGTTGTTTCATAGAAGTCTTTTTTTTAGGCTCACTTGGGTGCTTACATGCACCTTGTGCCCAGGCTCCAGGACACCCTGGCACTGATGCGCTTGCGCCTTTATTAACTATGAATATATCATTATGAGCAAGACTGGCACAGGTGGGGAAGGGGAAGATATTACCACCATGTTATCAATCTCTAATGAAATTGAACACTCAGAGAATTGGCACAAAATTTGATATTTATCACATTCATCTGCTCATGTTCTCCCATAATCCAGAATTTATGCACCAAAATATATCTACACGTTGCTTAGCTCCAGGAAAAAAATTTAAATGACATGCTAACAGACCTGGTCAATCAAATCTGGATTTGACAACGCCCAACCTTTCTTCCGATATGCTTCCCGGACATCCTCACAGGAATTACAACAATCCTCATCTGACTGCAATATACAAGGAAATATTACAAAGAAACCATAGACAATATAAAGAGTATCATTTCATATGATATCTATGACGGTAGGAAGAATAATTAAGACATTCCATGAAGGTTCCTGAAAGCTAGAATGATAAATTGCAATTAAAAAAGATTGATGATTTTCTTTTCCTAAAAAGCTTTTAGAATGCTAAGTGGATTGGTTGACAAGTATACAGTGTAGCACTTCAAAATTGCACTGAACATTTCTTTTAATAGCAATCAGACAGATAAGCTTACTGCTTCAGCACCATAACAGGAGCCACAATATGTCTCATTATGCTCAAGCCTGCCACCATGTCTCTGCAAAGGGTTTTCAATCTGCACCATGTAGAAACAGCAATGAGCCACATAGGGAAAGAAAGAAAAGAAAAGAATAGATGCATTTCTTCAAATCAGTATGCTAAAATAGATCAAGCATAATAGTCCCAGCAAAGAAAGAATAGACAAGAAATCTTGTAATCAGTAAAAAGGAGTGAAGTCACAAACATTGCCTGAAGATCTTAAATAGAGATGCTCCTTACAAAAGAAAGACTTGCTAAATTTTAAATAGTAACTTTACATCTGCAGCACCCAAAATCAAAATAAATATGAAGATGATGCATGGAGCAGAAAATTGATTAAACCAGCTGTATTTTGACACCTACTAGTGAAACCAATCAGTTATTTCTTTTAATCTAGCATAGAATCAACTAGACTGGTCTTGAGAAAACATTAGACTAATTAATTACAATTAAACACTTGTCATAGAACCGGCTCTAAACTTCCATTTGGTAAAATGATGTATTAACACGGCTAAACACAATTGGTTTTTCTATGTGAAATTATTATTCTCTCATTTAGTCTAACGCACTCGATTGAAACTCAACCAAACTTAAATAGCAAACTAGTGGGGATCAGCTTCTCCAGTTTAGGCTACAAGTTTTAGAAGACAGCTACTTAATCCTATTTGTAATTCTCTACTTCTCCTGTCAGCAAAGGTACACCTCGATTTCATATCTCCTGCAACTTCAACGTGCTTCTCACATCAGTGGATATACCCTCATGTTATGGTCGAGTAGACAAGACTCAAGCCTTGAGGAGGCTTGATTCTCTCTAACTCTTAACAACCATCTAAAGACAAGTTAAAACTCTAGCAATAAAAATGAGTCAATCATTGAGGGCATGCTATCCACGCCACCATAAGCATCAATAAAACATTTGAAGGTAAAATGCAACCAGGAACTTAATTCGATATATGAATAAGCAATCTTATTCCAACATGCAATATTTTATTTACCAACCTTGGGAGCACCAATACCATCTTGGCGTGCTTCTATTACATTGCCATGAGAATCCAGTCTTTTCTTGATGATATCGTGTTTCTGTAGGGGTTACAAGACATCTCAGAAACAGCTCTTGGAAATTATATAAAAACTAGGACAAGTGAGAGAAATGCCTAATTAATAACTTTATACAATCCGGTAAGAGAGATTAATATGTCCTGTTAAACATACCACATCAAGATGTTGCTCTCCACTAATATCCATAGCATCAAGGCTGAGAATAGAACATGGAAGGGCTGGAAAAGTGACGTCAAACTGCACTTTCAGACATCAAATGAAGACATATCTATTACATAGAAGCCCATCATACAGCATTATAGAATTATAAAACTGACGCTCTCAAGAGTATCATAATTGTGCCGATAAGAGAAAGTTGCAAACTTCATGATCTTAATAATGATAAATGTAACAAATTATGTAGGAAATCTGATGCAAAACCCTAAAAGTCTAAATGAAGGTTATAACAGTAAACTTATAAGCTAACTGATACATGTAATTTTATTTTTATTTTTTTGGTAAAAGTAAGGCATTACATTGATGCGTAAAGTTTCCCCTCTCGAAGTATCCACTGCAAGCTTTGTTTCAGTTACAGCATGTATATATAATCCTGCAAACCAGAAAAAAATAAATTTATATTGTTATCAAAGTTAAGATCAAGAAAATAAATTCCCTTTTTTCTGTTCCTCATAAGTAATGCATATAAAAACTTGATTCCAAAAATAATAATGTCTAAACTAAAATGGAAGAAGTAAAACTTCAGAAGCAAAAGAACTGGAGCTCAAAGATTTTAAACTGTGATATCAATTTGAAGGAACACGTATTCAGATCCAATTAAGAGCAAAATACACAAAATAACAATGAAAACAAATAGAGTTTAATTTTACCATAACAACAAAAACAACAGAGTAAAAAAAAAAATAAAACAAAAACCCTAGAGAAAGGTTAATGAAAAGAACGTACGGAGCTCAGAAATGAAAAGGAGAAGCATAAGAATAGAGGAGGCGAGAGTGATAACGCCACCGGAGAGCGTACGGCTATAGAAATCTTCATTGATTTTTGGATATGCGTCTAAATTTCTTAACTTATTCATTATCCCTTCCATTTCGTCACTCTCTTTTTTTTGTTAAGAAAACAAAATCGATCGATCAAACCGACGTTATTGTCAATACATGAATAAATTAATTGGAAAACTATAGTATCTAATTCGATTTAATATCTTAGACGCCTCGTTGAATTTGAAAGAAATAAACCGAGAAATCGATCTGTGGTATTCTTTTTTTTTCTCTGTTCCTTGTTTCAACGAGGCGTTTAAGATTTTATTTTCGTTTTCTTTTTAATTAGCTGACTTCCTTCTTTTTTGCTTTTTGTTTTATTATAATTTGTTTCCTGCCAATTAGATGCGTCGCCGGAGAAGAATGGCCTCTCTTCCCGCGGTAATTACGCTGCTCAGATAAAATATCTCTCTCCTTTCTTTTGTGTTTTATTAGATGGTAATTCTCAAACTCGCTGTTTTTACTGTATTTTTAAAGCTCTTCATTATATAAAACTCGCCAAAATATTTACTTTATAATATCATAAAATAATAATTAGTTATACAATTATCATTTTTATAAAAGTAATATTAAAATTAAAATAGAAATAAAAACATTGTTTTGTATCATTCTTGACAAGATTTAACAAAATATTTGATCTTTATTTTTTTTACTCAAATTTAGAATTAATTTGATACTATAATTCTTATTTTCAAAAATACAAATCAATCATTTTTGGTAATTTATGTACATTTACATATAAATAAAAAGTAATTTATCAATTAATTTTATGTTTAAAATAATACAATGACACTTTATTTAATTTCATATTATAAACACATCTTACAATAATTAAATACAAGCTTCTAGTGAATTTACTTGCTCTTATATTTACATTTATATATATATTAATATACTTCAAACACAACTCGTTTATCCCACGAATTTTAAAACTCTACAACATTTGTATATGATATTTGAGAAATAAATTAAATTTAATTACAATATAAAATCATTATAAAAACTAAATAATAAAAACATATTTAAAAGAAACACAAAATTAGACTTGATGGTACTTGGAGTTTCCTAATTTATGCTGATTTTGGCTGTTTTTGTTAATTTAAGATTCATATTTTAACCAAATTTACCTTAACTAGAATATATAAATAAATTTCACATGTAATTTTTTTGTTTTAAGTTGGGATGAGTCTTTAAAAGACAACATTTTTAATCAATAAAAATTAATAAATCCACTAAAATCTAAACAAATTTTTTATTGAATTTACCAAAGACGGGCCTAAAGGAAAAATTATGTCCAAACCTGAGTTTCCTTTAGATAGAATAGGCAAGGTATGAAGCCCGTGAAGAGGTCCAGGGCGAAACCCATGGACAAGCAAGTTTAAATAACAGATTGGTCTATTTGCACATAAATGGCAACTCACAATGACCAGGAAGGCCATCTAATAGAAAAAGAGAAGAAGAAACACCTGCCTGCAGAGGGCCCAATATCTGTCGGGTCAAGCTCTGCTATAAAGAATAGTATCCGGGCTTTAATAGAGGATTTGGGCCTAAAAGCCTGAATCAATTAGATGAATATTTATATGGAGTCATGACTTGAGATACCAAACGAGCTCAAACATATGATAGCCGACATCGACCTATCTGTTTGCAAGTCAATTCCTAATGGCAGTTTCTCTTTATTTTTTCTAAAAAGTACCATATTTCATGTATAACAAATTATGATTATAGTCTTAGAGTATACAAAAAAATTGAAACATCAGGATCTAATTTGGTGGCCAAACATTTTATGGGAAATTTCTTTGCATGTAATAATATTCTCTATTTTATAAAGAAACCCCTTCCGTGACATTGAAAAAGGAATTATATATAAAATGGGTCGAGTCTTTTTATTGTCTCTTTAATTCAGGACCTTTAAGTTGCAATGCCAGCCAAAAAAAGAAGGAACTATTATTGGTTATCTGGTCCAGCTGAGGGAACTAGGAAACTTCATAAGAACCCATTCAAAAGGATGGAATTATTCTGTTGAAAACAATAAAGAGAGAGTGCAAGAGTTTTAGAAAATTGAGAAATTTGCATGATTCTTTCTAATGATACTTCCATACTATTGCATAAAGAATAATTTAGAGAGGAAAATGCTCCCAACGGACATAATTGTAAGGAATTAAGAAAAAGAAGATCAAATTTTGATTTAGAAAAATATAGTACTGATGTGGTATTAGGAGGAAGAGGATCTTGCAAAGCTTCATTGGTGTGGAAATACTCCACAACCATACACTTGGAAGGAAAAGGAAAAGGTAGTTTTACAGCTGGAATTAATCCTAAAATGAAAAACATGAAATTTTCCACGAAAGAAGGTTCCTTTTGTTTTTGCCATTTAAGACACGTGAAATCCAAATTTGATAAGAGGCTTCAAATTGGAAGTCACATTTCAACTTTTGTCTATCTTTTGTTTATGTCTTTTTTTTCTTTAAATTTTTAAAGTTAATAATTTGTTTTCTGTTACCGCCACCAGCAGTCTCATCATGATCATATATCACCGCATGGGCGCACAAATATCCAATCAAATCATTGGCATAGTATATCAATCAAATCAAATCATTTTATTTTTATTTTATTTATAAATTTTGTGCTTTATGAACTCGCACAAATTTCCTTTTCCTTACTTCAGTTGGACTTGAGACGAATATTTCAAAGTGTTCAATCCGAAGATGATTGTGAAATTGGCCTTTCTTTTTTCACATTTCTACAGTTGTGTCTTGCTGTGATATTGACTTGTCCTCACGCCACCAGAGTTCTTGCATTATTCTACTGTTTAAAAGTCGAAATATGAATTGCTGCTTATGATGTTATTCCAGACTAGGGTTCCAAGAACAAATCAAACATTTCCATTAATTTTAGTTGTATAATTTAAAAAGAAGGGATAATATCTATGATGTACTCAACTCTTACCACTCTTCAAGTTTTTTTACAAAAGAAAGAGAAATGAATATCATGAATTAAATAATTACTATAATCTTACAAGACAAATTAATGGTCCGTTATTACTACCTATTTTTCTTAAGATATGATATCAATCATTTCTGTCTGTGTTATACTGGGATAAAGAGGCAAAATATATGCAAGAAAGGAAGGAAAAACATTTAACAAAACAAAAACATCTCTTAAAAAGACAAGCCAGACAAAGCTCATTTTGTTGGAAAAAGTTGTGGAACTTTCATGCTCTCAAAGGGTCCTTCTGCCCTTTCCCATGTATCTCACTCTACTTTATTGCTTGATATGTAAATCAATTAATTTTAAACATTTTTGGCTTTAAGAAAACCCCACTATTGTTTATCATAATAATAATAATAGATCATATGTTTATCTAGATATAATTAGATACTATATTGATAAAGTATAACAGTGAACACCATTTGATAATATTCTTTCCTAAAATAAATTATTTGGTTTCTTTTGTATTCTCAATCGTATTCCTTCTCTTTAGAAACCATGAATTGAAAATTAACAATTGTTTAAAAAGCAGTAAATAAGTACTAATTCAGGCATTTCAAATTTAAATTTTCTTTATAAAAAGAGTAAAAGTAACTGCTTTTGTAAAAAAAATAATGAAATTTGATTCGGAATCAGCTGAAATTTTTATTTCTATTTCAGCTCGAGTAGAGTATGAGATTAAATTAATAAAATAAAGCTACTTTGCTTAATTGAAAAATTGTGTGGTTCAAGATTTATTTGTTCTAATGTGATTGGCATAGTTATAAGGGCAATAGGATAAAAAGGGCAAAAATTTGAAGTTATAGCAGGAATAGACAAATAAAAGGATACATTCCAATCCTAATTTAAAACAACATCGACATTGGAAAATTATAATATGCAATGTGCTTAGGAGATTACACGTCTATATGTCGTTATTAATGATGATATAGATGACTGTTTATTTTTCTTTTTTTCCTTTCTTTTAAGGAAAAAAGATATCTCATGATAAAAGAAAAACGTACGATCAGAAGGAGTTCATGTTGCAGGAGGTTACGTGCCTAGATAATACTTCAAGACAATCAATTCCAGTTTGGACCATCTAGCTAGTTGGTGGCAGAGGCACTAGAATGATTTTTTTATTTTATTTTATTTTCTTTTGAAAGAAAAAGAAGAAACAAAGAAAATAGAAATTAAAGTAACCTTTTTGAGATACTGACAAATGATCAGTGGAATCAATGATTTAATTTTGCCTAACTGCATTAGATAACATAAGAATTTGGCAATTATTATGTCCTAAGTATGTTCCCATTCATTCAATTCTCAGAACAAAATTAAACTAATTGATCTTTCTCTAATATGAAAGTACAGAAAAAACAAGAGGAAAAAACCCACGATAGATGATTTCACATAAAATAGAGGGTTCTAGTACTTAGAGCCATGATTAAAGATGAAACTATCTCAATCTAGACCGCCATGACAATCTACTTTGCATCCAATCTATTACTTGAGAGTATCGAATGGAAAGTGAGGTGTGGGATTCCCCTATGGGTACCACAGTCAGTTCTTAGGGTTTTTATAGAGAATATGGAATCATGAAGATTGTGTGAATCTTCTAATCCACTTTTTGTTTTTATATCAATCCTTCCAATAGAAACTAATTCGCCAAGAAAATTCTTTGGAAAATGAGTGAACCAAAAGAGTTCGTATCATCTATAAAAGTGGAGGTAATTAATGAGCTTTTATTCTTTTATCTTTTAATTTTTGAAGTAAAAAAAAAAAATCATATGAGTTTTGATCTTAAATATTATAATATAAAGTATTAACTCGATTTAAAAATGGAAAGTTATATTGAGAATTAAGTTACTTATGATTTGTTCGTAATATGTTTAAGTGAGAAGGTGGATGTTATTATATAGTACCTGTGAGAAGGTGGATGTTATTATATAGTACCTCTTCTTTTACATACATAACTATTTTTAAGATTTTTTTTCTTTGAATATAATAAGGGTTTTTTGACATTAAAATTTTATTATTATCTCTTAGACATATACTATTGCATATAAATTTTTATATCAGTTTTTATTTTATTTTTTGAGTTATTTTTTTTTATTTGAACACTAATGATACTAATTTTATTATGTTAAAAATTGAAATAAAAGACTGATATTTGATAATAGTTACTATTAGTGGTGAACTTTTCCTTCTGTTGGGGTTTAAATTAAAAATCTTAAAACTTTTATAATTTGTCAATGTAGAGGTACATCGTAGATGCTGATCTAAAGCAAACAATAGCAGACACACACACCATTCCACTTTTGAATCTAACAAGTTCCCCAGTGCACCCACTCAAGAAAAGATTAAACCAAATAAAAGGATGTAATAAAAATCTTGGAAAGAAGCAAAGAAGGAGAGAGAGAGAGAGAGAGAGAGAGAGAGAGAGAGAGAGAGAAGAGGAAGGTGCTTGTGGTGGTGGGGGACTAGAAACTTGATGAGTTGATAATAGAGGAGTGTGTTAAGTGGGGGGGAGAGATAGATGGTGGCGGGCTTGATTGAGTGGGTTAAGCACTAATGCTGAGATTTGTGGACCCTTCTGGTGAATCATTGCCAAGGCAACATGACTTGTCCCATCAAGAAAAAGCACAGAAGAATAGGGTCCCATCTCTTGCAGCGTCTGGTTTTTCTTCCCTACCTTTGATTGGGGGCCCCCTTTTTTTCTTTTCTTTTTCCTCTTAACCAAAAGACATCAAATGGCAGTTATTTCTGTTGGGTTTTCCTTCTTTCCGTTTACCCATTTTTTGATTTCTGTTGTTGGGAAGACCATAACTTTCTATTTTGGGTCAAGATTTTCTTAGTGAACAGAAAGCTGGGTTTTTGGGAGAGCTAAACATTATTATAAAGACAGCTTGTTGAGTGTTGCGTGGTGTCGTCTTCCTTTTCTTTTCCTTTTAAATCTTAATGCAAAGGGCACTCACTCAAGAATTAATAATGATATTTCATTACTATTGGGAATGCACAATTCAATTGTATAATTATGGTTGAGAATGTGTGTTAGGGCCACGACAGCATTATTTCATACAAGATTTCTGAAGCAACTGAAGGAAAAATAAAACTCAACTGATTTCATGTTTTACTTATAAGCCATAAGCAAATCGACACCACTAAGAACAAAGTAAACTAGCTTGACATACATGTATCTAGATTGAATGTATCTGTACGTATGATAGTGGGTTCTCTATCAACTCAGCTAAAAAAGTTGGTCCAGATTTTCTTTTCTTTTCTTGCAATTGGTAAGGATATAAATCTAAGCAAGGATAAAAATAAAAAGGAATGATATTTTTCTCATTCTTTGATTCCATATCGAAGCCATGGATACGGATAAAAGGACATAAGCTACAGAAAGAATAGATAAATGGAAGATCAGAAAACCTTATATATACATAAATATAGCCAGTAGTTGCAAATCATTCTCATTCTTTCATAACCGACATTCAGTACTTTTTCTTTTTAATTTATTTTGTTGGCGAGAATCATGCACGACTTCACTCTCTCCCTATAAATGTCCTATGTGGGAATCAATCATTGCAATTTGATGCCTGATTTCTAGTTCATGATTAATCATTGGCATCAATTCATCTCTAGGGGAAAAGGAAGAGAATAAAAGAGTCGGTTGTGGGGATTCTGCGTGACTGGTTTCGGCTCAAGGGACTGTTCATGCTATATATATATATATATGCTTTCCAGAACTACTTCTTCACATGTTAAAAAACAAAAGGAAAAATTTACATTAATACGTCGTACTTGAGGAATTTAACAATTCCAAGGCTGTAGTTTCGCAATGTAGTACAATATAATTCAAAATTCATTTTGCAATTGACAATTTTAATTACAAAAATACATAGAATTGATATTAACAAGAACGCCCAGTTGTTAAAAATAATCTTATGGTAGAACTATTTATTTGAAATATAGTAATAGTTGATAAAAGATTAAAGAAAGTAATAACACTTTTAGCAAAAATCTTTTAATTTTATAGTGAGTCACTTTTGAAAGCATATAAATGTAATGCAGTAATTAAATTGTGCCATCGAAAAAATCTCAAAATATTGAATTATTACAAAACAAATTAAACCCTTAAACTATTCATGTTATGCAACTTATTAGCTTTTCTGAAGAATAGAAAATATGCCTGGCGATCATTCTATAACTTGATAAAATTGTCTTAGAATTATCATAAACAAGAATATGCCATCAAATCAAATCTTAATTCTTAACTTCATTGGGTGGGAGGAGCAGCTAGCTGTTCTTTGGATTTCTTTAGTGTGTTATACATTTGGTTTGTAAAAAGGACTACTCTAGCCCTAGTATAGAACATTCCTTTATTTTATTATCTTAATTTTAAAAGTTTAAGCTCTCCATTCGGAAGTATTAAATGAGGTTCGTAAAAATACGAGAGATCCACGTAGCTGAATCATTAGCCTATATATCGAATCTTCTTTTGTACATGTGTAATCTTTCCCATACCTCTTTTCTTTTTAAGTTATTATTATTATTACTGTTTATTCTTTTTTTTTTTTTTTTAAATGTTACTGAGTTGATTTTACCATCTAGAAGATTTTGGAGCATATATAACAGATACGTACCATCTTTTGACCAACAGATGTCTGCTTTGGCATCTGGGATTAATATGGATTATATATAGATATGATTCTTGATGCCTTCCCAAGTAGTTAAAATTTAAGGTTTCATCAGTTAAAGTGCGAGATATTATCAGCCCAAGCATAATGAAAACGTTTTATTTAAAAAAAAAAAAAAAAAAAGCAGCTACATAAAATATTTCAAGCTTGGCAGACTGAAATCTATTTTAATATTTATTTTTTAGATAGATTATCATGTAATTCATAGATATATACAATAAAAATAAGTTATATTAGTTAATGATATTATAAATATTTATTTTATTTTTATTAAATCCGGTTGTAAATGAGGTGATAAACTGCCTAATATCCTCCAAGCATATGATTTTGATTTAATGCAGCTTTCTTTCATTCTATGAAGCCTTGTTACTTTCTTAATTTTCCAGAGAAGTGTAAGAGATTAGCCAAGGATTCAATAGACAGACATTTTCAGTTACAACTAAGATAAAGCTAATTGATTAGTTATTGGCTTTATTTGTTTGTTTATTTATTTGTATGCACAACTGATGTTCTTTTTGCTCTATTATTCTTTATTCTTCTACATCTCGTATAAGTTGATTTTTTCTTTTTTCTGTATTAATAAAATAAAATATTATTAAAAGAATAAAAATGTCAGTAAATGACCGGTTCTAACTTTATAATTTTGAATTGAACGCATCAATCTACAGCATACATAGATTTAGAGCAATTAGAAAAGTGTGAAGTCGAAAGTTTTGAATTGAACTAGAGAGAAACAGGTTCTTGTACTTGGGTTGAAAATTGTTTCAACATCTCAGAATCATTAATTATGTCTGCATTCGCTCTGAAGGCAGAAAGAAAGTTCGTTCAAAGAAAAGAAGAGAAAGTGCAAAGAAAAGTAAAACCGAAAGCTGCATCTTGACCTAATACCTTGTCAATATATTTGATTTTGTATCCACGTACGTTGAGCCACACAACTCTTAAAGTTAGACCCTTTATCATTTTAATTTTAATTGTCTTTACCCAATATCATAATATAAAATTTTAAATATCAAATGGTATTAAAAAATTTAAAATAATATTTATAGCCCACAAAAAAAAAAAAAAATGTATTGCTAGTATATACACAAGAGTATCTGTAAATAGTTATTTTTCTTTTCTTCTAAAAAGAAAAAAGAGCTCTGGAAAATTCTGTTATGGAAATTGAAAGAAAGATTTAGACTAAAGAGTCCCACGTGGGGAACTGGCATGAAATATGAATGTGAAAAAGGCAAGGAAATATAATAAAAACATAAAAAGATATCAGATTTGGTATAAAGTTCCTTAAATTCCTAACCTTTGCGACCCAAGAAGGAATCAGCCGACTCCTGGTGGTGGTTTTGAGATCATATCATTTGTTTCTTTTTAATCAAAAATTAGTTACGTGGCCATCTCAGCTCCATGTACCTTTTCTTTAGGCCTACCCGCCCGTTTAACTAAAAGATTCTTGGTTTATTTTGGATGTATTGGTCTACTAGTTAAAATGAGCAACTTTTAATCTTATTATTACACTTTCCAATAGTAAAATCAATCCCACAAATTTCTCAATTTTAGAACCAATTCATATTTATTCGCTCACCTAATAATAGGGTATAGCACAATATAAATATAAATAAATAAATTCAACTCAATTAGAATTTATTGACTGAATTTTTTCCCCATATTTTAAAAGGACTCCTTACTTCATGATGATAATATGCATTGTGAGAAACTTATTTTATTTTTAACAATTTTTGAGAATTAATATACTCCTGGTACATTTAAAAATGTATTATCTTTTCCACTGAACCTCCTTATCAGACTAACTAAATTCAGTCAGAAATACTGAATAACAGGACAAGCCCAATCCAACGAAAGGGATTCTCTAACTTGCCTGAGAAGCAATATACGCAAGGTCTAAGCTTCCTCCGATTGAAAGGAGTCTCGCATTTGGATCTATTTCCCTTGAAACATCCGCCAGGAGCAGCCATAAAAGATAAGCCAAGCCTCCGATTGATTTATCTAAAACCCATATACTCGGAATAAGCACCTTTGGTAGGAGAGGAAAGGTGCAGAAATTTCAACTCAAAAAATATGGAGAGATCAACAAGATTACTAGTTAAAATTTTCCGATAATGATATTCTAAAAATTCTACGTAATAAAGAAACAAAAATTCAAAATAATTGAAGCTAAATGAATTCTTTAATTAACAATTAAACTTCTATTGCAAAGATCCTTATACAGAGCTTCTAGAAAGGGGTGGGAATCAAAATAAAAGTAAAAAGTTAGACAGAGTAGCTTTTATTATCCAATATTTGTTTGAAGACCTATACACAAATTGCATCGTAGCAATACTAATAACAGGAAAAAAAAAAATTAAAATTATTTGATTGAATTTGGAATTTTATTTATATATCGATTGGGTCTTTAATGAAATTATAAATTTGAAAACAATCGAAGCCTAATTTGAAAAAGGCAAAAAAGAAAGGAAAGGAAGTAGAAAAACAGAAGGTACGGAAGTTGCGTGACATTATTGGTGCATGCTTGCGTGGTGGTATACAATATGCATATGTCACTGCCTTGGTGAAAGCTCTCTAATTTTGACAATTTGACTACTCAGCCAATAATGACTAACTTATATTTTAATTATTACTTTTTGCCCTTTTCTATTTCTTAAAAGAAAAAAAAAAGGACAAAAATAATTGCAACTAAAACGTTAAACTTGTTGCTCATACTAACGGAGTTTAGAATGTGAGACCCTTAATTGAATTAATAATTAGAAATTCACGTAAAGTCTCTTCTATTATTTGTATAGGTATATATACATTTATAAAGATTATTGTGAAGGTATTCTCAATTATGAGGTTGGAAACTAGGCTCATTATATATATGAATGAAGTAACAGCATAGATCCAACAAGATATTCATAATTAGTTAGTGATGGTATATTTTACATTGTCTTGAGAATTCATTTGAGCTGGAATGCAAGAGCTAGCTAGCTCTAGTTGGGTCTTAATTGCTCCATTTCAAAATTGAACAGGAATTATGCCTGAGAACTTGTCATTTTGCACAATTTTATACAATGAATCAAAAACAAAAATAAAATAAAATTGGCATAACTTTTTTTTGGACCTTTAAATAGTATGGCAGAATATAGTGTTTTTTGGTTCATGTCATTTATTAACGACTTCAAAATTTTAATTTTTATAGAATTTTAAAAAATATTTATATTTTTATAAAATGAGATTCGTTAGAATAATTATATTTTGAAAGAGTAAGAAACTAGCTAGTTGGCAAAATATACTGTTTCAGAAAATGAGAAGTAGGCAATATTTAATAACTTGCTTAAGCAGAAAGTTATTCCATTCTTTCTTCTTTATTATTGTTATGGTTAGCTCTTTCTTTTGTTTTGTTCTTGCATGCCTGAAATCAAAGATTTCATCTCTTTATTAATTAGTCTCCTCTTTTAGCTTGCCTAACTTTCATCCTCTTTTGACAATCTCTTATACTTTGAAATCCATCTCCGTAATACTGTCACATGGGGTAAAGCTGTAAGTAGCATCAGAGCATCTCCATGGCCACCGGTTTTGACTATTTATTAGGTTCTTTAAAAAGTTGGTAAAGATGAAATGAACTATGGAATTTCTTTTGATGCTACACAAAAGCGAATTCTATAAGTAAAGCTAGCATGTGGTTTAAATTTCTAATTATGTGTGTCTGATATCATGCAATTACTAGTTTCAAAAGAATCTCATTCTAATGCTCCGCTTCTTTCTTAATCTAGATTCAATAATTCTTTCTCTCAATTTTTTTTTTTTCAATGCCATTTAACATTATATTTTGATGTTCAGATTGACATTTGACAGATGGATCCGAATATAATATTTTCTGATAGCAAGTAGAGATTAAGACTATTAATCTTCTTAAAGGTGATTGCATCAATTTCTATTTAACCCCCATAAATCAACCTATGAAAAGCATCAAAAAATAAAAAGAAAAACTTTTCTAATTCTTGAAAGTTTCAAATTGACCCCAAGTGAAACGCAGAGATCGATGGAACATGCAGAACAAATAGCTACGAAGGTTCCATTATGTTTTTGTCTAGAAAGCAAACAAGATCATGGGTTAAGAGAAAGTTATACATATGAAAGAAAAAGAAATAAAGAAAGGAAGAGAAAAGGCTAATATATTAAATCTTCCAAACAAGAAAGACAACAAAATTCAACATTGTCCACCCGTGACATTAATTCATCCTTCTCTTTCTTAACCTTTTTGTAAAATTAAGCAGTCTTTGTCTGTGTAATGAAATTTATACGATCGTCAATCAAATAATTAATAAATCATTATAGAAGTACAAAGATTTGTTTGGCCGAAGTCACGTATGTATACACAAAGAAATTAATGCCATGCAGAATAGGCTGAATTTACATACGTAATACTGACAAAGAAAGCTATGATTCCCAAAGAGAAAAACCAAAAATGGCTGCTGGTTTTTGATGGGCAAAAATCATAAACTAGCTATGTTGGGTTAATGTATAGCTGTTGGTTTCGTTGGCCTTACAAGGGGCGATTTGAAGCTTCGGCTGAATTATGTGCTATTTGTTTCCCTGGTGCTAGAATACAGTTGGTACCAGCAATAATTGTACTCTTTCTACCAAAGGAAAAGTTGGTGCCATTAATAAGTTTATGACAAGGTCTTTTTTTCTTTTTTTTTTTTTTTGCTTTTCCTTTGCCATTATTCTTTCTTTCTGTTCCAGAGAAAAGTAAATTCGGTTTATAATTTTCTCAAAGTAGTGTTGTGCGGACATTTGTGTTTATTGCAATTGATGATCATCAAAACGAATTTTTCCTATCCCTTTTTCCATTAAAATTGATCTTAATTGAATTTAAACTTTAAACTAGACTTATACTTTGCTTAGATTGTAGAATTGGAATTTGCAATTTCAATTGGGCCAAAATTACCATTTTGGTTTGGATTACATAAGAAATTGGAATCGGAAATAATAATTTCATAGTTAAACTAAGAGAAATTAGTATCTCATATATAATAAGAATTAAGTTAACACTAAAAATAATTGTAATTCCAATAGCCCAAATAAGGAATTAATTTAAAAAATTGTATCTCAAGCTAATTTAGGAGTTGAATTTAGAAGTCTTCTTTCGCATAAAAAAACAGCTTAATTAATTGAGATCAACATTTCAATTCTAAATGATTTTCAGAAAAAAGAAAATATTTCAATTCTAATTTAAGAACTGTTATGTTATAAATTTTACTTTACTTAAGGCATTTTATTATTTCATATTTAACCAACGAGTGTTTTCTTTTAAAAAATAAAGTTCCCCTCATAAAAATAGTATTTAATCAAAACAAATTAATTTTTTTCTTTTAAAAGGACTGACAGTAATTCAATTCATAATTGCTATTGTCTTATCAATGAGCATTCAACTATTAATACATTAAAATTATTTGAATTTATCGAAGTTACCTCTCAAATTTGAAATTCAATGATTCCAACTTTGATTTTTCTTTTTCTTAAAGATTTACGCAAAAAATATATGGGGTCAATAGTATGCTCATATATTTAATTTTAGGGTATCTAATTCTAAATTTGACCAAATCGACATAATTTCACAATCTTCTTTGACCATTGAACTCTAAAATCTGAAGCCCCCACCAAGCGTTTACCAAATGTCATCCCAGTGTTCAATGTGCCACAATAGTCTACCAGAATCCTTTAATTATTGTTGAGAATATAAATACATATAGGAATCTAAAATCTAAGAGTTTTACCTACCCAAAACCCAATTGTACAGAAAATTGAAAACTACTGCTGTTGCTACAGGAAAACAAAATTAAGAAAAACAATACAAAGAAAATTCCAGACATTTCCCCACAAACTGGCTCATAAAAGACTTTTCACTTTGCTTCATGTTCTTGCTCTTGGTGTGAAATGGGTCTAACCTTGTAAATGATGACAACTGCCTTACCAACAAGAGGATTTTAATCAAGATGAATTCTAATTTATGAAGCATGAGGAGCACTTTCAATAAAATTAGGTTGCCACTTGCAACAAGAGGCAAAAGAAAGAAAGAAAGAAAAAAGAAAAAAAGGTTACCACTTTCAATAGAATTAGAGGGATATCAATTATAATGGTGTGAACATTATTATGCCTTTGGTTGGACTGAAAAATGATGCATAATTTATCAAATTAAGAAGGTAAATTCAATACAAGGCGCCCATGCTAATATGACAGCATCACCATCTATCTATCTGACTATTAGAAAAGGAAAAAGGAAAAAGAAATTCTTTTTGTTATCCCTTACTAATATCATCATTACAATTATTTTTACACAAGCCTTAAACCAATCATGGCCTCGTCACTTCTTCTGGAATGACTTTTCTGTACGGGTGTAATACACAAAACCAATCGGTCAAGTAATTTAGGATTAATAAATATTTTAAAAAGATTACAGTAAATTGAGATGTGTTACACATTCAGTGGACATTATAATAATTTAAAATAATAATTTATTGACTTAATTGCAAAAGAAGATGTAATTTCAACTTGTTAATAGTTTTTAATTTTTTATTATTTCAGCACCGTATTTTGATACTAAAATATGCAGTAAAATTATTTGTAAGATATTGATGTAATGTGAACTTATAAGGCAATAAAAAAGAGTTCAATTAATATTAGAATTTTTAAATTATTGTATTACTAAAACATTATTGTTTAAGTATATAAAACTATTTTTTTTTTGAAAAAATTTTAGAGTTTTATTATGTTATGTACTTAAACAATAACATTTTAGTAATAGGAAGTTGATTTAGTCTTTTTTTTTTATTATTAAAATTATCAATAAATTTAATTGATAATTTTATCAAAATTAAAATTATAATCAATATTAAAATATAATATTAGTATTGAATGCTGAATTTAATAATAAATATAAAATATAATAATTTTTACAATTAAGTCTAATTTCTTTTGTCATATCTATAGTACTTAAGGATGATGATTGGGGAAGTCATTTTCATTTCACTTGCATTGACTGAAATTTTTATCTACTCTTAACTTTTTCTTTTAATCCTTTACTTAAAATGCTCCCATGACAAGCTTTCTTTAATTGTTAATACCCCTTCAACACAATATTAAGAATAGACTCATAACCTCTCTTTAACATACTTTGATGTGATTTCTGTGCTTTTCGTACAATGATGTGATTACACTTTTTACAAATGACGAAAGTTCCTAAAAAAATTGCATTTTCTTGGAAAATAAACTTATCAAAATTACAATGTCCACTAATCAATTATACTTGTCCAAATACTAAAATCAATTATAGTCAATACTCAATTGCAATGGGACTTTTGACCTAGTAAAAAAATAATAATATTTTTGATGAACTTTTAATTGAATAAAATTGGCCATTTCACTCTAAGCCAAAAACCAAAATGCAAGGACCACAATGGAATTAATATAATTGCAACATTTTTATTTTTTAAAATTTAATATTTGGATTCAATTTAACATTGGCATTTCGTTTTCAAAGGAAGTAAGAAACAAGAAAAAGACATAAAATATTCTTTGAAGTGGGATCATATTATAATGGTCCTAGATATATGTATGAGACTGATTTTTTATTTTTTAAATAAGAATTTTGTGGCTTTAAAAATAGTATTTGGAGAAGGAAAAAGAAAAAGAAAAAGAAAGAAAAGAAGAAGAGGGGTGTAGCAGTATGATATTCATAAGTGTATAATAATAGAGTTGTTTAGTGAGTTAGTGGCCGTGAAAACTAAGTTTTTGGAAAATTGACTACACGGACCCTCTACTTGTGTGTAATGCGCGTGTGATTTTCACCTTTTTAGGCCTTTATTAACACCCATTTCTCTTCATTCTCTGTTGCATACCCTCTCTTCACATACTCCCAACACACATACCAATCCCCTCTCTCTCTCTCTCTCTGTTTTTCTACTCTGCTTTTCTCTCTGTTTCTTTTCCACTTCTTTCAGGTTTATATAAATTTATTTATTGCATACACATTCTTTTAATGTTCTTTCATGTGTTTTCTCGATTGGCCCTTTCTTTTTGTCTTGCTTTTCTTGAGGTTATTGTATTGATCGAGTGTGTTTCTTTTTGCCCCAGTCCAGTTCATTTAAAAGAAAAAGAAAGGAAGAAAGAAATGACAAACCAGAATGTGGTATCAACCGAAGCGAAATTGCGTATTGATATCAGGATCAGGGTGCTCTTGCCCAAATCTTTATTTTCACCGGCTGTTGTTCCGAAGCCATTGTTATTGCCTGCTCCTAAACTTGCAAACAAGATGGAAACACGAGTAACAGGAGTTAGAACTAGCACTTGGGTTGATTCTATGAGAGACTCCTCTCCTACCCGTGTCAAATCCACGGCTTCTTTATCTGAAATTGAAGAGAAAAGCTCATGGATTGTACGTCTTTAATCTTACACACAAATGATTCAGCTATGTTATTCTTATGTCTATGCATTAACATTCACTTGTAATGAAACCAGGTCAATCATCCTTCAGCATTAAGCGTGTTTGAGCAAATAGTGAATGCATCAAAAGGAAAGCAGATTGTGATGTTTCTTGATTACGATGGTACACTTTCACCCATTGTTGAAGACCCTGATCGAGCATTCATGACTAATGAAGTTAGATTCTACGCTTATACACGTACTTCTGATTTGCTTAAAGTTTTTGTCACTAATACTAACCATTTCTTCTTTTTCTTTGTATATAATTAGATGAGAGATGCAGTTAGAGATGTTGCAAGATATTTCCCTACAGCAATAGTCACTGGAAGGTGCAGGGACAAGGTGATTAAAGTTAACCCACTTTTTTTTTCCCTATTTGTATTAGTTATGATTTTTGAAGACCGTATTGGGTAACTAATGTTGTTTCTCCTTTCCATTTTTTTTATGTAAATCTTTGCAGGTCTACAGCTTTGTAAAATTGGCAGGGCTTTACTATGCTGGTAGCCATGGCATGGACATAAAGGGACCATCAAAAAGTCACAAATACAGAAAAGTTAGCACCACAGTACTTCTTTCTTGATTTATATACATTTTTTGTAACTTTCCATTTTAATCACTCATTATAAAATTTGGAATTTTTCTTTCAGGACCATCAATCTGTACTCTTTCAACCTGCTAGCAAATTTTTGCCTATGATTGATGAGGTTTGTTTTTCTTTTTTCTTTTTTTTCTTTTACCCTCTCGTCAATCGCCGAAGAAAAAGTAAAACATTAATAGAAAACTGCATGCATGAAAAAATATGTAAAACGTTTTTGCTATTCATGATTTTCAGGTGTACAAAGTTTTGATGGAGAAAACAAAATCCATCCCTGGAGCTAAAGTCGAAAACAACAAATTTTGTTTATCCGTACACTTCCGATGTGTTGAGGAACAGGTACCAAAACAAGAAAGCTTTCCTTTTCTTTTATTCTTTTAAAAAGTCCGCTAATAATTTTTGTCTTTGAATGTCTGCTTCGACCGCTAATGAGAGGGATCATTTTTTTTTTCTTTTCCTTTTGGCAGATGTGGGCTGCATTAGCAGAAGAAGTTAGATCAGTACTTAACGATTATCCAAAGCTTAGACTAACTCAAGGGAGGAAGGTCATTACTTTGACATCAATCAAACTAAGCAAAAATAATAAGAATAGTGTCTTCGATAATGTGCCTCACTAAAATTAACCTTACTTTGTTTCAAACAGGTTTTAGAGATCCGACCGACCATTAAATGGGACAAGGGCAAAGCTCT
Source organism: Ricinus communis (assembly GCF_019578655.1). NCBI lineage: Eukaryota > Viridiplantae > Streptophyta > Magnoliopsida > Malpighiales > Euphorbiaceae > Ricinus > Ricinus communis. The sequence goes on along the minus strand of NC_063257.1, from coordinate 6,062,283 downwards.
TGAATTCTTGTTAGAATCACTAGGTATAAGCAACTCGGTTATTTATTTATAAAGATTGACGGCACCTGTCAGCAATGTTGTACTAAAGATGATATTAATTTTGCTGACTGTTTCCTTTTCAGGGTATGCTAATTCCACTGATGTTTTACCTGTCTATATCGGTGATGACCGAAGCGATGAGGACGCATTCAAGGTATATCTGCAATTTCTCTTTTTATATTAATCAGACTCCAGCTGGAGTTCAAACCGCTTCGAACTATATATTATTCCTTTCAGTATCATGTGTGTGGTTTTTTTATTTTATTTCATGGACTAATTAACTTATGATGAATGATAAACAGGTTTTACGGAACAGGGGACAAGGGCTTGGGATACTGGTTTCTAAATTTCCAAAGGAAACAAATGCCTCTTATTCGTTGCAAGATCCAGCTGAGGTAAGTTCTTGAACCGTACAACAAGCAACTTTGTTATATTTGGGGGTGTTCTTGTAATATATATGTGTGTGTGTGTTTTCTTATGCAGGTTAAAGACTTCTTGCGGCGTTTGGTAGAGTGGAAGCAGAAGTCTTTGCGGGGACTTTGTTGGGAGTAAAAGTAATAAAAGAAGAAAAAAAAAACAAAAAAATTGATTTCCACCCTATAATAGTTATTATCGTTCAAGGGTGGATTAATCAAATTATGGAGCTTTTTTCTTTTTCTTGTTTAGACATTGTAAAGCTGAAACAAAAGAAATGGAATACAAGAATTCCATAATTTTGGATAATCACTTTCTCTCGACTTTTATGTTTATTGTTGGTATGATGAGATGTTTTATATTGCATATAACAAGAAATCTTTCTTTTTTTCCTTAAAAGAAAAAAGGAAAGAAATCCAGAGAAAGATAAAGCTTATAGTATTTTAAAATAATGCAAATTATATGATTTTCTATTATTCTTAGACAAGACAATATTGTACATCCAACATATAAAGCCAACGTTTAAAAAAGAAGGTACAATTTAAAGTAAATAATTAATGGTTTCTCGTATTGCATGTACGATCTTCCAATTCCAAACAAGGAATTATCTTTTCTTTTCTTCTTGTTCTATTTCCTGCAAGAAACAATCAAAACCGAAGGAATATGGCGAATCGGCCATTGCTAGAAAACATATAAAGGTTGTCATGATTTTGATGATTACTGGACTTTCACCTTATATAACTTTAACTGCAAGTATAGTTACAAGTAAATGTACAGTTTAAGGTTGGTTTGTAATAAAAATTTCAGTAGAGTGTTAGTAATTCAATGTGGACATATGCTTAAGTGCCACTTTAGAGGAGCTCCTCTCGCATTGAGCAATCGAAGAACTAAAACTGCATAGGCCAAGGACTCGCTCAGGTGATGGTTATTAACTGAGTAGTGCAGTTCTCGAGACTTAATATATATAAGAAACGCAATACTTGCTAAGGTGGTGTTAAAATCTAAAAGTTAATTTTATGTCACATGATGTCACTCGGCGCATGGCATGCTTCCTCGTTCTCTGTTGTTATTTAGGAGTAGTTATTACCAGTACATATATATATTTTTTGGGCATTCCCTCGTGTGGGTGTATAAGGTGTCTCGTCTACTAGCCTCCTTCCTTCTTCCTTTTGTGGATAAATATGAAAAGAGCTGAACAGTTAACCATGTTTGTCTTTGAGATCTGTGGTCTGATATTTAGTCTTTTTCAAATCCTTTGACACCAAGAAATATGCAAATGGAATTGTGGGCAGTCAAATATATAAAGATGTGGAATTCTTGAACTTAGTGTCTGAAGTCTTAACACACCAGCATGCAGTACACACTGTTAAAAACTCATCAATAATGGAGAAAGCATCTTCGTGCAACAGTTGTAAAGATACCAATATGAGTCAGAGCTCAGTCTCTTATTGGGATATTATTAAAAATATAAGAATTCTTGTAGTTGTTTATATCATTACTATTGAAACTAAGATTGTTATATAACATGTGTCATGTTTTTGATGTGTCTAGTTTTATTATTATCATTATTATTATTATTATTGTATGTATGTATGTATCGGGTGTAGAAAACGAGGAACCCTAGGAAATCGATGACCAATAACAACTATTCCTTTTATGTGTATAATATATATGCAAGTTGAGGATCACACTCTTACTCTTCTTCTTCTTCTTCTTTTTTTGTTTTTTTTTTTTTGACTGAAGACTCTTCTCTCTCTCTCTCTCAACTTAAATACACATGCTACTTAGCTACACTTGTTACTGAAATCATTATGCTCTTATCTTTTTTCTATGTTTAGTAACTATATGCATCAATTAGTGTATTGTACTTTGTCCAATTATCAAATCTAAAAACTGAAAGTCTATATTGCAATTTTTGGCAAGCTTTGCATCGTGCATATAGCCAAAGCAAATTAATTGTACAATCTTTCGCTCACTATATTTATAAATTATAATGACAAGCACATCACTTGTTTACTTCATATATATGGACTAGGGCAGCTAGGATGTAAAATGAAGGCTGTACAAGTTATTATATATGTATTATTAAGAACAAATTTTAGATGGGGCACCTATTTGGAAATTAACTCAGAGAAAGTTTTGTAGCTTGTTCGAATTCATGCCTATTTGCTTGAATTTTCATTTTCGAGTATTCCTTTTGATTCATCAATCCATTATCGAATTTGCAAATTGACATCCAACTAAAACAGAACTGGCCATTCTCATAATCATCTACCAATTATTGAATAGAAAATTAATAGTTCAAGATAGATTGGTTAAGATATACATGTCGATAATCATGTCTTTTAGCTTAACTTAATATGAGGAACGGATGCAACAAACTTGGATACATATGATAAATGTCTTATCCGATTACAACTATACATATGTTTGATGTGGTTATTTCAAGGTCAAAATTCTATCTCCAAAGTGATCATATCTGCTAATTAATCCTGTCCTCTTATTATAATGTGCCCATCCGCAAAGGATTGAAATAATATCTGTATTACTGGAGGACAAAAACATGTACTTAATAAAGCTTAAAAGAAAGCAAGAAAGAGTTGGCATCCACACAGGGTACAAGAAACATGAATATATAACACATATCTCTTAAATCTTGTAGATCTTTAAGATAGCCAAAAGCAAAAGAAAATTTCTATTTTAATTATTATGTTGTATTTTTTTAATCCATGCTGAATGGGTGATGTGTGCGATCTTAGTAATTAGTTTAACCCTTTAAAAATAAAGGAAAAATAGACAAGGAAGTGTGGAAAGTTTTAACACATAGAAATGGAGGAGTGGAAATAAGCCAAATGATCACAAATAGAAATATAGACCTAATTAAACCATTGGGCACTAGGATTTGAGAGAGCCCACCTTAGTAGATCAAAGGAATCTCAATGTGGTTTTTTAATGGATCAAATTTATAGTTTAATTGTTATTTTCAAGGATTAGGTGGTGAAAGGGAAACCCACTAATTGAGTGAAGGGGGGCATCCATGGTTGAAGAGGAGTTGGAATCCACTTAAAGTGCTTGATTTGAAGAGGACATAAATTTTTATACGGGGACATCCAACATGCTTCCAAAAAATTTTTTTTTTCTATAAAAGAATTAAATTTAGAAAGAAAAGAAAAAAGAAGAAAAGGCTCCCCACTAGATTCAACCCATCATTGGTGCCCTAAACTCAAATAAACTATGTTATTAGAAGCTCCAATTATTGGTGGAGAAGGCCACTTCCTTGAAACAACCAACAAACAAACTTCACTCACTTACCTTTAACAGATTTTACTCAGATTATTCATGACTTAATTATGTTCGCCTTAAAATTTTCTTTAAAGAAAAAAGAAACCCTATTAGATCTCTTTTAAACGATCTATTGATCCTGCTCCCAACAAACCATGTATGCATATATAATTAGTAAAGCAACTATGATTCTTAAGCATTATAATGCCTTTACATTCCAAAAAGTTACACCCTAAACACATGATGCACAACCATTAAACACGCTACTTTCATTATTATATATAACAATACTATTAACATAAACTTTATGTACTTAAATATACAAAAGTATAGAAATATTCTGGTTAAGTATATATGTATATATTTGCTTTTGTTTGATGGTCCTATATACAATACATCTGTCTATCTTTTTCGCCATGGAGATTCTAAATACCTGATCTTGATTTAGAGACGTGTCATTATAGGACTATTGGTCCCCGCTTAGAGGGTCGAGCAACAGCTTAAGTGCAATTCTTTCTGCTTTTCTTGTAAGAATAATGAAAAATTTCTGCATGTACGGTAACTTGTCTTTGCTTGGTATAGGGTGAGAGTAACATTGTATAATTATAATTTCTTCTGGCATGTGACCCATTTGATCTTGAAATAGGGAACAAATTAATGTTGTGTTTGTATATTAGGGTTGCTTCTTGATTCCTACTCTTTATTATTGGTGCAAAAGATCCTCTCTCCTCTGCCAAAAAATAAAAAATGAAAAGAAGAAAGTATACAGCATATGACAAATGGTTAGCCAGCTAACTCTGAACTTAACAACCACACATTGAGTAGCAATGTGAAAGACGGCAGCAGCAGGGTTAACATACATGTAGAGAATGCGTACCATATTTGGGTTCATTATGAATGTTGATCAGTCATTTCACAAAAAGTCCAATACAATATGTTTTTTTAGTAGAGTTCCAATTATATAAGAAAATAAATATTATGGGTTGGCATTAGACTTAGGTTTTGAACTTAAATTATTGGGAAAGGGTGGCTGTATTTCAAAGATTATAATTAGGCCCAAGTAATCTTTTTCTTTTTTTCTTTTCTGGCGACGGAGCTAATCATAATCAATTTTGCTACATTTTGTTCCTCTACAGAGCTTAAAATTTGTAACCATGATACTTTATATATATATATATATATATATATATATATTATATTATATCATATATTTATTTTTTGATTTGATTATTTCAATATATATCAAAAAATCTGATTACTTTCCCTTCAATAAATTATATATTTCAACTTTTATTAAAGTAATTCAGAGAACCGACAATATGATAAAATACATATATTTCCGTTGCACTCTCAAAATTACTCGTGGTAGATTTTAGTTTAATTAATTTACAAATTGATATTAAAAGTTATTTATTACTTGAATGCAATAAAATACAAAAAACAGTTTATGATCTCAATATTTCTTTTAGTTTTACTCTCTTAGCAAATTTTGATATATGTCGTACATAATACCATTATTTTATAATGTGGCTCTTACATGATAAAATAAAAGTTGTATCATATAAATTAAATTTGTCCTATCTCAATAAAAAAAAAAATGTGTGACATTGGTAAAGTTGATAATATTTTAACAATATAGTTAATTTTATTAAAGGAATAAACAGCATATATTGATTTAATAACAAAAATCACACGTACTTAACTTGAAATTGAAGGAAGAAACTAAAATAAAATCACGACCAAGCAGATTTTAGATAACATTGTTTTTGGGTCTTATTCAGATTCACCTGAAAATGTATCTGAGCTTTCAACTGCGCGTTGTGGTGTTTGTTATACCAGACATTACATGTCGTTTGATGTAACATAAAGAGGCATACATATGAAGTTTTCTTCTTTCTTTTCTTTTCTTTTATTTTATTTTATTTTTTTTTTAAGTTTTGGGTACACTAAGCTAATACCTAACAAAAACGACTAGAAAATCTGCTAGAAGCTTGTAAAATTTTATTTTATTAGCACCAATTCTAACCTATGATTCGAGAGAGCATTTCCTTCACGAACAATGTCTAGTTAATACTGCATTCTTAATTATTCAACAAGTGTCCTATATCATCAACCAGGTTTTGATGAGCAATTTCTTATTAGACTCCATCATAACTCCAGGGACTTCTTAACAATCAGCTTCCAGCATATATTGCTTAGTTGTTACTAAACTTTTGAATCTTAATATCCATTGATACTAATATTGTAAACTTTTTTTTTCTTTTTGATGCTAATACTTTTATTTCTGCTGTAATTTTTATTTATTTATTTTGCTGATGTGATTATGATAAATATAATATTTTTAATTAATTCGCTATATAAGTAATCCTATAGTATTAATAATTTATCAAACTAAGCACATAAAGCCCGCTTCAAATATAGTTTTAAAAAATATAAATACAGGACTCACATATTAGTTTCAAAATAAAAAAACTAAAGTATTAGTACCAATTGAATATTAAATCCAAAAGTTTGATATTGATTCCATACTATAATCACATATGCCAAATATCATCCACAATTCATGATAACTTCCTTACTTCCGAAGAGCTAACCAAATGAAATATTTAAAAGTTTCAGAAATTTGAAGTCTCCATATCTATTTCCAATATGATTCATATGGAAGACAAATGGAAATAAAATTGTCAACAAATTCATCTGAATCAGACTAGCCGTCTCTCTGTCCAGAAAATGCGGTCTGAATCGCTCATAAGAGTATCACCGAAGAAAAGAAAGATGATGGCTACCCTCTTCACTCCGAGAACCAAGCACCAGCAGTAAGAGTCCGGTGGTTTATCTAAAGGATGGAGAAGAGATTTGTGAAGGGCACATGAATTGCACATGATATGAAATATATGGTTGTATCACCAACCAACATTGTTAAATTCAAGCCCGGATTTATGTTGGCGTAGCCGATTCATCATTTTTTGGTTAAAGGAATGAGAGTGGAAGCAATTAAGATTAGAGAACGAAAGAAGTCTGGTTTGTAAAAAATGGGACACTAGTTAACTCATAAAAATAAAATCCTACAAGCACCTGGATCAGAAAATAAGGGCCAGCTGAATAAGAAAATCGCAGCATAAATTGTACAAGAAGATTATAATTCTAGGACTCCAGATTCTGACTAGCAAATATCGCTTGTTCCAGTTTCCTCACATCATCATCATCAGAAAAATAATAACGGAAATCAATCCACCTAGCTAGCTGGCTGATAGAAATGTATTACTTGCTAAAAGATTTAATTCTCTTGCTTGTTTGCATATATATGCTAGCGATTGGTTTGACATTGCTGAGAAAGTATTCTCGTTCCTTTTGCCAAAGTATCTACCATAAACTCACATTTAACAACAATTTTTACTTCCCCAGATATGAAGCTACTCGTCTTCATTTTCGCCGGAATGCCAATCTTTAGAGAGAATGAGACATGCATTTTTGGTTTTGCACCCTTAATGCTTTGCCCTTTAAGTACTATACCAATGTAGGTTGAATTCTTGTTGTCCTGATGAAAGGTTGGAAACTTTCCTGCTGCCATTTTTTGATCCTTATACAAAAGTGAAGCAACCCCACCTTGCATATACAAAATGTCTGATTTGTCATTGGGGTTTCTCACTTTTAACGTAATGTCATAATCGGGATAATGATGAGATGTGTTATTCTTGACAATAAAACGTTGAACTCTAAATTCAGGATTCTTGGACTTAAAGAAAGCAAAAGAAAGGCCTATGCCAAGGGCGATGGCGATAACAGCAGTGGCTACAATTAAAAAACAACAGCAGAAAAAGGAACAGTAACGCGTTCGTTTCTTTTGCTGAGGATTACGGTGGCGTTCAACAATTAAGGCATTTTCTGGCGGAGGAACACGATAGATTTGATCTTTAGGGACTTGAACAACGTATGTGCCAGACTCAAAAATGGGTGGAGATTGAGAAATAACAGGGTCATGAAGGATAAGGGTAGGTTGTGGTGGTGGTGGCGGCGGTGATGTAGCCCGCTCCGCCATGGAACAATGGGGAGCGGTGAAAAGAAGAGGAAGAAGGAGAAGGAGAGAAATTGAAGGATCGCGTGTAAGTGGAAGTGGCATGTGTGAATGGAAGGTAGAGAGAGTCTGAGTTTGATTGGTCAATTTTAATTTGTTTTGATTTGATTTCAGAGGGACCATAAGTTAACTATTATTAGAGATTGTTTTACTGGGTCAATATTTTAATAGAAAGGGAAGCATAATAATGAATGGAACATAAATGCTTGATAATTAATTTGGAAGTAAAATACCAAAATTAAGGTGTAGTTTTTAAACATGGTTCTAATATTATATATGATCACAGCTCATTAAAGGAAAACTAGTAACATAATTTATGTGATTACTTGCAGTGAATGGCTTGAGCTAAGGCCGAAATTGCCCACAACACAATGCATATCCATTGGCCCATATCCAATGTGTTATTGTAAAAAATTGTGTTTATATTATGATCTTTGATGAATATTTACTCAAATGTGAATTCTGAGATTATTGAGTACAAGAATGTTCTGTTATATACAAGTATGTTTGCAACGGTCCTATTGCTCCTTGTTGTTGTTTGTTGCACTCCAACGTTTAAATCTAGCTTAGGGATAGGTTGAAGCAGCCTTTTTCCCTTTAGGGGAGAGGTGTTGCTCCCTTTCCCTAATAGGCCTGTGATGATCTAGAGTTCGAGGCCATATCCAACGATCAAAGACTGTTTGGTCCTTCTTCGCGATCTTTGACCGCTTGAACATTGTTGCTGCCTGGTTTTGGTGCTTCTTCAACAGATATTGAGACTTCTTCAACACTCCCCCTCAAGGTGGGTTCGAATAAGTTGATAGAACCCATCTTGCTGAGAAGCCTTCGATGACTTGCTTTGTCTAGGGCTTTGGTGAAGATATCTGCCAGTTGTTCATGGCTTCGGATGAACGGAGTTGTGATTTCTCCTGATTGGACTTTCTCTCTTATGAAGTGACAATCAATTTCAATATGTTTAGTCCTTTCATGAAAGACTGGGTTCGATGCGATGTGTTTGGCTGCTTGGTTATCACAGTACATCTCCATCGGGCCTTTATGCTCTACTCCCATATCAACCAGAACTTGCTTTATCCATATGAGTTCACTAGCTGTCGATGCCATGGCACGATACTCGGCTTGACCTTTGGACCTTCATTCTTGATTGTTTTTGCTCTTCCATGTCACTAGGTTTCCTCCTACAAATGTGCAGAATCCTGAAGTCGATTTTCTGTCACAACTACCTGCCCAATCTGCATCAGAGAAACCAGTAATAGTGATAGCATTATTATTATTTCTCATCCAGATACCATGTCCTGGAGTACCTTTGAGGTATCTTAGGATCCTATCAACTGCATCTAAATGAGGAGTACGTGGAGCATGCATAAACTGGCTAATCATACTCACAGCATAACTAATGTCAGGTCTGGTGACGGTTAAGTAAATCAATTTCCCCACCAGGCGCTGGTAATGACCTATGTTATCTAGAGGGTCACCATCCTCTAAGTTAAGTCTAGTCTTGGTCTCCATAGGGGTATCTATAGGCTTAGCTCCTATTTTCCCTGTTTCATTTAAAAGATCTAGAACATACTTTCTCTGAGACAGAAATAGACCTTTATGAGATTTTGCCATTTCTATTCCGAGAAAGTAGGTTAATTGACCAAGATCCTTAATGTCAAATTCCCTTTTTAATTTTTGCTTTACTTTCTCAATTTCCTCATTATTGTTCCCTGTTACAATAATGTCATCTACATAAATCAAGATAATGATCGTGTATGTGAGAGTGTGTTTAACGAACATGGATGAATCAGAGGTACATTTGCTGAAATTAATTTTTAATAGAAAATGACTTAGCTTGGCATACCATGCTCTAGGGGATTGTTTCAACCCGTAGATTGCCTTTTGTAACTTACATACCAGGGAGGAGTCAGAGGCAAAATTATGACCTGGAGGTAGAGATATGTACACCTCTTCTTCCAAATGATCCTTGCGAAATGCGTTCTTAACGTCCATCCGAAATAATCCCCAACCCGAGTTAGTAGCAATGGGATAGTAAAATACTGAGCAGTGCTCATTTTTGCCTCACCGGAGCAAAGGTTTCCTGGTAATCCACACCATAGGTCTGAGTGAAGCCTTTCGCTACTAGCCTAGCTTTATACCTCTCAATTGAACCATCATGCTTGTATTTGATTTTATACACCCATTTACAGCCCACCTGTTTTTTGTTTGGTGGTAGGGGGACAAGCTTCCAAGTTTCATTTTTCTCCAAGGCCTGGAGTTCTTCTTTCATGGCTTTACACCAATTAGGGTCGGTGTTAGCCTCATAGAAAGAACTTGGCTCAGTGTGAGAAGAAAGAGCGTTGAGATATGTCTTATAAGATTTCGAGACTGAATTATAATTAATAAAGCGATGGATAGGATACAATACCGAGTCGGACACATAGTCCCTTAGTTTAACGGAAGGTCTAGATGGTCGAGATGATCTCCATAGTAATTGCTTCTTCTACTTGTGATTCATTTTCTCCCACAGGCGGTTATGGCGGGGGAGCAGACGCCTGGCGTCCACATCGGGCCGAGGGAGAGAGATCCGATCTGTCAAGTAAGAAAGAGTTATCGGAAATAAGGGGATGGGGGACGTAGTAGTGGAGAAGTAGGCTGTACTTTCATCGAAAGACACATCTCTAGAAATATAGGACTTGTGTGTGGAGGGGTCATAACACTTGTACCCCTTTTTTCCAGATGAGTACCCTAGGAAAACAGTTTTAACGGAACTGGAGTCAAGTTTATGGGATCGTCTAATATGAACAAAAGTAATGCAACCAAAAACTCGAAGGTGGCCCAAATCTATTTTTCGACCCTTAAGGATTTCCAAAGGACTGTGGTTTTTAAGAGTGGGAGTAGGTAATCTGTTAATAAGGTAGACAGCGGTGAGGAGGGCATCAGACCAAAAAATATGAGGAACATTGTGTTGAAAAAGAAGTGATCTAGTGACTTCAAGAAGATGGCGGTTTTTTCGTTCAGAAACGCCATTCTGTTCAGGAGTATAAATACAGGTGGTTTGGTGTAAAATGCCTTGTGCAGAGAAGAAGTCAGAAAAGTTTTTATTAATATATTCAATGCCATTATCGGATCGAAAAATTTTAATTTTGGCATCATATTGAGTTTGAACGAAATGAAAGAAATTCTGAAAACAGGAAAAAAACTTCATTTTTTCCTTTTAGTAAGTATACCCAAGTGAGACGGGAGAAATCATCAATAAAGGTGACAAAATAACGAAAATGGTTGTAAGAAGTACAGGGGGCAGGTCCCCAAACATCAGAATAAATTAAATCAAACATTTTTATGGAAGTAGTGGAGGACACAGGAAACGGTAACCTGGTATGTTTAGAAAATTTGCAAATATCACAACAAACAGAATTTAAATGACAAGAAAAAAGTTTGTTTAGGATGTGATCGGAGGGGTGCCCAAGTCGCCGATGCATCAACATCCCTTTATTGACCGAACTTGTTGACGCAAGACAACGGGTAGTGGAGTCTCTAAGGTAGTAAAGGCCATTTTTAAAATATCCCTCACCAATCATCTTCCCGGTGATGCGATCCTGAAACAGTACTGAAGTTGGTGAGAAAATAGCATTACAATTTAAATGACTAGTAATTTTGCCAACAGATAATAAGTTTGATTGAAAATTAGGTAAAAATAATATATCATGAATATTTTGGCGGAAGATGGTGGAGGTGCCACAGCCAGAGATTTTGGCTTGGGCACCATTTGCGGTGGTCACATGTTGAGATTCAAGGGGAACAAAATTGTGTAGTTTGGTTGCGTCCCATGTCATATGGTCGGTAGCACCTGAATCAATAATCCAATCTTTAGAGTGAAACAAATTAGAATAATTTTGAGAGTTAAACCGAACTGACCCATGAGGGCTATTTGATTTACAAGAGATTGGAGCCGAGAAATGAGCTCGGGAAAGATGCAAATTTTCCTGCATGGGCGGGTCGGAGGCTGCAAACCGGGTTGGATCTGGTGGGCCTTTCCGGGGGCCGGATTCTTGGTGGGCGATTTCGGGCCTGGTCGGACAAGGTTACTGGGCTCGGGTTTGGGCCGCCCGGGCCGGGAGGAGTTGGCCCGGGCTGTTGGTGGGCTCGGATCGACTTGTCGGACCCGACCCGAAATAACCCGACCCATTTAGGGGGCATATGTTGCCCATGTTGCCCACTTCTCCTTTAGGTTTTCTTTCTTCTTCTTCCCTTACGCAGCCTCCAAACCGCCTCCTTCTCCTTCTCCTCCGCCGCCTTGCGCGTCCCCTTCTCCCTTCACCCCGACCATGGAGAGGCCGAATGAGGGTGAAGGTGCCGATCTGTCGTGGGTGTGCCTCGCCGCAGCGGTCGCACTGCCGACGACGCAGCGCCCTTCGCGCAACCCGTGGAGGTTGATATGGCGTGAGAAAAACGCTCGGTTTTCTGGGTTGGAGGGGCTGGAGGCGTTCATCGTGCTTCGTCGAGTCTCTTCCTGTTGGAAGATGGGTATGACGGCATCAATCTTCGGGAGGGAGTTGGACAACAAGATTTGCGAGCGCAGAGCTTCATAACGCTGAGTCCAGGCCCCGGTGGTATAAACTAAATCTTGTTCGACTCTCTTTCTGATCTCCTCTGGATCTGTGGTGGGTGGGAGGTAGTTTTGCAACTCCTCCCACCTGGTTAAGACTTCTGTAGCGTAGTTTGTGCTTGATTTTGTCCCCTGTTTGATTTGAGAGAGCTCCTGCTTCAAATTAAAAATATGAGCAAAATTTTGCTCGTGTCCGTATAAGCCTTTCATTTTCCTCCAAATTTCTTGTGAGGATTCGAGCAATATGCATAGTCGTGAGATCTGTGGTTCCATTGTATTTGTGAGGAGGGACATGACCATGTGGTCGGTTGTCTGCCATTCCTCAATCTCTTCTGTTTCTTCTTTAGTTGGTTGTGCTTGGTTGATAGGAGTTGGTCTCCTTTTAATTCCTGTGATGAATCCCAACTTTTTCCTGCCGCTCAAACTGATGTATACTGATCTAGACCACTCAAAGTAGTTCTGGTTGCCTTTGAGTACAATGTTTGTTAGTTTTGAAACATCATTGTGAGACATTTTGAGTTTCTGTGGTTGGGGTAGATGATGAGAGGTTAAACCTGCTCTGATACCATGTAAAAAATTGTGTTTATATTATGATCTTTGATGAATATTTACTCAAATGTGAATTCTGAGATTATTGAGTACAAGAATGTTCTGTTATATACAAGTATGTTTGCAACGGTCCTATTGCTCCTTGTTGTTGTTTGTTGCACTCCAACGTTTAAATCTAGCTTAGGGATAGGTTGAAGCAGCCTTTTTCCCTTTAGGGGAGAGGTGTTGCTCCCTTTCCCTAATAGGCCTGTGATGATCTAGAGTTCTGAGGCCATATCCAACAGTCAAAGACTGTTGGTCCTTACTGCCAGTCTTTGACTGTTGAACATTGTTGCTGCCTGGTTTTGGTGCTTCTTCAACAGATATTAAGACTTCTTCAACAGTTATCCAAGACCCTAAAATTCAACTTTCTGCTTGTTTGGAGCTTGGAAATTTTGAACTTTAAGGCATCAAAACATAAATCCCAATTCCATATAGGCAACGTTTATTTTGTAAAATGCTCTCAACGCATGCCTTATTTGACTGTCCATTTTCGGTGTCAGTTTAGGAGGAGAGCGGTACATCTCTGTCATTTACTCGATCTGTGAATGCCCTTATTATTTCTTTACATTCTAAACTGTCCAAGGATGAATTAGAGAAGCTCTTGCATTGCTCGCCAGTCTCTTTAGGATGAACTCAATGGTGCAGGGTTTATTCTTGAAACTGTCGAAATTTATTTATACGAGTTTCATGGGTCTAATAGTGCTGAGCAAAGTGGGATCTTATGGCATTTAAGCCTCCCGTGGATTTGAACAAGTTAAATGTTGACGCTAGCTACAATCAAGAAAGTGGAATTACTCGAGATGCTAACGGTAGCAGTGTGGTGGCAGCTGCTCATGCTTCATACAGGAGCTCATCTCTCTTTCTGAATGAACTCTATGCTATTCGTGATGAACTTATTTTGGCAAGGGATTCTGATGTGCCTGGTTTGTTGTTGGAGTGTGACAACATAGAAGCTATTGAACTACTGCTCATCTAAAGTACCAGTCATTCCGACTTTTCATGATGTCCTACTTAATTCTGTATATCCATTTTTTACCATATATCAGCACAGCATTTTATTTTATATTTGAATTGGTCGATTAATTTAATATCATCTGCAACACCCGACGCTGACTCAATAATTAAAGGCAGACAAATCTTGTCCAAGTTACCCAAAAATCTACTCCTAAATATAAGTAGTAGTAATTCATTTATATTGGTACAAACATATTAAATTTATAATTACAGTGGGTTAATTAAATTTCTATGTCCGAAAATGAAACTTCAAAACTTGGGATTTTTCGCTTTTTTGCTATGGAAATTAATGGGATTGATTTTGATGGTACTACGAGAAATGTTAATTCGGTAACTCATGCTCTAATTAAATTCGGATTTTATGTTGACGGTAATTGGAGAAAATATAAGTTATAGCTTCACGACTTTATTGTTTTTGAATTGATATAAATTTTTTAATTTTGAAGCATGCTAATTGAATTTTACCTTATTTTGATTGCAATCTTTTTTCTAAAACCTTTATTGCATTAGTTTTTTTTTTTTTTTTTGCAAAATTCTTTTTAATGAGGCAATTTTGAGATAAAGATTTGTGTTTTTTTCTTAATGAAGCCCGTATTTTCCCTTATAAAAAAAGAAAAGAAAATGTTTACTTTGAAAATATTATTTATTAATTATAAATGACCTTATATCAATCTATAGATAACTTTATGATCAAGTTGACGTTTAGCTTATAATTGAACGAAGCCAAATAACGAAGGCGATGTCACAATCCAAAATAAGACAGTCCAGTGTATTGCCATATAATAATATATTAGACATTCCTTTAATATAATATTCATCACATGTGACTTATGCATTTGACCATATCTATTTTATAATTCGTTGGTTGTTTCATTAATTAATTAACCTCAATTATATATATATAAATTAGTAGAAATATAACAGGAGATCTTTGATTTCTAGAGACTCAACCCTAAATCCTTCACTTGATCATAAGATTGAAAAAAGATACATCTCTGTAGCATATTAGAAATCCAGAATTATGCAAAAAGGGAAGTAATAAGAAAACAAAATAAATCGAAGAAATGCATCAGTTTCCATCCTTTTTACTTGTTTGGTCACTTTTATTCATTTGAATAATGTATTTGGTTAGTTTACTTCAGAACAACCGAATTATAGCTTGTATGCCCAAATTATTTTCTTTTATTTGTAATCCCCAAGGAAATTAAAAATGAAAACAACCATAAAAACTATTGGCAGGGAAGATCACATGCAGAATCATCCATGTAGAATATTGATTTATATATATATATATATATGAAGCAGTGCACCCACCTTCTTTAAACAATTTCAATGGATAATTTTAATAATTAAATCTTAGTTTTGAATAAAAACTATATGCCACTAGAAAAACAAACGCTATAATACGATTTATTGACCAATATGTATTTTTTCTTATTATAATCATATATCCAAAATTATAAAATAAAAATTATTATATTTATAATTTTCAAGTATTTCGATGAATAATATATATAAAAGGATTATTCTAAATTAAATATTTGCTATTTATTTTAATTTTAATTTAATTGATTTAGTCTTTTACTTTCAGTTTATTTAGCTTATATCAAATCTGGTAAGGTGATGGCCGAATAATTAGTTCAAATTTGAAATTCTCAATTTAACTTCAATTGCATTGTAATACTACATGTTTAGCATTTTTTATTTTCAAATTCCATAGCATCATAAAGGCTACGTTGAGGATTATTTTAAACTTAATTTGAATAAACAAAAGTTAGCATAAAAAATATGGAGAAAAGGTTCTACAGTCATATTAGTGTACGCATTTTCCGGTGTTTAAATGGTCTCCGTAGAAGTTTAGGGGTCAATTAGCACATTGTGCCAAGTTTAAGGGAGATGGATGGATATATTAAGCCTTAAACTTAATCAACTCTAACGTCCAATCAAAATGCTGAAAAGCCCCCTTGTAGGTCCCACTATTACTGAGGTCAACGGTCAATAGCTCTGCTATTTCTGGATGCCCTATATCTCTCTCTTTTGAAAAATATCTGAAGTCCCAATTCATTTCCACAAAACAAAAACGCTAAAGAATAATGGACGGCTTTGATCGGCTACCGGATTCTCTAATCGTCCTGATCTTCAATTCTGTCTCCCATATTAAAACCCTAATACGATGTCGTTCCGTCTCGAAACGCTTCAATTCCCTTGTGCCTCAAACAGAATCTCTCCTTCTCACCGTCGACCGCGTTATATCGACGGAATCCGACACCGAAATTCTCCTCCTCGCCTTCCTGAAATCTCTCCTCAAATCCATCCACGACCTCTTCAAGCCTGACGAGGAAAAGCCGATACAAAATGTAAACCTAACACAAAACACTCCGGCTCAAATCTTATCCCGGTTCGAGCGGATCCGTGACCTGGAAATCGAGTTACCAGCCGGAGACCTGAAATTAGAGAAAGGCGTAGTGATAAAATGGAGAGCAGAGTACGGCAAAACTTTAAAGAGTTGCGTGATTATGGGATTCCGCACGAGAAATTCGGACGATTTTGATCTAAAAGCGAGAGTAGTGTGGACAATAAGTGCATTAATCGCGGCATCAGCGAGGCATTATTTATTAAAAGATGTAGTGAGAGAGCACGAGGAGATGGAGAGATTGGTGTTGAAGGATAAAGATGAGGAAGGGACGGTGGTGATGGAGAAAGATGATTTGAGAGAGTGTAGAATTGACATGGCGGCACGTGGTAAGGACGAGTGGGAGTGGCAGGCCAGGAGGACGGTGGTGCCTAGCGTCAGGATGAGGGTGAGGCATGAGACTAGGGTGAGGTTGAGTGATGGGACTTGGCTGGAGGGCGCCACGCTGGTCGTCGTTAGACCTTGTGTGGCTGATGCCGACGTGGAGGACGCTGAGTTGGCAATGGATGCCTTTGGTGGTGAGGTTTATGGAGAGGCTGTCAAGTTACTCCTGAAGACTAAGAGTTACGTTCTGGAAATGAACTCGTTTTGATCGAGCTTGTAACTCTCTGCATATGCTCTTCTCCCTTCTCGTAAATAGTGTTCTATTTTCTTTGTATTTAAGAAAGAAAGAAAGTAGTGATTAGCAATCCACTTTTGATTATCGAACTGTTTATTTAATGTGTTAATACTTGGGGAATACAGTCTGTCTACAAGTTTCTTCTGCATGGAAATGGAACAAAATCATATTTAAAATTCTTACAAGCAAAAGAAGAATAGGATAGTTGCTATATTTGTTTGATTCTTGGCATGAATATATTGAAAAACGAAGAAAGGCAGAAACACAGGAGGTCTCAGAGGCTGCACAAGCTAGGTTGCTTGTGCATACCTGTCATCACAGACCTCAAGATAAAAAGGAGCAACCTTTCCTGCTTTGCAGGAAAGGTCACTTCAATCCATACCTATAACAGAAAGAACTGTTAGGCAACCGTTAGAATAATTTTCTCAATATAACAAATCATGTATATATATCAAATAGCTTCCTGTAAAGAATTCAGAATTTTTCAGATATACAAACTACACGACATTCTTCATTGTTCTATTTTTCATATGGTATCAGAGCAGGTTTAACCTGTGCTCATCACTTACCTAAACATCCCTTCTCAGTCAGCCATGTCTCAAAATGACAGGTTAACCAACATCATACTCAAGGGAAACTCAAATTATTTCGAATGGTAAAAAACAGTATTTATTGCCCTCAGTGGCAGAAAAAAACTGGGGTATATCACAGGGACAAAGCAAAGGTCGAAGCCTCAAAGATCAGAAGCACCAACAGAAGAAGAGATCGAAAAATTAGAGGAGTGGCAGACAACAGACCATTTGGTCATGTCAATGCTCACAAACACTATGGAGCCTCAAATTTCTCGTCTCTGCATCTTAATGGAATCATCAAAAATAATTTGGGAAAATGCAGAGCCTTTATGGTCATCAATACAATTTTGCTCACATATTCAGATTAAAACAAGAGTTATCCCGAATCAATCAAGGGACAAAAAGCTCAACTCAATACGCAACAGAGATACTTACAAGGTGGGAAGAGTTGCAGAATTATCTTCCGCCTTCAAACGACCCATATGAAATACAAAAAAGATCAGAACAAGATCTTGTGTACACTCACCTTGGAGGTCTGGACTCAAGCTATGAAAGCTTGAGATCACAGATCCTCCTTGCAACTGACCTTCCGAAGATCGATGAGGTAATTGCTAGTGTCCAACGTGAAGAAACACAGAGAAATACCATGAACCCTCCTCCGAATCTCAGTGACAACCACACCTATGCCTCCCGAAGAAACATGTCCCGACAGCAAGGAGGACCTGGCATCATCGTCCGGTGTGACCACTGCCAAAGGTAGGGTCACTTCCGCGATGGATGCTGGTTTCTCTACCCGCACATGAGACCATCTCGAAGGGGAGGAGAAGGCGTCGGCGTTGGCAACTTAAGGCGAGGGGGAAGAGAAGAAAACAGAGGAACCCGAAGCCTTCATGCTGAGAGTGAGGGTTTAGGGAGCCGAAAATCCCATATAGCAAATGAGGGGCTAGGGTTAAGAAAAGAAGAAATTTATACTGGGTCCGAATGGCTCTCCACCCGACCCGACATCCAACCTGAACTGTTGACCCGGCGGTATGATGACCCGACCCAGATGGAGACCGGCCCGACTGGCTTCCAAGCCCACTCCACTAGGTCCGGTCCATCTCAACCTCAGCCCACTCAGTTGGGACAACAAATGGGCCAACAGGCTCATCCAACGAGCCCTGCAGCCCACAAAGCCACCCAACGTGCCAGCAGTCTGCAGTTCAACCAGGCCCACCTAACAAAAATTCTAGCCCAGCTTCAGGCCTTGGTTCAGCAACCCTATGGGTTTGGGTCCTCCCAGCCTGATGGGACAAATTCGGTTCAAACCATGTTAAATTCAGTTCAAAAAAATATTAATTCTTGTCATCAAGCCTGGATTATTAACTCTGGAGCAACAGATCATATGACTTGGGATCCCACAAAATTACACAAAACTAATTCTCTAAGGAATCCCCAGCATGTGACAGTTGCCAATGGAAATAAAGTCAAAATCCACGGATATGGCACCACAAATTTATTTCAATCCAATATTCATGATATTTTATTTTTGCCTGATTTTAAATCTAATATCTTATCTGTTGGCAAAATCACTCGTGACTTAAACTGTAATGTTATTTTCTCACCATCTTTGGTCATTTTTCAGGATCGAATCTCCGGGAAGACAATTGGTGAAGGTCAATTAGCCAATGGTCTTTATTATCTGCATAACCCCCTAAGGCCTATTTTGTGTTCGCTAATTCTTCCCAAGCTATGTTAATGCACCAAAGATTTGGACATCCTTCTGACATTGTTTTAAATAAATTACTTTGTTCAAATTTAAATTCTAGCAATTGCATTTCAAAACACACGCGACTACCTTTTTCCTTGTCATCGAGTGTGTCTGAAAACACATTTGATTTAATTCATTCGGATGTTTGAGGACTTGCCCCGTTACTGCCTATAATCATTTTCGCTATTTTGTCACCTTTATTGATGATTACTCTCGTACTACCTGGATATATTTATTAAGAGGCAAAAATGAAGTTTTCTCTCGTTTTCAAGATTTTTTCAATTTCATTAAAAATTAGTATAATGTACAATTAAAAATTTTCCGCTCCAATAATGGTACGGAGTACGTAAATCAAAATTTTTTCACCTTTTTAAGCATCATGGCATCATACATCAAACCACTTGTGTTAATACCCCCGAGCAAAATGGAGTGTCAAAATGCAAAAATTGACATCTTCTCAATGTCGCTCGCACACTCCTTTTTCAAAGTCATGTTCCTTCTATATTTTGGTCAGATGCCTTGTTAACTGCAGTCTATCTCATAAATCGGTTGCCTACCGCCACCTTAAATAATCTCAGCCCTCTATAAGTTCTCAAAGGCCGCAAAATAGAAGTCGGCCACCTCCAGGTTTTTGGATGTGTTTGCTATGTTCATATCAAGCGCTCACACAAACTCGACAAAAGTTCTGTCAAAACCATATTTCTAGGATATTCCTCCACTCAAAAAGGATACAAATGTTATGATCCCTTGACTCACAAAACTATGTTTCTCGTGACGTCACTTTTGTCGAGACTAATCCCTACTTCACCAATCCTATCAGTGTTGACTTCACTCTCGAACCCTGTCAGTCTTTATTTCCGCTTAACTCTGATTTACCTCTTAGCAGCTCTGATCAAGATCATCAGTTTCAGGGGGAGTCCCCTCCTGTCTCAAGGCTACTTTCTTCAGGGGGAGAAACTCAACCTCAAGAAGACAAAGAAATTGCCTTGAGAAGATCCGCTCGTCAATCCAGACCGTCTATAAAATTTAGAGACTATGTGTCTCATACGGTAACATATCCAATTCAGAAGTTCATCTCCTATAATGTCTTATCTAATCAATATTGCAACTATCTTTGCCAGATCTCAAACCACACTGAACCCACAAATTTCTATGAAGCTAACATCGACCCTAAATGGTGTAAGGCTATGGAAGAAGAACTCCTTGCCCTAGAAAAAAATTATACATAGAGTATTGTTCCTCTTTCTCACAATTAAAAACCCGTGGGATGCAAATGGATATACAAGATCAAGTACAATAGTGATGACACAATTGAGAGATACAAGACCAGACTCGTAGCCCGAGGCTTCACTCAAACCTATGGAGTTGACTATCAAGAGACATTTGCTCCAGTGGCCAAAATGAATACAGTCAGAATCCTTCTCTCAATAGCAATCAATCATGGATGGAATTTATTCCAAATGGATGTCAAGAACGCCTTCCTACAAGGCAACTTAGACGAGGAAGTTTACATGAGTCTTCCTCGTGGACACAAGTCAACCTCAGACACTACCCGAGTATGTAAGCTAAAGAAGGCTATCTATGGATTAAAACAGTCCCCAAGAGCATGGTATGCCAAACTCAGTCGTTTTCTATTAAGCATAAACTTCAGTAAGTGTGAATCTGATTCTTCTATGTTCGTGAAAAACACTCACAATCACATTATTGTTATTTTGGTGTATGTTGATGATATCATAATAACAGGAAATGAAAATGTCAAACAAAGTCTAAACAGAGAGTTCGACATCGAAGATCTTGGTCAGCTGTCATACTTCTTAGGCATAGAAATGGCAAAATCTAGCAAAGGCTTATTCCTATCTCATAGGAAATATACCCTTGATCTTTTGAAAAAAAACTGGAAAAATAGGTGCTAAACCTGCTACCACTCCTATGAAAACCAAAATTAAACTTAACCTAGAAGATGGAGAACCCTTAACAAACATAGGGCATTATCAGCGCTTAGTAGGAAAACTGATTTATCTTACTGTCACTAGGCCTGACATTTATTTTTCAGTTAGTATGGTGAGCCAATTCATGCATGCTCCTCGCACCAGCCACCTAGAAGCTATAGACCGAATTCTCAGATATCTCAAAGGAACTCCCGGGCAAGGAATCTGGATGAAGAAGAACAATACTTCTAATATAGTTGGTTTCTCTGATGCAGATTGGGCTGGAAGCTGTGACAGGAAGTCTACAACAGGGTACTGTGTCTTTGTAGGAGGTAACTTGGTAACTTGGAAAAGTAAAAAAAATAAAGCGTAGTGGCCAGATCAAGCGCTGAAGCTGAATATCGTGCAATGGCATCCACTGCAAGCGAACTTATTTGGATCAAACAAGTCCTCAGAGATATGAAAATTGAAAGTAAAGAACCAATGCAAATGCACTGCGATAACCAAGCTGCTCGACACATAGCATCAAATCCAGTATTCCACGAACGTACCAAACATATTGAAGTTGATTGTCACTTCATCAGGGAAAAGGTTCAAAAAGGAGAAATTGAGACTCCTTATGTCAGAAGTAAAGATCAACTGGCAGACATATTCACAAAGGCTCTGGACAAGCAAAATCACCATTCAATCCTCAACAAGATGGGTTCAATCAACTTATTCGAACCTACCTTGAGGGGGAGTATTGGAAAAGGAAGAAAGTAAGAAACACAAAAGGTCTCAGAGGTTGCACAAGCTAGATTGCTTGTGCAGATCTGTCATCACAGACCTCAGGATAAAAAAGAGCAACATTTCCTATTTTGCAGGAAAGATCACTTCAACCCATACCCATAACAGAAAGAGCTGTTAAGCAACCGTTAGAATAGTTTTCTCAATACAACAAATCATGTATATATATCAAATAGCTTTCTGTAAAGAATTCAGAATTTTTCAGATATACAAACTACACAACATTCTTCATTGTTCTATTTTTATCGGGCATCTTCACATTCTTGGTGCGCATTACCTTAATTGTCATCTCGCAAATGAAAAAGATCGTTCGTTATCCAGCATTATGGTTTTATAGACCCACTATCTAATAAATTCTAAGTTGATTGTTCAGGAGAACTACTCGCTTTTAAGGCCATGGGATAACGCTCTGAACATTGAAACCTGCAACTCAAGAGACCATTTTTAAACAATAGACCAGGAAATTGGGGATAGCGTAAGATAAACCACTCCACTCCTGCCACATATCAAATTAGTCATTTTTGTAGGAATCAGTATGAGTTAATGGTGGAAATGCTGCCAACTTTCATTTTCTTGCCTATTAATTTTGCATCCAATTTATGTCTCTGTCCGTTTGGCAACCTGAGGGTAGATTTCAATGGGTCATTAACTCAGCCACTGGGTAGGAGAATTAATAATAATAATCATACTGTCAGAAATATATTGCCAGTGAAGTAAGCTAAGATAAATATTACTTGCCAGAAATCCTGTATAGTAGCAACCTGAAGTACATCTATGTGAGGTAAACCAATCACGTTAGTGGAACAGTAATTTAAGCTCATTTACTGTCAGAATACGAGTTCAAATATGCGACTCCAGAAGCAGCGGATTCCACACGTTACTATTCCTCAAAAAATATCAACTTGCATGCATTGTCAAAGTAATGCAGCTGACGAAATCTATCTCCTACCGACTTTTTATGTACAAACATTATTGCAGTCACACTATTTCAGTCGACATGTCAAACCCAAAAAATAAATAAATTGAAAATGAGACCTTGCCATATTCTTTTCTTTCACAATGCTTATTTTTGACAGTTTCACAGATTTTTCCTACCATTACAGAACACTTTCTCATGTCTTGTTTATTCACAACTGCCCCAGATTTGATTCTTCTGCCATATTGCTTTCTATGCCTCTGTTGCAAATGTTAACCTCAACGAACCATTACACTTTGAACATGATACTATTTGTTATTGGACTACTAGTAGACGGACACAATAAAGTATTAGAATTACAACCTATACGTCTTAATCAAAGCAACAAGAGTATGTATCAGCGTAGAATCTCAATGAAGAGAATCCCTATTTCTGCATGCATATAATACTTTATAAGCATAGAAGCACTGTATCACAGAATGCCAGATAATTTTCGAACATCTAGGCCTACTATTTCACAAACTTGCAAATACAACAATGGTTGTAATTATGTGCTGGTATTGGATGCTTGAATGCTGCCACCCAAGTATATTGCTCAAAAGGATAAAGACATTATACCAGAAAGGAAGAATCTGTCCATAAAACAATCAGAAAGCAGAATTTGAAAGTACCCTCTTGATTTTTAGGGAGAGCTCTAACATACAATAAACGATTTGAATATACAGTAAAAAAGTGTATGTAAATACCAGCAATGACCTGCAATGTAAATACCAGCAATAACCTGCAATTCCTGCTCATGGCCTTCCCAAAAAGGAACTTTATCAATTGCAGCTACTGAAAAACATACATTGAGATGTAATAACATGTTCCTTAGAATCATTTTGTTGAACCATAGTATAGCAATTCTGTTTGCTATTGGCTGTATCTACCCAACGACAAGTCCCCAAGTTCATCTGAATAAGGAATTACATACTTGTGCAAGAACTGTGAACCAGAGATCTTAAAAAAGGAAGTAAAACTAGGCTTTTTCTGGAGCAATTTCTTATTCTCCAGGACCTGAAGCACTGCTAGTCGAGGTTTTAGTCTCTGGTTGACACTGCAAATAAGCAAGTCTGGGTGGCGAACAATATAAGAGATGTCCAAGTTCCCAACATTTAGCAACAACTTCGTCACATCCTTAATCTTCCTTTCTGATATTGCGAATGCTTGAGGTACCCTTTTGAAAACAGACAAAATATTTTCCTCTGATAACCCCAGATCCCTCAAAAGCTTCAACTTGAGCTCCCAATTCTCTACAGTCATGGAACTCATTGTCCTAATAGCAGGAAGAAACATCTTAGATTTTCGATCGAAACCCATCTCATCAACTCTTTTAACAAAACCTTTAATACTCTCTGGTTTCATAAGAAAAAACCTGGGAAAGTTATACACATATTTAACAATCTGCGACGAACTAATCCCACAACTCTTCAAATAATCTATATTAGGCATCATGACTCTTTCCAAATCATGTTTCAGAAACCATCCAGAAAGCTTTAATAATGTAACAACACCAGCATTAGTTCCCAGCACATTCTTCAACACTAAAAGAGATGGTCCAAGCCTATTATCAGCACTTCTAGTTAAAACCCAAGGATCAGCAGATACTATATCAGCAATATCAATAGATTCAAAGCCCAAATCTTGAAAAATCTTGATTTTAGGTTTGATACTTGTCTCAAATTTAGAAGAGAGAACCTGTGGCACTTTTTGGACAACATTTTCTATATGGATTTTTGAAAAACCACTTTCAGTAAGGAAACTTAACACTAAATCAGCATTTTGAGGTTTCTTGACATACTTAGTAGTTGAAGATAATACGTTAGAAGCAGATTCAGGAGAGAATTGCTGATGATTTATTAAGTAATCAAAGATTGTAACTTTAGGTTTAATTTCTGAGGGTCTTGAAGTGGAAAAGAAAATGAGGGATATAGAGTTATGAATTGGGGATTTATGGAGCTGTTGATAGTTCTTGCTAGAGAGTGAATTAACAGTTTTGAACAGCCAAGGAGCCATCACTGGTGAGGGGCTTTAAATAGGAAGAGGAGACAGGAGTACGCACCTTGTATTTCTCTCAGATTTCAATTGCTAAATCCGTCGTTGATAATCACCTAGAGTTTCATTTCTCCAAAAACTAAAGCAAATATCCTAAAACCTGCTCAGTAGGGTTTAGTGATTTTGATTTGCAACTTAAAAGAAGAGGGAGTTGGGGATGTAAATGGATTGGGCACACATAGCTGAACTTAAGCCCAATAGTTTCTGGATATAATGGGATTCGGCCCATAGTAGATATGGTGCAAATTAGATCCACTTGCTATTATTAAAGCACAAGTCTCTCTGTCACTTTGATCTTTTCATTAGTCTTCTCTGCAGAATTATGGATTTCTTATTTTCATAATCGCTATGTATACAAAAACTCACTCACTTAATATGAAAATAAAGAAATAATAATAAACCCAATATTTCTCATTTTTAAATGTAAATGATTTTGTTACTCGAGATAGATCTCAACTCTTTTAGATCATCAATGTGGAATTTACTAATAAACAAAATGATAACTAAGTATATATTTGCTGCAATAATAAGTAGTGAAAATGAAAGATGTGGGAATTAACGAAATATAAATTAAAAAAATATAATTTTATTATATATATTTAGAGTTAATCTACAGTGTGTTGGATAGAACTCTTATGAATGACAGATCACTTTCACAAGAATTTAACACAGCTATATATTTAAAATTTAAATTCGAGACTTTAATTAAATTAAAAAAATATAATTTCATAATTTATAATTCTCATACTTTCTTTTTTTATTTCCTATAGCAATCGCTTGTTTGGCATCATCGTCACAATTAAGATGATGATGCACATGTTTGAATTCAAACTATGACTCGTAGCACATCTTTGTATTCTAAAATTTATTTTTTGAAAACCAATAATTTGTTGGTAGGTTCATATTGTATATATATAATTAAAATATTTTAGTAATTTATTAGTATATTTTATATACATAAGTAGAAATATGTGTTATTACCTTACTTTATTTTTGTTGTCTAATTTCAAGTAAAAATAGCCAAAGAGGAAGAATGTGAGCTAAAAATGCATAAATGAGTTTTAATTAGGTTGCGGCTATAAAAGACTCGGAATAAAGACACGTGGATTACCAAAATTGCAGGCCTAGCCAAATTTATCAGGCCCATGAAAGAGAAATTAATTAGTTATGATGTAATTAAAGATAATTATCTTTTAAGTTGTTTATTTTATTTAGGGTAGTTAAGATGATATCTGTCACGACCCACTATGGGGGCCCGTGACCGGCACTAGCGGACGAGCCTTGTGGAAAAGCTGGTCGACTGAAATAGCAAGGACACTCTCGAGCCATATGTCCCATCTCACCATACCTAAAACAGCTCCATCGGACGTTGTGTGACCTACCACACATCCGACAAGTCGGCCCCAACTCCCACTACCATTGAAGCCCTGACTAAGTCGAAATACTCGATTACTCCTCCGATTATGCCTACCCTTTCTTTGGACACGGTGACCTCTCTGTCTGGTCTGCTGGTCGGTACCGCAGAGTAACTTCCACTACCTTAGTACGGCACGACAGGCTGCGCACTAGACTGACCCTCAACCCTGGTTTTCTTCTTCCTACAATCGTCAGTCCCTTGACTAAACCCTCGTAGCGTCATCTCCATTTGCCTCGCCATGTCAGTAACTTCTAGGAAGCTGCTCCTCCTAGATTGAACCAAGGAAACAAACTCTGGGCCGAGCCCTGAAATGTATTTGCTGTTCTTTTGCTCCTCAGTCCCCACAGCATATGGTGCATACCTACTCAGCTGAACAAATTGTCTGGTGTACAAAGCCACAGATGATTCTCCCTTGACTAACCTTTCAAACCTCTCCTTGTACTCCCCGAAGGGATGAAGTACTCTTCGAATCATCTCCGAATTGCCTCCACGACAACCCATCCGGAAAGGGGGCGGATATAATCTCTGAACCACTGGGATGCTATTCCCTTCAAGGAAAACCCGGCCATCTCGATGGTCCTCCTGTCAGAACAGTGCAAATCAGACGCCCTCTTTTCAACCTCATCCAAAAAGTCCAGAAGGTCTCCAGCTGTCCTATCAAACTCCACAAGTCTTAACTTGGTATACTCAGACATAGGGACATCGTCTGGATTCCTAATACCGGACCCACTAGCACGGCTTCCGCATCCTAGTCATACCGGACACAAAAGCCTCCACTGGGATCTCACCAAAGACCATGTACCTCCCGAGCCTCGCCTGACTGGTCACGCTCGAGGCCTACCTCGCCTTTTGGTACCATGGGTCGGGTCCGGAGGAGCCGTCCCGAGAAAACTCATCTTCGCCTTCCGGCCGATGCGGGTTCTCGGCGATTGGCAAGAGCTCGAAAATGAACAACAAGCTATTAACCCAATGACTCTCTAACGATAGCGCAAATACTAGAATCAACGGAAACATGCAAGGACAGACTCAATGTTTCCTAGTTTCCGCAGTATTTTAGAAAGCTAACCTAGGTCGAAGGAAAAACTAAATCAGAAGCTCTGATACCAACTTTGTCACGACCCACTATGGGGGCCCGTGAGAATGGGTAGGCTTAAGGCCACCGAAACCCGTAGTAAGCCTTACCAACCCGCAAATCCATATATACAATTAACCAAATATAAAGTAGTCATAATTGTCTTGCATAATACATCATCATACTACCAATGTGAGTCGGAATAGTTATATAAATTTTAAAATTTTCACTCACGGATACTCTAGAGTAAAAATGACAAGTATATAAGTACAAGATAATTACAAAAGTCCAAGAAGAAGAAGTCCGGACTGTCGAATGTGCGATGGCGAAGGTCTTTAACTATCACCTGAAAAAATTTACAAGAATCAAATAATCTAGAGACTATTGCGGTCTTCACATGAAATATTAATTATTCGAATCCATAAATCAAACCCCCGAACATAAATGTGAAATCATGATGTCATCATACCATAATGAAATAAATAAATAAATAAATAAATAAAAATATCTTTGTTTCTTTTCTTTTCGGGACGAGTGGCTCGGTAGAACCCTAAACCCAAAATTCTAGTAGCCTTTCGGCTCTCTTAATCCAACAGTGTCCGGGCGCCCGAGAGCAAGCTCGATCAGGTCCTTACCTCCGTGAACACTTGAATTCCAAATAAGCCGGCCAGAGCATCGCTCGATCGGGGACCTTAACTCCCAGAATCAATCGAACTCGGCCCTGCAGAGCAATGCTCGATCGGGGCAAACAAATCCATAATAACCTTATATCCAGGATCATTACGTCGATGTAACCCATCAAAGGCATGTTCTACAAGCCACAATTCCCAATTCGCAATCATCACATATAATAAATATTATTATCTGATGAACTCAACCAACACATATCGAAATAAAGATTAAAGATTTAAGGTAAAACAACGTGCAATTTGTGAGGGGAAAAATAATAACGCTTATCTTATTATAACATACTAATAATAATATTTATATTATTTCAAATATTAATAATCAAGTGAAATCATTTATCTTGCGATACTAATAATCATATTAAGCACAAATTCTAAATAGCATATTAAAATCAGACTAGCAATAGCGCAAAGATTAAATGACTTTAACTCACAGATCTAACGCGTGGAGTCAAGGCCGAGTTATCTAATAACAAAAGACATACAATTAATAGACATTCGAAAGTTTTTCCTAAACTTAGACCCTAAGGTCGACTGCCTAGAATCAAATTGGACTCGAGGATTAAAATTTGATGTGAACCTCCCTAAATTACGAATATTTACCCCCCGTAAAACGGGTCCAGGACTGCCAAAAATATATCGGACATGCTGGAATTTAATAACAGGAGGCCACAAGAACTGCACTAATATTTTCCCGACTCCAAAACACCACAACCCAAACAATTTAATTTGATTTATTTTTAAACTACCCAACACAAGCAATTAATAGCCACAATAACTTTCTAATATTAAAACAAAATATTCAGAGTCTAAAATAAAATTATACCGAGTTAAAAATTAAAATATTTCGCTCTAGAAAACACCGGGTCCGAAGGCGCTACGAAGGTCCCAAGTAGTTTTTGGCGGAAAGTGGCGGCGGCGGATCGGGGCCGGAAAGTCGCTGCTCACGCGACACTTCCCAAGGCCGGCGAGGATTTTCCGACGGAGGAGGGTTGCTTCCGGGGTTTTCGAGGGTGAGGAACTCGCTTCCGATGTCGATCGCCGAAACAAGGACGGAAGGAGGAAAGGGAAGGGAGGCAGAGCGGGAAGGGAGGAAGGCAGAGAAGAAGAAAATGGGGAAAGGGAGAGGAAGAGGAGGAAGGAAAGAGAGAGGGAGGAGAAAAAAGAGAGATTTTTTTTTTAAATATATATATATATATATATATATATATATATATATATATATATATATATATATATATATATAGAATTATTATTATTACAACTAAGGGTGTTACAATATCTATAGCGGTGTTATGCTAAGAAAAGAACTCTGAAAAAGGAATCTCTACAAGAAGTAGAGATCAGTTAAACAAGAGAGAGCATGTTCTATTATTCTTCTCTCTGAAGTTCCCTATAATTCGTCTTCTACAACATTTAGTTAGTTTTTACATTATGCTTTCAAAGATCATACAAGCTTTTTATACTCTCGCGTCATACGGCTCCGCCCCGGAATCAGGACCTCCCCAAAATAGCGTTCGACTTGCATGTGTTAAGCATATAGCTAGCGTTCCTTCTAAGCCAGGATCAAACTCTTCGTACGCCCATTCTAACAGCTAGCGGATGTCGCCTCTTCGCATTCGGCGGGGGGCTGTTCTCCTTTGTCAACGACACAAGCAAGGAGTTTACTTTGTCAACGCTACTAAGGACCGGGGTGAGACTGAGATGCCGTTGGACTATTCTGTCCCCTTATAAAATTTCTTAGATCCTCCGACGATATGTTTTCATCCGGACTGTAAGGACCCATTATCTAAGTTTAACCTTGTTCGTTTCTACTTGACGTTATTTTTCTCGGTTTTTTTACATTAAATTACATAAGGTGCTAGCTTACTTAGCGCTTGCGCCTTCTTTATTTACTATATTTGAGTCTTTGGAGTACTTTGGGATTATTTTCCGCGTCGAGGATTTATGCTTGTCAGTAGTAGTAAGGGCGTGGAGAGTGAGCATCAATCTTTGGGCGTGTACTTTGGGCGTGGAGAGTGAGCATCAATCTTCTTCATCCCTTGAAGAATTTCTAAATTTTGAGAGAGTTTTAATTTTCCGTTTTATATTTATTATGTCTTTCTATTTAATTACAATGACTATTGGATTAAATATGTCAGATTAAGTTCCATAAGTGTTTAGTTTGACTTTTTACTTATGTATGAATCTTATATATTATAAGTTTAATGAATGATTTCTTTACTTTCATACTTGTATCAATTTTGTCTATTATTATTGATTGACCATCATATTAATTTAATAGTAATATTTATTATGAAAATCTTTAGATTAAAAATATTAGAAACATCATCTTTACTTTAATCTATATTGATATTAAAGACCTAGATTGCATAATTAGCTTGAGTGACTTAGAAAAAAGAGACATGATGGCGACTAGGGTTGCTGTTTCCATTATTATATAATTTAATTTCAAGACCACAATGGATATACGATAAGATCATTTATTTACAACGTAATTGTATACAAAGTCAATAGATCTCAATTAATAGAAATAGGATTTATGGCTACATAAAGTGTAGATGGCAATTCTAGATTTGGTCCAAGACGAACTGTTGTAGGAGATTTATTGAAACCATTGAATTTAGAATATGGTAAATAGCTCCTGGATGGGGAACTACTCCTTTGATGGGTGTCGCAATGGTTCTATTTGCGGTATTCCTATCTATTATTTTGGAGATTTATAATTCTTCCGTTTTACTAGACGAAATCTCAATGAATTAGATTTACAAGAACCGCTAAGTCCTAGTTTTTCAATACAAAGAAACATATCACCGTTTAATTCATTAAATTTGGACTTAAAAAAAAATAAGAAAATTACTAAATATAAGCTAGACTAAATGTTATTTTATCATATAATTTACATTAAACATTTCATTTGCATATTTATTTTCTAGTTTATTTAATTTCTTTCATAGACATTAAAATCATTCTCAAAACATTAGGTTAGAGTGTTTATATTTATTTTTAGGTATTTTTGTGTGATAATTGGTCTTTATAGTATATGTTGTACAATTTTTTATAAGATCGACCTCGTAGTGAACTTGCCCGTACTATCATTCGGTTCGTACACTTACAAGAACTAAATTTGAGACATCACCTGCCAACTTCCAAGTCAACAATTTCAAACTTGAAATTAGATAAAAGGGTGGAGAAAGCAAGAAAGGGATTGAAACATAAAGAGAGTTATGATAAAAGCATAAATTGGGTTTTTTCTTGCATGATGCAAACAAGAATGTATTTAATGAGATATTTTTCCTACAATCCTCGATTTTTACAATCTTCTTTGAAGAATAAAAACTATATTAGGAATGTATATCTCATTTTTTCATCAGTGTCCGAGTTATATACTGTATCAGAGAAGGGTTCGTAGAAAATATGCACATCATCATCTTTAAAGAAGAAATGAAAGAAAAAAGAAAAAACAAAAGAGATCATCTTCATGATTTTAGTCTGTGTTTTGAGATGATAAGCATTAGAATCAAAACAAGAATCAAGATTTGTTGAAGAATAATAAAAAGATGGAAAATGATTGACGAGATTTAGCAACTCTTCTTGTTAATCATGCGTTAACAATGGGTTGCATTATGAAGGGGCCACTTTTTGTTTATCCCTCACCTTTCCGCCAGCGCTCTCACTTACAACTAACGATTAATTGGGTCATCAGAAATGGATTATGGAACCTTGTCATTGAAGGCACAGCTTATTATTATTATGAGAGATTTCACCAGTTCTATTAATTTATCAACCGAATCATCACCAGTTAATGATTCTCAAATTAATATAGCTACCTGACAAAGAACCTTCTACTGCATTAATAAAAAACATAGAAATTCATGCAATATTATATACATATCATGTAATCATGTGAGCGCACAAGATAGTTTATGGTACTATGTGAAAATTATCTGGTACAGTATCTCAAAACATTTTGTTCCACTTCAAGATCAAGACTTGAACTGATTTACTGGTTCAGTTGCAGTTTAATTAGATTTTAATATGCATAATAACAATGGAAGAAGCAGGAAAATTCCAGGATGTACTGTTTCACTTTTGAGGAATAATTTGTGTGTTAAGTACAACTTTATTACCGTTCCGAACTCTCTTAATAAGAAATATCATGTAAAAATCAATACCTACCACTACCAACAAAAGAAAAGTTTAAAAAAAGGAAAGAAATGAAAAAGGAGTAAATTTGAAAATATTTTTTTTTTACCTGTATTATATAGAAAGTAGAAAGCATCTGCTTTCTTCTCAATGTTTCAAATTCAAAGGCACCATCAATTGTTTGTTCCCTCTAAAAGTGATTAGTGAAATTCAACGTAATTAGACCATTTGGTAAGGGCTAATTATTAACAGCATTTGAGTATTTAAACCAAACTCACTTTTGACAAACTGGTGCTATCAAATTAACCTATAAAGAGAAAAGATCATAACAAACAAGCTAAGAAGATAGAGATGCTGCCAATTATACAGGAATGGTTACTTTTTATGCTTCAGCAAGAACATTGTATATGTCTTTTTTTAAACAAAGAAAAATTAGCTTCTCCACTTCCTACCCATCTGATGTGCCCAACCATGTCTAGAAGATGAAAAGATTTAACATTATTATTATTATATATTAATGTATTTGCTCCACAATTAGGTTTAGCTTTCTCCGCCGGCATGCTTTTTAGTCTTTTTTTAATAAAAGTTCTAACAGGAAAGTTAAGTCCATTAAACTAAGTATTGCTCCCAATTTTATAAAATGGATAGAAATAAAGTGTTTTTGAAAGGTAAACTATAATTCTCATTCTTATTTTATTTCAAAAAAACGAATAACAAATGACAATTTTAAGAGGTAACTTGAAGTACTAGAAAAGGGGATTTAATATTAAATTACAAAATTGACTTGTCAAAGATTTTAATTTTTTAATTTTTTTAATCAATTTAGTTGGTTTAAATTTTTTAAAAAACTTTTAAAAAATTTTACCTTTTAAATTTTACTCTATTTATCTAAACAAGAGTTGAGATTACTAAACTTTTTTAAAATCCTAAAAAAAAATTTAAAATATCTCTATTTGAACAGACTCGAGCTGTTGATTGATTTTAAGTGTATATTGTTGTTTTTATTGCAGATTATAGTGCTATTAATTATATTGGAGGAAATATTGGGCAAGGAACCCTTGATTTTAATTTTTTTTTTTTTTTGAACAATTAAGGGACTCTTGATTAGGAAGGTTGCTTTCTCGTTCTTTCTATCTGTCATTCAAGTCTTTTTAGTTACTACTCATCTACCTTTGTCCAGCTGCTTTGTTTATTTTCTTAATAATTTCTCAATCAGAGATATTATTGAAGTAAATGATCTTTTATATGTCGATAGAATAATGCTAAAGAAAATACAAATTTAACATTGTGAAATACAAAAAATTGTACAGAAATTAACAGTGGATTTTATAGCATGTTTATAGGAGCTTAGCAGTGGTCCTATCTATGCTTCCCCCAAAAGCTAAGAAAAGTGTTATGGACTTTCTCATGTCCATTGTTTCAGAGAAGCAATGCATACCAACGTTATCTTTAATATTCAGAACAGTTTTATCAGCTCGAGTTGATCATATTACAAGATATGAACAAACAGACACCAATCCTTTTTCTTCTTCCTGTTCTTTAATTCCCACCAATGTCAATTGCATTAGTTGATGATTCAGAATTAATTGTACACAAGAAACGGTGCTTTTTTAAGAATACCAATTGTAACAGTACAGCACTAAACAACATATATAGTTGAGAAGCAGCAGCAACTTTGGATTAAAGGTCTAGTCCCCACTAACCATCTCTCTCATTTCATATCATTACAATGATAACTACAGAAATCATAAAGAGGAAGATATACACATGTATATGTTTATATAAATATATATAAAAGAGACCCTCTCCTTCGTGGAAGGTCCCAAAGCAAAGAAATTAAAAGAAAAGAGCAAAAAAAGCTAATCCTAACGCAAGGTGTCCCATTTATCCCCTCATGTTCTCAAGTGCATTACACCCTTCATTATGGCATACTCACTTTACTTGCACAATCCCATTTTTCACACACTTCAAACTTTCGGTGTACCCTTTTGTATTCTTGTCCTAATAATTAAGAAATTTTTAACGTTCTTTTGCCTCCAAAGTTAACAGTGATCACTCTCCTGCTTTTACTTGTTTTAACAGTACTATATGAATTTATTAGGGCTTAGCATAGTATATATATATCTTTTCCAGCTTTTCTCACCAGTGAAAACAATTTCAAGCTTATTATAGTTCTAAACCCATTTGTTTAGTGGTCGAGTACTTACTTACCTTGGAATATCAGACACTCATGGTCTTTTTTCATTTATAAAAATTTAAAATAACATTAGTTTATGGACCAGTGCTTTAGGCTCTATTTGAGGGGTTCTTTTAAACAAAAATATAAAAATCTTAAAAACTAATTTCATAATTTTTAAAAAATAAAATAAAATTAGAAACGTGCTTTCTTAGAGTTCAACGCCAATACCAATTATGTGTAAGATTAGTTGGAGGAAGAAGAAATTAATTGGGCATGAGGAGTGATAACAGAAAAAGGGCTCAGAAGTCACAAAGTATAACAAGTTGAGGGTATGATTGGATCAGGAAACAAGGCTCGTGGGTTTTCAACTTTCCTACTCAACTCTCGTCTTTGCTTTAATTATTTATATTTCCTTTTTATTTTCTGTTTCGCGAGCATTACAAAAGCAATGGCCAACGGAGAGGTTCACTTGTGAATTGTGACCCCATTTCAAAGAAGCCAGCAAAGGGGAGTCTTAAAAAATGAAGAAACAGATGGCAAGGGGGTGAGGCCAATAGAAAAAGAAACGGTTAAATCCTATTTATTTTTTATTGTTTCATTTAATATATAAATTTGTTTCTCTATTTTCTTTATTATATTAAAACCTTTTTTAATTTTTATAAAATTACTAATTAAATTTTCAAAATAAAATTAGTGTAGATAAAATACTAAATTGATAATTTAGTTACCATTAAATTTGTTTAAGATTAATTTTTTTTATTTAGGCTAAAAATCTTATTTGCAAGACAAGTTAATTATAGTGTATAATAAAAATAAATAATTATTATCTTTTTACTTGTTTTAATTTTTTATTTTTAGTATAATTAAATCCAAGAAAAATTTAAACGTGTTAAACCATTTGTTTTTTAAATAAATTATATAATTTAAATTTAAATTATAAATAAAATAAATAGCTAATGATTATTATTTTATTAAATATTAAAATTAAATTATATTAAAAATAAAAATTTAGTTATAATAGTCTCATTCAAATTGTTGGAATAAAATGTCATTCTTAAACTACAAGACTATCATGATTTTTTTTTATACTTATCAATTTAACATTCCTTTTAGGAAGTTAATTGATACTTTGGTTAAATTATGATACAATTGTTTAAGTATTTTATCAAATTGGATTAAAAAATTTAATTTTAATATAATTTAATTTTACTTTATAATAATAATAGAAATTATATTTTTAAGTAAGAATATTTTTATTTTAAATCAATTTAAAATTAAATGATATAACAATTTGATAATATTATTGTAAATGGTTTTGCAATGTTAAAGCTTTGCTTAGATTAAATTATACTAAACATAAAAAATACAGCAAATAAAGAATATGAATTAATTATTTTTGTCAGACATTCAAATTAATTTATACCAAAAGTAAAATTTTATTCTAACTTAATAAAATAAATAATTTTAAAATATATTTTTATTAATATTAAACTCATAGATTAAATTATAATTTTAATTATTCGGCTAAATTTTCTATTAAATTTATGAATTAAATTATTATTTTAATTATGTGGTTATGTTGACTTTACAAGACGAGGTGATGGTTAGTTTTGTAAAAGTTGAAGAAGCTTTTCTTTAATGATAAGAATGAATTTGTGTATTATACCAAAATTTTAGGGAGTAAATAGTATTTAACAAAAAAGAAAGGAATAGAAAAGCAAATGAAAGCTGTCAATTTTTCTCTCTTTAATTCCCTCCTGTCTTTAGGAAAAGAAAAACTATCCCTCTAAACTAAACATACCTCAAAATCAAAAATCCAAAGACCAATACGCAGTTCATCAACCTCTAGATCTAAAAAGAAAGAACTGTAGCCAAGAAGAGAAGAAAGCGAGTTTGGCTTCAAAAAACAGACAGAACAGAATGAAAAAAAGAGAAACCAAGGGAGCTCCGTCAGCAGATTTATTGGTGTGTTTTCCTTCTAGAGCACATCTAGCTTTGCTTCCTAAACCCATTTGTAGTCCTGCAAGACCAGCAGAGTCTAGCAAACGGCACCACCACAGCCACCATCACCGCCACCACCTAAAGAAAGCAAATAGAGGTGGTGCTGCTGGGGGTCAAGCTAGTCCTCTCTTATGGGCCAAGAACAAGCAAATGGGCACAGAAATTGCAGAACCAACTTCACCCAAGGTCACATGTGCTGGACAGATCAAAGTGAGGCACAAAGCCACTGCATGCAAAAGCTGGCAATCAGTCATGGAAGAGATCGAAAGAATTCACAACAACAGGAAACAAAAGAAGAAGTCTACATGGATTGATTCTTTTGGATTTAAAAAGGACGTAATGCAATTCTTGACATGTTTGAGAAATATAAGATTCGATTTTCGGTGCTTTGGTTCTATTCCTCAATCAGACGTGATCACTTCCGATGATGATGAAGAGAATGATGATGGTGAGGAAGAAGAATGTCAAGAAAATAATCGCGGTGGAGTTGAGAGAAGTAGTGATCATGGTAACGAGGATTCAAGAACCATATTCTCGAAATGGTTCATGGTGTTACAAGAGAATCAAAACAACGATTCTTGCAAAGAAAAGAAAAAAGGGAATTATAAAGAGAAGTCGTGTATTGATAATGATAAGTCTATTGCCGCACCTTCTGTCCCTCCTCCTAATGCTCTTTTGCTTATGCGATGTCGTTCTGCTCCTGCAAAGAGCTGGCTAGAAAAGAAGCAAGAAGAAGAAGAAGAGGAGGAGGAGGAGGAGGAAGAAGAAGAAGAGGATGAGGATATGGAAACAGAAGAAATTAAAGGAAAGAATTTAAAGGCTTTAATAGAAGAAGAGAAAAGAAATATGAAGAAAGAGAGCCTGGTAGTGATGAGATATGATACTGATTTCTACAAATGTTCAACTGATATAGCGAAAGAAACATGGGTTGTTGGTGGAATGAGAGATCCACTATCAAGAAGTCGAAGCTGGAAGAGATGATCATCTTCAACAATGTATGGAATTCAAAGTAAATTTCATACTGTTCAAAAAATCTTTTTGTGCACCTCTTTCTAAAAAGAATTTTTCTTTCTTGGTTCTTGCGTGGGAATTGGGAGAAAACCAGAAAAACCAATCTTAAACAGGCTTTGATTATAGCTTTTACTCTTGTTGGTTT
Organism: Ricinus communis; assembly: GCF_019578655.1. Lineage (NCBI taxonomy): Eukaryota > Viridiplantae > Streptophyta > Magnoliopsida > Malpighiales > Euphorbiaceae > Ricinus > Ricinus communis. The sequence continues at coordinate 6,024,548 of NC_063257.1, read as the reverse complement.
TTAATTCTCGATCATAAAACTTTTGAAATTGTACTACGTTTTTGTACAGCTCTTCTTTCCTTTTTCCCTGGAAAGGATTTTGCTGCCATGCCATGTATATGTATATCTTTTGTGTTGTACTTGCTTAACTACCTAATTACATTACTAAAATTGATAATCTCATCTCATATGTTAGCTATAATAATGTACATCTTTCTGGTAATTTACATAATTAAGGTTATTCATTGTGCTTGCACGTGTGTGTGTATGCGCGCGTGGGGAGACTGATATATGCTGCCTTTTGCTTCCCTGAGCATCTGCTAAGGCATGTTTGTTGATTTCATATGTCACTAATTCCTCCCCCGTAAAATGTTGGATATCCCCTTCTTCTGTTCCCCATTTTGAAAGAGAATTAGAATCTTTTCAAGTTACAGCTTGAGCTTCCATGACTCAGATTGGATTGGTAAAACGCAATATGCTTAACTAAACCGAATACATATATTGCTTTCACCAAATCAACTTTTCTTTTCTTTTTTATATATGTGTTGAGATTATATCAATTGTTTTAATTTAATTTTTATTAGGTTGGATTTTAAACTGATGGCATATTTTATTGCAAATATATATTTTTCAAAAGATTTTAGATTCAATTAAGTAGTCTTATCTTATCATTACGCTAAAACATTTGTTAATTTAATTTTTTCAAAACAAGTAAACTTAAATTTGGAGAAAAACTGTGAATAATGATAAATCCATTTGCATATATTTTAATTGATATTTAAAAATCCAAGCAAATAATTTCTGTTTTTAGTTCAGCTTTGACAAAATAAACAATAAGCTAGATAATTGTGTGGGCGATTTAATTTTAATATCAATAAAAATTATAAAATTATTAATATGAAAATTAAATAATACCATATTATAAAAATTTAATAAAATACTAAAAATAAATTAATTGACTAACTAATTAATTAACTATATATATATATATATATTATTGTTGAGTTTTTTTTTTCGATATATAAATATGTTATATTTTCTAAATTTTTTTTATATATTATTAATTTTAGTAATAATAAATTCATCACTAAGAAAAATTTATTCTTTCTTTTTACATGATTTAATAATTTTTTATTGTTTGAACTCTGTAATTTTCTTTTACTATATTCATGATATTTATATGAAAATAAATAAATATATCTCATAAAATTAAATGAAATAAATATGTTATAAATATAAATCGAATCAAATTAAACAATGTTATAACTTGATTTAATATTAAATTATTTTATTTATCTGTTAACATCTTTTTGTTGATTTAGTATTTTATATATTTTAAATATATAGTTCAGTAATATTTTCTTACTTTAGCTATATAAAAATAAAAAAAAATTATTATATTTTTAATTTACTGAATTATAAAAAATCTAACCTAATAATTAATTTTTAATTAACTGAATTTTTTATTTGAAATTGAATCATATTAAAATAATTATTTAAAAAAAAACTTAGGATTCATATAATATGCTGTTTAGAAGAGAAGAAACAATGTTAAAACATTACTTATATATATATTTAGTAAATAACAATAAAATAAGTATAAATGCAGTTAGTTTGAGTTGGTTTCACCTCATTTTTTAATTTTACAACTACAAACTAAGTGTTATCACTTAAACAATAACTAACCTGCACTTTTGGGAAAATCTCTAATTTTGGATTGGGCTGGATCGTTTCATAAATTGCTCCAAGTCAGTGGGAATAGTTCTTTGTTCATCCCTGGTTTTCGCAGAAATCCAAGAATCCCCTTGCAGAAGCTCAAGACTGTTAGTAGCCCTTGCCTTTTCAATTTCAATATTTGGTATTGCATAGTAGCTAATTAATTAATATCACCGATCAGAATTGTTTTCTATGATACCAATCGGAGAAGGAGTTCAAAGCATAGACATTCCGTGGATATTGACAATCCACATTATAATCTAATGAGATTTTATAATTTTCTCTCGGCTTCAGGCCAATCATAGTCCTGAAAATGAGATGGTGAAATAGTATTTGAATAATAGAAAATTACTCATTCTGCAGCCTCAAAAAACGAAGGGTAAAGAAAACCAAAATGGATGTGCACAGCAATTCACATGGCATTAGCAATGCAAAACTTTTATTTTTACCAGAATCAAATTGAGAAATATACTGAGATCTAAACTTCGTAATGTGTGTGGTCCATGGACTATGTATGATTATGTCTCCTGCCCGGCAGAGACTAATTATCTGGGTATGCCCTCTATGGTCGCCAAATTTATGGTCTGTATCTTCTTTGCTTAAAAAGAAGTTGATTTGATCATCCCCCAGTACGGTGTTGTATACCCATTACTTGCAACATATATAGATGAATTTATCTGGCACTAAAAGTTTGACTTCATTCTACTAGCTGTTGAGAATTCCCAAATTTAACTAATTAATATTTTCTCTTTGCTCTTTTCTAAAATATATTTTTTAATTATTTATTACTTTTAAATATTTAATGTAGCATTAATTTTTTAAATGTTAAAATGGGTGTAATAAACTTTATAATATATATAATAAAAAAGTAAATTTAATCTAATTTAACTAGTTTTTCCTCATACTTGAATTTATTAAATATTTTATTAATTCAAATAAATTATTAAAAGATAACAACTAGAATTATTATATTAATTAGGTTTTATATGAAAGTTTTATGGCCACTCTTAAATTTTATATTTAATTATTAAATGTAATGGAAAAAGTGAAATGTGTAATTTCATCCAACTTTGGCTCGTAATTAACCTTGTTTAAGAGCTCAACACTCTTGGGGCCTGGCCAAACCTGGTTGAAACATTTCCAGTTTTGGTATTTATCTTTACATTCAGGTCCACTGGAATTTGAACTTAAGAATATGTGATTATTTTAGACGAAATTGAAAAATATTTTTGCTTTTCTAATTAATTCAGTCGAAAATATTCTTGTAATCAACGAATCGTGCTAAGCCCAAATCAGATGTAGACTAGAAAAACTTTGAGCCTGATCCAGACAGGTCTGAAATGTAATATTATGACATTTCCCTCGGTTCAATAAATATGAATAATTTAGTTAAGAAAATTTAAACGGAAAAATAGCTGCGAGGAGTTAAAACTCGTAGCATTCTTCTATACTAGAAACAGAAGCACAGAGTCTCTAAATCCTGAATTACGAGTCCAATTAGGCTTCTCTCGTGCTGTGTTGCTCAACTGAATACACAAATATGTCCATAGAAAATGGAAAAATATAATAGATCTGTAAATAGAACAGTGGTGGGCTTTGTAGGAACTGTCTGGCTTTAATAATTTTCTCTCCTTCAATCTATTATTACTGGTGTTGTTTGAAAGAGAAAAAGAGAGAAAGGATTGAATTGAGAGTGACCGGAGAGAAGGGCATGCCCCGAAAAATATTATAATATATATATGGATTTTTATGTTGAGTTTTTCGAAGTATTAATATCCTGTACAGATTTATTAGCAAGGCCTTGTTTGGAAGAGGAAGAAAAATGCAAGAAAGAAAAGAAAACGAGTAACTCATTAATTTACTTTTCCAGTTAATTTCACTATCCAATTTTATTTTATTTTCACTTGAGATGTGTATTATTCACTCATTTGAGATGGTAGTTGAAGGGTCTATCTATTAGTACGAGAAGTCAAAAATCCTGAGTAGCTTCTTCAATTTTTCTTTTTAAAATATTATGAAATATTAAAAAATTAAAATATTTAAATATGAATTCCTTTAGAAGAGAATTAAAATAATTCCTTTTACTAAGGTGTGAAAGAACATTGATTTCATGAGCATATATTGATCTTATAGTTGGAATATCACATCAGCCTATTTGAATTAAATAGAGAGAATTTTCAAAATATCAACACCAATATTGATTCTTCCATTAATCAAACACTAATCATGATCTTTCCACACACCAACAAACATCCTTTATCTTTTGATTTTTTTTTTCTTTTCCACACTAAATGAATAAAGAGGTCATTAGCAAACTGATTAAAGAGATCTGGGGCAAGCGCAGAATAAAGAACTGCAGCAACAGTTCATTAAGCATCCTATTCAAAGTAACCATAAAACAGAAATAAAATAATAAAAAAAATTAGGGAAAAACACTGATAATTATCACCAGGGAATACAAAAGAACTCTCCAAATATATCTCCTCATTTGTTTAATCTGTGATGCAACCACTTTGATTCCTTCTTTAATCTTTAATCTTTAATCTTTTTATGCTGCTTTATGTTGGATGCTGGCAAAGTTGTAGGCCAGATGCTGCTTTACCCATATTAAATTTTGTCAATGCTTTCTCTTTTTAACAATGTGATTATGGATCTCTCTGTTTCATGTATACACTGTAGGCTAATTATCTTTCAGCTGCTGTACAACTTGACTGATTTTTCCAATAATTCGCGGTTGTTGCCTGGAATTTCCTTAACCCTTGATCCATTCTTGTATATCTTGAAAGATGGAAGAGATGTTACACTTTCTGATTTTGTTAAGTAAGGATGGTCTTCTACCTCAACCTGAAATCATTCAGGACAAACCACATAAATTGTCATCAAATTAACAGTTTCGTAATGATTATTAGCAATGGAAAGACCAAAAATGCTGAACTTTCGGGATATTTAAGGCCATAATTAGCGGTTAATAACCATATTCCTTATCACAGACTCTTGCTTTTTAGTTTGTTTTTTTTTTTCTTTTTTACTTTTTATCATAGAGAATCATTGTGATTAATAATGATATGCTAATTCTTGTACATAATTGTCTAGACTCTAGAGGGAAAGTTTTAAAAAGATTTAAATTTAAAACAGTTCAGTCTCTAGCAAAGATCGTTAGTAGGAGATTAGCATTTAATCTTTGCTGGCAAACAAACCTTGAGAAAGTTGACAGATGGGAATCTCTTGCAGACTTGTTCCATTAGCTGCAAAACTTGCTCATGATTCTCTTTCTTACAAAAAAGCACCACAGACATTCCTGTCAAATGTTCAATTACACATAAAACAAGGTTAATTTTTCTGCTTTCAAATATGAGAAAAGCTCTCTACATCCATAACACAGTAACGTAAAAACAAATTACTAGACTTACCAGGCGAAGTTATAAAGTATCTAAAACGTTCATTGCTTGATATGAACACTAAATTAGAACCAAATTTCATGTCCTTGATGTCTTCACCGCGTTGTTTCATTAGCTGAATCTTGGCCTCAAATAAGGCTCTACCCACCTCCTCATCTGCTGGACTTTCTCTTAGCAGCATCTCATAATCTTGAATTGAAGCTTCCCATCTTTCAAGCTATTATACAAAATACAAAAATGAAGTCAAATAAACGATTGGTGAAGCAACAAAACGGACAGCAACTACTTTTAAAGACTATCAAAGGCTTACCCTGGCATTGCAATGAGCCCTTCTTAGCCTGGCTTTGCTATAGTTAGGCTGCAACCTAAGAGCTTCGGTGCAGTCTTCCACAGCCTTTTCGAATTGGTCAAGCTTGGATCGACAAGCTGCTCGATTACATAGTAAGATTGAGTTATAAGGGTCATGTTCTAGCCCTTCACTGTATGCAATACAAGCCTCAGAGAATTTTGCTGCCTTGTATAGCAGGTTCCCACTCAATCTTGCTGATGCTACTGCTCTGGCAGCTTTGACCACTGTGCTGACCTCTCTGTTGCTTGGGTCGAGACTAGCTGCTTGCTGAGCTGCAGCTATAGCATCTTCAAACCTGTCAACCAACAATTGGTTATCTAATTTCAGCAAAAGAAAAACGAAAATCCTTTGACTTCTCATTTCACTGTTAGTATCATGATGAAAAAGAATAAGGTCCACAAGAACAAACAATTTCCTTTGCCAACATCAAACAGTAAAAATTACGAGAATCAAAAGTACTGTTCTCTCTAATGATTGCAATTGCAACGAAGACATTCAAATTCAACATCTATGTATCAGAATCAATTGAAATTAAACCAAACAAAATACTTTTACCAACCTGCCTGCAGCCATGTAGACCTGTGCCCCAATCATTAAGAGATGAGTAGTAGTAGCCAGGCCAAAGCACTTAGTGCAAGATTCAATACTAAAAGTTGGCCCCCTCCGGTAAGCTCTGTAGGCCTCATCATGTCTGTGCAATCTCAGTAAGGCCTCAGCTTGCATGGCATAGACCTATAAATTCAATGAACAGGAAGTAACTAAGCAGGAGCTTAAGGATTCACTAAATATATAACAACTAGGCCAAAAGTGCTAACCTGTGGAGATGCATCACCACCTGAGGAAATTGCACGGTCAGTCTCCTTTAGCAGAAAATTCCATTCCTTTGATTTTCGAGCTACGATACACCGGTTCAAGTGCTTTTGAGAGGCTTGAGCTTGAGCAATGTCTTCAGAGTCGGCATGGAAACCTGATTGCTTGTAGTGATACAATGCTTTCTCTGCTTCTCCTAATCTGTTGAAATAGAATCATTTTCTGTTCAATATCCAGACCTTCTCAGCATTTAAATAATTATGGAAAATACTTCTCCTCTGTTGTGTAAAGTACCTGACATAAAGTGTTGCCAAACGGTGATGTGCTCTTTGATAAGAAGGATCAAGCCTAATAGCTTCTTTGCACTCAGCAACAGCTTCCATTAGACGGCCTAATCCTATCAAAGCAGCACCCCTATTGCTCCGATATGTTGCCTTACTCGAATTGAGAGCGATAGCTCGATCATAAAAAGCTAAGGCCTCTTCAAACCTTCCCTTCCTGTACTTCTCATTTCCCATATTTTTCAAAACCTCAGAATCCATTTTACTCGTCGGACTTTGACTTTGTCGAAACTCACAGCTAGATTGCCTCACAATGTTGCCCATAACACCATTACCACCAAGTTTACTATGGCTATTAATGGTTCTAGGAGTAGAGTTTGCTTCTTGACCATTCTTGTTAAGGTAATCTAGAGTCTTTGCAGTAGCATGAGGACTATTATTACCTGATAAATTGCCATTTCCAAGCTGCCTTAAGTTGCCCAATTCACCTAATAGCATCACATTACTCGAAGTAGCTCCAACGAGAGCTTTAACATCCTTGGACTGAGGATGATGATGATTAGTTGCAACAATCATACTTAGCTCTCTGGAATCACTTGTGGAGGCTCTTCTTAGCTTAGCCTCATTGGACTGTGACTTTTTTACTCTGCTCGAACTAGAGGATGATATTGAGCACCTTGCAGCAGCATCAACAGATTTTCTACCTTCATTCTTCTGATGGTGATGAGGCCTTGTAAGAACTGCCAAACTATGTCTTCTGATGTGTTTTTGGCCTTCTTCAGGTAATGGTTTAGCAGGACTGTTAGTGTCAAGAATTGCAGCTTCAGATTTGCTTTTATAGACAGTAGTCTTTTTTGAATTGTCAAAACCCTTCAAGCTATCGATGCTATTATCTGTAGGCAATGAATATACCGATGTTTTTCGTTGCCTAGTGCTCCAGCGATGGAAAATTCCTCCCATTAGACCACAACCCAGTTGGTGGTGATCCATGGGATAATTAGCCATTTCTGCCATTTTTCAGTACGGTCCTCTCTGTTTAGATGATGCTTTATAAAACACAGGAATTAATTAAAAACCTTAAACAAAGAATGCTACCAGTCTAAGCATGATGCATGAAAAACTTTAAAAAAACAAACAAACAAACAAACAAAAACGCATTAAATATAATACAAAGAATTGAGGAATGTGGAAGGAACTGTAGAAAAGAGAAAAAAATGAATGGCTTGAACATGAAGGGTTCAATGCAATAGGGCAACCTTATAGAAGATTGTATATATATATATATATAAATAAAGCCCTAAGCTCCAAGAGTGGCTTCCAAGAAACTGGCTTTATCATCTTTTTGAGTATTGAGAATTGGGTTGGGGGTCTTCAAAAGAAGAAAATTTAGTGTACAGAAAAAGGGAACATTCTGTTCACAAAAATACAAGTTTTTCTTTTTTGTTTTAAAAAATGACTGCTCATTCTCATTAATTAATAGCCACATGACATATACAAAAACAAAAAGGGAACTGTTGATAATTGACACATTCAAAAATTTCAGCTTAAATATTCAAGAAAGTGCTTTAATGGTTATGAATATATTAGACCTCTCTACGCATCCTCTTGGTCCCATGCATGTCGAATAGGACACATAGGCTGTGTGTACCATGAAATTATCATGGCCAATGTGATATATGGCAATTTCTTTTCCCTTTTGTTCGTTAAACACATATGATTAATTTCCTTATACATAACATGCTAGTGCCTTCTTTTCAAAGACTTATTATCTTAGCCCCTTATTTATTTGTTGCAATTATTGGACTTTCTTCTTCACATATATTACCACATGCATGAACTCAAATAAAAAGATATTCTTTTGTTAATCAAGATTTGATTCTTAAGCCATATAAATACATATTTATATTATTCTGGTACGCTGCCTATACATATAAATACAAATAAAATTCTCTAGACAAATGCACTTACATAAAAGAAAAAGGGCTATAATTAAGATCACCTAACCATTGATATTAAATGAAAAGAAAGATTATTTCATCAAGTTTCTTCCAATTTCATGTTAAGTCTCTCTCCATGGACACTGGGGCTTATTTTATTCAATCTGGCTTGAGATAACGTCTTCAGTTTCAAAACATAACAATGGGTAGAAGGTTGATTGGTTAGTAACTTACAAAAGTAGGACTCTTTTGACTAAAATATAAAACATTGTAAAGAGGCCTAATAATAAAAGAAGATCAATAACAAAAGATTTGTCTTTGCGCGCATCATTCCTGGTTGATTAAGTTGCATATTAGCTGTCCCTTCTCATTCATGGTTGAGAATCCCACACGTTTTGGTCTTGATTTCAAGTTTTCATTACTTTCAGAAACGGCAAATCAATTCATGATGGTCCAATTGGCCACAATTATATTCATTCCAATTCCCTATAAGAGGACCAGAAATCCGATTAATATAGTAGCTGGTAACAACTGCTTTTCCTGGCATGCATTACCTTACCTGAACAGAATCAAAAACTTGGGTACATTTGATTGGTGTCTAATCTTTATTTCTTATCCAACTAAAAAATTAATTACAATATCTAAAAAATATATAATATTCGTTAGTCTATTAGTTGAATATCAGGAGTTTAATTCTTGACAATTTTGCGTCCTTTCAAAATATTTGTGAAGCATAAAAACAAAGGAAATTTCTAAAGATTAAATTTTGGTTTTCAATAGTGATCTGGAGAGATGGCAGCAAAGTATACTTCTCTTTTTTCTTTCCTCTAATCCTCTCTTATTTCCCTTTTTTAGTCTTTTCGATTTTGGAGTTGGTCGCTGTTTTTAGTTGTTTTCTTTATGTACTAATGATAGTCACTAGAACTATATAGTTCTGCACAAAAGAAAACAAAACTCGAAGAAAGGAGGAGACCATGTGTCTCCTGCTTGACCAAAAACATCGCCACTGCCACCAGTCCAGTCGGTGCCGGCTAATAAGTCATACTTGACGGCATTGGAGGGCACTGTATAAACAAGAATTTATGTTCAATTTTACGTATGAAAGAGTTGAAATTTTGAAATTATAAAGGGAAAGAAATACTGTAAAGAAAAAGGTAAAAATGAATGACTATCTAATAAATAGGTCAGCAAAGAAGCAAGAATAAATAAATGAATGTCACCTGATGTTATGACTTATGAAGAAGAGTTTAATGCTGCAGTTCTTTTTCTTAAATGCATAGTAAAAGAGTTGACAAAGTGAAATCACAGAATTATTATAGTTTATGGCATGTCAACTTATATGTTATAATCCAATCATGCGATTAATTTGAAACTTAATCACTTAACCTTGATTAGATCGATTTGAAAAAGCGATCACAAACCCTTGATTGGAGCAAGTTAAAAAGGTCAACTAAATCACAAAACTATCAGAATTCATAATCCAATTCTTGAACATCTCATTATGGGTATTGGACATCGCTAGCCGGTTCGTTTACCCTGCAAAGAATTTCATGCAGAAGGTACTAAACCCCACTCACCATGTGTTCTGCCCTTCCATTTACATTGGTGAATTCAATTCATACTCGCCGACAAAAAGGGAAATTTCCTTGATTCCCTCATTCTGCTTTTTTAGCTGCTGATGAAGGTAGAGATAGAAAGGGATGGAAACCCAAGTGACAGTGGCAAAAAGATTGTACAAAATCTCAAATCCAAAATTTTATGTCCTGCCCATGATCTTACACTAGATAGTCAAAGTTCACAACTCAGAAGGGAAATAGACCACTCCTATTAAAAGATGATAAATTCTTTTGTACGTACCCTCCATTGTCTCTACATATTTAACATTTTGAACTGCAAATAGGTCACCATATTACACAAAAATAAGAAAGATCTCGGTAAAATCCATTTTTCGTTATCATTACTTATAATTTTTTAGCTGGTGTCGCGTTGGTAGATCACAACTGTTGTCGTTAATATTTGAGTCCCATATGTAAAACCTGCTATGCTAATTACATTTACCAAATACAGATAAAGAGATTTAAACTTGGGTATTTCCTCTTTACACCCATTATAAAGATGGGGGCTTTTTGCTGCCACTTGGGTTGGTGGTCCCTTTCTACAATTTGAGCAAATAAATTCTTTGCCCACCCCTATAGATTGTAGATATATCTAATGTGTTTAAGACCCAATCTTGTTGCCTACTGCAAGAAATTAAAAAAAACCAAGTGATTCATTTCAATTCAATTAGTGAATCGTAGTACTTAAGCATCCCTTAATGGAGCTATTAAATCATTGTTTACATCATTTTCTTCAAATTCAACTGATTTATGTTTCCTTATAAGCATCCATTGGTATCATCAGAACTCATAGGAAGAATTCGAATAGTCCTTATAAACCAACATATACATGACAATTTCCATATCTGACGATTTATTTAATCTGAGGGTCAATCGAGCTGCAAGCCCTGAGGAGTAATTTAAGGTAAAAAGTGGGCATGTATATTTTTTTTAATAAAAAGAAAGTGTTTATTTTTTTAATCCTATTCTACAATATCACTTTCTTTCTTTTTCTTTTTTTTCTTTTTTTTTTAAAGCTAGGATGCAGCTATAGATATGAGATTTTAGACTCTCCGAGAGAAATATAAAATCCCATACTGCAATCATTCTTGTTGAGATAACCGAAATCAAAGGCCAGTAGATCGTTTAATTGTTTACTTTTTCATGCATCAGAAATGTTAATTAATGAGTTCCTCCGTCTGCCGGAAGCTTCTCCATGTGTGAAATTAAGGTGGATATATAAGTACAGTAAGGTCCACTAGCTAACTGGGGTGCAGAATTTCTCCTTAGGGAAAATTAGAATAGAAAAAAGAGGGGAATAAAAAGAACAGTATCCAAGTAAATGCGATAATGCAAGCCAGTAATGACAAGAGTGGGGCATTACACTTGAGAAAAGTAATCATGACAAGACATACTAAAATCTGAGAGAAGATAATGTAAGTAAATTAAGGGATGAGTGAGGACCCAACTTTGCTGGGATGCCTTTCAACTTTCCTTTTTTCCCCTTGCAAGGATGGCCTTTTCCATCAATTTTAAGCCATTAGCATATATATCAGATGGTATATTAATTGCAGATTTGCAGTGCCGGCGGATACTTAGTTAAAGGTTTTTTGCATCTCTAGTCGGCAATATAAATAATATTACAGCATCAAAGATATATACAGACAAACAAAATCTTGTCATGAAAAAGTGCTAAATCGTCCACTTCTTATAATAATTGCTCTAAAATGTGCAGTCTTGTAACCCCACCATGTAGAATACACCGTCTGGTTAGCAACACTAATCTGTTGATAGGGATTTAGTCTTAGTTTTCAAGAATTATTATAGACACTCAATCTTGTAATATTTTAAATAAAAAAACTCACTACAATTTCTCACTTATGGATGAAAAGGAAAATTTAAGCAATGATACATGGCTTTCTCGTTTTCGATTTTTAACCTAAATATAAGAGAACATTAGCTTTATTTTACGTATCTATCTGTCAATTTGTTTACCTAAATAAACAAACCTTATTAAGCTCACTTTATGTTTATTTTATGCATTTAAATTAACTTAATTATAAAAAATTCCATTGTTTTCATCTTTTCTTGAATTAAATAAATTTTATTTATTTTAAATATAATTTTCAGTTACCAATGACCAATATTTCAATTTAACACTATAAAATACTAAATTGGTGTTTAAAATAAATAATAAATTGAGAAATAATTGTAAAATTTCTGGTTAAGTAATTCAAATAAAATACGATAAGTTGTATCATTCTTATCCTACTTTTTTTTACCTTTTTCTCCCATACAACCTCATTTTATTAATTCAAAGTAAAATAAAGGATCAGTTAAACAAGGTGTTTTATTTATATTGCTTAATCAGTAACTTTATTACCATTTTCAATTTGTTATTTATCTCTGGCTCAACCGAGTATTTTATACAACTAAAATTAAAATATTGGTAACTGAAAATTATTTGAAAATAAAAGTTACAACATACAACTAAAATAAATAGGGTTGCTATGTGGATTTCTTTTGAAAATTAAGTCAAGCACAAGTGCTAAATTGAGAAGTAAAATTGTGGCTACAAGGCAAATGGTTCGTAATCAAGAAAGAGGAAAAGAAAAGAAAAGAAAAACAATAATAATAAAGAAGCAAATACATGTAAACCCAACAGGTACATGCACATGGGCATAGCAAAAATACTATGTGATTGCATGGGACTTGGTGTCAATTATTTTTCTGCATGTGTGTGCTTCGAGTAAATGTAGTATTGGTAATTTCCATGTAGCAATCATAATCCACAACAGTTATACATCAAATCCTTTAATTTGTATGTTATTTAGAAGTTGAATCGGTAATAATAACTGCTAGTAGTTTTGTAATGGAAGGAAGGAGTGCTTCCTTTGCACGTTGAAAATCCCGAAAGGAGGTAACAGTAGGATTGGGATACAAGGGTTGAAAGAGGGTCTGGAAAGTGTAGCAGCACATGACATGAGCTTAGATTTCATCGCAAAAAGGCTTGGGATTCAAGTTCAAGGCTTAAAGAGAGGAGGAAGGAAACGAAAGGAAATGGATGCGTAGAGGGAATGGAAAGGGCTGCACTGCACGTGCATTTTACGTAAAGGAAAACATGTGGTCACGTGATCCAACGACCTTGAAACCTACCCAACCTTCAGGAGTACGCATTGGTTTTTTGCTTCACTTCGGGATCTGCCTCAACAAGACATTCTGACTTACTCTCACTTCCCTCCATGCATATATAATTCCTTAAATTCTGGTTAATCATAACTTATCTGGACAATTAAACCAGTAATCAGTTAACATTATCCTTTGCGACCTCTTACAGAAAATGAATCTGCTAGCATCAGAATCAGGATAGGTGAACTATAATAACTTTGCCAGCACATGGTCCACTTGCTGCGATCCCAGGACAAAGCTTTGCTCATCTAACCAGGGAGGTCGTTATCCTCTTAATCACATTCTGATGTTTCTGCATGTGACTTGAGCATCGTACTCAAACAGCTCGACCCTGAAAGGATAACTTATAAAAGAAGTGTCTAAATTGATCAATAATTCTGCAGAATCTTTAATTATTTACTTGTCTGATACTAGACTACGCAGGGATAGTAAGATATAAGCAAAATCTTACAACAAACTCTTGGAACAAGGCCAAGTAACTTGTGAATGAATGTGCAGATTTCATAATTCACAAAATAGAGCCAATACTTGCATGCAGTAGTATTCATACGAAAGGCGAAAGCACAATGAAGGAAATGACTACTGGATAAAAAGTTTCCGACACATATGATATAATCCACTCGTGTGATGTGGCTACTTTACCATGTTGTACCTGTCTCATGTGTTCAAGGAGAGATTGATTAGATAATGAAGGGTAGTGCTGTAACCTGTAGTCCCTTATTCCATTCTGTTTTGCCTACTTCTCATACAACGAAAATTCTATAGATATTCCATGCTTGGCCTGTCCACTAATGAACTCCACAAAAAGGACACTGTGGGACAAGGAACTTCATAAATCAGGACGAACCCAAACATGTATTCAATTCACAACTTTTGGGATCAATCTACAGTGGTAAGATGGTCCAAGCAGAGAAGCAACTCTATACATTTTTAATAAAACTTCCACTAACCAACTGATGATCAATATCGCTTAGAAAGAAAGGAATAATTGGAGTTAGCCTCTAAAATAGCACATTTTATTAAAAAGTAAAAATACGGATAATTAGGTGCAGATTATGACGCAATTATTCCAAATGTTAAATAAATTCTGTCATTTGGCTGAAACAGAATCTTCAGCAAGGGAAGCACTATACTTTCCTCTTTCTCTTTGGAACAGATTTTTACCTTGTGGATTGAAGAGATTTGCATTATATTTTAACTAGCATGATACACAAGGCCTACCGCTGATTCTTGTGCTAATACGGAATTAGGCAATTGTTAGTTTCAGAATTGTCCTACAGTCCCATTATCGAAAGTGACAAACATTAAAGATACATGCAACAGACAGATTGTGTAGTTATAATGACTCAGTGTCACTATTATACTTTCAGACGAAGCAGTCACATACTTGATACTATAATATGCTATACAAGATGGAATGGGCAATTCATTATTTTTACAACGAGACTACTGATAGATTCAATAACAAAGTGGAAAAATAGCCTTATGAAGGATTTTCAGATTTCAGGAAACACATTTTATTTGAGATTTCAGAAAACAGGTCCATGAAGATTTTGTCGAATACACTACATCTTGGTAAAAGGATGCAGTATTGCTTCCAAAAGAAACTTCGCAGGAATAATACCCAAGTGCTTGCAACATGCAAAGTATTTAGCTCTACCTTAGAGGCAAACATGCTGTTCAGGTTCATTCTGACACTAACAACCAACAAAACGTAGCAGACAAAATGGAACATCTATTTTGCTTCAAGCGATGGGAATCAGAAGCAGGGGTGATGATCACTAACCGAAAGCAACAAATTGAAATTTTGTTGTGCTGATTCTTACGAAGACCAGCTCATGGGCCTCTTAGACCTGAATGCAAAAACTAAGGTTGCAGTAATGTACGCTTGTAAGCTAATTCAGAAATGTATCTAGAATACAACAAGCTGATTAAGATTAGCAAACCTGTTAAAGATGCTAAAAACCAAGAGAAGATTCGGCAAAACCATACAGAAATCAAGGATCAGAATAAAGCTTTCGTGGGTAACTAGCAGAACCAGCTTCCGCAAGCTGAAAAATGAACTCATAGTTCTATTTGGTAGCATCCATAAAATTTTGAGAAGACATGAGCAAGAATATCAAGGAGCTTTACAGTTCAAGTACAGCGATTATATCTCAGTACATTAAGGGTAAAGCCTTCATTCCTCTAACCAGTTTCACAAGAGAAAAAGAAGAAAAGAAGTTTCAAACATTAAGTTTGAGTCACTTCTGGACTAACAGCCGCCCCTGTAATAGTGGTGAATGTGTGCGTAATGCTTCAAAGCCCCTTTTGTACCTAGACATTGCCTGCTAAGGAAGAAAAGGAACCCAGTAATCTGAACTACATTTACACTCCAAATTCGTTTTCAAGGACTTCAGGGATGAACTCATAAACACAGGGTCAAAATTTTGGCCTGAAAAGGGATATTTAGAACTCCCTTTACTCCACTTCATCTTTTAATTAACAATTGGGAATTTTTACTTCCTAAAGTTATTGAAAGACTATTTTCATGTTCGAATTGCTTTGTCAAGGAGGCTGAGCTGAGCCAAGACTGACGTGACTCACTAGACTATTTTCCCAGGTTCAGGAATTACCTAAACTTTTCCTTTCTCTTATTAAGGTAATTAATTCGGTTAGTGGATTAAAATCAAATGTAAGCTCTCACAATATGGTGGATTTCTCCTAGATTTTGACAATACTAATAATATCAAATATCTGCAACATATCTTGTTTTACGAAATTTAACTAAATAAACTCCGTTTGCCTTGATAAACATCGCATTACATATCACCAAGATGCATTCAAATTTCATAAACTATTTTCTAAATTCCCTCATCCTAGAAACCGTAGCCAAGAGTGAAATACGAGCAAAACCGATAAATATCCGAATATGCAAAAGGATTTGGCAGCCATTTAGTTAGAATAGTAATTACAACATCTTGATTGTAGCTTTTCCATTCTATGCTAAAAAGAACCTAGAAAACCACTGGCATTAGAGACATTACATTTTCCAGGACATCTAAACAAGACCACATGCATGCTAAGTTATAAAGTGTTGAAGAGCGATCTCAAAGTCGAACAGTTCATAACCAACAGTTATGGACCAGCAGTCAAGGCTTCAGGACTAGTCAACATCACTGGCCAGAAAATCAGAGATTAGGAGCAACCTTTCTTCCCTAAGGAAGAAATGTCACTTCTACCAATCTCATATAGGAAGAAGAACGTTGACATAGAGCTTAGGGGTCAATAGCATAGCAATAAGACAGTTAAACTCAATATATATATATATATATATATATATATATATCAGTCATACATTCCTTGTAATCTAAGAATTTACAATATACACAATTTATCACAGATAAGCAATAATAATTTTCACATGGTATCAGAGCAGGAATAATCCTGTCATCATTTACCCAACAAAACAATCAACCACTCTTTCATCATGGCTTCCAACGACCTCATAAAATTAACCAATATTGTGTTAAAGGGCAACCAAAATTACTTCGAATGGTCGAGGGCTATCTATATCAGCCTCAGTGGCAGAAAAAAGCTCGAGTTCATCATGGGAACCCGAAGCAAACCTCAAATAATCAACCCAAATCAACCATCAAAGGAGGAAATTGAAGCAATCGAAGATTGGCAGACGACTGACCACTTGGTCATGTCCCTTCTAACCAACACGATGGAGCCTCAGATTGCCAGATTGTGCATGTTACTAGCATCATCACAGGCAGTATGGGAGAAAATGAGAAATCTCTACGGACAGGAGCAAAACTTCGCCCATATTTTCAATTTAAAGCAAGAGCTAGCACAGATCAAACAAGGAACTAAGTCCAGCACAAGTTATGCAACCGAAGTGCTAACTCGATGGGAGGAACTTCATCCCGCCTACAACTGATCCAGAAGAAACAAGAAAATGAACAGAGCAAGATTTAGTTTTTACTTACCTGGGCGGGCTTGATTCGAGCTACGAAGCATTACGGTCTCAAATCCTATTGTCCAGCAACTTACCCAGACTCGATGCCATCAGAGCCCTCATACAACAAGAGGAAACTAAACGCATCACCA
Source organism: Ricinus communis (assembly GCF_019578655.1). NCBI lineage: Eukaryota > Viridiplantae > Streptophyta > Magnoliopsida > Malpighiales > Euphorbiaceae > Ricinus > Ricinus communis. The sequence continues at coordinate 6,007,199 of NC_063257.1, read as the reverse complement.
TGGGGACAGTAAGCAGCCAAGAAGTCGACAACCGAGCCTTTGCCTCGCTCTTCTCGCACTCACGAGAGTCGGTCCGAGAGAGGGGAGCACCTCGACTGGCATCTTCACCCTCACCTTCGGCCGACCCTCAACAGAGCTGAACGAAGGAGAAGCGGAGGAAGGCAAGAGCGAGAAAGGGAAGGGAGAAAGCGGTTCGGCGGCTTGTGAATCCTAAACACATATAACGCTAATGGTTATAGTGTGGGTGGTGAGTCGGGTAGGGATGTGTTTGTCGGGTCGGATGTGTTTAAATCGACCCGACCTGAAGTTACCAACCCAACCCGGCTAGTATGGAACTACCCGACTCGGCAGCACATACCCAGCCCAACCCATTTAGACCAACCTGGCTCAACCCAGCAGCACCGACCCGGCCCAGCCTATTTGGACCAACCCGGCCCGACCCGGTCTAAACAACCCGACCCGGTTTGACTCCATTAATTGGACTGATCTGAATCCAACAGAAAAATTCCAAATCTCCGAGCTTATATCTCAGCTTCAGTCCATTATTCAGCCAGCTCGAGGGTCAGGTTTGGTATCTCAACCTCTTATAAATTCTTTCAATAACGCATCTAATTGGATAGTTGATTTCGGAGCCACGGATCACATGACGTGGGATGTCACCAAATTACATAATTTTATGACCACTCCTTCCAGTTATGTGACCGTTGCCAATGGGCATCAAGCTAAAATCTCTGGTTTTGGCTCATTAAAATTATTACATACTGATATCCACAATGTTCTTCACCTACCGGAGTTTCAATCCAATCTTTTATCTGTTGGTAAGATTACTAGCACTTTGAATTGCAATGATATTTTCTCACCATTTGTAGTCGTGTTTCAGGATCGAGTCACAGGGACGACGATTGGTAAAGGCCGCCTTGAGAATGGCCTATATTATCTCAATAACTCTCAAACCAAGTGTTTAGTATCCAACAATTCTGTCCGCCAAGACATTTTGCTCCACCAGCGGTTTGGGTATCCGTCCGATAGAGTCCTAAACTAGCTTTTTTGTCTCAATATGAACACTCACTCTTATGAAATTTGCAAACTTGCTAAACATACTAGATTGCCTTTCTCTGTGTCTTCTACAACATCAGAAAATATGTTTGATTTAATTCATTCTGACATTTGGGGACCTGCCCCCGTTCTATCCTATAATCACTTTCGTTATTTTGTCATATTTATTGATGACTACTCTCGCACCACCTAGGTCTATTTGTTAAAAGGCAAAAATGAAGTTTTTTCATGCTTTCAAAATTTCTTCCATTTTATTCAAAATCAGTATAATGCCAAAATTAAAATTTTTCGGTCAGACAATAGAACTGAATACATAAATAAAAAATTTTCCGAATTTTTCTCCTCCACAGGAATTTTGCGTCAAATTACATGCATTTATACTCTCGAACAAAATGGAGTCTCTAAACGGAAAAACTGTCATCTTCTTGAAGTCACCAGATCCATTCTTTTTCAAAATAATGTCCCTCATATGTTTTGGGATGCCCTTCTGACTGCTGTGTACCTCATCAATCGTCTGCCTAGCTCCAAGTTAAAAAACCTTAGTCCTTTCGAAATTCTCAAAGGCAGAAAAATAGAATTAGGACACATTCGAGTCTTTGGGTGCATGGGCTTTGTCCACGTTAGAAGTGCTCATAAACTTGACCAGAGTTATGTAAAAACTATTCTTCTTGGGTATTCCTCTGAAAAAAATGGATATAAATGCTACGACCCTTCCTCGCACAATACCTATCTTTCTAGGGATGTGTCCTTTGATGAATGTACCCCTTATTTACGAATACCTCCCCATCTGCTTCTGAGTCATCCACTTTGTTATTTCCTAATAACACTTCCCTCTTTCTTGGACAAAGAGCCGCCTCGCACCGCTAACTTCTTGGGGGAGTCAATATCCTTCCCGAGGCAACTCCTTTAGGGGGAGACGATGAGTCCCAGGTTGAAGCAATTGCCACGAGAAGATCATCCTGACTTACTCGTCCCCCTGTCAGACTAAAGGACTATGTGTCCTACCAGGTATTGTATCCCATTCAACATTTTGTTAGTTATCACACTGTATCCCATTCATATAAAACCTATCTAAGCAATCTCGCCACTCACACTGAGCCATCTTCCTTCTATGAAGCTAACACCAATTATAACTGGTGTAAGGCTATGGAGGAAGAACTTCAGGCTCTTGAAAAAAATGCCACCTGGGAATTAGTATCTCGTCCGCAAAATAAGAAACTTGTTGGGTGTAAATGGGTGTACAAAATTAAATATAAGCATGATGGAACGAGTGAACGATATAAGGCTAGATTAGTAGTAAAAGGGTTCACCTAAACATATAGGATGGACTATCAGGAAACCTTTGCCCTAGTAGCCAAAATGAGCACTGTTCCCATTTTATTATCTATTGCTGTTAACTCGGGATGGAACTTATTTCAAATGGACGTCAAAAACGCCTTTCTCCAAGGATCCCTCGAAGAAGAAGTCTACATGACTTTGCCTCCAGGGTACAAGCCCTCAGCTGACTAATCCTTGGTATGTAAATTAGAAAAGGCTATCTACGGATTGAAGCAATCCCCGAGAGCATGGTATGCCAAGCTAAGCCACTTCCTCTTAAGAATTAATTATGTTAAATGTGCTTTCCATTCCTCTATGTTTGTCAAACGCAATCACACATGCACTGTCATTGTCCTTGTATATGTTGATGACATCATCATAACAGGTAACAATAATAAAGAAATTGAATGAGTCAAACAAAAACTAAAAAGGGAATTTGATATTAAAGATCTCGGTCAGCTATCTTACTTCCTTGGAACAGAAATAGCCAAATCTCATAAAGGTCTGTTTCTATCCCAAAGAAAATATGTTGTGGACCTTTTAAAGAAAACAGGAAAAATAGGAGCTAAACCTATAGATTCTCCAATGGAAACTAAAACCAAACTTAACCTAGAAGATGGTGAGCCTTTAGATAATATAGGGCACTATCAGCGTTTAGTAGGAAAACTAATTTATCTTACTGTCACAAGACCTGATATCACCTATGCAGCGAGCATGATAAGTCAGTTCATGCATGCTCCTCGCACTAGTCATTTGGATGCTATCAATAGGATTCTTAGGTATCTCAAAGGCTCCCCTGGTCAAGGTATTTTAATGAAAAACAATAATGCAAATAATATTGTTGGTTTTTCTGATGCAGATTGGGCTGAAAGCTGTGACAGAAAATCAACCTCTGGATTCTGTACCTTTATAGGAGGTTACCTAATCCAGCGCAGAAGCAGAGTACAGAGCAATAGCGTCTACTGCCAGCGAGCTAATATGGATCAAACAAGTTCTCGGAGACATGGGAATTGAATGCAAAGGACCAATGAAAATGCACTGTGACAATCAAGCAGCAAGACATATTGCTTCAAACCTAGTTTTCCATGAACGTACCAAGCACATCGAAGTAGACTGCCATTTCATAAAGGAAAAAGTCCAATCTAGTGAAATCGAAACTCCATTCATCAGAAGCCATGAACAGCTAGTAGACATTCTCACAAAGGCCCTAAATAAAACTCATCATCAACATATTCTTATCAAGATGGGATCGATCAACCTATTTGAACCCAATTTGAGGGGGAGTGTTGAAGAGCGATCTCAAAGTCAAACAGTTCATAACCAACAGTTATGGACCAGCAGTCAAGGCCTCAGGACTAGTCAACATCACTGGCCAGAAAATCAGAGATTAGGAGCAACCTTTCTTCCCTAAGGAAGAAATGTCACTTCTACCAATCTCATATAGGAAGAAGAACGTTGACATAGAGCTTAGGGGTCAATAGCATAACAATAAGACCGTTAAACTCAATATGTATATATCATAGTCATACATTCCTTGTAATCTAAGAATTTACAATATCCACAATTCATCACAGATAAGCAACAATAATTTTCACATAAAGCTCAATACGTTGTTTACATAACTAACATTTAGCTTTATTTATACCACAAAGTATTCCACATAGACTTGGAAATCCTGCCAATCACATAGCAACTTCCTGGAAATTTATTCTAAGTCTTCCTTTCACTACTATATTTTCGGCAAGTGGTATACCTAGACTAAATCAAAATTTCAAAAGAAGAATTTATTCAATTCCTTGACCTCAACGGTGATTCAATCGATGACACAATCCTAGTTGAAATCACTCAGCTTTTCGAACTCATTTTTCTTGATTTGGTCCTCTAATCTGCTATCTGCCATTTTCTCTTTGGAGATTGGCCTCCTAACAAATCTTAACACCTCCAGCGTAGGATGTATGCATATTTTACTTCAAATGTACTATGCTTCCGCACCGGATACATTTCTCATAACAAAACTTTTAAAAAACTTTCGGACAAGTTTCTGAAACTTCAAAGAATAATTTTTTATTAATTGTTAAATATTTGAGAAATTTTTTTAAAGAATTCTTTTTCTATTTAGAGAAAATTTTCAATCTTGTCTTATTTATATGTCTTCCAATTTAGTAATAAATCTTTTATATTTAATTAGATTTCCTACTTTAAAATTTTAATTTTTTGTATTTATAGATTATTCTTAAATTTTAATATTTTAGCATTTTTTAAATAGTTATTATTTATTTAAATTTTATTTTAAAAATTAATATGCTTATGAGTATCTGACTTATTAGATATTTTCTTTTATTTTAATAAAATATTGATATTAAATTTTTAATATATATTTATATATATTCCTAGCAATTCATTTATTAATTTTTTTAAAAGAATATTATATTCCCATATGATATTGTGTTGTGTTATGTTTTCGTCCAACTTAGCCTTATGTATTGCTGATAATCATATTTGGATGGCTCAATCCCCGCTTCTTAAGCTAAATTCCCTAAGGTGACGCGGTTGCATCTCCATGACAATCGATATCCTTCACCCATTTCTCTGGAATTGGTAAATTTAAGTAAATAATTATCAAATTTTTGAAAATAAATATTTCATCGGTATTATTTCAAAATTTGAGATAGCATCTGATATGGCAAGTGTTCTAAAAATACTTTTGTCAGATTAGCAGAATCAAAATTTAGTAATTAAAAAAATAAAAGGAAATTGAGAGTGCAAAGCCATGATACATAGCAAAGTCGCATACTCAAAGTGCTCTCTGTAGTTCAGCCCTCCACCCCCTATTAACTTTATCAATGAATTCTTCGACTCTCCTCCTAAATTCAACATCATCTTCTTCATTGTTATAATTCTTCTCTTTATTCTCGTAACTTCGTTTCTCTTGGCAAATGGGTGCTTGTGTTTCTGCGGGATTTGATTGTTTGCTTAAATCAACACTTACCATTTCATTTACATCAAGCTGATGCATAATGGGTGTTGAATGTTTTGCATTACTACATGCATTGCTAACTCTTGAAAGAGGAACTTGACTTTCTTCATCATAAATGGAGCCAGAACTCGAACCAATGAGGATGATGACTATGATCATCAAATTGCAAAAACAGAAGATGTAAAGAGGGTTGGAAGCAAGCTGAGCGATCAATTGCAATGTAGAGACAAACATTTCTGTGAAAAGGAGAGAAGTGTGGCAGACTTGTTGTATTGGCAGAGCAGAAACTCCAGAGCCTTTTTAAAGGCCTTATGAAGAAGGAGAGAAGTGTGGAGATGAAGCTTCTTTTTATTTTATTTTAAGGACTAGTGTCTAGTATAATGTAAAGTGTATTATAAAAGCTAATGAGAAATGATGTATTATTATAATGAATTTTTTTTATAGAGTTAATTTCTCATGCAACAAATTTTTTTTTAAAAATATGAGATTTTAAATAACGAATTTAAAAATATTATTAATTTTTCTGACACTAATTATTAACATATACTAATTATATCTCTCCTAAAAAAAAATAATTCATGTGATAATAAAAATTTCAGAAAGTTAATTTATATAATTTAACCTATATAGATATGTATGGCTGGTCGACTAATTACATTGCACCCATCACACCCTTAAACAACTGCTGGAACTGGAAATAATAAATGTATAGAATGAGCTCAGTATCTTGCTCATCTACTTCACTTTAAAACACTCAGGTAATTTTGTTCCTTTTTTTTTTTTTCTTTATTCTTTTCAATTAAAAGGCGTATATACGGTCGTGAGATAATGATATAAAAGCACGTTTTGTCAATTTAGGCATTAAATTTTAAGAAAATAAATAAATAAAATAGCCGTATATATATATATATTCTGTTGAAGCTTCTTATGGTGAATTTAATTGAAAGACAAATTTCTTCTTTCCTTTTTTCAGGAATTAGAAAGATGAGAAGATAAAGCTGCATTCACGACTTTGAGAAAATAAAAATTTAAAATTATTTTGAAATAATTAAAATATAAATTAAAATAATTTGTGTATGTTTTTTAAAAGGAACTTCAATTACTGTAAAAGTTCTGGGCTTCAGTGTAAGAAATAGGGCCGGCAGAAACAAAAATATTTATAGGCCCGAACATAGAGGCCGCCGGGCAGCAATTTTTTATTGCTATATTATCTGAATTATATGCACAGGTCCATCTATTTTTCTTTCTTTAATTACATGAAAGACTTTCAAACAATATTGAAATTTGTCAAAGATTTGACCTAACACATAATTCCCTTACAAATACTGCAGACCATGAAAAACTCGGTTAACGGAATTGTCAAAACATGGTATAGAAGAGTGGATACATTAATTGTAATGTCCGTATCTCATAAAGTAGGAAAAGAAATTGAGGTGGCATACATTTTGATGGGAGTTGAAAACTGGACATATGACATAGCGCACCCTTCCAATCATATCCATTAAATTAAAATTTGAAAAAAAACATAACAAAAAGTCTGATAATTTTTGCCACTTACCAATACCTCATTGTATAATTGAAGTTGAAATTTAATTTCTTTTTTTTTTTTTTGCAGCTAAATTGTACCTCTTTTATCAAGGGCGCATTGATCTTTAAAAGTTATTCTTTTTTATTTTTTATTTTTTATTTTTTATTTTTGTATTTCTCCAAAGTAATTGGTACATATTGTTAATCATGCATGTGTTAAATCCAAGTGCCACCGTCTAGCTAATTCTTCTTCTTCTTGTTCTTTTTTTCCTTTAACAAGATTTGTTTTTACTCAAAAGTCAAAGCACGAGAATACACAATAAATACCATTGAAGGTAGAGAGGGATTACATACACATATAATTGGGAAGACGACACTTGAAGCAAGATTCATTATCAGTACCTCTATTGGCTCTTCTCCTAATATAGCAAAAAAAAAAAAAAAAAAAGAATATATTCCATTAACATGTAATAATTTTGACATATTCCATTTCGTCGAATATTTTTGAAAAAAAATAACACGTAATTTTTTATATTTATAAATAATTAATTTATTAACTAATAAATTATTTTAGTTAAATAATAATTTTTATTTTTAAAGAATAACATTTTAATTATATTAACAATATTATGTTAATTAATAAATACATATTTTAGTTATATATTAATTTTATTTTATAATAAACATATCAATTATATCTGTGATAAAAAAATTAAATAATAATAGTTTTTGAAATAATTTTTATTTTTATCACATTAATAAATCTTAAAGTATTATATTTTTATTAACTAATCAAAACATTTTAAATTATTCTTTGTTGGATATAAAAATAATTAATAATTAATAAAATTTTCTTATTTTATTTCACATGTTATAATTATACATTTTATTGAGTCGTTAGTATATTTTTAGTTTAGTATTACTTAAATTTATATCTATAAATTTTTTAAAATAAAAATATAATTTAAATTTATAAATCGAAAATATTTATAATTAAAATTATATAACATGTCAACAAAACAGTAAATATTATGCACACTTTTTTTATCCATACTGAAATTTGATTAAAAATAATTTCCTTTAAACAGCTTAATTTGATTATTAAAGTTTCAATTATTATAGCATTTACATCTTTAAGCTGTAAAAGACTTCGACTCCACTGCACGATCGAATGGCTCTCAATACATCATATGTGAAAAACAATTTATTAAAATCTAAAATGTATTTCTCAAGAAAAACCTAAAAAAGAATATTCTTTGTAGGCAGTAGACAGAGTATTAATGATGAAAGGAAAATTTTGCATAGCCACTAATAAATTGGCAATGTATTGAAGAAAGGCAAATGCGTATGTTGCTTCTTGAACTTTAGTGATTTGATCATTTAATTTTTTTTTTTAATTTTTATAGCCCATCTAAGTGATTTTTTTTGGTATATAAATTATGTTTTACTAATTAATACATGCACATGTATTTTTGGAAAAATAAAAGTAAATTAATCTATTATAAATATTTAATAAAGAAATTTTATATAAAGATAATACCGTAAATATTCAATAAAACGTGCCCATTCAAGTGTTAATTATAAATATATATATTATTAGAAATAAAAACATTTTTCTTTAAAACTTGAACAGAATAATATTGAAAGACTTGTTCTTTGAAACAAAAATCAAATAAAGAGAAAAGAAATTCTGAAAACTCCATAAAAAGAGTCAATGTAGAGTTCCTCGCTTGTGGACTCTCTATCTTATAATCCATAATCACCACTAAACATCTGCAATAACAATATCTAGAGCAACCATTACCTCTAACCTTTAGAACCTGGTTCAACGAATACTTTGGAACACCAATTTCTTCTCTTATAACTCTTTCATTACCGACTTGACTCACAGTGCCGACTCAATCAAGTCTCTTCAAGCTTTCTCTTCCACGTGAAAGCTCATGCCAAACCAAGCAGCTCTACTTTCCTTTATGCAATAAAGCATGTACTGTTGGATCTTCAGTCGGGTAAACAATTTCTTCAACAAGCATTTGATATTGAGTTTGAATCAGATCTCTTTGCGTCATCAACTTTGATTGATATATAATTAAAATATGGATGATTATGTGATAGATGAATTCTATTTAATAAGATTTCTCAAAAGAAATATCATAACTTTGAATGTCTATGATTATTGGGTTATATTAAAAATGGAAACAACATTTTATAAGATATTATACTTATTCTCTTCCCACTTCCAGTTGCTTTAACAAACTCAGACTCAATGTATGGCAATCAATTATAAAGACTGGATTAATTTAACCCGCTTTTATGTGCAAAAGGTTTGGGTATTTAGTACGCAGTGTATTGATATATATTTGGGGATTTAATATTGGTTTATTAAAGATGAAAATAAATTTGTAAATTTACTGATAAAGGCATGAAAAATATTTTATACTTTCATTTTAGAAAATAGTATAAATAAACATAAAATTTTATTTTTCTATTTAATGTTTTTTTTTTAAATTGACATAGTTCTCCTTAATTAGACACACCCTTAGAGTTCCAAGTCACATCATTTTACTTTTCTAGCTTATTTTCTAATATTCTTTTAGCAGTTGTCCAAGTCTATTTCATTTTAGTGCATTTCTAATAATATCAAATATGAGATTTATATAGTCTAAAAAAATTAATTAGAATAGCTATAAAAATTCAAGTTATTGTTCTGAGTATATTGAGAAAAGTGCATACTCATTCACTAATTGGAAAGAGAAAAATTCTTCTTCTTATTATTTTATTAAGAAAAAAATCTCGTCTTCTAAAAGGCAAAAGAAAAAAAGAAAAGAAAAGAATTGGCGGTACAATAACAATCAGCTCAACAACCGAGTGACTTGAAACCCTCGTCTCCCAACAAGCTGCACATAAAGAAGAAGAAGAAGAAGAAGAGATGTGAATGGGAGCAGTAAGATTGATAAAATTGAGACCTCATATATAAAATTTGTTAAAATTAGTCTATAAATAAGTTCCGTGTAGGGATAAAAGACATGAAGAGAATTGAATTGGGATGTTGAGGATTATATTACATATATAGGGCAGTCCCAGTTTCCCATTTTTAGAGAATATAAATAACACCTACTTTGACACTGACATTTTGGCCTCTCATCACTGCTCTTACATATATAATTGCATACTTAGTGTAACAATATACATACATATCATGTGTGTAAATTGGGATTTGTATAATGTCGCACATAGAAAATGTTAATTATCTTCTTTTTCTTTTCAATTTTGGATGGTTGTACCCAGCAGTAGATGTGGGTGAACCGACCCATTTATCACAATTGTACAATGCCAAACCAAGTTTTTGTTTTTTTGTTTTCTTTTTTCTGGGGGCTTGAAAGAGAAAGAATAAACAAATTGCATCAATCAACAACCAAAAGCCAATAAATGTACTAGGGTATCAAAGATCGTGTAAAGATTACAACAACATTAATGGGTACTTTCTTTTATTTTCAAGAATCAAACATGAACCAGGCAAATAATTATTATTATTATTTTTTCTTTCTTTTATAGGTTTAAATACAAGAGAATCAATATATGACATTAATAGGCAAAAAGAAATAATAATAATAATATTATATAGATGGAGGACGGTGTTCTTTGAATATCAGTTGGAATGATGAAGATGGTAAAAGATTCTCTGATATTTGCTCAATTATAACTTGGATTTTGCTTCCTTGTTTCTCAGTTCTGACTTGGTCAAAGGCTGAGAGTTTTTTTGGGGGGTTTAGGGTTGCTGATATGTATCATCATCATGCCACGCCTACTTAAATTTCTTGAAGAAAACAGAAACATTATCACCAATCATAATATGTTCTGGATTTATTTATTTATTTTCTTTTGAGAAGCAAAATATTGTTAGATGACAAAATTGTATTCTCCTCCTGCAAGAATCCATATGTGTGTGTAAAATGGTGGTTTCATGTAATTGACCGGTGGTTCTTTCTTGGTATTCGCTGTATGCAGAGTTGCTTATTATTTCAATACTAAATATTTATTCAGTTTTGCAAAATAATATTCTATTCTAAGATTTATACCAATTTAGTACATAAATTTGATTAGCGATTACAATTTTATTCAATCTTCGGCTTTATATTCAGATTAAGAAGGGATTGAAAAATTTCAGAATCCATTGTTTTCTAAGAGATAAAATGATGAGTTTTAATTATCACTCTTTCCTAATTTCAACCTTTTTTTTTCTCTAAAAATAAAAGATAAAAAATTGCATCAATCATTTGCTCAATTCAATTCTGTTTGAGGAATTTCTTACGACGATTTCCAAAACTAAACACAAAATCATCAAGCACTTTCCAAGTTTTCCATCATTTCTCGTCGCTTTTTTCTCATCATCCAAACATATTGCTTTCACCACAGCAATCCCATTATTACTAGTAGTATATTGGGATCCAATTCAATTTCCTCCAATTTATAGCAGCAAACGCTGCTTGATACTCTGAAGCTCCACCACGGCCACTAAGTTGTGCTAGATGATTACAGAGCCCAATCTGTTTTTGAGTTGTTCTTTTGCTCTTAGTTTTTATTTAATAATTGCAACTTTTTATAGTTTACGAGATATGCATAATTATTGGATTGGATGAGCTTTGTGATATCTTTCTTTTGGCTTAATGTACGGATATTTTGACAATGAATTAGTACAGGAGGACCATTTGAGAGCTGCGATGACGATGGTCATTGATGATGAATTTGAAGGTTGGGATGAGAAATTAGTAATGTATAGTTGAGTAAATTATTATAAAGGAGGAGGAAGAAAAGGCACTATGAGAATTATGGCCCATTGTCATTTCGATTTGGGTTTTCTTTCCTACAATTCTTACCTCTTAATGCCTATTTTCTGATATTTTTTTAGTTTTATTTTATTAAAATCTTTTAATCTTTATATTATTTTATTCAGTTTTTTGTAATTTTATTTTACTCTTATTAACTCAATCAAAGTAAAAAGAAAAAAATACTATAATTCAATAGACTAAATAAGAATTTCCGGAAGTTTAAATAAAAATAATAATATAATTAAAAAATTATAAAGAGTAAAAAAAAAAAACTAAAAATTTAATAAAATAAAACTGGAAAATATTATTGCCAATGCGAGTTAAATTCATGGAGAATAATGTTTTGCTAATTAAACATACAAAGTGAGATGGAGATGTGGATAAAATTGATGAAATTCATAAAGTTGATATACTAAATTGTAAGGCATAGAATATATTAGCGAAAATGAGAAGGTTTAGGATAGGTGGGATGGCAGTGCCTAATATGCACATAGTGTGAAAGCATCCGGAAAAAGGAAAAAACAGAGAAAGAATTTGTAACAGTGAAATATAGCGGTGGAAATTAATGAACTGTTCATTTTTTTTTTTTATGCTCTTTTACAAATTGTTTTCTTCTTTGAGGAAATTTATAAATTGTTTTTTCTTTTGGTATTTCCAAGCTTTTTAATTTTAACATCATTTTCTCCATTTCACATTCAAGAACCTATTAGCCAACCCTTTTCTTTCCCTGTCGCTCCATCTCATTCACTTTGAGTTTGACCCGTTGCCAGCCACCGGCAACTTTCTCTACTCCAATGGAGACCCCACTCTGCATACTCTCTCTCTAGAGAGGATCTTCTTAGTGGGAAACATTTGTTTGTTGAGTTTTAGGTCCTCTTTTTTCTCTTAGAGCCAAAAAGCAGCCTTAAATAACCTGCCCCTTCTCTTTCTTCTTTCTCTTTCTCTCTTTTTTTCTTTTCTTTTTTTTGTTTCTTCTCCGAAAACCCTAATCTTTACACTGAAAAAGGAGAAAGAAGAAGAAGCAGCAGCAAGAAAGAGATGGAAAGCTCACGTATCCTCTTAGCCTTTACACTTCAACCTCTCTTTTGTTTTGTTTCTCTTTGCTGCTTTTCTTTGTAGCCATCATAATCAAGATCTGAGGGCAATTCTTTTCTTTTCGCAGAAACTTTTGTTGATTTAGTGCAAAAAGGAGATACATATATTATTATTGCCTTCCATTTCAGATCAGGCTTTAAAAGATATGAGGACTTTTCTTTAAAGCTGATTTAGAAGATATATGCCGCTAGCTAGTTTCTTGATCATCAATAGTATTCATTTGGTTTGATGGGTGGTTCTTTTGCTGCATCAGCACTTCCATAATTGCTCTTTTGATCAAACTCTGCAACTTGGCAACTATCACCGCCATCTCCTTTTTCAGGTTTCACTCATCAAAATCTTTGTTTGTTTTCTCTTTTTCTTTATTAGCTATGGATTCTGGTAATAGTGGTAGTATGCAATCTTCAAGTGGTGATGAAGAGTATGATTCAAGACCAGAGTCATCACTTCCTGCTTTCTTGAATCATTCTAGCCACTTTGGCCTTCCTTTATCATTAAACCCACAATCTTTTCTTTCACACCACCACCACCACCACCAACAACAACAACAACATCAACATCCCACTCCATTTGATCCTTCACCAAATCTTTTCCATGCTTTTTCTCAATCTTCACCAAACCCAAATCTCAACTCTTCCCTGCTAAATCTTGACGTGGTTCGGCCACGAGGTCTACGATCTGACCCGGATTGCACTGACCTCAGAAGCAACCTTCCAGGATCATCATCATCGTCGGCAACAGCACCAGCTGCAGCGCCATCTGGTCAATCATCAGTCCTAGGTGCTCAAGGATCAGGTCAAGGTGCTCCACTTCCATCTATGCAATTGCGATCTGTACAAGATAATGGAGGGCGATGTTCTTCTCCTTCTGATCAAACACATGTAGTAACAAGAAATCCCAAGAAGCGAACAAGAGCATCAAGAAGAGCACCCACTACGGTTCTCACTACGGACACGTCAAATTTTCGAGCAATGGTGCAAGAGTTTACTGGGATCCCAGCACCACCATTTTCAGGGTCACCATATTCACGCTGCAGGCTTGATCTTTTTGGTTCAGTTGGGTCAGGTATGAGGTCTAGCCATTTGGAACAAATGGGTTCACTTTACCCTTTACATCCGTCGGCTCAAAAGGTTCAACATCAACAATCCCCATTTTCATTCTCTTCTTCTTCTTCTTTGTTGAACACTAATACTATGGTAGATGCTACTAATATTGCTAGTACTACAACAACTACTAATGACAATAATACTATTACCTCATCTTCTATTCCCGCTGGGACAACTAGTACTTTTAATCCTAGTTCTATTAACAACTACCAACTGCCTTCTGATCTAGGCCAACTGTCCAAACAACCTCAGAATATGTTAAACATGCAAAACCAAATGCTCTCATTTCAGTCCCTTTTACAACCTCCTCCTCTCCATCACTCTTCACTTAATGTTCATGGGTTAGGTGCGAAGTCTCAAGCAAGCATGCCATTACCTTCTCTGGATGACTTGGGTATGAGTCATAATGCAAACCTGAGTGGAATACCAAGTCATAATGTAACAACTGCAGAAGGGATGCGATTGAGGAATAATGATCACAATAATAGCTGTAAGTTTAACTACTCAGCTTCGTCATCAGATTTTCATCATCATGATAAGGGTTTAGAGATTGTTCCTCCAAGAGGTGAAGGTGCTGTTGATTCATGGATTTGTCCTTCAGAATAGGAACAGATTTAAATGGTTATATAGTAGTTCATGGTGTACTGGAGACAAGGAAGTAGCTAACAAGAGGAGGGTATTTGCCTGCTGCTATAACTAATTAACCCATGATCAAAGGTAGTATTGTTTGGTGGAGATTATGGTCATGATGATCTTGATATATATTAATGATGATGAGGCTAAGATTGTGTTTTTAAGCTCAGTCTCACCACTTCCTTTGGCTAGAATATTACAGCATCAAATCATCTCTCTCTTTCTTTCTTTCTTTCTTTTTTTTTTTTAAGGAAATAAACAAGAATATTTCTAGTATCACACTGTTTACAATTATTTGTAGATATACATCTCTTTTCCAGCTTTTTGTCATAATTCTCGTTAGACATCATTACTGTATTATTCAGTTTTCCATTTCTCTCTTGTACTTGCAACTGTTTGTGGGTTTTCAATTCTTCTAGTTACTGCCTAAGTATTGCTCCACATAGCTTATATAGGTCATTAATGCAAACCTCACTATGCAAAGTTTTCTTTCTCGTACCTTATCTAGCGGGAGAGAAAAAGAAAAGAAAAAAAGAAACCAGAAAGAAGTCGGTGCTGTTGACATTGTAACAAAAGATCTTGTCTACTATGAAAGATTTTCTGCTTATTAAAAGGGTGGTCCAAATCCTGTTCTTTTTTTTTCTCTTATCATAATAGATCGATGTATAGGAGTTATAATACAAATGAAACAATATTTCTTGTGTGTGACCACAAGCTTATTCATTATTCTTAACTTTTTATATGTTAATTATAGGCCATTCATTAATTTAAATTTTATTTTTCTTTACTTGATTTATATCTGAATTTTTTCTTTTTTTTTTAGAATTATGGGAATATTATTCTGGTTCTATATATCAATCTCAATGTCGCGGTTCTTGATCCTTATGGCAATTGCATGTCGCATAGGAACTCTTTCATCTTGATTTTGTATAAGACGATATAATTAGAGTGATTAGTGGCAAAGATTAAGGGAATCCTTACCTGCCGCAATCATAAACTAGGAGTTAGAAGCGAGCCCATTATTTCCTTATCTTTGATTATGATTTCTTTTACTCTTTTATATATATATACATATATATCTAAGAGATGCCCACTAAGAGTGCAAGGTGTGATTATATATATGTATGTATCAAATTCGTTGAATTGGAGGACGAGAGACAAAGGTGTTCTCTTTAAAGAGAATTTTAAACTAGGATTATCTTGAAAAAGAATAGATAAATAATTAGAAATTTAGGAATCCAACCCACTACACATATGTGTAGAAGGGTCTTTTCTTGCTCACCTAGCTTGAGACCGTCTCATTATTATTATATCACTCTAAGACAAAACCTCATTTTCCTAAGGTGATTTCACAATCCAAACTAAATTATGTTCCACGCTACTCTCAATTGTATAATTTTTCTGCAATTTAATAATCCAAAATGTGTCTTTAGCTTAACATAAAATAACAACAGCTATAACTAGGCAATCCCAAGAACACAAAAAATCCTTTCTTTTTAAAAAGAAAGAAAAACAATGTGCAATAGATGGGGTTCGTTTAATGGAGTGTATTAAATTATGATGAGCTCGTGATCCACACAAGACATGGTTTGTTAAACTACGATGATATCAATATTATCATGTGTTAACGACACACATTTATAATGTAGAAAGTATAAGGAAATGCTACCCCACCAATATCCTGTTAAAAGAAGAAGAAATAGGATATTACTCTAATCATGGCAGGAAGGATAATCAGACATCAATTTTGATTTTCTTACGGTTCAAGAATTGAATTTTTATTTAAAGCTCGTGAATTGGTATATTAGATGGCTGAATTTGGATAATCTAATACTGTCAAACAAATCCAAATTAATAATGGAGTACTGAGTGGGAAGAATTATATATCTCTTTTTCAAAGTGTACCGAATAATACATGTGATTAATTGTTAACTATTTTTGGGGGATTTGCACAAATATATTTAAATGGGACTATTGACACTAATTGATGACAAAATAATAGGTATGATATTCACAAAAAGGAAAAAAAGAAAAAAAAAAGAAAAAGAAAAAGGAAAGTCAATGATGATTATTATATGGAATTTTTGATTGGTAGTCCTAGATTTCCTTCACATGGTAGATCTCTGAGGCTAAAGAAGAGGTGATAAAAAGGAATATACAGTTGAAATAATATATAAAAGGTATGATCATATAATTATGAAGATGAATATAATAGCAGTAGCAGTTGATAGGAAAAGAAAAGATATTTCGATATCATGATCTTTATGAATGATTTTGATATAGCTATATCTAAAGGGCATGATTAAGCATAAGAATTAGAGAAATTGGTATCATCATCAAAAGGGAAAAATAAATATAAAACTCAATGCAGAAAACATAATGTATAATGATATAATTTTTGGGGAACTTTGTTAGAGAGATAATTAAGCATATAGCAAATAGGAATATATATATATTGGGAGGGAGGGAGAGAGAGAGAGAGAGAGAAAAAAAGAAGAAGAAGAAGAAGAAGAAGAAGAAGAAGAAGAGTATGTGGTGACATGTGACACTTTCTCTTTTGGAATCATGGTGGCCCATGCCAGAGAATAATCTGGTTTTTAGCAATGATGATTGTTTTATATCTTTCTATCCATCTACCTCTCTTTCTTTCTCATTCACTTCACTTCTTGTCCTCCCACCTCCATCTTCGGTCATGTGAGACTGACTGCACCCTATGTTTTGAACTGAAAAAGATAGTGCAAGTTCACCCCCTCCCCCTCTCTCTCTCTCTCTCTCTCTCTCTCTCTCTCTCATTATCTAATTCCAAAAGTTCTATACCTTTTCATTCTCTATTAATTCACTCCCTTCAAGAAAAGCATGTCTATTTTATATGGGATATATCAATGTTAGGCATTTTTCATATAATATTAACAATATTATAGATTCTGACCTCTAACCAATCTTTGATTGCAACATTCTGAATTAGGAAGTTGGAAAACTTATAATGTCCTTATTTTATTAGTACTCCAACCCAAGATTGAAAGCATACATAATAAGAGAGAGAGAGACATCAAATATCCCCATAAACATATAATTATCATTATTATTATTATTATTATTATTATTAATATATAGCAAATCCCCTTTTCAACTGATCATGCTGTTGGTGCCACTTCTTTATTTTATTCTTGAAAAATCTTATTTATACACGTAAGCAATGATGAATGTGGACAGCAATGTGACGCAAGAGGGTCTTTCATTTTTCAAAACTCTAATTAACCCCTTCAAGTCTTGCCTTAGACCTGTGCTGCCATTCTAGACCATTTGCCTTTGGCTTCCAAAATCACGGAGCCTTTGGTTCCTTTGACAATTTCTTTTAATCAGCTTTAGCTTGTAATCTGGTGTGGATATCAATTATGAGATAGACCACATACATGGGACTTGATCCAGCATGTGAAATTACGAACGTACTGTTGCCACCAATAACTATGCAGTAAATATATATATAAATGTGTATGTGTATTCACGAGCTCAAAACGAATGGGTTGCGTTAATTTACATACCATATATAGTGAAGAAGAGAAGAAGTATGGCGTGCTAGTCATGTCTGTTCCTCAAGTGCTAGTTAGGTAGCCCACTAGAGAGAAAAGTCCTTCCTTGGAAGGGAACGCCCCGCACAAACTATACTGCATACATACATACATATATAAATTGCAAGGAAAAGAAAAAATAAAATGTAATATTGCAAGTTTGTTAAATCATGTCAAGTTGAATCCCCAATTTTCTTCTCTCTCTCTCTCTCTCTATATATATATATATATATATATATATATATATATATAAAACTTCCCTTGTTGATCTCTAAAAGGGTTGATATGGTCAGTCTTGTGCCTAATCTTTGTACTATTCTTGTTTCCATTTTCCGATTCCAGAAATTCTTCGCCAAATTTTCCCCTATTTTCATCCCTTCCAAGTTCCATGCATATAGGTACTTGACCCCACTGCCAATTCATGGAAACTCATGATTATAATTCTCCATTCCTGTAGACTGTAGACAGCCAGATATAACATAACGTTTTTCAGGATTACAATTATTATTATAATTACAATGTATCAAATTCATTCTATGTATATAAACTCATGATTTTGTTGTTTTAATTTGTCTAATGGTAAGGTTAGACCACTCAGAAAATAAATTTTTAGGATTCAAACCTCACTAATGTCAAAAAGAAAAAAAAAAATATATTCTTTAATTTGTTAGGGCTTTGAGTTTTTAAGATTCTCAAGTTTTGAGACCATATAAGTTTTCAACCTTGTCCTTAAGAATTTCAATATATTATCCTTTCTATAAAAAAAAAGAAGATGTTATCCAGAACTATTTATTAGAATTATATATCACAAAATTCAAATTTCAATCTTGAGTTATCCAGAAAAAAAGAAAAAAAAAAAGATAAAAAGGTTCTGTAAATTTCCCAAGTTCAATTTTAATTTCTTAATAAGCAAGTCTTTCCTAATTATTTTTTGCTGTTATCATACATAAATTTAAAGAAGAAGAAAAAACACATAAAAAGAAAGGTGGATAGGCTATGTCAATTGTCAAACAGTGACTCACATTTCTACTGTCTTCATGTTGGGATTTGAATGGATAGGATCACACAATCACGAGGTGTAAATATATGGCAGCTAATATTTAAGTTAAAATAAAATAAGGCTCGAAACTCAGGTTACTGCTAATTGAATCAAGTTATTAATGGATATTATTCTCCCATTTTATAAATTATTATACTCTCTATTCTCAGCCTGAAGTGTGATGTTTTCGACAGGGAGATTATGATGGAATTTTACAAATTGCACTTGAAAGATTTTGTCTTTCATATATGTCTGATATTGAATTCCCTATGGATGCTTAAAATTTCACAGAAATTAATGGAGACATGGAAACATTACAATTGTCTGCCTCATCGGGTCTTATGTTATTTTCATGATCCCCACATGTCCCCCACTCATACTGTTTTTCTTTTCTTTATAATTTATGATGATGTTAAGATATTATATGTATGTATACATGCCACTGAAAAACTATAGTAATGTTAAAAAATTAATATATATTATGCTTCTTTCATGATAAACAGATACGTATAAATGATTAAGTCTACCTATTTTAGCTATAAATCTAGTATACGAATAAATTAAGAATATTGCACGAATATTTGTACTAATTGATGAAGGGAATACAATTTTGGCTGTGCAAATTGTGGTAGCTAGCTGTGGCCTGTGGCCTGTGGGGTTCTTTAATTATTTTCCTGTGTCAAAGATTTCTTTTTTTTTTCTTTTTCTTCTCTTCTCACACTACTCAGGACAGAAATTATACGACAGGAATAGAATCATGTTCCTTTGCAAAATCACATTTCTTGTCAATTATACATTGCATGTATCACAAGGATTTGTGTCACATGGAATAAAATCATTATATAACATGACATTATATGATTCAGAAATTGATTGCATTTACTCAGAGCTTTTAAGGGTACGCTTTAGAATTACTAAGACAAAGTGATCATATATCTAATGTACATGGATTTAACCAATTTTAACTAGTATCATAACGGTCTATTTGGATCTACTTTATACTTATTTATTCCAAATTTGTTAATACATGCATTTAAATCGACATTTGCCCATATTTTAAATTAAGCGAAATTTTAAATTCTAATTTTTTATAATAAAAATATCTATTTTCTTAATAAGTAATAAATAATAAGAACACTTGCAACTTTAGCAAATTTCAAGATAACATTTCTTTATGTGGGAGTAACATAAAATAAAAATTTAGTAGGTATTTTTGTTTATTAAAATTTAAAAAAAAAAAAATAAACTCAAATTTATCCATCTATTAATTAATGGTATTGGTAAGAGCTTCTCGTGAAAGGAAAAAGATGACTATTCTATTGTATAACTTATCATTTATAATGAAATTTTTGAGAAAGGCAAAAAGGAAAAAGATTTGGAAAGTTTTTTGAAACGTTAATTGCTTACATTATGAGATGGGGTAATTGATTATTAGATGATTTGTCTAGTATTAGTCTTGTGCAAGGTGCTGTTTGTTAGTTGTTTAGTTAAATCAACGGCACTTCTCCTACTTTTTGAACTTTGCTTTTTCTGGATATCATATTGATGCAAGTGCTTCCTAAAAGCTTTGAATCTAAATTTTTTTTTTTATTAAAATAAACAGGGAAGGGACTATATTATTAAAACTAATTACTCTAGTCATCTCAGGAAGATTAAAAAATATCATTTTTACTGTTTTTTTTGTTAAAATTTCTATAAAAAATTTAAAATTGACTATATTTCTCAATATCTAATATTAAATAATGAAATGTATTTTTAATAATCACTTACTAAATTAATAATTAGAAAAGTAGATTGTAATATAAAACAGACCAAAAAGAAAAATCAAATATAATTTATAACAAGGGTTTTATATTTTATATTAAAGTACTTGCTTAGTAATAATTGGAGACGGATAATCAGCAAATATAAATAAAGATACAGTCGCAAGGGTGGGTGCAAAGGATAGAGCAACAGCAAGATTCCTCACGGCGAAATGACGCAAGAAAAGACGTCATGCTTCCAAATGGGAAAGGACACGAGTCGGGGAAAGAAAAGAGGGCGGAGGAGGAAGAAGACACGTGTAGGATGAGATGGGAAAGCCACCAGAAAGGCGGAGATATCATATGATAAAGTCATCGGAGCAATTTTATTCTACACGCATCTATACTGCAACTAGAGTGTAGCTAGGTTTTAAAACTAAGGATTATATATTATAGATGTATGTATTGGGGGGTTGTCAGAATTTTTAAAAGTGTCGATCATAATTCATATAAATATGAATATATACATAAAAAAGGAGCTATTAAATAAAAAGTTTTTCTTTGACCATGGCGCCTCTGGTGTATTAATAGATAGGTCTCTGATGACAAAGATGAAAATAAAAATTTAAAGACATTTCAGTTAAAGAAACTTCATTTTTAACTAATTTTCTATCTTGGAGTAGAAAATAAGTTTGGTTGGCATTAAATAAGAAGGTGTTTAACATTGCCAAATGCCGGGTGGAATACAGGAAGTAGGGGTGCACTCATATTTTTAACATCATGGACTACAGAAACACACTTTCTATTTTTCTTCTTTAATTCTTTTTAAATTTTTAATTAAGTTTTTAGCTTGAAATGGTCAGAGCTGATAAGATGGAGGAGGAGACGGCAAATTTCAATTTCACAGAGTAGTGTTCCTCCAGTCTATGGGTTTGCAAGACTATGCTTACATGCTCTGCTAGTTCAGTGGTTCCACTAGCTGGGCCTGCAGTAGAAAGACCATTCTTCCAGCAAGAAAGATCTAAACCTCATGCCATACCCAGAGGTCCAATTACTTCTCCCATAGAACTTTTTCTCTTTTGGGTTCACACACTTCCAGAACTATAAATGATGCTGGCATCCAATACCCATTGAGCTTGTTTGTTTGTTTTTAAAGGAACAATAGATTTCAGTTAGTTGGTCATTCTAAATACATGTTCCATTCACTATTATCACTAAAATCAAACGCTAATTTAATCAATAATTTTTAACTTCGTGTATGCATCACTATAAAGAATTAAGGGTACATGATAAGGAAGCTTGACAATAAAGTAAAGGCATATCTGATCTACCAATTACCTAAGAGCTAGTCAAGCCCATTCCACAACTACCCATAGACAAGTTTCTCTCTTCTTCTTCCTAGTCTTATCCCTAAATTCAAGCCCACTAGTCAACCAGATCCAAAAAGGAAACATAACAGCATCAATTTCCAAGTGTGTTAGAGAAAGAAAAGAAGTTCAAGAAATGAAGCAAGAGACACTCACTTTGCTACTGGTGAATCTTGCTGGGATCATGGAGAGAGCAGACGAATCTTTACTCCCTGGAGTATATAAAGAAGTGGGTGCTGCCTTGCATACAGACCCGACTGGACTTGGCTCCTTGACTTTGTTTAGGTCTATAGTTCAGTCTTCTTGTTATCCCCTAGCTGCATATTTAGCTGTTAAGCACAACCGAGCTCATGTTATTGCTTTCGGTGCACTTCTTTGGGCTGCTGCTACTTTTCTTGTTGCCTTCTCCTCTACTTATTTTGAGGTAATAAATTATAAAATATTTTCTTTTGCTTCTTTTGAGCTTCTTGATTGTTTTGTTTTGTGTTTGATTGCTAAGAAAAATGAGGAAAAGGATTGTCGATGAATTGTTTGGTTAAACAACTTGACATCAATGAAAGAGGAAAATCAACTGAGTCATATGATCACAACAATTTAATTTATCTTACTCGTAAAATTTGAATTGGATGATGATTTACTGATTGGACTGTCTGCGAGTACGGTTCACTATTTTGGTAATTTTACATTAAATTATTAAAATTTAACTGGTCAGCTGTCACAAATCGCACATAGAATAGTAGAAGAATACGAGGATATTCCTTCTAAGTTTGGTTTATTCTTTACTGGGGACTGAGCTCCATTTGACAATAACTTGGCAGCGTTCAGGCTCTAATGCTTGGGCTCAAAAGAAAGGCTTTTAGGACAAGTGTGGTATGAATTGCTCACATGGAAATCTAAATGAGGGTAAAATATTTGATAACTTTTGGTTGCTTGTGAAAATAATGAAAGAAGGGTAACATTAATCCCACTAATTTAATTACTTCCTTGTGAATGAGTTGCTGTAATACATAGCATTCAAAATTCTTGTCTGTTCAATCTCAAGCTGTATCTAATTGATTGAACAACTTTCTTTTTCCACTAATATATAACCTAAAGAGGAACTTGAGGAAACCTCAACTTATTAAGTTTATGGCTAAAATGCCTGGACTTAGAGAAACCAGGAGACCTGCATAATGTAATCATAGCCCTCGTTTCTGTGAATTGCAAAGTTCTTCAAGGGGTTTGAACAGGCTAAAATGATACGGGTCAACTTAGATGCCATTGCATATTTGCATATGTTAGAGCAAGCCATTTCTTGCGGAGGGGATCAATCCATTACGTTCTAGATTATCAGGCTCACCTCAATGTGGTGCACAACTAGCTCGAATAATTCACTGTTATCTATTTTCCAAGTGTTTTATATCAACCTGAGTTGTTTTTTTTTAAACTTTGAAGTGGCTCAAATCCTACATGAAAGGAAAAAATTAAAATGTAGTACCTAAAGATATGTATATTAATATGAGATTTAGTTACATATGATAGGCAATCATCATGCACGCGATAGAGAGCTAAGTACCACAGTAGGTTTGTCGACTGATTTTATTTATTTCAAGTCCTTCAGCTTTTCTTAAACAGGTGGCTGTATCCAGAGCTCTGAATGGCATTGGGCTTGCTATAGTTGCACCTGCAATCCAGTCCCTGGTTGCTGATTCAACTGATGATAGTAACCGTGGTACAGCTTTTGGTTGGCTACAACTAACAGCCAACATTGGTTCAATTGTTGGGGGACTATGTTCAGTACTGATAGCTCCCATAACATTCATGGGAATTCCTGGATGGAGGCTTTCATTCCATCTTGTTGGAATAATAAGTGTCATGGTGGGTGTGCTAGTCTACCTTTTTGCCAATGATCCACACTTTTCAGATGCTAGTATGAAAAATAGGAATCAAGATGTAAGTAAATCCTTTTTTTCAGAAGTGAAGGATCTAGTCCGAGAAGCCAAGTCAGTCATAAAAATTCCATCTTTCCAGATAATAGTGGCTCAGGGCATCACTGGTTCATTCCCTTGGTCAGCTTTGACATTTTCAGCAATGTGGTTAGAGCTTATTGGGTTTTCCCATGAAAAGACAGCACTCCTCGTAGCATTATTTGTAATTGCTGGTTCATTTGGGGGCTTGTTTGGAGGCAAAATGGGGGATATACTTTCCACACGTTTCCCAAATGCTGGAAGAATAATTCTGGCACAGATAAGCTCTGCATCAGCTATCCCTCTAGCAGCAATTCTTCTGCTGGGTTTACCTGATGATCCATCCACAGCATTTATGCACGGATTAGTCTTGGTCGTCATGGGTCTGTTCATTACTTGGAACGCTCCAGCTACAAATAAGTAAGTCTCTCAACCTTGCTTTCTCTTTATTCCTTCCAATAATTTCATAAGCCTTCCATTGAGAAGAGAACTATAAGGTGATAAGATACTAGGCACTTCGTAAATATGAAAGCACTTAAAACGAATAGCCAAAGCAGTTGAACAGGTAAAGAAGTTCATAGTGTAAATGGAGCATAAAAGATGAGAACAGGTTATGTGTGTGGAAGAGCCAAGTCTGAATTTATACTTGCATAGCTATAGCCTATTATCAGGATTATGAATTCTTATGGCAATTATTATGGTCCATGCAGTCCAATTTTTGCGGAAATAGTACCTGAAAAATCCCGGACAAGCGTCTACGCTTTGGATAGATCTTTCGAGTCCATACTCTCATCATTTGCTCCCCCAATAGTTGGACTGCTTGCTCAATATGTTTATGGTTATAAACCCCTTCCTAAAGGATCCAGTGAATCTGAAGAGATTGCTACAGATAGAAGAAATGCTGCATCATTGGCCAAAGCTCTGTATACAGCAATAGGAATTCCAATGGCCCTGTGCTGTTTCATCTACTCATTCCTCTATCGTACCTACCCAAGAGATAGAGAGCGAGCTCATATGGAAGCGCTGATAGAATTAGAGATGGAACAGTTGATTTTAGATGATTCACCTACAAGCAGAGGAAATTGTCAAGTTGAGTTGGTTGAAGCTGAAGAGGCATCTGTTATTGAAATGGTTTATGAAGGGGAGGATTGTCCTGATCTTGATGACGATGAAGAGAAGATGATGCCCTATCGCCAGTTGACATTTTCCAACCTCAGTGAATCGCAGAAGAACATGGATTTTGAATTTTGATAATGATACAATGATGAGAAACTAGTTAGCATTCACTTCTCTTGGTGAACGTTAAAAGAAGCTGCGGCTGGCTTTATCTACAATGACTGCTCCCTTTAAAGCATTCCGAGACAGCTCGTGGAAATTTTTCTTTTGAGGACTATGATAAATGAAGCACATCAGTGCAGCCATCCAAAAATTATTCATATTCATAGGAGTATAAACAAGTGAAGGTATTAGGCTAATTGTACAGGTCTCTCTCTTTCTCTCTTCTTTTTTTCTTTGGGGGGACTAAACAAAATTGTGTTTAGATTTGTTGAAAGATCCTTTGTGAGGACGATATCAGTAAAGAGCAAACACATTTCATCATTATTCACTATTTTCTTGGGGTCAGAATGGGCATATGGTATTACTATACATATAACAAATTCAAAGTTAAACTCCAATTTGATCGGCTCTTTCTACATTCCCATTGATCATAGAAACCTACAATAGCGTAAGATGCAATAGCAGAGCTCATTAAATGGTTTCTTCATGGTTACAGATGACATCATCCCCTCAACAAATTAAGTAATGACATTATACAAAAAGAAAAAAGAACACCCAAATAGGTATGAAATGAAAATGTGCCTCTGTACACTGATGCAATTTGAGAAGATTGGATGAACCAGAACATCTGGGAACCGAATTCCTACCTGGGTTTTCTAGCAGAAAACATCACGAATTGCCTATCTCTTATAGCTGTAAATCCAACTAGCCCACAGGCCCTGCAGATATCTTCTAGTTCATATTCACGCAGAAATATTTGACTGCCTGATATTTGCGCAATATTCTACAGAGACAAAAGAAATCGGTCATCGTCGATCATACATGAGTAAATGAGTGATGATTAGTGAAATTGTTTCAATTGAAAGGCTTGTTGAATAAACTTGAAAGCCTGAGAATAAATCTGTTGAAATGCAATCTTCCAAGTTGTAAGGAAAATTGAGTATAGGTCCTTAAAAACAGACGCTTAGTAATGAGGACTTGAACTTGGGTGCAAGCTAAGGGCGTAGGTGCTAAGTGGAAGTGTTGAAGTACAGGCATTCAAGTTCCAAACAGAAAAACTAAATGGAATTATTGAAGTACAGGCAATCAAGTTCCAATAGAATAGCTACATACCTGGCGCAGAGGCCCCATCAGTGGGACAAAACTGAAGGGCCCATCGAGTATGAAAGTGGAAGCAACAAAAACACCCCCAGGTCTCAGAACCCGACTTATTTCAGCTACCTATAGAAATATTACCTATTAGTCAAGAGACAAAATGCTGGCAAAGCAAGGAATTGGGATCTTGGAAAAAGCTAGTGACAGATAAAGCAGAACATGAAACCTTACTGTTAGACATGCATCAACCAGAGACTACAAACTAAAAGTTGAGCTCTTATCAAGGCTAAATCAAATTAAAAATATAATACATGAGTTAAAAGGTTTATCTTCACATGAATACTGAAACCAAACCTTAAACTTTACCATTTTGGCAAGTCAAATCTTTTCTTATTCCCCTAAGTGCTTTACCTTTTGATATTCCCTAGCTTATAAATCGCAACTTGCCATGTGAGTTAGGATTTCATTTCTGTAAGGTGCTTACCAATCAAAATACCTTGTATTTGTGAAAGAAAGATGATGCGATTTTTAGATAACAAACATAATGAAGATGGTATGGATTTTAGATCACAACACTATAACCAAGATTCTCTAAATCCAGTTCTCTAAAATGTTCACCCCCTACAAACTCATAGAACACAAGTAATACGGACAGTAGAGTGTAAGAAAATTCAAAAGAGATCTATCTATCAAGGCCCCTGGAGCACAGCAAAGTGGAATATTGTCCTGAAATAAGACCAAGAAGTAAAATTTGCAGTGTAAGCCTTTTGCTTTCCAGTTTCCCTAACTCAAGCTATCTCTCCTTAAGGGGTGAACCTTACACGCTTTTCAAAGAAATGTCCACCAATATGTTTTCGCATGCCATATTCCAGAATTGAAGGAATCACAAGCAACTAGACAATTAATGTAAAACACCAAAAGTTAAGAGAAAAACTTACAGCTGCTGATGGTGAAGGCCAACAGTGTATGGCAGCACCAGCATGGACAGCATCAACAGAACCAAAAAGAAATGGAAGTCTTGAGATATCGGCTCTGACCGATATTAAGTTCCTGAAGAAATTAAATCAATTAGAAATAGTTTTAAATTATAGATTAGAAAAACTCAAGAGATATTCCTGCAGAAATTGTAAGTAATATCATTTAAAAGTCTTGCCACTTATTGAGATGAGTTCAAACTAAAATATCTGATCTGTACTCTGTGGGAAAGTTTTCCTCCTGCTTGATGAAATCATAACACTGCTGCAGCATGTTTTCTGAGTAGTCCAATGCAACAACAAGAGAAAACAACCCACTCTTGGCAAAAAGTCTTGAAAATAACCCACTACCGCAACTAGCATCAATAATATTTCCACCTAAAACTGGCTTGAGGTAATCCTTTATCAATTCAAACTGCAGTGAATGGCCAGGTCTTTATCAGCTTTACCATATAAAGGGAATAATAGCAAAAGGTAAGGGCACAGATTAGAAAAACTAGTAAATATCAAATCAACTTATTAAGCAAAAATATATCTGTAAATCTTTTATATGTTAGCTTTTCAGACAGGCTCATTCTGTATTAGTCAAGTTTGTTTATTTTTCCACACAAAAGGAGTTTGTTTACTTTTCTATACACTAAAGGTAGCATCATGATGCTATTGTAAAGATGAAATTTCCTTGATATGAATACAAAATGAGGACTACTTTGTTGATAGAGAACATCATGTAAATTTACACATGGTTATGTACATTATGAGGATATGATAATATGCTGCAGAATCAGTATGCAGGTTATGTTTTTGCTTAGACACACAAAAGTTGTAGCCATTGAAACAACTGTAAACTTGACGAAAATGAATTGCTCTATAAACTTGTGATCAATAAAATGTCCTATCACCTCTTTTTCTGGGCCAGGGAAACCACCCCAAATGAAATTTTGACGCCAACCCCTCTCATAGAGAAATGATATCAGTGAAAGCCTGATTCCAAAAAAAAAAAAATTTGAACTTCGAACTGGAAGTAGATAGTTTCACATTAATTGGACATGATACCATCAAAGATCACATCACAGTCATAATAAGTTAATACAATATAGATCCAAGAATATTTTAGAGTCCAAGTTTCACCATGCTGTATAAATGCTGCAAAAGCAAAGCTTATGACACAGGAGACCAATTAGATTTAAAAGCCATTTACTCACATCCACATGTAAGCTAACTACAATTGTGTGCACTACTTGAACCCAAGAAAACTAATCA
This sequence comes from Ricinus communis, assembly GCF_019578655.1. Taxonomy (NCBI): domain Eukaryota; kingdom Viridiplantae; phylum Streptophyta; class Magnoliopsida; order Malpighiales; family Euphorbiaceae; genus Ricinus; species Ricinus communis. The sequence continues at coordinate 5,978,392 of NC_063257.1, read as the reverse complement.
AGCTGCAATAAAAATGACCTTGTAGTAATTCAATTAACTAACTGCATATCCAATCTCTGAAAATCAAAGTTGCAGAAACCCCATTTGGCTGCTATATCGAGCTCAGGGATTAAATTACTAAACAACCGGTTCACCCTTCTCTTCTACTTGAAACTTGACTGATAATACAATTGAAATAGACTCTGCAGCAGCCATTGGTGTCAAAATTATAGTATAGGAACAAGAAGAAAGTAATAATTTCAATCTTAGTCCACAAGAAAATAGAATCAGAATGGATAGTATTATCCAAACGCACCTGAAAAATTCAGTAGCCAAGGGCATAGCATCGTCATATTTACTGGCTCCACTAGCCACAGTTAATTCAATATGTGTTTCTTTACCATAGTAAATCTTTTTACAACTGCCACATCGCAAACTACACTCACCAATATCCCTGCAAACAAATCCAAACATTTATTTTAATATATATATATATATATATATATATATAAAAGAATTATTCATTTAAATCCATAACTAACTGTATAATATAATATGTAACTTACACAGACAAGAGACGATCACCTATCAAAGACAATGGCTCGTAACATATAGGACAAGCGATTATGTTCGTACTGCTTCTACTGACCTCCTCTTTTTCGACCACGACAGCATCCTATACAATACCAAAAACAAAAACAAAAGAAAAATTCATTTTCAGGGATTGGTTTCTTTAAGCTTTTTTTGGTAGAAACTAGAAAGAGAAATTATGATTGAGCGGAATAAAACCGCTGGTTTTGATTCGAGCAGGGCAGTAGAAGTAGAAGTGGAAGAAGAAGCGCGAACTTTTGCCGCGAAATTGCTGCGTTTGAAGATGGGTCTAGTGTAAGGATTGAATAAGAATTGCCTTGAGTTTCCGAATTGATTCGGTAGATAATAGCTAATGGTTGCTGCGGCCATAGCTGCTGCTGCTGCTGCCTCTCCCTATGGGCGACTGAGTAAAGAATGTTTTTGTTTATTTTTTGCGAGCAAGTCTTCAGAGGAAAAGAAAATAAAAACAAAGGCTCAACGTGGTTTTTATTTTGCCTTATGTTTTGTTTCTTGTGACTGTGATGTTGCAAATGAGTTGGGCCCTGTATTAGTTTGTCGGGTAACGGATATTGGAGTTAGGGCTGGACTTGAGTATTCTAGATACACAAACGATGTGTTTTTTCCCAAATTTGGCAGGTCATTTATTTCTTTAAAAATTCTATCCATAGATTAAAAGGAAAAAACCATTGTAGGAGAAACATAATTAGCAGTATATTTCTTCTTGAATGGCCACTCAACTAGGGGTACTTACAAGACTTTTCCCATCATCCACGAAATTGCTTTGCTTAAACAAAAATAGTAAATATATTAGTATTATAAGTCCTAAACACTACAAATAGCCCGTCTAGCTCAGTTGGTAGAGCGCAAGGCTCTTAACCTTGTGGTCGTGGGTTCGAGCCCCACGGTGGGCGTTGCTTTTTTTATTTTATTTTTCCTTTTAAACGGTCTGCTCCTATTCTAAGTATTTTTCAGGTTAGGAAGGATTCGGCCAAACAGGGTAGTTTGTTTGTTTCCCTCACTTTTGGAAATTTAACATTATCCATCCACTCCATTAATTAAATTCGATTGCTTCAATGACAGACTCCGGTCCAATTCCAACCCCAATTCGTGTCAACATAATTCCTTTCTTTACACAATCAAATACATATATATTTTTGTTGGCTTTCGTTTCTTTTAAAGCAGTCTGCAGTCTTCATCTCTTTATTGATGCATTATGTTAGGTGGGCACTATTGCTGCAATGCAAAACCTCTGCAGCAGAATTAGTAATCTCGGCCTCTTCCCGTCACTATCATTCTCCTAACAATATATCCTTAACAAGAACAACCTTTTAACTTCCCTCTATATATTAATACGTTCATCTTTTTCACTTTCTATAAACCCAACATTTGCTGGTTCTAAAAAACAAACACTTAAAAGAAAATGTACCGTCAAACCGGCCGTTTGAGTAGCGATGCAAAAATATAATTATAGTCATTTCTTTATTGATTTATTTTTTTATCGTATAATTTTATTTAAATTTCAAATTTAAAATATTTATTTTATAAAATTGACAGCGTGTATATTTTAAATTAACTAATAATAAATCTTCAATCAACGGTATTGATGGGTGGTTAAGAAAATATTAAATTATTACTACCAAGTAGCTTTTTGGCAATGGACTATCACCACCAATGAATCTGAGCAGTTGCTTATTGTATGACGGAAAAGGGTCCAATTTGAACTTCCTAAGCAAAATCCAGCTTAATAATTCATCACGTAAAATTAATTATATACTCAATTCAATTGTTGAGACTGAAATCCTTAAATACAGTGTTACTATGATTGGGTGGAGGAAGCCAATAACACAACACAGGGGGAAAAAATAATGTTTTCTTTTTGTGGATGGTGTTGCTTTATTCAGAGGAAAACTGGATTGATTGGCAAGTTTACCCGTATGAAATAAAGCTATTAAATCATTTTTAATGTCATCTTTAGTTTCCCTGCCGACACACAGCTTTTAGGCTTCGCATACACCCAATTTGAAAATTTTTTTATAAGCCCAACACATTGATGTTAGTTGATGACATTGATGTTTAGTCAAATGACACTATCTCTTCAACTTATACTGCCATTTAACTAGTAATAATTATGTGTTTTTGTTTTGTTTTTTTAAAAAGACCTTAATATGATTACATAATAAATTTAATTTATATATTTAGATATAATTAGAAAAGTAATTTGAATTAATTAAATAAAATATTTTTACATTAATTACTATGTATTTCGCCACTTATTGTAATTTTAATGGTTTGTATATTTTTTAAGAGAATTATAGGTGTTGATGTGTTAAATATTAATAGGCATATTTGATATAATCAAAAGATACTCTTAAAAAAATTTATTTCTAACATCGTTGGTTTTAATTTTATAATTTATAATTATTAATATTAATAATCCAATTATTTAATTTATTTAAAATAATCCCAAGACTCACGATATATATATATAGATTATGAAACCCTGGCAATGCTATATACTAATATTTTTAGCTACTAGAAATTGATTTTGAATTCATGGAATTTGATTTATAAAGCTTTCATTATCATATATTGAGCTATTTAGTGAAATTCTAACTGCAGAATTGAGTGATTTTTATTTTATAAGCGTATAATATGATATGTAAACTCTAATCTTTGAAGATTTGTCTTTTAATTTTATTTACAATTAGAATTTCCATCATACGTATTTATCTCGATGTATGCAAATACTTATTAAACTAACACCACTCTGGAACTGGAAAACGTTATAATTTTGAGCTCTCTTTATTATAATGTCTCAAATGATTAAATTTATTGGCGTCGGGTTTAAAAGGCAATGGTATAGTTATAGCAAATACATGTATAAAAGTGTGTGTCCAATGAATAAATAAAATGGGGCAGCATAGCATAGCATAGATCCAAAGAGCAGTAAAACCTTAAAGAGACTCAAAGACATGGTTTGAGGAATCTCCAATCCAATTGTGTGCTGTTGGGTGTGCTCCAAGTTAGGTTTGCATAGCAATGTGGGGGACATAACATAATTATGATTTTCCAACACTCCGTTCTACTATTCTTCCTTTTTGTAAATTTAAGTGTTGGTTTCTGCAATCTACAGCCTCGTCTAGATTGGTAATGATGAAACCATACTTCTCTCTCACTAACCGAATTCCACCCTACTCATTCCATTTCATTGCAAACGGTAGATTGCTGCCCAGCCATCTATGCTTATGGTTTAGTTTATTATTTGAAGGAAAATTACATATTTGGCCCCTCACATTCTTTGCACTTTTTCTTTTATATATTTTTGTTAACATTAAAATCTTTCAGAGTCCATCTGAAACGTACGTACATGACTCAATCCTAGATTTTTTTTTTATTTTTTTTTATTTTAACTGTTAAGTCTTCATAAAAGTACAAGAAAACCTCGAAGAGTAATGTTTATTTTCATTAATAGTGGGATTGGTGTATACATTTAACTTCTATTAGAAAATGGTTAAATGTTAACTAAAAAAAAAAATAAAAGTAGAACTCGAGTAATGCTCCATTGCTCATAAGTATTATTGTCATAATACTTAATATTCGAATGATATTAATTTTTCAACTTATTTTCTTAGCACTGTGTTTATTATTTCTATCTCAGTCAATAATGCCTATTAAATTTCAGTAATTTTTTTTAAGCATATCAGTAAAGTGGATCCTACCACTAGTAAATAAGTCTAAAATCTACCATTTATTGGTAGGACTTATTTTTTTGGCTATGCCTATTGGGTGATGTATTAAATAATATCATGCTTAGGTAAATTGTCAGGTACCACATTAATAAAAAATTCACTAGAATCTCAAATAGATATTATCGATGAAAATATAAATAATGTGTGTGGTATAAATATATATATATATATATAATTAACACGGTTTGCATATAAGTGGCAAAATTTTAATATTAACAGAATAATTAACTCGTAGAATTCCATATTATCATTAAAAAGTGCAAGGATGAAAGTCATAAATAATAAAAGCAGAAGACTTGGAGTTTTTTCTTTATTTGAATATATTTCTTAAGGAGTATAACTGTTTAGGTGATGCATAATTAGAGCTTTTTTTTTCTCTTTTCTATAGAAAATTATAAAACTTTTATTCATTACAAAAATAAGAGTGCATTTTGATTATATTGTGAATTTATATATATATCTAAAGTTAATCTACAATTTGTCAAACATAATCCTCATATGAGTGATAAAATATAAGAATTTTCATACAGTTACATATCTAATGCTCGAACTAGAGACATTTGTTAAACTATAAGAAAATCTTACTATTTTATCTATATATTATTGAATTGTTACTGTAAATTTTAATTGTTCAATAAAATTATAAGATAGGAAAATTTTAAATGAAAATCCGAACATGTAATAACCGCACTGAATTTCTACCTCCGTTATCTTTTATAAGCATAAAGCCCGTCACACTTATACCTAAGAGCATAAGAATCAGATTTTGTCTGGCTTCTTGATTTTGTAGTTTGCAGATTCCAACCTAGCCATAATAGAACTCAGCAAAGCAAGCATGGAACAATTTTCTTTTATTAACAAAATAAAGACTGACTGGACTGAAATGAAAGGTTCCACGAAGAAAAAGAAAAAGAAGTTCAGTTGGGCACATGGTCCAGAGGCTGAACACTTTCATTCTTTCCCATTTGGATATTAATAAATCTTTTAAGAAATAATTGTCACCTGTTTGTAGTTCCTCTAATTTCAAAGGACCTTTTTGCAATTAAACGAAATTACAATTATTTAAATTTTGAAATTCCCGTATTGGGTTGCTGGATGCAACTTTGGCTCCATTGGAGGGATCTTTGATTTTATTTATTTATTTATTATTATTATTATTATCTAACCCAACGGAAACCTTTATCATTACGTCAACTACAGTAGAAGATACACAATAATAACGAGCAAATTCACACTTCAAATGACGAAACTGCCCATCGTAATATTACAAACTTCCAATCTCTATAAAAACATAATTGGCAAAAGCTGCACATGAGCTTGTAATCTTAATGAATTTATCTGATTATAATATTATGCACACCGCATTATTATTATTATTTTATAAAATAAATAATTCTGTAACCTCAAAACTAAATCAGTTGATAAGTATATTTATTTATATTATAAAAATTTGATTAAATTATAAAAGTAATTTAATATAATATATTTAGACGTTTGATGATAGTTGTTCATCTCAATTGTGAAAGTAACAGCCTAAGAGCCCCTTTCTTTTAGTGCACATTTCTTGCTGAAAGAGAAACTTCCCTTTCTATTAGAGCACTTTTTATTGCTTACAATAAATTTTTCCTAAAGAGGAAAGGTAAGGGAAGAGATAAGAAGAAGAAAAAGAGAAAAGTAGAAGTTAATTTGAGATTAATGTGATCAATGACCATAGCATACCATAAGAGCAAAATAAATAAATGAATAAAGTAGTAAGTGGCCATTTACTCACGCAATTGGATTGGAATATTGCCTTTGCCTAGTTCGCCGCACGTGAAAGCTTGGCATTTGCCCCCACAAAAATGATTTGAGTTTTCTAGCGGTGGATAGGGATAGCATCAAAGGTTGATTTGGTCACATGGGAGTGTGGTGTGGAAGAAAGTGAAAAAATGATGCATTTCTTGGTATAAAAATGCTACACTCTTCTTCTTCAAATATGATCATGAATTGGCAGTTGGGCTCAATCTTTTTGTTTTAGCCTGATTTTAAAATTATTTTTTTTTTCTTTTAAAAAAAAACCAACAAAAAAGAGGTGCATTGGGAAAGAATATAAAAGCTGCCGATTCCTAACATGGTCACCACCACCAGCAACCAATTTCCATGTTCACATAAATGACAAATGCTTGCCCTCTCTATAATGAAATCAGACAATATTTATTCAGGATCTTAAGATGCCTTATCTTCTCAATATCCACCTCCCTTCTTCTGGTAGTTATATTATAATTTGCCCAGATTAGTAAACGTATGTGCCTAGTAACATAAATGTCACACATTTCACCAAAACGTTGGATACATCAAACAAACAATTCCCAAAATGCATACGACTTTGCGATACAAATTAAACTGATTGTTTTTCACTTTATTTAAAGAATTTAGATTTTGATATATAAAGTAATATTATTGCTTTATAAATAAATCAAGAAAGATATGATTTGCTTGTGCAAATAGAATCTCAAAATTTTTCCTCAATTCAAATCTCATGGGTTTAAAGTTTGAAAATTAAAAACCCAAACTTATCAGAGAAAAAAGAAAAGACTTCAATTGGGTGATGGCATTTTTCTCTCATCAGAATGAATGCCTTAAACCAAAAATAGATTATCTATTTTTAACTTCTTTTTAAAAGTGAGCAATACTAATAATAAAATCTCTTTACTGCATTTGGATTTTATCAACTTAAAATCCCCAGGGATATTTTCATAAACATGTATAATTTAATACCGGCTAAGCAGGTCAATACTTCCGAAAGAAAACCGACACCTGCCAGTAATTAAACTCAAGCGCATGCACATGCCAGGCAACGAAAAGAAGAGTGGGCTGGGCGGTACGAGATTCAAATTCAGAAATAACAGTAGAGCTGGAAGAGAGAGGAAAAAATGAAAAACCAAACAAACCCCTGTATAAGCGGGTAAAAATATATTCTTCTATTTATTATTAATATATAAACATCTCATTTTCCATTTCTTTTCTTTGCTTTTAAAACAGAGCAACCAAAGAGAAAGTGAAGAAGTAGCCACTACTCATATACAAACATACACTTTCTCTCTCCCGAAATCATCCCCTTCTCAGCTATAAAAACAGAAACTTCTAGATCAGGACTCTGCCTTGTTGCAAGGATATCCTGGTCATTTCCTATCTCTCTGTCCCTGAGCTGAGAAACACAAAGAAAGCTAACTCACTTCTACTACACTTGTTAATCTCTCTTTCTATGTGTTCTTAGCTTCTTAATTCTTCTGTTTATAATAATTTACTTTCGAACTAAATTGCATTTTCCTTGATTAGAGGGATATATTAGTTATAATATTAAGTATAATTATGGAGAGGACCACTCCGGTGAGGAAACCACACACTTCAACAGCAGATCTACTCACGTGGTCTGAGATTCCGCCGGCTGATTCCCCCGCTGTCGGGTCCGCTCCTCGCTCCGCCGCTCGTTCTCACCAGGTTTGGTTTCGCCTTCCTTTTGAATTGCTCAATCTTAGCTTTCTTAATTAGTAGCTGATTAGTTTGGTTAATTTTTAATCTTTAGCCTTCGGATGGGATCAGTAAGGTAGTGTTTGGAGGTCAAGTTACAGATGAGGAAGCTGAGAACTTAAATAAAAGGTAAGATCTGTGCTTCTGCTATTTTTATTTTTATTTTTATTTTTTTTCTTCTTTTGGTGTGCGTTTGTTTGTGGTAATAAATGCGATTACAAGCTGACAAGGTAACTGATTTTGTTTTCTTATGGCGGTTTTTCTTTTCACTCTTATTATTACAATTTTTGTCTCTATCGTTTCTTCACGTTTTTTCTTTTTTCATTTATTACAGTTTTCAGATCTTTTTCTCTTTTACTTTACTTACTTTGAGTTCAGAAACAAAAATCTTCAGTTCTGCAGATACTTTTTAGCTTCATTCTTTTTCATTCAATGGATCTTCTTACACACGGACATTTATTGTTAATTCATTTTTCTTTTCTTTTGTTTTGATTTCACTTATTTAGTCTTTTCTCCTGACTCTTTTGTTTTAAAATTGAAAAATCTGTTTGGATCTCACGTTGGCTCTTATACATTTGGCGAAATCCTTGAGAAATTTAAAAATTCAATTACAGAACATAGTGATTAAGGAAAAATGAAGTTTAGTTCATGTTAAAAATTTGAGGTTTATAGCTGCTTTATTTTGCAAGGCATTGTTTGGAATAAATCCTTTCCAAGAATTTAATCCAAGTCCTGTCAAATTTGCATGAACTTCATTTCTTTAAAATGTCTAGGCATTTTTTTTTCTTCAAATTTTTTATTTTTGAAGTTTGAAAAATTGGATTCTAGCAACTATGAGGTTTTCATACATGAGAATTGACTATATAGAATCCAATTAAATTGAATTCGTGCATTTTTGGACTTTCCAAACAAGGGATAATTGATTAATTTTCATTTAAAACGAATTTCCTTGACATAATACTTAAGTTTTTTTGCACTAAGTTTGAAAACTCTTGGTTTTGTATCATCAGTTTTGGAGCAGGTGACTTAACCGTTCAAAATTTGGCTTATGATTGCAAAACTATATTTCCTTTTTCCTAAACTTCTACTTTTTATATTACTTGTGCCTATAGCCTTTTTAAGGCGCAAAACTTTTTAGGGTGCCTTTCAACCATATATGAATGTGATCCTACTAGTTTGTTTGACACTACATAAAGCATTTTTCACCATCTGATAAGTTTGTAGAACATAATTCTGGTTCATATTTTTATTCATCCTTGAGAACTATGAGCTAAATGATTTCAGCATTGTCCTTATTCACCCCTCCCTTTCTAAAGAGTATGTAAAACAGGATGGATCCATTTAATTCTGTTGGATTGTTAAAATGCATTTTTTGTGTGTATTAATACGTTTGCCTCTTTGTTCAAAAGAAAAAAAAGAAAAGTAAGATGCAAAATCTCAAATAAGGTGAAACTAAGGCTTTGTTGGTAACCTATATCAATTTTGCCTTTCGCTGTTGTCTTTTCAGTACAGAAAAAGGCAAGAAACTGGTTAAAAAAGCAAGTCTACCAGAAAACTCATATTGTTCAAATGGATTGATTAAATTTATTATGGTAACTTAGTTATACCATTTTGCACCTTCTTGATGATCAAGGTTTGATATATCTTGCTTTTCAAGCACCAGGTTTCTGAATTCAAATATTCTACTTTTACCGAATACCCACGGATATGCTGTTAGCTTATTGGCTTCATATGATTCAGAAAATACTAGTTTTCTCGAGGCCTCTTGTTCATATCAATGTTAACTTTGCATTATCAGGAAACCTTGTTCAGGGTACAAAATGAAGGAGATGACTGGTAGTGGTATTTTTGTAGCCAATGGAGAGAACGACCCATCCGAATCCGGTGGTGCCAATGCCACACCAAATAGCAGAACAGGATTACGCATGTACCAGGTAACTGATGAGTTGTTTCAGATTTGAATTTCTTATATAGCTATAGGTGAAGAGAGTGTTTCTCCCAAAAGACCTACTACTTTGCCTGAGGTGGCAAAGCAACGAGAACTAAGTGGGACATTAGAATAACTGTGTATATGAAGTAACTGATTATTCTGAAATCACATGTTTGGAATTTTCCAGCAAAGCAACGAGAACTAAGTGTGATATTAACATGATTAAGCTTGTTGAATAATTGTTTATATCAAGTAAAATGATTTTTCTAAAATTATATTCTTGGAATTTTCCAGCAAGCACTTGCAGGAATCAGTCATATTTCATTTGCAGAAGAAGAGAGTGTTTCTCCCAAAAAACCTACTACTTTGCCTGAGGTGGCAAAGCAACGAGAACTAAGTGGGACATTAGAAAGTGAGGCAGAACGAGAAGCCAAGTTGAAGAAGCAGCTTTCTGATGCCAAGTGCAAGGAGCTCAGCGGACATGACATCTTTGCACCCCCTCCAGAAATTTTGCCGCGGCCGACAACTGTGCGTGCTTTGGCATTGAAAGAAAGCATTGAATTGGGAGAACCTGCTCCACATGATGTATGCACATCTGTCAATTTTTCTAGTGTGAGTTTATGTGTGTGTATAAACATACCATTTTGCATCATCTCCCTCAACCTTCATCCAAAATAAGAATCCTGCAAAAAGAGGTTAATTCTTCTTATCCACTAGTTGGGACAGGTTGTGGTGGTTCTCATTCTCATAGCAAAAATTCATTTGCTTGCTGATGCTTCATGGGTTATCCATTGGTTAGCACGTAATGAGACCCTAAGCTTACAACTTCTAGACAGGGTGATTCTGTGAACAACTGGGCTTCCTTTTCCCTTAAAATATAATATAGTTAGCAGATAGAAGATGCTATAATCTAAGAATAAAAAAAGCTAGTTTAAAGGATGATGCAATAAACAAGTGCGCATTTTTTTATGGAATTTGTTTCATAGAATATAATTAGTTTACAGGTTTATTTTAGGAAGGCATTCATTGGGCTTTCTTTTACTCAAGTATCAATTACCCTCTTATTGCTGACTACCTGCAGAAGCTTATAATTTTCTTAAATAGAACTGCCTGCTTTTTCTTCTGAATCATGTGTTGGCTATTGTTGTATTTTTAATTCTAAAATGGCCTTGAAAATTTTAATTTGCTTAAAAAATTATCAGCCTGCTGGAGGTCAGTTGTCTACTGGTGAACCGGTGATGAAGACAGCAAAGAAAATTTATGATAAAAAATTCAACGAGCTTTCAGGAAATGACATATTCAAGGGCGATGTTCCTCCATCGTCGGCCGAGAAATCTCTTAGTGTAGCAAAATTACGAGAGATAAGTGGCAATGACATATTTGCTGATGGGAAGGCTGAGCATCGAGACTACCTAGGTGGTGTACGCAAGCCCCCAGGTGGCGAGAGCAGCATTGCCTTGGTTTAACTTACTAGGTCTAACTCTGTTATCTTATCACTGTGTCTGGTTTTATTTTATTCCTAGTGGGGATTTGTTATTATATTATTTGACCTGGTATTATGGGTTTCGGGAATTATGTTTAGGCCTTAACATGTCATCCAGCACTTTGGACTATTCTAATTGGATTGTATGTCTATATTCTTGTGCTTTTCAGTGTTTGTTTTAGCAAAATACATTGGGCATTTTTGTGTCATTGGTGTCAGTACATTGCTTTTTTGAATGCTGTTTGTTGGCTGTGCTGCTTGCATAAGCTAGCCCTGTGTTTTGCTCAAGATTCAGTTTTAGCATATTTGCACTCAGTTAGAAGAGACGCATCGGCTGCTTTGCTTGTGATATTAATATGCTTTTGGTGTTTCTCAGCTGTTGTTGCATTTAAGAAGCAAGTTCCCTGATTTTCGCATTGCTTGTACAATTATATTAATGCATTACGGCAGAATGTAGTCGAAAACATACTATAGATTTGAGTTTATAGTTACGAGTTATCGTAACAGAATTGCGGTTTTGGTCCGGTGCCATGGTGATTTATTTGGAAATGTTGTAATGAGAGAATGTTGTGAAGGTAACGTGGCAAGGGGGTTGGTGTGTGGTGTGGGGCAGCGTCTAGTCTCTGGTTCTGAGAGCAATTGAGCTATGGACTCCGAGTGGCGGTTGTTCCTTCAGAAACTCCAAAAACAAAAAATTGATATTAGCAACTGCAGCTCTTTCAATCTGGGCCAAATAGCTGCGCACGACTTGTCAAATTCGTAGCCAATTCCATCTCTCCTATGCGACTTTTGGTTACATAGCAAGGCAGGAAGGATTCCAAGTTCGCCAATTAAAAAAGGCATCACAAATTGAAAAAGAGAAAAAAAAAAAATATATATATATATATATATATATATATATATATATATATATATATATATATATATATATATATATAACGGAAAGGGCGATAAGATATTAAAAAAAGAAATCCGTCGAGTGAAAAAGGGCTCAAATATCTCTCATCTGACTCGGCTATAATATGACAAAACAGAAAGTTATCCTGGCTCTAGCTTGGGCTACAAGAAACATATGCTCTGTTGTCGCTATTTTGTTCATTTGTATTCATAAATATTTTATAATTGAAACCTTAAATTCGAATCTGATCAAAATCATAGCAATTGCAAGACATTCCATTGGTTCTGTGTACATCAGAATCAGATAGGCACAGTCTACAATTACAAAATTATTTCTTTTTTATTTTCCTATTCTTTTTCGTTTAAATTTTTCACGAATAAGATATTACATATATAGAAAGACAACTTCTAAGGTAAGGCAAATTGTGAACAAGTCAAAATCAATGAGAGAAAATCAAGCAATTCTGTTCAACTTAAAGATTCTAATAACTGAATAGACTAACAAAGTTTTAAGTAAAAATAATCATCAAAATCATCACTAATTAATTTAAATAAAAAATATATTTAATAACCAATTATATATATACATATTTTAAAGAGACTGGGGCTCTCTCTCTCTCTCTCTCTCTCTCTCTCTCTGATTTGGCTTTGTCTTTTTTATAGAGAGTGTGTATAAAGTGCCGACTCAACTTCTTCATTGCAATGGCTCGAGCGTGAACAGTCTCAGTAACAGACCGTACGGCCTCACTCCACCGCCTCACTCCAAAAATAAAAACAAATCAAATCCTCTCTTCACCTACAAACAATATTCCAATCCCTCACTCTCGCTCTCAACAACAACAACAACAACAACAACAATAACACCCCAAATTCCAGAACGATTAAACAAATGGTACCTTCATTTCTGTTTTATACCACCATCATCGCTGTGTTAAAGTGAAAAAATTTTTTATGTCGTTTTTCGTTTCTCAATATTGATTTCTGACGTGGGTTTTGGGGTTTTCGAAAAGGGTTCTGGTTATTTTCTTCAAAATCTGTGTACACTGATTGGTATATATATTTTTATATATAACACTGTATTATCTAAAGTATTTTAGTTTGATGATGGGGAAACTAGCTGAGAGAGATAAATGGATTGTAGAGAAGATGAAAAGAGGAGAAGGTGAAGTGTTTAATGAGGTCCCAAATGTGCAATATTTTGGTCCTTCTCATCAACAACGACAAAAGCCTTCTTCTTTGAGCGGTTCATTTTCAAATGGGTTTTGTTGTTTGCCAGAGGATGGTTCACTATTTGCTACTACTGAGAGAGATGACAGGATTAATATTCTTATGAAGAAGCATGATGACGGAGACTTTTTTCATGATGTCTCAAATGTGCCTTATTTTAATCTTCAACAACAACAACAACAACGACAACAACAACAAAAGTTTCTTTTGAGTAGTGGTTCTTCTCCTGTGAGCAGAGTTTCTCTTCAATCTCCATCAGAGTGTTCTTCTTCTTCCTCTTCAAGCTTAATATTCCCAAATGGGCTGGCTTCACCTGATAATGGTTCCTATTATATGAATGGATTCTGTTTTGATTCTAAATCACCTGATGCCTCTTATAAGATGAATGCTAGATTAGTTGATGAAATGGGCTTGTCCCAGAGTTTCTGTGGATTGAGTATTAAAGAAGAGCATAATAGTGGTAGTACTGAAATGAAGGAGTTTGGGTTTGGTGGCTTTAATGATCTCTCTTTGGACGGGCACTTAGGATACAATGTTAAGAAACACGGTGGCTCATATGGGGGTTCTAACAACAAGGGGGCTTTTGATATTGAAGGTTTTCAGTCCTCTCCTCATGGAGTTTATGATGATGGAAACCATACATTTAGTGGTGGATTTGAAAAGGATGCTTTTGTTCCGATGGGGTCTCCTCTTGTTGCTCATAATCAGACTAGGACTAATGATTTATATTCTGGTTCTTGTTGGTATAATAACCAAAGTGATTATCTATTGGAGCAAAGAGGAAATTGGAGTGATAGAGGCATTCAATCACAGAACTCATATTTTACTGGGACTTGCTTAAATGATTCTTCTGTTTTTCCACAGCATTATAAATTGGATTCTAATGGAGGCAGGGGTGTTATTGATTCAATGGGTGCTTTTCAGTCTCTGCACCACAAATTGGATATGAATGTCAGTGATCCAGTGTATAGAAGTTTGATGCTAAAAGAAATGATGAGAGCTATAAAAAACAATGAGCATTCTCTTATGTCTATGAAAGGTACAGAGGCTATGGAAGCCTTTAGCTGCGAGGATAGTTATATCATACAAGGAAAAGTTTTGAATCATGTTAGCAACAAAGAATGTGAACCACTTAGTAGGGACAATATGAATTCCTTAAATGAGATTCCATTTCAAAACTTTCGTGGAAAAAGCATTAGACTAGATAACTGTATCCTCAATGGAGAAAGTTGGGAAAATGATCCGAGGATAAGCAGTTATAGTCCATTGCCAGAGGTTCCAAGTATCAATTCCTTGAGTGAGGTCCAGGGTAAAATATACTTAATGGCACAGGATCAGAATGGTTGCAGGTGGTTGCAAAGGATTTTTGACGAGGGAACAAGCCAAGATATTCAAATAATATTTAATGAGATTATTGATCATGTTGTTGAACTTATGTTGAAGCCATTTGGAAATTATGTCATTCAGAAGTTCTTGGACGTGTGCAATGAAGAACAAAGATTGCAGATTGTTTTCATGGTGACTGAAGAACCAGGACAGCTTCTTAGGATTTGCTTGAACACATATGGGTAGTTTCTTTATGCTTATTGTTGCCCTTGTAATTGTTTTGGCAATAAACTTTTATTGTTCTTGAATAAATTTCTCGTACTTTGATACCAGCACACGCGCGGTACAGAAGTTGATCGAGACTCTCAAAACCAGGCAGCAGATTTCATTTGTAGTTATGGCACTGAGACCTGGTTTTCTTGATCTTGTCAAGGACCAAAATGGAAATCATGTGATTCAGCGTTGCTTGCAATGCCTGCACAATGACGACAATAAGGTACAACTTTCCTACCTTTTCTTTTGTTAAATGAGGCTCTTGAATTATATTTGAATTTATGTTGTTATGAAGGGTGTCTTGTTAACTTCTAATTATGTTTCTGAAGTCTTCAGCTTCCCCCGGATGCTAGTTGAATTTGAGAATATACATATTTCTAAGGCTGAAAGCTTTTAATGTTACACATGAACTAAGATCAATATTTTTTCTTAAGAATTTAAGACATTTCTTTTGACCTCATGTTCTTACAATTGGCATGCTCTGGAACAATCAGCGAAGCTGAAAAATCTGTGATTAGTCCTAAGTGGCAAGCAACAAAAATTATGCTTTTATGAGCTAACCTCCTAACAAGTGCTTGAATTCTTATATGGTATCTGTAGAATATCTATTTTGCCTTCGCTTCTTGTATCTCTTTTGGTGTTTGTGGATTTAAGATGCAATAGCCAAATGAATCTTTCAAAATTGGAAGATAAAACTCTACCAGATAGACACTCATGCAACAGAAGAAATGAAGTCTTAGCTTTAATCTGGGTTGCTGTTTCAGCTACAAGTATACATGAGTAGATATATTGTTGACTGTGCTCAATGTTGGCTGGCTGAAAATTTTACCACACTTGAAAATTCTCAGGCGTTTCTATAAAGGTCTACAGTCATCTAATGTTTCTCACAACTTCAGGCCAACAAAAAGAATTGCATATTAACCTGATATATCAATTTGTTAATGTACTAAACATATATGAATATCCTGAAGGAAATGCAAAGGATGAAATAACTTTAGTGTTAGTGAGGTTTAATAAAGTACTGTCTTAAATTTACTACCGTCACTGGAGGCGTAATAACAATTCAGTTAGCAAATCTATAAACTAACAAATGATAACAGCAGCAGCAGGCATCACTATGGCGAGCAACATGTGACAACAGGTAACCTGTTTTACATGTAAACGGGGCAGAAATTACAAAATACCTTCCAAATTTAAAACATCCTTCCATGATCCATAAATGAGGTGTTGACTCCTATATTGACTGTGCTTTACAAAGTTCTCTAGCAGATATTTGTTGATTTGACTTTGTCTTTGTTATTATTGTCTATGGTCTGCAGTTTATATTTGATGCTGCTGCGAAGTTCTCTGTTCAGATTGCAACTCATCGACATGGATGCTGTGTAATGCAACGATGTATTACACATTCCACTGGGAAACATAGAGAGAAATTAATAACAGAAATTTCCAAAAACGCTCTTCTCCTTGCTCAAGATCCTTTTGGGTAAATCATGATAAATGTTTTTAGTTGTATTATTTATTTATTTTTATATGCACATCAACTAGAATATGTAGTTCAAAGTAGTGTATTTCAAGATGGTTGTTTTCCCCTCTTTGTTACACATGAAATTGTTACTTTTCTTTCTGTCTTGGAACAAGATTAGTTTGATATGTTGGCCAAGTTCTGAAGCTTTTTTAGTTTTTTTAGAGTTTCAAACAACTTCAACTATTGTTCTCCTGTGGTTAAACGAATATCTATTTTAGGAACTCTTCTTTTGCTCTTTCATTTGCCCTTCTTATTCTTACTCTAGGACTAGCACGTTTTCGATGTCTCAACTAATTTTTTCATTTTCTTAAACAGGGTCGAGGCTCAAAAGTATTTTGAAACATATGATTTTCTTGGTGGTTGCTTCCTATTCTTCGGTTGATAATTTTTGTTTCTATCCTTTGGTTGATTATTTCCTTTTTCTATTGATTTGTCCCATTTGTGTTGGTGCTTCTCAGTTGTTTCTGTAACCATTTATTTCTCTTCTCTTATCAGTTATCTACAATTTTAGCCAGCCAAACTTTTCTAAACTGTAATTATAAGACAATGATGGAAGCTTTGAACATACATACTCTACTGATGACTATAACTTGGTTTTTTTGATGTCATTGGCTTATAATTTGTAATTCACTTTTCTTTTTATACTTCTTAATTCCTCTAGCTGAGCAACAATTTAGTTTTAGAAATATTTTCTTTTGAATGTGCTTTTGTTTTTAATATTCTCTTTCATTTTTTATCATCAACACAACTTTGTTTAGCTATCTGAACCTTGTTTCTTTTCATGTCACAGAAATTACGTTGTTCAATATATTGTAGAGCTAAAGAACCCATCTGCTGCAGTCAATTTGCTTTCTCAATTCAGGAGGCACTATGTACACCTATCCATGCAGAAATTTAGCAGCCATGTGGTTGAAAAGTGCCTTAAGCATTTGGAAGAGAGCCGAGAACAAATAGTTCATGAATTGATCTCAGTATCACGCTTTGAACAGTTACTGCAAGATCCATTTGCCAACTATGTTATTCAGTCTGCCCTAGCAGTCACTAAGGTCTGGAAACTACTATTGCTTAGTTCTTAATAATATAAATGGTACTCTGATATTTTTGTTACATATAATCTTTCTTTTCCCTCCTGAATCTCTTCCTGAAAGCAGGGTCCTCTTCGTGCTTCACTGGTTGCTGCAGTCCGACCCCATGTGATTTTACGCACCAACCCATACAGTAAGAGGATTTTCTCTAGGAATCTCTTGAAGAAATGATGTAATACTTTTCTGTGGTAAGAAGTGTTGTTGTTCTATCAGATTTACAACCTTGTTCGCTGCTACTAACAAATAGTCTATCAAGCAGGGGGGCAGTAGATGTAGATTGTCATTGGAATTCGCAGCTGATATCCTGGTTAAAATTTTTGCAAATGTGGATGGTCTCCGTGAGTCTGAAGTGTAGAAATGAAGCATTTCCTTCCACTTGTTTATGAACTTGTATTATTCTGTTGTCTTGTTGTTGTCTTGTTCAATCTAGACTTGAGATGTATTATATTTTGCATTGCTCAGAACCTTAAGTATCTGCTCCAAGTTTTGTAATATGGGATCCCAGGATATCTTTATTCGTATCTCCTTGTTTTTTTTGGAGTTGAAATGCACAGATACCTTTCTGGTCCATTTGATGATTGCTTAGTAGCAGCATTTAGAAGAAAAGTATATCCCTCAATTTCTTTCTAGCCAATTGATGAAAAGAAAGTAGAGGTGGAGTAAATTTTAGAAGAGAAATATAAGTCATTTTTCTTCTACATTCCATGGCTTCGTTTTAGGTTACTTATCACTTCAGTTTCGATTACCAGTGATGAAGAGATTCTTTAAACATAGCAAACATAGTTGTATATTTTATTAAGCCATGATAAGTGACGTTTTAATGGCCAGATAACAAAGCCACAAGGTCTGAACATAAAACACACAAATTAACGAGAGGATAACAACATGAGGCAGGAAGCATCTTCATAAATATATGACAATTCAAACAGAACAGCAGCTCACTCCTCGTGTCCCACTAGTGCCAGGAGCATCTTCTCATAGTCTCCATGGGTATCCTTGGCAATGGCGCGGTCCAGAGGGACAGTGTTTCTTTGCTGGAATACATCCTTTATAATCTTCATATCTACCTCTGCTCTTGTCGCGATAATTCGAGTCAAAGCTCCTTCATCTGTTCCTCTTCTGTTGATAGCCAGACGAAGGAGCTTCTCAAAGTATTTCTCTGAACGTGTCAAGCACTTCACTGTGGCCCTCAGCAATGCGAGGAATTCATCCTTGGGGTCTGTTTTCAAGTCCTTCAAACACGAATATTAATTCAAGCATATCAATAGTTAAATCAATTAAAAGATAATAAAATAGAAGAATTAGTTCCCCAGAAGCCGAAATTCCCCGTTACCGAATGGTGAGAGTATGCACTGGGTGGGGATAATTATGATTTAAATCTCTAAAGTATTTCAC
This sequence comes from Ricinus communis, assembly GCF_019578655.1. Taxonomy (NCBI): domain Eukaryota; kingdom Viridiplantae; phylum Streptophyta; class Magnoliopsida; order Malpighiales; family Euphorbiaceae; genus Ricinus; species Ricinus communis. The sequence goes on along the minus strand of NC_063257.1, from coordinate 5,959,422 downwards.
TAAGCTGACAAAGTAATGAAATTAAGTTCTCGCATACCTTGTTGATATCATTGCCAAATTCATTTTTGTAGTGATTAAGAGTAGCATTGATCTGTGCTTTGCTCCTAGTGGCTAAAATCCTGATAAGATCTTCATCACTGTAAGCCTTGTTTGAGATCTTCTCATGGAGTAATTTAGCCTCGGTCTTTGCTAGGGTCAAGTTAACCTCATCTCCCTCGTATCGGTATGAACACACGAGAGGAAACAAAAGCTAGAAAGCAAAAGTGCGACCCCACATTAACAACCATAGCAACAGATAAAAACGGTTACATTGAAATTCAATATCAAGCCTCAAAGCTTTACCTTGCGGAAATCTCCAGTTGTGTGATGGGCAACATCCTCTTCAAGGGACTTCTTATAACGAGCATGATAAGCTTGCCTAATATGAAGCAGCTCATTTGAAGACCTTGTGCATGCAATCTCCATTAGGACTTGATTGTTTGAAGTCCATCTCTTTGTTGCCTCATTAGCTAAGAATGCATCACGTTCGTGAGGATCAAGTATCCAAAGCATCACAACTCTCTATCGTAAAAAAATTCAGGAACAGAATAAACAGTCAGCTAGATTACAATCAGAATACCAAAAAAGAAACACTCTTTCCGTTGACTAAAAATGCTCTTGCAGAAACATTAAAGCTAAAACAGAAAAGCGCATCAAAAGTAAGACCTCAAAATCATTAGAAAGCTCCTTGTCCAATGCCTTGAGGAGATCTTCTCCATAGGTCTCAGCATATGTCTGTCGGATCAGCTTTCTTTGAGCAGCATTCCTGTGACCCAGTATGGATATGATCAGCCCCTCATTTGTACCCCAACCTGCATGATTTATCGCTCAATTAAATTACTCAGACAGAACGCAATATGAAATTTAAATGACGCATTTATATCATCACACAGAGTTTGCCGATGAAATTAAATGATTTCATGTTCTTTGACTTTAATTTTCAAAAGGGCTTCTAAAAAATTAATCGCAGCAATCTTAACAATTAACTATAAGCTTGGTTGGTAAAGATCTAGAGTTCGATTAAATCCATAAACACACATTTCAGAGTTAAACTTATACAATCATCATTCTTCAAGGAATACAGATCAAAAGATATTAGCATCATCAACGAACTCGAAGATCAACATAAATAGCCGATCATCCACATCAAATCAAAAGAATAAAAACAAAGATCTGATTAGCAGCATATGACAGGACCAATTTTTTTTTCTTTAAATAAAAAAGAGAAGCAAGAAAAAGAGTAATGTAAGAATAGAGAGAGAACCTGAGAAGGCCTTTCGAAGCTGCTCGCAGTCGTCGGACACAGGAGGAAGTGGCTGAGGAATTGTAAGAGTCGACATTGTTTTTCTTTCTTTCTTTCTTTCTTTCTTTGTGTGTCTCAAGCGATCTACTAAGATGACTATATATGTAATGTAACGCGATCCTTCTGTCCGTAGAATACAGATGCAGACTCGAAAACGTGATTATTATTATTAATTTACAAAATGCAAGGTGGGGGCCACCTCATATTATTATTGTATATTGACCAGTGGGCCCCACTTTCGTCTTCCTACCCATTGCGTACGATTTTCTATTCGTGGCAATTGCACATCGGACGGCGAAAACAATAATTGCTGACAGAGTTATTGTTTTTGTCTCAGACCAATAATAAGCTGCCACGTTAGGGAAGGTCGGCCCATTTACTGATGTGGAGGGTTGCAATTGGCTTCAACTTTTATGGCCTGGCTTTTGGTATTAGACAAGCATACTTGAATTTGCTTGGTGATGGGTAAATAAATCACTCGATGTCGTTAAATAACTATTAAATTTCTAAAAAACAGATAAATAGAAGATCTGAAGTATACTAAAAAAGAGTTATAATCGGTTGGTTGCTTTGTTGTTATTATTAAAGAGGAAAGATGGGTAACACAGGGAATGGAGTGGAGAGTCAACAATTAAATGTGTAAATAATTCTTTTTTAATATAAAAACGTGCAAACACTCTAACCATAGTAATTGATTAAAAAAAACTCTGAAATATTCATTGTATTCATAATTTTATTAAACATGTCCATTCGTAAGCTTTTATAGTTATATATTAGATTAGTTAGTTAATTAATTTTGTTGTGAGTGGTTTGAATAAGAAATATTAGTTAGATAAGTAAATACATAAAAAGAAAAAAAAATTATGGTTATGAATAAGAAATTATTTAACTGAAATAATCATATTACTTTATTGCTTTATTTATTTCTTTTGTTAATTCACGTAATGGCTCTTAAAGATTTTTATGGACGCCTTTTTTCTTTCTCTAAAAATGGGTTTAAATGAGTTAGAAATGCTAAGTTTTAGTATAATGAGAGTAAAAAGGTCAAATAAGGGCAAAATTGAGCTGAAACAATAAGTTTAAGGGCTAAATTAGATTTTATTTGATACCGGTATAGGCTCTTATATGCTTAGAGAATTATTATATAAAACTAAATTAAGTTGTACCATTAGTGAAGTGAATTGGAAAAGCTAAAGTAAATGATCACTTTAATCATTTAAAGTGACAAAATACGGGTGGATTGGCCTTTGTGATTGATAGCTTGTAGGTATGGTTCATTCAATTATGGACTGCACATTATATGCATTACATGTAAATTCCAGCTAGCAGTAATTTAAAATATAATTCTTTTATTACAAGTCTGTACTTTTCTTAGGGCTTAACATATATAATTTATTTTTTCAATTATAATCTTTTGTGTTTAGAATACCAGAAATATTAAATGTGTTAACAATCCTAAAGCAATGACACATCCAAAAATGATTACTGAAAAGATGGAGCTTAGTTGAACCTAACATGAAACTCCAATGTATACAAGCAGAGCAAACTCAACTACAACTAACACTTATTATTTAGCTTATAACATATGACAAATCATTTCCATGGTCGGTCGAACTTGTGGATTGGAGTTCAGGCATGTAAATGCAAGGTTCAATATGTTTACCAATTCAACTTGAACTTCTGGTGAAGGAAATGGAAGCCTCAGGTCTACAATATTTTCCAGTAGCATCTTCCTGGTTGAGGAGGAAGAGGAGATAGAAGATATGATTTCTCCTGGATGCTTTCCATTGATCACTTCTAATGCTAGCACCCCAAAGCTGTATACATCGCATTTCTCTGTCACGACTATGCTGTAAGCTAGCTCTGCCACATACAAAAACAAGAATGAACAAATTAAATATTATTCTTAGGCAAGTACTTCAACTCTTTGTTGAATTGATATTCGGCTATTGAGCTGCTAGTCTAATTAGCATTAATTACCTGGAGCCATATATCCGAATGTGCCTGCCAGGGCAGTACGATGGGATGAATCAAGATTCAGAATTCTAGCAATTCCGAAATCAGATACACGGGCTTCGTTCTCAGAATCTAGCAATATGTTTTTGCTTGATATATCTCGATGAACAATCGGTGGTGAGCAATCATGATGCATATATGATAGGGCATTAGCAACACCTTTGATTATGCTTGCCCTCTTAAACCATTCCAATTCTTTAGCTGCTTCATTGTCGCGCAAAATTGTGGCCAAGCTCCCTTTTTCGATGCACTCATAGACCAAAAATGAGTACGCTGAATATGAACAGAAACCATAAAATTTTACAATGTTTCTATGCTTTATTTCAGTTAATGCCCTTATCTCGCTCCAGAACTCCTTTTGGTATGGCTTCCAAGCATCATGAGACTGGTGAAGTTTCTTTACGGCCACTGTGCTTCCTGATGACAATTTGGCTTTGTACACGCTGCCGCATCCTCCCTTTCCAATGCAGTATATATCATTTAAACTATCGGTAGCTTCTATGATCTCATCATGCATACTTTTACCATCAAAACTTGTTATTAAAAGTATTTCCTCGCTCTCTTGGCTGCTTTTTTCTGCTTCAAGAGCTTCCTTTGACCTCTTTGATTGAAAGAAAAGAACTCCGAGGAAGGAGAGAATCAAGAAAGCTCCAAAAAGAGGAAGGGAAATGACAAGAAACAACCTTTTATGGAATTTTATTGAGCTGCCTTGCTCTGTCGAAGAAGGTTTGCAAGGTTGCAGTCCTTGAACATGTCCACACAATCCTTTGTTCCCTTGAAATGCTTCTATTGAAGAATTCTGAAATGCTTTATTGTCAGGAACGGGACCTTCCAATTTGTTGTACGATATGTCGATTGACGACAAGCCGTGCATTTCCTTTAAATCGCCTGGTATAAAACCAGAGAGATTATTGCGAGAGAGATTTAACACCTCCAGGCTTTGCATGCCGCTCAATTCTGATGGTATCTCTCCTATGAGAAAGTTCTGACTCAAGTCCAGCTTAGACAAGTGAACTAACTTCCCCAACTGGATTGGAATTTCTTGGCTAAACTGATTATTGCTCAAATTTAGATAGTTTAGTTTAACTAAGTTTTCAATGTTTCCTGGAATTGATTGATTGAATCTATTGGCGGACAGGTCCAGAGACTCAAGATCAGTCAATGATCCGAATTCTAAAGGTACACCATCAGACAGCTGATTGTCTTCTAAATTCACTCGCAACAAAGAAGTCAACTTTCCCAACTCCTTAGGAATCCTACCAACTAGTTGATTGGAGGAGAAATCAAGCCCTTGTAGCCGAGCTGCATTTCCAATCTCTGGTGGTATGATACCACTAATATTGTTTCCTGAAATCAATAGAGTGCTCAAATGAGGACACATTCCCCATTTAGATGATATTTCCCCGTGGAATTTATTGTATCTTATATCAACAAATTGAAGGTATGGATAGACACCGAAATCTTCAGATATATTTCCAATGAATTGGTTTCCTTCTAGGTGGAGTCTGACAAGGCTTTTGCAATCTCTCATGCTTTTGGGAATCGGACCTTCGAGACGGTTGTCATTGACACTAAAATTCTGAAGCACTTTGCTTTGACAGATGTTTTGGGGCAAATAACCTGTCAACTGGTTGCTTTGTAGTTGAAGTAGAGACAGCTTTGATAGGTTTGCTATTTGTTCAGGAATTGGACCTGAGAGTTGGTTGTTTTTGAGAAATAATAATTCTAACCGGCTCAGATTACCTAATGAAGCAGGAATAGAGCCAGTAAGTTTATTCTCACTCAGCTCTAAATTAGAAAGAGAGTTCAAGTTTCCTAACTCAGGAATGGTGCCAGAGAGTTGATTTTGATAGAGATGAAGAATGGTAAGACTTGTTAGACCGCTTAGTGATGCTGGAATCGGGCCAGAAAGATTGTTTCCGAAAAGGCTTAGGCTGGTTAGAGACTTTAAGTCTCCGAGTTCTTGAGGAATATGACCAGAAAGTTGATTGTTGTAAAGAAACAACTGAACTAGCTTTGTCAAGCTCCCAAATGTAGAAGGGATGGAACCTGTAAGAAGGTTCGTATCCATGAAAAGTTCAACTAAGTTTTTCAAGTTTCCCATTTCTGAAGGAATGGAACCAGAAAATCGATTGTCATAGAGATGCAACCATGCCAACTCAGTCAAATTACCCACAGAAGAAGGGATTGAGCCATCCAAACGATTAGCACTAAGGCGTAAGGTGTTAAGATTTGTTAAGAGGCCAATGTCTGGTGGAATAACGCCAGACAGCTGATTAGAGGACAAATCAAGAAAAATGAGTTTGGGCAGCTGAGTGATTTCAAGTGGGATTGTGCTAGAGAGGGAGTTACAGCTGAGGTCAAGAAATTCAAGATCAGGAAAAGCTGAGAAAGACAGTTCATGGAGCGTACCATTTAAACCAGAAGTAGTAAGGTTTATTCTAACAACACTTCCTCCACGGTTGCAAGAAAGTCCAAGCCAAGTGCATGGGCTTGTTTTTGCATTGGGATTGGTGGAATTTTCAGGAAGGAGAGGCCATGGAGATCGGTTGGAGTATTTTTGGTTATGAAGAGTTGCGGCCCATTTCAGAAGAGAATTTGCTTGTTCGGCAGAATCAGAAGCAATGTTAAACGCTGAATGTAACAGAATAAACAGGACAAGAGAAATAAGGAACAGGGCTTTATTTTTCAAGATAGATGTGGCCATAATGGTTATTTTTTCCTTTGCTTCACTGCAAATTTTACAACGCCATGTAAACACATGTTAGCTATATATGATATATTATCCTGCCGGAAGACAAATACATTTCCATGCAGTTGCTAGATGACTGCCAGATTTCCAAGTCTTTATGGAATATCTGTGCAGTCCTAAACTTTCCAAGTCTAAAATTCAATAAGCTAAATATTAAATATAAAAAAAAATGTTATAATGAATAATAAACAAATAAACAAAAAAAAAAAATCCTAAATTAGAACACCTCAAACCAAATACTCTAATTTTTATTTTCCCTGAAAAAAGGTACTAGTTTTAAAGATTTAGTTTGATTTAACTGCGCATTCAATAAATTATCATTTTATGTTTTGGACATTTATAACACAAACAAACCGCAACTCTCTTCTTAAATTATTGAACCTTCTCATTATTTGTTTTTGTAAGAGAAAATGATGGACAAGAATGAACATTGAAAAAGTTGGCATGTCTTTCCTGTACAAAGACTCAATATTGCTCGTCTTTTGGGTTAGAAAAAAAAGAATGCCCCATCTATTGGTTCCATCTGTTACTATCAATAGTCACTAGTATAGTTAAAATAAAAAAATTTCAAATTATTTGGAAATTACATTGTTCGTTCAAATCTATTAAAAAATTAATTTCATTTGAAAAAAAAGACATAATAGAAAAAATAAAATAGAAATATGATAAAATTAAAAAATAATTTTGATATTATGAAACATAATGATTTATTAATGTATGATTTTTTTAAATATTTTATCTATTTTGCTACAGTTTAGTTTAGTTATAATTAATTCTATAAATTTAATTATGTAAAATTCTGAATTAACTTTTCATTTCAATTAAAATATATAAACTTTAGATTTGCAAATAAATTCTATAAATTTTATTTAGGGGTAATTACTTTATATCCCTATGTTTTTTTTTTACACTAATTACCCTTTAACATTTAAAATATATATTTTTATTCTTCTATTTCGTAATTTTATAGTAAAAATTTATTTTTTTTCAGAATTTTTGTTAAATAATGTTGAATAGGTTTGCTTTTATACTATTTATCCTATGATCTTTTGTGAATATTTCCTTCTATATCTTATTTATTGCACTAAAATATTCATACATTTTGAAAGTCAATGTAATTAAAAAAATTAAATTGATAAAAGAATATAATTTGAGCTCCAAACTTTTTATCAAAGTTATAATTTTAATGTAACAAAATTAATAATAAGAATAATATATATTTTATTTTAATAATTTTAAAATTTAAATTATATGAATTTTTGATATTTTATAAATATAAGTACTTTTAAAATATTTAAATTTTGTTAGAATTTAATTATGCTAGAAAGTATAGTAATTAAAGAACACTAATTAATTATTTTTGTGCAGTTACTAAAATTAATTTTTACATAAAAATTAGACAAGAGAATTCTAGTATAATAAATAAACTATAAGGTGCAATTTGTATATTACACAAAAGATCAGAGGATAATTAATATAAACTTAAATCTAATTAACGATTATTTAACGAAAATCTTGACGAAATGAGCTTTTAGTATAAAATTACAAGATAGAATGATGAAAAAATATAATTTTTGATATTAGAAATATCTAGTATAACATAAAAAGAAATCCTTTATTATAGAATATAATCGGACTACATCATTTGTGATTTTTGGTGATTGAATAATTTTTTAAATAAAAAAAAATAGTAATATTTATTGATTCATCAATATGCATAATAAGCACCGTTTTACATCCTTTTCCTCTAATTTTATATTGTTCTCTCTCGTCTTCTTTGAGTTTTAGCTTCTATTGTGTGATATTTTTTATCATCGTTGTGCATAATCATGTATCTTTTCTTCCATAAGTTAGGGTCTCTTTGATTCTAGTACTTCAATTTAATGAAAATGTCAAAAAGGAAATGGGAACACAGTTGATGTCAAGAGCCACGAGCCACCTGCATACATGACACCAAAATTGAGTTTCTCTTTCTTGTCTGATTTCTGAGGCAATATCTGACCCATCTCTTTCCACGTCTATTTTAAGTTCTATTTGCTTCTTGGAAAATTACTTTCCTGGAATGCCAAAAACTCTCTCTATGTATATATATTAGACATTTTAAAGAAGAAAGGCCACAATGTTTGCAGCCATGGTTATGGTGTTTGTCGTTCCACAAAATTCTTATAGCTATAAATCTACAAACTTCAATTAAATTCTTTTAATTTATGATTTCAACTTTATTTATTTAAGAACAAGCTAAAACATTGTAGATTTCTAGCTATAAGAATTTTGTAAATAAACATTGTCTTTTGTTCATGTACATATTAATTAATGATAATATTGTGAAAATTTGAGTTTTATTATCAATGATGAATATACAATATTTGTTGATATTATGAGATTACATGAGAATTTAGAATCTTGTTATATACAAGTTTTGATGCAACGGCCCTATTGCTATTTCTTGTTACATTCCAACGTTCAATTCTAGCTTAGGGAGAGGTAGAATCAGCCTTTTCCCCTAGGGGAGAGGTGTTGCTCCTTTTTCCTAACTTTTGGCTTGTGATGATCAGAATGACTGAGGCCATGTCCAACAATCTTTGACTGTTGGTCCTTACTAGCAGTCTTTGACTATTGAATCTTGCTGACATGATCTGGTTTTGGTGCATCTTCAACACTTCCCCTCAATGTGGGTTTGAATAAATTGATAGAACCCATCTTGCTAAGGAGCCTTTGGTGACCTGCTTTGTCTAGGGCCTTTGTGAAGATGTCTGCTAGCTGTTCATGGCTTCTGACGAATGAAGTTACAATTTCTCCTGATTGGACTTTTTCCCTTATGAAGTGACAGTCAACTTCAATATGTTTAGTTGAACGGGTTGTCGAAGCCTTTCAAAATAAATTACTGATTTTCCTAAACTAACTTGTAGAAATAGTGAAACCAGGTCGAATCCCAAGGGAACCAATGTGGATAGCTTCTCAAAGTAAAATAAAAGGAGGGATTTTGAATGTTTGAATCAAAATTATAAATAAGCAGAAAATAATGAAGGCTGAATATTAAAGTAAATAAAAATCAATCTTAACAACTTTCCAATTCAAGAGTGCTAATTCCATCTAATTGTAATCATGATCATAGGCTAAAATATCAATTCTTCTATTCAAGTACTTAGTCTACTTATTCGAAAAAGCCGTAATAAGTGTAATTCTCCTAATACATTTGACTCAAACCCAACATCCAAATCAAGACTTATCATTAGTCAATTGGGCACGATAGCGTTCCATATCAACTTAATGATAGCATTAATAATAATGAGAATGACTAAACCAACATTAATTTAATTGAGATAACTGCAATTGAAATAACCTTGTTCCTTTATTTCCCTAGAGCCTATCATGCAAGCTATGTAATTCAAATAAGCCGTAATCACACACACATGAGCCAACTCCTTGCTACTTGTGTCAATCGTTCATGACAATTACGGATCACAAACTCAAAGTTTAGCAATAGAAAAATCAATATCAAAGTTGAGTCGTTAGTTCAATCAATATCAATAATTCATAAATAATAAGAACAAGAAATAAAGAATACTTGAATTAAAAGAAGAATTCTGTTAAGCACAAAGCCTCACAAAATCACAATTGGAATTTATTCACTCTTGAATTAGAAACTAAAAACTTAGCCACTCATGGTGGAGTAAGAATTCACAAGAATTGTAGATAGTAGAAGAAGAATAAGAATATGAATTCTCAGCTCAAAGTATCTAGTCGTCTTTATATAGGAAGTAAAACCCTAAACCCTAATAGTTGAATCCTTATAAAAAAGAAATATGCTTCCTATTTAATCTTATCCCTATAAGGAAGGATAAGATTAAGAGTGATCTAAATAAATTAAAACCCTAAATACATGGAAGAAAGTTCTATTAATCTAACACTTCCTAAAATAAAGGAAATTAACTAGGGATAGGTCCACCATAAATTAATCTCTGAAAATTTCGAAGCTCTCTTTCACATCTTTTAGCACATGGGGCCAGGCGTGGATTGCGAAGCTTATGGGCTGTAAAGCGTGGTCACGCCTTATCGACAGTGATCTTCTGTGCAGATTTCTGCACCTCCTCCAAAAGACTTGGTTTTTGACAAATGATGACTTAAAACATGTCTTCAGGCTGGATTTTGCTCCATCCTTGATATTTCATCATCTAAGTCAGAATAAACAGAATTTCCATAATTAAGTACATTATTCAACCAAATCGCAAGGGAATTAAACACAACAAATATAACTATTTATGACCTATCATTAGTCCTTTCGTAAAAGACTGGGTTCGATGCGATGTGTCTGGCTGCTTGGTTATCACAGTACATCTCCATCGGACCTTCGTATTTTACCCCCATATCGGTTAGTACTTGCTTGATCCAAATGAGCTCGCTAGCCGTTGATGCCATGGCACGATACTCGGCTTCAGCACTAGACCTTGCGGTTACTGATTGTTTTTTGCTTTTCCAAGTTACTAGGTTTCCCCCTACAAATGTGCAGAATCCTGAAGTCGACTTCTTGTCACAACTCCTTGCCCAATCTGCATCGGAGAAACCAATAATAGTGTTAGCATTATTGTTATTTTTAATCCAAATACCTTGTCCTGGAGTACCTTTGAGGTATTTTAAGATTCTATCAACCGCATCTAAGTGAGGAGTATGGGGAGCATGCATAAATTGGCTAATCATACTTACAGCATAACTAATGTCAGATCTGGTGACGGTTAAGTAAATTAATTTTTCCACCAGGCGCTGGTAATGGCCTATGTCATCTAAAGGATCACCATCCTCCAAGTTGAGTCTAGTTTTGGTCTCTATAGGGGTATCTATAGGCTTAGCTCCTATTTTTCCTATTTCTTTTAAGAGATCAAGAACATACTTTCTTTGAGATAGAAATAGCCCTTTATGAGATTTCGCTATTTCTATTCCGAGAAAGTAAGTTAATTGACCAAGATCCTTAATGTCAAATTCCTTTTTCAATTTTTGTTTTACTTTCTCAATCTCCTCGTTGTTGTTCCCTGTTATAATAATGTCATCCGCATAAATTACGAATATGATCGTGTATGTGTGAGTATCTTTAACGAATATAGATGAATCAGAAGCACATTTGCTGAAATTAATCTTTAATATAAAAAATGGCTTAGCTTGGCATACCATGCTCTAGGTGACTGTTTCAATCCGTAGATTGCCTTTTTAACTTATATATCAGGGAGGAGTCAGAGGCAAATTTATGGTCTGGAGGGAGAGTCATGTACACCTCTTCTTCCAGAGATCCTTGAAGAAATGCGTTCTTAACGTCCATCTGAAATAAGCTCCACCTTGAGTTAGTAGCAACAGACAGTAAAATACAAACAATGCTCATTTTAGCTACTGGAGCAAAGGTTTCCTGGTAATCTACGCCATAGGTCTGGGTGAAGCCTTTTGCTATCAGCCTAGCTTTATACCTTTCAATTGTACCATCATGCTTGTATTTGATTTTATACACCTATTTACAATTAACCGGTTTTTTATTTGGTGATAGGGTGACAAGCTCCCAGGTTTCATTTTTCTCTAGAGCCTGGAGTTCTTCTTTCATAGCCTTACACCAATTAGGATTGGTATTAGCATCATAGAAAGAAGTGGGCTCAGTGTGTGATGTGAGAGTGTTTAGGTATGCCCTATATGAACTTGAGATAGAATTATAATTAATAAAGTGATGGATAGGATACAATACTGAGTGGGACACATAGTCCCTTAGCTTAGCAGGAAGTTTGGTTGGTCGAGATGATCTCCGCAGGGCAATTGCTTCTTCTACCTGTGGTTCATTTCCTCCCCCTGAAGAAGTTATCGCGGGAATAGGACTGCCTCCCCCTGAAGGAGTAGCCACAGGGGGAGCCTCCAGAGTCTCCACTCTGGCTGAGAGAGACGGATCTGAACTGTTAAAAAAGAGAAAGTTATATGGAAATAAGAAAGACGAGGGCCCAGAGGTGGGGTGAGTGGCAGCAGGAAAGTAAGGTGTACTTTCATCAAAGGACACATCTCTGGAGATATAGGACTTGTGTGTGGAGGGATCATAGCACTTGTATCCCTTTTTTTCAGTGGAGTACCCTAAGAAAACTGTTTTAACGGAATTTTTATCAAGTTTATGGGATCGTCTAATATGAATAAAGGTAGTAAATCCAAAAACTCGAATGTGGCCCAATTCTATTTTTCGGCTCTTAAGGATTTCAAGAGGACTGAGGTTTTTAAGAGTGGGGCTAGGTAATCGGTTGATAAGGTAGGCAACTGTGAGGAGGTCATTCGACCAAAAAATATGTGGAACGCTGTTTTGAAAAAGAAGAGATCTTGTAACTTTGAGAAGGTGTCGGTTTTTTCTTTCAGAGACACCATTATGTTCGGGAGTATAAATACACATAGTTTGATGTAAAATGCCTTGTGTAGAGGAGAAATCAGAGAAGTTTTTATTAATATATTCAGTGCCATTGTCGGATCAAAAAAATTTAATTTGGCATTATACTGAGTTTGAATAAAATGGAAAAAATTTTGAAAGCAAGAAAATACTTCAATTTTGCCTTTTAGTAAGTACACCCAAGTGAGGCAGGAAAAGTCATCAATAAACGTGATAAAATAGCAAAAATGATTGTAAGAGGTACAAGGGGCAGGTCCTCAAACATCGGAGTAAATTAAATCAAACATCTTTGTTGAGATAGTAGAGGACACAGGAAAATGTAATCTGGTATGCTTTAAAAATTTGCAAGTGTCACAATAACCAGAATTGATTTTAAGATAAAATAATTGATTTAAAACTATTTCGGCCGGATGCCCAAACCGCCTATGCATTAATATGCTGTGGTTGAAGGATTTAATGGAGGCAAGGCACTGATTGGTAGAGTCGGTGAGGTAGTATAAGCTATTTTCAAGGTATCCCTCACCAATCGTCTTCCCAGTAGTGCGATCTTGAAACATTACAGCAGATGGTGAAAAGAACACATTACAATTTAAAGTGTGAGTTATTTTATCAATAGATAATAAATTGGATGTAAAGTTAGATAATTAAAGAATGTCATGTATTGGATTAGTATTATTAAATAATTTTGAGGAGCCAAAACTAGAAATTTTGGCTCTATCTCCATTTGCAATGATCACATATTGGGAATCTATAGGGATAAAATTGTATAATCTTGTCGGGTCCCAAGTCATGTGATTGGTTGCTCCGGAGTCAATAATCCATTTTCAAGATTTTTTATAATTTTGAGATGTCTCATGGATTTGAAGGCGTAAAATGGAAAGTTTGAAAATTTGATAATTTTCTGTTGGGCCAGATTCGGGTCGGGTTGGCAGGTTGGGCCTTGGGTCGGGTTGGCCCATCAGCTGCAATTGGGCTGGGCCGAAATACTTGGGTCTGGGTTGGCCTATAAGCTGCAGTTGGGCTGGGTCGAAGTACTAGGACCGGGTCGGATGTAAGTAGCGAGGTCGGGTCGGGTTGAATTAAAAGACGCCGACTCGCTTGCTACGTCCGACCCGCTGAATGCATCATAACCCTTAGGGTTAGACACGTTCAACATGCCCACACCGCCAAACTTCCCTTCTCTTCTTCGTTTGTCCCTGTCTCTCCTTTCTTCATTTCTCCCTCGTTTTCCTCTACGTGGGAGTGACCCTACTTCTTGTAGTGGTCACACCTCTCGGCAATACGGCTCCGAGCCGACTCTCGCGAGCTATTTTCTATGTTGGTGTTGGTTCGACATCGCTCCCATGGTAACATGCCTGGTCTCCTCTTGTTGAACAAGAGCGATTACCGCGTCGAGTCTGGGGAGTTTGCTGGACAGCAGAATTTTTGACCTAACGGCCTCGTAGCTCGAATCGAGCCTGCCCAGGTAAGTGAACACTAAGTCCTGCTCCGCTCTCTGCCTTGCTTCTTCTGGGTCCGTTGTGGGTGGGAGGTAGCTCTATAGCTCCTCCCACCGGGTCAGTACCTCGGTCACGTAACTCGCTCTGGACCGAGTTTCCTGTTTTATCTGTGCTAATTCTTGTTTTAAATTGAATATATGAGCATAGTTTTGCTCCTGACCATACAATTGTTTCAATTTCTCCCATATCGCTTGTGATGATGCCAACAACATGCATAACCTGGCAATCTAAGGCTCAATCGTGTTGGTCAGAAGAGACATGATCATATGGTCAGTCGTCTGCCAATCTTCGATTGCCATAATTTCTTCTTTTGTTGGTTGATTGGGGTTGATTATTTGTGGCTTCTTTCGGGTCCTTGTAATGAACCCTAATCTTTTCCTTCCACTAAGGCCGATATAGACTCCCTTCGACCATTCGAAATAGTTTTGATTGCCTGTTAACATTATGTTGATGAGTTTGGTAAGATCATTTTGAGACATGATGAGAATTTTGATTGGTTGGGATTTTGATTGTTTGGGTAAGTGATGACAGGATCAATCATGCTCTGATACCATGTGAAAATTTGAGCTTTATTATCAATGATGAATGTCCAATATTTATTGATATTCTGAGATTACATGACAAATGAGAATCCTGTTATATACAAGTTTTGATGCAACGGTCCTATTGCTATTTCTTGTTATATTCCAACGTTCAATTCTAGCTTAGGGAGAGGTAGAAGCAGCCTTTTTCCCTAGGGTAGAGGTGTTGCTCCTTTTTCCTAACTTTTGGCCTGTGATGATCAAAATGACTGAGGCCATGTCCAACAGTCAAAGACTGTTGGTCCTTACTAGCAGTCTTTAACTGTTGAACCTTGCTGATATGATATGGTTTTGGTGCATCTTCAACAAATATATAACTAAAGATAATTAATTTTAAATATTTCTCTTATTAAATATTTAGAACTAAAATTAAATTAATATATCATTATTAATTGATATTACTTATTTTTATTTATTAGACATATTTTAAGTCCAATTAAATTGTTGATCTGCATGATTTTATAAAAAGTTAAATAATGAAATTTACCTTTATATATATATATATATATATATTAAAAACGGAGGCGAAAAACCTCGAGGTTAATCAAGAACCATCCTAGGATGGCTCACACCTATTACATCATGCTGTAATAAAGGAAGAAGGACATCTGGTACATTCACTAACCCATGATAACCAAGAGAAAAAGACCCTGCGAGATTAGCCAAACCATCTGCTACAGAATTTGCTTCACGATATACATGTTGAACATTCACCATCCAATTTTGTTGGAGCATCAGTTTAGTGACCAGGACTAATGATCTAAAATGGTTAGGAACAAATAAGAATAAAGACCACGAATAAATTAACATCGAGGAAGCCAACATTGTCTTTGACGAAGATTTAAAAAAAAAAAAAAAAAAAAGACTTTAAAAAAGACGTAGACATTTTGATAATGCTAAGCATTTTCCTTCTTTTTTCTTACAACCATCTCCTCTTCACCATCACTCTTTTCTCCTCCTTTCTCTTTTTCTTTTTAAAATTTTAGTTGGTTTTTCTCCTTTTCTATTCTTAAACAAGCTTGATGGAATTCTTTTACAAATTCCACAGACTTCATTTTAAAATTATTTCCACAACGTCATCCCTAAAATTCAGCATTGAAGACCTCTCCAAACTCGCATCACTTTAACTAATTACCCAAGCCTTATTTACCCTTTACACTCATCTTCCTTCTTTAAGGAACATCTAACATTCAATCTACATTTAAAATCATTAACGGCGCACTTAAGATCTAAATCAAGTTATAAAAATACTTTTGAAAGTAAAAATTCTTGAATTTGAATTCTATTTTTCATATTATATGAGTTTTTACTTTATAGCGAATATAAAAAAATAATTATTCTTATTATCTGTTATGTAATTCACATGTAAGATAAGACCTATTAACTTTCTTATAAATTAAAAATAAAAATCATTAAAAGCACTGTACTAGAAAACAAATACCTAGATCTTCCTACATGTAAAAAAAGAACAAATCAAAGAAAAAAAAAAAACCTCTTATTTTCCTGAGCAGAGTGAGAGAGACGAATCCTTTGGTAATTACCACCACTGCATGCCTATGCTTCTCTAATCACCTAAGGAGTCTTTTGGTTGAGTTGATTGCCCAATATTGATATCTAAACAATAAATTGAAATAAAAATCTAAAGTGACCAATTTCATCGAAATGCACCATCTAGAGGCAAACATTCTATGCCAATATACATATGAAGGCTTGTAGACTTTTAGCCACAAATAATACTATATAATAAAGATAAGCCTCCAAAATTTGGTTCTTTCATGATATCAAAAAAACAGCTGAACATTCTCATCTAAGGACAGGAAGAAATCTTGTTGCTCTTATATACATTGACAACTAACTGAGCTGAAATTAACAAACTCACGAGTAATGGATTGGTGCTGACGTGTAAATCACACTAGCACCATCTGTCACTAACTTACAAGATGGAAAAGGATAATCCACACCCACTGTATACAGAGTTCATGCTGCTAACATAATCTGGACCACTGAAACTAAATTAACTATGATCCTACCACTGTTATTACATTGACTAGAATCAAGACCTGATTCACGGCTGTGTAGATAATCATACATGGTTTTTATATAAGTCCTTAAATTGTTGTCTGTGGACTACAAGTATAGATTTTTACTTTACATCAAAACTATTTTTATTTTTATTTTACATCAAGAAACAAAAGAAAAAGATTAGGATTTTGGACCCTTAAATATCTATTACGAGACAAACACATGAACTTTTTTTCTTTTAGGTAATTGCAATTTGAGTTGATGAATTCTCAGAAACCATATGCATAGTTGGCCGAGAAAGTGGACTGCTGTACAAGCAGGCAGTTGCAATCTTCTGACTATTGTCAGTTGATCCAGGATTTGTGGAGTAGGAGATGGAAGGCGTTGTTGGACTAGTACATCTTCCAACTGTATCGTCCTAGCTGAAGAGGACGACATGGAGAAGATGATATCACCTGGATGCTTTCCTTTCATCAATTTTAGTGCTTATACCCCAAAACTATGCACATTACATTTCTCTGTCACCTTAATTGTGTAAGCAAGCTCTGTCAAGCAAAATTTAAATGAATTAATAAATTTGGTTGCAATTTTTTTTTGATAGTTACTTATGGTATATACATCACAACTAATAAGAAAATGACATATATGTATGAATGTTTTATATTTTGATATTTGATAATTATTTATCATTTAAAATTAATAAATATGTGCCAATTATCTACCAATTTGGTGCACTAGACAAAAAGTTTCCATGGATTCAAAGATGATTCTGCCTGGGACAACTCCAATTAATAAACTTTTGAGATAACTCAGTAGTATATACATATTACTTTCTTATTCCTTGCATTGTATACAACTGGCTATATATATTCGAAGTGCTGAAGTGATATTACCTTGTGCAACGTATCCATATATGGCTGCCAGTAGTGGGACGAATCAGGATTCAGAAGTTTGCCAGTCCCAAAGTCTGTTAGATGAGGTTCATATTCAGAGTCGAGCAGGATATTTTTTTGGATGAACAATTGGTGGTGATCAATTGTGGTGCATGTAAGACAAGGCCTGAGCAACGCCTTTTACAATATGCACCCTCTTACTCCAATCCAATTCTTTAGCTTCTTTATCATTGCCTAGGGCTGTGGCCAAATTACTGCCTTCAAGGTGAATAAACCAAAAAGAGTGCCGTGCATAAGAACAAAAACCATGAAGTTTTACAATGTCCTGATGCCCTATCTCTTTTATTGCTCTTATCTCGTTTAGATTACTATGGAGGATATTCAGCGTCTCCAAGCTGCTTAATTCTGATGGTATGTCTCCTCTAAAAAATTTCCGACTAAGATCCAGCGCTGATAAATGAACTTACTTCCCTAACTGATATGGAATTTCTTTGCTAAACTGATTATTGCTCAAAATTCAAAGTAGAACAGTTTATGTTGGAAATATTTGTAGAGATATTTCATTGTCAAAATCTATTTTAGTTTAAAAAAAGGAATAGAAATCCTTTTTTTAACGAGAAGAGCAGGTAAGTGGTCTTGTGAAGTAGAAAGCTTTCTCTTCCTATAAAAAGAGGTGTGCTGCAACAGAAAAAAAAAAAAAAAATAGAGAAAAAATAGAGAGTGACAAAAATGGCTAAGAAAAAAAAAAGTTGTCTTTGTCGGATGTTTTGAGCTTAAAAGTCTGCAGTTCATAATTTGCAGGAATAGATTCATGTTATTTCCTCTCTTCTCCAACTTGCGTTTTGTTACGTTAGTATTTCAAATTTCTGTTTTATATTTTGAGAAAGCTAAACGAATTTCCATTCCAATATTCATCAGTTTATCTAACTTTCCAGTGTTTCCTGGAACTGACTTCCTCAATCAATTCGAAGACAGGTCGAAATATTCAAGATCAGTCAACGAACCGAATTCTGAAGGTATTCCATCAGAAAGCTGATTGTCATTTAGAATCACCTGCAGTAAAAAGTCAGCTTCCCCAACTCCAAATAGAAAATACTAAAAATTGGAATAGGTCCTCTCGCCATTAGAAATCAGCAATGGTCTGAACTTTGGGGAAAGAATTACAAGAGAATTCTTTTGCGGTCTAAATTTTTACAAAAAAAGAAAAAGAAACAGAAAAATGCATGTGCAAATTGTAAATACGAAGATTCTTTTGCATTCGATGAATTTGCAAATCTTATGAGGGAAGATTTTATTTTTTATTCAATTGTAAAAGCAATCATTAATAGAGCAAAAGTAGTTTTTACGCAGAATAATGATAAGCTAAAAAATGGATCTTATATATTTTTCTTACAATGTCTGATTGATTTGGGAGAAATTTCATGAGAAAAGACACTTTGATAAATTGAAATAAGCAGCATAGGTGTTTGTTTTCACTTCGAAGATTGGACAATCAATATCCTAGTATTTTTTGTTTTAAGATTAAATTACTAAAGACTTATTTTTCTTCCTCCCAAAATACCGTGTCGGACACGAACGAGATCTGACGCATGGCCACACCAATAATAAAGAAAAACTAAAACTAAAACTTGCTTCTGTCTTTAAAAAAAAAAAAAAAAAAAGTATCCAGACAAACTTTGACATAAGACAAATTAGAAGGGCCACATTTGGTATCTAAAAAACTAGTTTGATGCTTAAATTAGTATTTGAAAGAAAGCTGGAAGAAAATATATAAATTGTTGAAATTGTATTACAGGGTGAATAAGATTTTATTAAGTATTTATAGTACTATTTTGCAAGTGAAGTCTGTAATAGAGAGTAGTTTCCGAAAGTTCGCCTATTTCTTCGGACATTATGGGTATGTCTGCATATTGTTTGAGATTTGGTCATGGTTGTATATGAAGGCGATTTGGAATATGGCGAACTAGAGTGCTTCGCTTAGGAAATACCTATTTTACTTGTTACGTGTCAGTTACCTTTTTTTAACTTTGAAAGTGCTTTCGCCTATGTCATATATAAATGTACGTGTTGTTGCTATGCGTCCACATGATTGATGGGTAAATAAGAAGGCTAATTAATTAGATCAGTAGAAAATGCGGTACCAAACGCTTGTCCAACGACCTTGAGGAACAGATCACTTTAATTCTTACATGGCCAAGAAAAGTAGAGAAAGAAATTAAATCCAAGCTAGAGGAGACAAGTGTCTGAACTTGCTCTTAACAGCATTAATCCCAACTAAAAAATTGGTATTTAGCTGGATAGCGTTGCCCACAATCTCAACCAACAAAACTGCCAAAGAAAGATATCCGTAACTTCGGCCATTTCAATCTCTGCCAGACCATAGAATTAATATACCAACTAAAGCATCAATAATCATTTTGACGTGGGTTTGCAGGAGGGAATCAAAGAGATTAGTTAATCTTCTTACCAGCTTAATATCCATGTCCAAAAAAATGAAAGGATGTGGATATTGATTTAAACCTAAATATTCCTTTGTATCCATCATATTCCTTTTCTTTTAATCTTATGCAGTTCATTGCATCAAATCCGTACTGTAACAGTGGGATTTTACTGAATTGGTATTCGGATAAAACTCATAAGAGTGTCACCAACTCCTGACTACGTACGGTAAGGAATATCGAAACTTTTGTTTTTGCGTATATAAATGCTTCAATAATTATTTATATTCGGACTATTCCTCTTTACTTGGTCATCAATTAATTCCATAAATGAAACAAATCTTAAAATAAATGTTCATCGTTATTGAGAGAATCATGTTCGGACTCAGAGAGAAGGAAGGAGAAAATGGCCACGGGAGAAGTTGCTGCTGGCGGGTCTGACAGGCTAACTTTGTCGGGGGTGATTACGGGCATAGTTGCTGCATCTAGTGGCCTCATTTTTGGCTATGACATTGGAATTTCAGGTACTTGACTAGCATATAAAAAAAATGATTTGTTACATAGTCATTATTTATTCTTGATAATTTAGTAGTACTATTTGTGAAATTAATTTAATTATATCAGAAATCTATCATTTGCAAAAACATTTTATCAGTAAAATTCTACTTCTGTACGTATTTTGATGGCATATTGATTAATGAGTCGATGATAATTCATGGTGGAATACATATCAGCTGTTCCTAATATATATGAATCCATCAATTTACAGGAGGTGTAACAACGATGGTACCATTTCTCAAGGAATTCTTCCCAAATGTATTAAGAAAGGCATCAGAAGCCAAAACAGATATGTATTGCGTATATAATAGCCAGGTTTTAACAGCATTCACGTCATCGCTCTACATGGCAGGGTTCGCGTCCTCCCTTTTAGCAAGCCGTCTTATTGCAGCATTGGGCCGCAAGAACATCATAGTGCTAGGTGGCTGCAGTTTCCTTGCTGGTGCTGCCATTAATGGTGCTGCTACCAATATCACCATGCTCATCCTTGGCCGCATGTTACTAGGTTTTGGAGTTGGCTTCACTAATCAGGTTAATAGATATCTCATATTTTGGAATTGGCAGTAGCTCAGATAATTGTAAATGTTACTATTTTTGTATTTTGTCCGAGTTCCTCTGATTCTGTCATTGTTTTTGCAGCCTTTTGTTTGATGTTTGCCTTTGATTCGTTGTATTCTTTGTTTTGTTGCAACATCGTTTCCCTTTTGGTAATATACTTAAAATAGAAATATCATGAAAGTCCTTTAAAACCTCTTTTTGAAACTTACATAAATTGGAGTCGAGAACTTTGAAGTGTTCGATATTTACTAATATTGCAAATTCTGAAATGAAGGCAACTCCTGTTTACCTGTCAGAGGTAGCACCAGCAAAATGGCGGGGTGCTTTCAACACAGGCTTCCAATTCTTTATCGGCACTGGGGTATTAATAGCTGGTTGCATAAACTATGCCTCTGCTAAGCTCAGCTGGGGCTGGCGTCTCTGCCTTGGCCTTGCCATTGTACCTGCAACTACAATGGTAATAGGTGGACTCATTATCTCGGACACTCCAAGCAGCCTGGTGGAACGTGGCAAAATTGAGAAAGCTCGAAAAGCGCTGATCAAGATCCGAGGAAATGACAGTAATATAGATGCTGAGCTTACTGATCTGACGAAGAACAGTGATGCAGCCAAAGCTTCTCAAGAACCTTTTAAGACCGTATTTGAAAGGCAGTATAGGCCTCACCTAGTGATGGCAATTGCTATACCTTTCTTCCAACAAGTAACGGGGATTAACATAATTGCATTTTATGCCCCTGTTCTTTTTCAATCAATTGGCTTTGGAAATGATCCAGCGTTAATGGCAGCTATAATACTTGGATTAGTGACTCTCGCTTCAATTATGGTATCCACTGGCGTAGTTGATCGGTTCGGTAGAAGATTCTTGTTCATAGTTGGAGGGATTCAGATGTTCATTTGTCAGGTATTCTTCCAAGCTCCGACTCGGCCATTATTTTTGTATCTGTGTTAATTGGGCACTCAAACTTCAGTAATTTTCATACTGACATTACGCCGTTGAATGGGTTCAACGTCTGACTATTGTTATCCCAAGTCTCACACAGTATTGGAGATGACTCTAGCACCTATCTGTTGGAAAATCTAATATTCTTATTGATTCTAATTTTATATTGCATTCTTATGAAGGTTGCAATAGCCCTTGTGCTGGCTGCTACAGTAGGCGTTTCAGGCACCAACCCGATCTCCAGGAGCTACGCTTTATTATTACTGTTTTTAATGTGCGTCTATACTGCTGGTTTTGGTTGGTCATGGGGACCTCTAAGCTGGCTAATTCCAAGTGAAATATTCCCAGTGAAACTTCGACCTACAGGCCAGAGCATAAGTGTTGCCGTACATTTCGCCGTCACATTTGTTCTATCACAAACATTTTTGGCGATGCTATGCCACTTTAGATATGGGATATTCATCTTTTATGCTGTTTGGATAGCCATAATGACCATATTTATCGCACTTTTCTTGCTGGAGACGAAAGGAATTCCCATGGATTCAATTAATGGATTGTGGGAGAGTCACTGGTACTGGCGCCGGTTTGCTCAAGGGAAGCTGCCGAAAAACAGCAAATAAGGCTAATTGTCCGGTTTAGGTGGGAGATATCGGACAGCTTGCAATTTTGTTCAGCGACAGGCTAATAGCAAGTCTTAAGGCATTGTTAGACCTTATTTTCATGTTTCTCGGATGTTTCTTTTGGATCTTTTGATAAATTGAACGGGAATTCTTCTATAATTTGTATTATTCATTGTTCCTTGTCAATAAGCATAAAACCGTACGAGATAAATGGTTAGAAGTGGCTGCAATTCGACTATATGATTTTGCTATCTGGTTGAAGTTTAACAGAATGTAAATTTCTATTTTCTAATTCTATATTTGATTGAAATTTATAAAGAATTAATTTTATTTAACAAAAAACAGTACAAAAAAGAAAAAATGATAAAGTCGAAAAGATTTTTGGTGTTATGAAATATATCGATTTATTAATATAAAATTTATTTAATTTTTTTTTATTTTATTAGAATTTAGTTTACCTATAATTAATTATATAAAAATTTGATTTTATAGATTTCTAAATTAATTTTTATTTTATTCAAAGTATATGAACTTTAAATTTATAAATAAATTTTATATATCTTAACTAAACACATTGTAAGATTATTTTTTATACAATTTAGATAAACGAAAATTAAATTTGTTGAAAGATAAAAAATTTTGTTTTATTATATCGAAATTAGAATTTTATGAAAATAATCTTTAGCTAATAATTTGATGGTGGATCTAAATTTTTTTTTCAATTATTAAAGAAGTAATATTATATTTCTATTTTAAATGCATTATAAGTCTTTCCGTTTTTCCAAGGCTAAATGCCTAATCCATGAAAAAAAGAATCCTTTTCTTTTCGTAATTAAAACTTTTATTTAAAGAAGAAGAAGAAGAAAAAGAAAGTAAGAAAGAAAAATAAATAAAAGAGACTAATTACTTTACAAAAAAATTAGTTTCTGTATATTATTTTGGGCTTAATTCCTTCTTCCATATTAAACCAAGTTAAATTTCAAAAGTCATAAACCTACCACAAGTCTACGATGGGGAAATTAGGCATTTTCCTCGCGACCGGCAACCATCAATTATCAGTTTAGTAGAGAAGGATCATATATATATTAATTTACATGAAATTATCATCTTAAACAATGGCCAATAATAAGTTTGTCATCTCTAAGCAACAATAATTTAATTATTAATGATTGATATAGAAACAAAATCAACTGAAAATCACATATAATGAACACTACAGGAAATCTTTGCATAAAAGGACCCAAGAAGACCAATTACACACAGCATTTATACCAAATGTAACCCATGGCAGCTGTATGAAAAATATACGAACTTCATTTTCTTTTTATGCGCCTTTCCTTGTCACACCATTAAAGGCTAGAAAGTGACATATAACTCCTACCACCAATTGCAGTTTTTGTTATAAAAAATATTCCCTTCAATGTGAATTTGACATTGAGAGAGGTAGTTGCTCTACTCATTCTCTCTTTTACTTGAGAGTTTTTATGGTTATCGTTATTATTTTGGTTTTGGAGGAGGAGACAGAAAGAGAAGAAAATGGCCTTGGGAGGTTTTGCCTTCAATGGGCATGATAATAGCTTCAATGGCAAGATAACAGTGTCAGTGTTGATTACGTGCATTATCGCTGCATCCAGTGGCCTCATTTTTGGCTATGACATCGGAATTTCAGGTACTTTTGCATTTCGTTTTATTCTTATGTTCTTCTTCATGATCAGACTTGGAATTAATTCTCTACACTTGGTAGAATTGTGCCAAAAGAGTAATTCGTTTATGGATAGTTTTCCAAATATTTTCTATTTAGAAAATTTCTTGAGGAAGATCTCATGCGTTTCTTAGGTGTTAAAATTTAAAAGCAATGCCACAGGTTCAATATCATTGAGCGTTAGTGTTGATGAATTGAAACTGGAGAAGGATGCAAACTCAATTAGAAACACAAAGATTTGTTTATGGACTGAAATTATAGATTTTGAAAGGTAGAAACATTGGCAGCAAGTAAGAAAGAACTGTTTGTAAAGATTTTGCAAGGTAACTAGAAAGGAGTTCCTAGCTAATTGTTCAAGATGAATAATGACCTCGAGAATTGTAAAGATGGGCTTCTTTTATAGTAGCACTTGCGATAGTACTGGGTAGCCCATAGTTTGGCTAAAAAAGCCTTGCTGATGAGTGTTTCTGCTCAAATTATCTAAGCCAATCTTACTGGCTTCTTCGACTGATTGGGATGTAATTCTATCTTTTATAAAATGGATTATATCTCTTCTTCGTCTGAAAAAAAGAAGTGAAAGAGTCAAGAATAAGATGGACTTAAGAATTAAGTGGGTTTAATCATTAAGTCAAAACTTGATGGCCTAATACTTAGCTTTGGGATTATCTCTCCTTTTTAAATGTAATAATAACTTGCTTTTCATTTTATAGATGAATTTTTTATATACGACACGCTGATATATTAACATGTTAATTATATTTACTATTTAAAAAAATAAAAGTGATGATCCGACCAAATTTAATATATTTGGCTACTTTAGTATTGCAGTCTATTAAAGTTTCTCAAAAATTGGATACTATAGTGACCAATGATGTGGAATTTGAAGAAGTGCTAAGGTGCATAATCGGTCATTACTTTTAAAATAAATAAAATAAGTTTTTTTTTAATTGTAAAAATTAGAGGAGTAATATATAAAGATACTACCTTAAAATATTCATCATTTTATAATTATTCAAATACTTAATATTTTAAATATGTATCTTTCATCAATGGTTGATGAAATAAACTGAAAACTACAAGTTATTTTCGATTAAAAAAAAAAAACTCAGTAAACTTACTTGGACAAGCATCTTTAAAAAAAAAAAAAAAAATTGTCTCTTCAAGCATCCATTATTTGATCGAAGATAGAAATTGTCGTAATGTATAAAAGTGAAATTAAATGTTTATGAAGTTGTTCAATGTCTTGTTTGTACTTGTCGTGGAACGGCAGCCTGAGTTGCAACATTCAGCTGCCTCGTGTAACGGAATATCTTGCAGATGATTTGTCATTTTCGAACTCCTGGTTTGTATAGTACTTACTTACTAAAGTCAATAATTGTAAACGTGAATCCATCGATTTACAGGAGGTGTAACTACAATGGTACCATTTCTCGAGAAATTCTTTCCATCAGTACTGAGGAAGGCATCGGAGGCCAAAACAAATATTTATTGTGTCTATGATAGTCAGGTTTTAACATCCTTCACATCGTCGCTGTACATAGCAGGGTTAGCCGCTTCCCTTGTAGCTAGCCGCGTTACTGCAACATTGGGCCGCAAGAACACCATGGTCCTAGGTGGCTGCGCCTTCCTTGCTGGTGCTGCCATCAATGGTGCTGCTGCCAGCATTGCCATGCTCATCCTAGGCCGTATTTTACTTGGTTTTGGAGTTGGCTTCACTAACCAGGTTAATTAATACTTTCTCAAACTTGTCTAATTACAAAATATGCAAATTGAGTTGAATATTTACGAGCTACAAGGTATGGAACAAGCTTTAATGGCTATTAAACCTGTTTATTGGGTGGGCTGGGACATTTTGAGGCTGAGCTTGCAACTTTTATGTCCATGCAAATCCTGCCCAATTTGAATAGCTGCCATACTTTTCTTTTCTTTAGAAACAAACCAAACCCGACCTAGGACGATACATTATATATGTGAGTGAACTTTTACCATATCAGGTAATTGGACAAACATCAGAGAAAATCACTTCTCAATCTAAAGCGGCCTTTGATGGATGGTACTGCCCTTTAGAGAAAAATGGAAAAAAAAAAAAAATCTATGTTCAAGACAATTTTTGGTAGTTGAGCCGGGCTAGTTAGGCATCCAACCTCACGAACATTTCAATCTGATATGTGAAGCTAGATATTCGGAGTACTATTGAATATATATCAATTTACTAACATCAGATACGTTACAACTGAAGGCAACTCCTATATACCTGTCAGAGGTTGCACCACCAAAATGGCGGGGTGCATTCAACACAGGCTTCCAATTTTTCATAGGCATTGGGGTAGTAACATCTAACTGCATAAATTTTGGCACGGCCAAGCTCAGCTGGGGCTGGCGTCTGTCCCTTGGTCTTGCAATTGTCCCTGCAGCTATAATGACAGTGGGTGCATTCTCAATCTCAGATACTCCTACTAGCCTGGTGGAGCGGGGTAAGCTTGAACAAGCTAGAAAATCTCTGATTAAAGTCAGAGGAAGTGACACTAATGTGGATGCTGAGATTGCTGATCTAATTAAGTCCAGTGAAGTAGCTAAAGCTACCAAGGAAGGATCTTTTATGACCATATTTGAAAGGCAGTATAGGCCTCACCTAGTGTTGTCAATTACTATACCCTTTTTCCAACAAGTAACTGGGATTAACATTATCGCATTTTATGCCCCTGTTCTTTTTCAATCTCTTGGCTTTGGAAATGATTCAGCTCTAATGGCAGCCATAATACTAGGATTAGTTAATCTTGGTTCAATCCTTGTGTCTACTAGTGTGGTTGATCGGTTCGGCCGAAGATTCTTGTTCATAGCTGGAGGAACTCAGATGTTCATTTGTCAGGTATGCTCCTAAACCATTGTTATTCGTCTTAGAACAAGTCTTATTAAAAAATTTTGTTAGACAGTTTAACTTCCTTGATTAATCATTCTATATATGTTGCAATTTTTTGAAGGTTGCATTAGCAGGTGTGCTGGCTGTCACGTCAGGTGTTTCTGGCACTGAGCAAATATCCAAGGGCAATGCAATATTAGTAGTAGTCTTAATGTGCTTATATGCTGCTGGTTTTGGCTGGTCATGGGGACCTTTGAGTTGGCTAATTCCAAGTGAAATATTCCCTACGAAAATTCGACCTACAGGCCAAAGCATTAGTGTTGCTGTAAATTTTGCTACCACATTTGTCCTATCACAAACCTTCTTGACCATGCTATGTCACTTCAAATATGGGATATTCTTATTCTATGCTGGTTGGATTGCCGTGATGACCATATTTGTCGTACTTTTCCTGCCAGAGACGAGAGGAATTCCTCTGGATTTTGTGTATGAAGTATTGGAACAGCATTGGTTCTGGCGCAGGTTCGTTCAAGGTCATCGTTAGGCAAAGCTTCGTTGATGCAGCCAGAGCTTTGTGCATATGCGGTGGACTGATTGCTTGCAGAAGCGTAAGGAATTGTCAGAGCTTATGTTCATGTGTCTGTTTCATTTCATCCTCTAATTAATTGGATTAAATTTGAATATAGTTGTATAGTATCTTTACTGGCTGTTCACTGATCCCAGAAACTATAGTCATGTTATCTATGTTATGAGGTTCTACCAAAACTTGGGACATTGTTTACTTTGTTAACTTAGACAATGGCAAAGTGATTAAAGCCAGTTACAGAAAACGTACAATGTTTTCGTGCTCTAAGTTGTGGAATGGTCCTCAGGTTGGCTTTAGTTCCCGTGGTAGGGCTAGATACAAATGCACAAATTTATCTAGCAGTTTGGTATTTTTTATTTACTTCGGTACCTTTAATTATTTATTTGAAGTTTTTTCTTTAAAAATAAATTTTGATAAAATTCGTGAGAGAAATCAGAAATTTTGACATGTATACCGATCTTTACGAACTATTTTCGACCTTGCATATGCAAAACAACAAGTTAGGATTCTCTAGGTGTGGTACTTGAAAAACCACTATCAAGTTAATATTTAAGGGAGGCAAAGATTATATGTATAGAGACTTATAATTCACAATGACTTTACCTGCCAAGTGCTGTCAATATTTATAGTCTAAGAGGAATAGTTTACCCACGACATATCTCATTTATTATAGAAAATGAATCTTATCTCAAGCAAAACCTTCGGTCCTAAAATAACCACGTAAAAGAATCCTTTCTTATATGTCCAAGGATGAGGCAAGGATGAGGCAGTGTCAAGGTGAAACTCTAACTTCTTCGCTCCTCTGTGGCTGATCTAGAGATCGGTTTTCCTAATAAGGCGATCTCATAAGCCGAGCTAGACTCGCGAGGGGATTTATTTTAACGGACCTGTATCAATTCGTAAATAACATATAAAAAAATAATAAAATATTCAATTAATGATGATAAAGATATTAGACTTTAATTAAAAAAATAGTATGAGATTAACACTTTGTCAATCACTTATAGAGATAGCTTTGTGAAAAAGTTTTTTGATTAATAGTTACGAGTCCATGTTTATATACTTTTATTAATTGTTATTATATTATTACATTTTAGTAGTTATTTTAAATAAGATAAAATGTATTGCAGTTATTTTAATATAATACTCATTAAGTTTTGTTTAATCCATTTTATATAAGAATAGATAAAATTTTATTTTTTATTTAGTCTTTTTCAATTTTATTTTACGTTGTTCTTTAGCCGTGGCTAATGATTTTAGTATTATCTTTTACTTTCAACCACAGTATAATTAGGAAATACGAGCATAAGTTGCACTGTTAATCAAAATTTTCTTCTTGAGGATCCTAGCTAGGTATCAATTCAAGGTCGAAGGACATTGATTCTTGTCATTAAAAGAAAAATGTAATTCTATATGGTTAACCCTCAAGGTGCAAATACGTCATTTCATCATTCGGCCTAAGCTTAAATTGGCTCACTGTGAAGGGGGTCCTTCTTTTCTAAAGGAAATGGGTTGTAGGCATGGCCTCTGTTAACAATTTTAGGATTGTGATTGGAACCTTATAGCTATCCAAATGTCCACCATGCGAAGAGGATTGTTTTAGCGGATGCTCATATATGCCCCCATTGACATTCAATTAAGCTCCAATCAAGCAAACCATAATATTGGCTGATAGTTTTTTAAGTCTAGAAATTTGAAAACAAAAGCCAAATCATTAAACCACACCAACAATAATCTACTGAAGAAAATGTTAATAAATAACATCAACAAACAATCCAATAAATTTTTTCTTAATAATGGTATTGATACATATTCATTTGAATTAAGAAATGCATGCGAAGTAAGAAATGCGCCTCCTATTATAGAATTCGGTTGACATATCTCACGTAAATTCTTCACTTTCGAAAATATAGAAAGACATGATTTCTAATGTAAAGGACAGGATCTCCACTACTCTTAAGCATGATTATTCCTTGAAGCAAATCCTATAAATACAAAAGAGATGCATCCACTTCATGTAACTTAATCACAATTTTCTATATATTTTCTTAAGCTCAAATACTCACTGACTTAACATCGAAATGATCTCTAGACATAAAGCCTGATCCATTTCTACTTCCTTTTATTTTGCAAGCATTCAGTGAATCTATTCTTATAAGTCGACATCAGGTATCATCGCATATGGATCTCCTTTTCTTTTGATAGCATTATAAATGAATACTTTGCTAGATCTTACAATAAGATATTTATGCTATCATAAGCTATTCAAGCTAAAAGCCAATTTAGCATACCTGTCAATGGCCGCTTCAGCATCAGTGCAGCTGGCTACTTAATCAAAGAAGAGTTCTGGAATTGTGAAGCAATAGTATTAATACAAATGTAATATGGACATGTTTTTTTTAATTCTTCATAAAAGCAAAATCGTGTTTTTGCTCAATTAAAAGTCGGTGTTTTGATCAGATAAAATGTATGTGCTAATAATTAATAATAGGGTAAGTGCCAAGATGTTGATGCCTTGGCATTAAATAACACAGTAGGCTAAATCAAGTTGGATCCTTGAACTGTTATACTTAACAAAAATATGTGTGTTTCTCTTGGTATACAGTTTCATTTTCAAATTATAAAGCTTAAGGTGATGATGATGACGATGGTTACTCGATACCAGCAATATTGGAAGGTGAAGTTGCAGGTTTAAAAGTTACACCCAACCAATTCATACCTAACTTGGGCCACTTTTTTTTCCCCTATTTATTAGGTCCATCTCCTTAATTCCTCATAATTATCATAATAAGTACTCAATGTTAGATGGGACGAATTCTACACTAAAAATATACAATTTAATTCCCCTTGAACCTTCCAAACACCGGGGGACTATTCTTCTAAGTATTTCGGATCGCAAAAATATTGTATCATATCAGCCATTCTGATGTGTTTACTTTAACTTAATTTAATAGTGATAATAGATTCTAGTTGTTTAATTCGTCTATTTTTTTTATATGAGCCGATCTATAGGCATATATATATTTATAATTTTCTCATGTTTTTCCTTGCAAGTTATAACGCAAATTTAATAATAAAATTATTAATGGTCATCACTAAAACCACTATCAACAGTTTCATCATTTCACTACCTTAGCACGTGAGGTGTTGTTGTTTGAACATTTTCAGATATTAAATTAGATGTGGATTTGAATTAAATGTTTCTGTGATGCTGCTAGCTCTTCCTAAACCATAAAGCAACATATGTTACCCAACTGTTTCCAAGCTTGCAATTGTCTTATCCAAAACTCTCTACTATATGTCCATTAGTTTGATTTTCTTTTAGAAGATAGTTATTTATTTGCTAAAGGAAATTCGACATTGTTTGGATCGAAAAATTTTAAAATTTATAAATTTAATTAAAATTTATAAATTTAAAAAAAATTTATCATTTGAATTAAATATAAAAATCAATAAATTTTTGTTAAAAGTTAAAGATACTTTTGGAATAAGATAAATTTATTAGGGACAATATTAGAATAAAAATGTATTATAACAGTCCATCATTATTTTAAAATGGTGTATTTTGCACTCTCTCACTCTTATATAGATGGAAATTAATACCGTATAAAGTGAAAAAAATTTAGAGAATGAGAGATTTATCAAAATTCATATGAGACCACCTTTTTTTACTTCCTAAACAATGGGTTTAAGCTAGATCTATAGATTTTATAAAATTATTCATATAAAATCCCTCAGTTCTAACAATCTCTTCAATTCTTTTTTTCTTAAAAAAATAACTTCAACTTTTTCTTCTTATAAAAGTATAACGAAATTTTGAATTTGTTTTGCATTTCCATATAATTGTTAGATCTGTAATTAACTGGGAGCCCTTAAAATTTTGTTTTTTTTAAAGACAACTTAGACTCCAAAACCATATATAACAATATTGATTCAAACCCCCACTTATATAACATCATGTAAAAGATATTTCGGATTTATTAAATATACTCACTCCATTCTATACTACTTATCACCTTTTAGTAGTTCACTTAAATTAAAAAATATATATATTTCATAGGCTTAATTATAAGAAAATTTAGCTAAATTAA
Source organism: Ricinus communis (assembly GCF_019578655.1). Classification (NCBI taxonomy): domain Eukaryota; kingdom Viridiplantae; phylum Streptophyta; class Magnoliopsida; order Malpighiales; family Euphorbiaceae; genus Ricinus; species Ricinus communis. Next base: position 5,927,567 of record NC_063257.1, on the reverse strand, counting down.
ATAAATTTTAATTACATTTATTCTAACATAAGGATAAAATAGAAAAAAAAAAATTAATGTTGCATAGGATATATAAAAGTGATAGATAATTAAAATTTTTTTAATTTCAAAAAGAAAAGACAATTAATATAAAATGGAGAGAGTAATTCCTCTTATTGACGAATAGATACTTAGTGAGGTTTCCCAAAGCAAAATAAGCCATTTTATATATTTTAGTTACATGAGGAGTAAAAAAATAAAGAAAATAAGTACAAACTGGAGTTACAATTAATTCTCAATTTTGAAGTTTAATCATTAATAGGAATTTAAATTACTAATAAATGAAAATCCTGATTTAATTGCATTGATCGCAAGGGCTATGAAGGGATTAAATTTGAATTTATGTTGGAGTGCAGACTGAGGAAATTATTGCCTATACTATGTAATCTTTTTATATTTCATCAGCTTCACACTGAAATTTGAAAATGTGGGCTATGAAATTGTTGACCAAATATAACGGTACTGAAAATGCAAAGTCTAAGAACACTGAAGGCAAAATGAGACACCAATAACGGCTCTTACCAACCACAGGACCACTCTCCCTTGACCCTTGTATATGGTGGTGGTATTATTGATTTTTCTATGCTGAAGCTTAAGTTTCGTTTTTCTTTTTCTTTTTTCTTTTTTCCTTTTTCAAGAATCATGTACCGCAGCTAATTCGTGTATACTCCCAATTTTACATCCTTAATCTGATCGATATTGAGATTCAGAAGGAAAAAGAAAAGAATATTTCTTTCACAGTTTGCCATCAATCTTGGAAATCTGACAACAAGAAGGTGAGCAAACCCTATTTATCAACTGGAACAAAATTAGGGTTTGGTTATGCTTCCTTTTCGTGCACGTCACCGGGTTGAATTTGAGTTCTTACCCACTATACCCTTTGAATAGTTGCATGCAAAAGATATATCTGATGGTTTTGGATGGAACAGTAAAGTTTAGATAGATTCCTAACCCTTTGACTAGTGATGCATGACGAGTTAATAGTAGCAGGAGCAACTTATCAATTATATATAATATATATTGAGAAGACTTGTCTAGTTATTAAATTGACATTAATTCTGATTCCAGTCACTGCGGCCATTTATTGTGGTCTACTAAATGCGAATTGCAAATACAATTTTATATGCTTTCAAAGCACAAACCACCATTGTCATTCAAATGGTAGGTGGTTTGCTTTCCGCTATAAATTTTCCAGTTTGATAATTGTAGCTATTACCTTCTTTCTTAACAGTTCTTTTAAAGCAAAAATCAGTATAGATATATGCCCCTGTAATTCCTCAGAGAAAATGAATCAGTCGAAATACATGTGAAATTTACCCAAATCCTAACTCGCCTTTTGTTAAAAGAGAACGTGTAAAGCAAATTTTGTTTTGCATTTTATAAAAAATTAAGCAGCATATATTAATCCTACTACTGGTTGATCTCAAAATTTTAGAAATACACAAGTCTCTTTTTAATTAATACGAGAATAGTATTATGTGTCAAATTTATCCTAAAACGTGCAATCAAGGAAATTTCAGGCGGTAACGTGCCGTCATTTTCTTAAGAAAGTTGGAAAAAAATAAACAGGGAGTTGGAATTAAGCAACTCGCCCGTTCAACGATCTTGAACTTTCATGAAGGTTCCGTTCAAATTAAGCATAAAACAGGATAATTACAATTTACATCAATTTTTACACTTAAATTTTTAATTTAATTCGATTCAATTATTTCTTCAATTTAGTCAGCTTAGAAATTATGAGAATGGCATGTTGTAAGAATAATCCATCTTTGAATGACTGAAATATAATATGCTAATTCTTCAATAATGAATGTGACTAAATTGAAATATAACAAAATTTTAATAATTAAAATGAATCAAACTAAAAACTTTTGATTAAATTAAATTGTTGATACAATGTATAAGAACAAGGGTTTTTCCTATATAAAGGGAAGGTTGTCTGCATAATATTGTCTATAGCATCTGGTATGGGACGATTTTATTTTCTTTTCCTATACAAATAGCTAACCCCTAATTAATAAAAATAATAAAAGAGGAGACGAGCTAGAGGATTGTTATTTTATTAAGGGAAACGATCTCAGATATCCCGACCTTTAACCGTTTTTGCGAATCTACCCTCACCTTTAAAACGTATCAGTTTGGTCCACCATGTTTGCATCTTATATCATTTCTACCCACTCGCGTTTTGGCGTGTGCCACTAATGACATGGCGTCCACATAGCTCTACATGTTTGTCTACGTGGCTGAGGACATTGAAGTACCTCAAAACTTACCGTTTTCTCCCCAATTCTATCCCCAATTCTAATTTCTAGAGTTTACAATTACAATACAACTAATAACTTCCAACAACACCAATTGCTAAATAGCCAGAATAGCAGGATTAATAGGTGGGTTAGGTCCAAACACTACATTAGCTATAGTAATGACGTCGAGATTCTGACTGCTCAAACCAGCAAAAGCTACTGCATTCGTCTTTGCAAGATTGAACTGGAAGTGAATCAGACCAATTGCAAACATGAAAACATATCCTGGGTATAGCACTTTTGAGACTAATCGATTAGGGTTTGATGTAACAAAGCCGACATAAAGAGTTCCTTCAATGACGACAAGAATTTCTGTTGCTCGAGGGTGAGTGTGCGGAGGGTTTAAGCCACCATTTGCTGCATAGTCAAGACGAGCAAGAGAAATACCAAGTGTATTAAGGCCTGCAATTTGATCGACATTTAAGAGAGTGACATTTACACCATTTTGGTTTGCAGTATCTCTTGGGATGTTTAATCCAGAAAAAGAAGTCTTCAGCTACGGTAAGATTTGGATTCTTGCAAAATTTCCCATTAACAAACACTGCAGCATTTAGTTAACAAATAAACCCTAGAAATTGTAAACCCTAGAAATTAGAATTGGAAAAAGAATTGGGGAAATGTTAGGACGAAACGGTGAGTTTTGAGGTCCTTCATTATGCTCAGCCACATAGACAAACATGTGGAGCCACGTGTGGACGCCGTGTCATTACTGGCACACGCCAAAATACGGGTGGGTAGGAATGATATAAGACGCAAACATGGTGGACCAAATTGATACGTTTTAAAAGTGAGGGTAGATTCACAAAAATGGTTAAAGGTTGGGGTATCTGGGATCGTTTTTCCTTTTATTAATCATAAAGAAAAAGAAACACTAGTCTCTTTAATTGTTTTGTCGAGTAAATAATATTTTATCATGTGGTCTCATATATATTCAATTACATAGTTTTCTTAATTCCTCTAAGATTTAAGTTTGATAGAAAATGTTAAGATATTCCAGCATTAATGACATTTAAAAATGAGACAATTGAACTTAACTCAATGCCTCAACTATTGGTAATAAACAAATCAGATAATATGTATTAAGCTTAAAAGGACCACCATTAATAATGAAACCATATTACGTCATTAGACCAGTAGCTAAGTCTCTTCTCACTTATCATAGTAATGACTACAATTAATTCATTTTTAATACGTCATCAGCTTTAAAAGGTTTGGATAATATTGAAGTAGAAAGAAAAGAAAATACAATGAGAAGTAATGAACTGTACTGGTATGGAGAGGGGATGGCTTCGTGGCAAGCATATGAATATATAAGTGCCTCTTTATGGCGAAACAAAATAAAAAGAAATAACCATCAATCCTGACTGTAATCTGCCATCCTAACTGCCCAGGTTTCTACAGTTCGAATAGAGAAAGATAGGACCCACGTAATAGATCTTCTACACCTAAAAGTGACCCCACTCAACATAACTATACTTGATCAACAACATAAATAAATTAAATTAATGTATTGTTGCAGTGAATTGGTTGATGATGATCTATGGATACATAAATGATTTTCCATAGATGGGAGGAAATCGTACCTTTGCTAGGGAGATATAGTTTTCTCGGCCCCTTCTCTTTTTCTTCTGTTGGTATGGCATTTAAGTGACACTACCAAAACTTCTACCAATATGATAAACATGGAAACTGTATAATTTTATGATCATCGTGAAGCAATTATTAGATTAATTGTATACGATATTTAACACTCCAAATCTTTTTCAATTAGCCTTCATTTATTTTTAAGATGGTAAAATTTAAAGGTTAAAACTGTAGTCGGATCTCAATTATAGAACTAATTTTCATTATTGAAAATAAGGTGTAAGGTCACTAACATTTTATTAAAAGACTTCCAGTATATGCAGGTATGACCAACCCGATTGTCGCTTCAGAACGTAATGTACAATTCAATGCACTTGTTAAGTTAATTTTTGCTGTCAACAATAGTCCCACTTAATTAATGGTGATAAATAAGTAGATTTTTCCATGTTACAGACCTATATGCATGCTATGGAAATGAGAGGAATTATGATAAAGAGAGATGAAGAAAAACATAAATGAAAGGAAGAAGAGGTGGGTTGGGAGCATTTAACAGAAGGGAAGATGTTGAAGAAAGCGAGGTGTTGGTGCTTCAATTCAATTGAATGGTCATACTTGAAGTCTGCATTTAAGTGAATTCAAGATGAATTAATGAAGGTAGGTAGGCATTCTTGAACCCCTTTCTTTTCTCTATCCATGCTTTTAATACATTTTGGTCCCTATTATCTGTTCAATTTAGTGTTAGATTTTCCTAATATAGTTGTATTGTTATTTTTCATTCTTCTTCTCTTAGTTTCCAGCAAATTCAGTGTTTAACTATGGTGGTTATGTACGTAAATGACCCAGAAAATGCCCAAGGTTTCTAAAGAACAAACTCTTTTTTTTTTTTTTTTTTTTTTTGTGTGTGTGTCATACTCCTTCGATTACTAGCAATGAAATAGGTTGATAATTTATGTGATCTTGAGTTGTTGTCTGTTTTTAAGGGGCCCCTCAGCAAATTTATATTCGGTTGTTGAAATTCGGCTAAGTACACAACTTATATGCACATGCTAGATCTTTTATCAAATTAAGTAACTTACTCTAAATATAATTCAATGACTTTGGCCTTTCCTTTTCAGCTTTAAATTCTCATTTGACTGCCCTTCATCATCCTCATGCATGGTTGAATTGAAAGTAAAACTATGGGGAAAGGGGAGAAGAACAATATTAGGTCGATAGACCAATTTTAATCCTCGTTTTTATAACAAGGACAAAGAAATTAATTTATTATACCCGATACAATATTCATAAATATATTAATCAATATAAGTTCTTTTAATCATGACAGACGTTCTTTAACTAATTTTTTAATTAAAAAAAAAGAAAGAAAGAACAAGCGTGTCAAAGAGTTGCATACTATTCAAAACTAATCAGCTTTACTTAGCTCGATAATTAGTTGAAAGAAAAAAACCCTAAAAGATCGTGATTCCATGACAAATACACTAAAACCACAAAGATCATTTTTGTTTTTCTTTTCCCTGTTGAAACAAAAAAAAAAAATGCAGCAGCTTAAGCATAGCAAAATGCATATTCTAGATGCAGTAGAATCTAGAACGCATCATTGCAGAAAGGGCAAGACCAGAGGCGCATGACCCCAGCAAGAAATCTGCATTCAAGACATAGATATATACTATCTGCTTAGGCACAATCAAGATGTTGCGCAGAAAGGATTAAAATGACCCCATGGAACAGGAACAACAATTAATATTGATACATATCACCTGATCAGCCCTGCCCTGGATTTATTCCTTTAAAACTTGATCACTCATAACTCCATATAAAACCAAACGCGACATATCCTATTAACAATTAAATCAAAAAATCGTCGTAAATCATGATCATTCATAACTCCCCAAATTATATGATTCAATTCAAGTTCTAGTGATACGAACTCGAACCGGATACGTTCAAACACCAAGATAAGTAATGTTGAGAAAATCAAACTGATAAACGCTCTCCCTATTTAAGAGGAAGCACCCTTACCAATAAGTTCGAATTTGTCGTCCCAAAATCTTGAAAGTTTGCAATTAATTATGGAACTAACAAAATTAGCAATAGAACTATTAAGCCCTTTAGTTATAAATAGATGAAGAATGTTCAAACAACTCAAGAAACTAATAAAAAGTTAATTGATTGATCAAACATGTAGATGTGAAACCAAATAAAACAAGTTAATTTAATCTCAAGAAATTCAATAAGGAACACTTTAAGGAATAAGAGTTAATAACTCAAATAAAACTTCATTCAGAAATGTATATTGATCTTATGTGCTTTAGCCGAAATACATAGCTCTATTTATAGAGTCTTGAAATGATTCTAATCCTAAAAAGGACTAAGAGATAAGCAATAAAGAATCAAACCCTAAAAAACTTCTAATGTGCGGCTGCCTCCTTCTCTAAGCATAAGTGGTGACTGCCCTAGGGTTAGGTGAGACATCTAATGCTTCTAGAAACCTTAGGAAAACCTGTTGACTTTAATCCTTGATCTTTGACCTTGACTTTGTTCCATGACCAGAAGTTTAAGCTTCATTAATAGCAATTAATGTCACTATCTTCAAGGTGTTGTTATCTTCATTAAAAGCACCATCATTAGCCATCTTCAAAACATGCTCCAAGTAAGAATTTAAGGCTTGCTTGAACTTTTTACTCATTGCTTGTGTCATTGGTCCTCCATAGGCTAGTGGATTCATGCTAGTTGACTTAGATGCATCCTTGATTGCATCACCTAGGAAAGATGAATGCAAGCATTCATCAATAAACCCCTATAAGTATATGCTTAATTATTTAGAGCCATGACATCGTATGAAGTCATGGTTATTTGAGTAATTAATAACACGTACCATTCTTTTTAAATTACTTTTCTTGGTCAAAGCAGAATTTTAATAATAAAAAATAATTAATATCTTTTTTGGGTTAAAATAAGAGGCTTTTAATTTCTGAAAGTTTGGGTGAAGGGATTAAATTGAGAAGAGAAGAGGAAATAATTAAAAGGGGAGAGAGATATTAATAAATTTGAGCACTTGAAACATGGGTTGTTGATTTTATAGCTGAGAAGGGTGTTGAGAGCTTTAAAAGCTTTTCTGGAGAGGAGTGATTAATTGGGTGCAATTCATGGGATGGTTTTTGTGTTTAATATATGTAGCTGAGGCGGGTGTTGAAAGCTTTTAAAGTGTTAGTTCTTTTGAGTGCTCTAATTGCGGAAGTTGGAGTTTTGATCTTTTTATAGATCGCACCCTCCTAATCTTGTGACTCAAGACCAACAAAGGACCACAAATGAACTTTTGAACCAAACGAACCCTAACCTCTATTACCTCTATTTTAATAAATAAAACATGGTTTATTATATTCTTGAATGAATAAGAAAAGATAATATGACTATTTTAGTGAATCTAAACCATAATTATCATATTCAAATTAATTAAGTTATAACAATATATCACAACCGCTACTAATACTGTGATTAAAATATTCTTATATTATTAAGCCTAGTTTTATGTATATATAACTTTAATTTTCTATTTATAAATTAACGTATCAATTCCACCACACCTCCATGCCATTGCTTCTCTCATAAACATAATTAACTTCTTCAAAACCCAAATATCCATATACCCAAAATCAAATTAAATACCCGAATACAAACATAGCTAAGTTTAAATGGTGCTATGAAACTTTGGGGATTCTTCTGGTGCAAAAGTTCATTTTGGCCCTTTTATGGCCTTGGGATACAAGTTCAGGAGCCAAAATGAACTTTTGTCTTTTAAAGATCTATAAAAGCATTCAAGAGCTGCTTCAACTGTATACAGACTCTCCACATTTAATGTTTCTCTTCCCATACACCTCTCCCTTTCCCCTTCTCTCACCGCCTCTAATTAAATTAGTAGTACCAACAACAACTAATATGGCTTCTAGGTTTCAGCTTCTACCTTTTTGGCTTGGCTTCCTTCTAACTTTAGACTCTATAAATCAATTTGTAACAACAAACGAGCAATAATAAGTTTTTATGATAATCAATCTAGCATCATGATATATAAAGAAAAACAAAAAGTACTATTTTTACTGCATTCGTGCATTTTCTAGAGATCATTCAACATATGTGAATGAGGCCTATGGTCTATAGGAATTTCTTAATTCATTTGAGGCTCAATGGGTCATGAGTTATATATTAGATGATTGTCATTTTTTATATTCCTTATAAAGGTGGAATCTCACCTAATGTAAAAATGAGATTTGAACTAAGACCTTCACCTTTCAAATTTTTGATGACAATGAAGAGAGTTGATATTTGTATATAGAAGCCTCAGGGATCAGCTTGGAGCTGTGTAGTAATTGAAGAGCCAACTTGGATAGCAAGTCATATATATATGTAGGGCCTTTGCCTTCAAAACTGCCCTATAAGATTCTGCTTTGCAGTAATGTGACTGACCATACAGCAGCCTAACTCAGCCTATATAACTACCCGTAACATTTCACCTTAGAGATCATTCAAGTACACAAGCAATAGCAGTAGCCAGTGAAAGAGATATAGTGGAGAATTGAAGGTATGGTTTCCCTTCAAGCTGCAGCCACCTCTCCAAATAGAAGAGAGACAATTATCTCGGAGGTTGATAATTCATCAAAGAAGAGAAAGTGGGATGAGCCACAAACTTATGGGACTTTTGAGAAAAGATCAAAGCCACCTAATCAAAACACAAAACCCATCTTTGAAATTGAGCTACAACTCGAGACTCCGCTGCCTTTGGAGTGGCAACAGTGCCTCGATATTCAGGTATGACAAATATATATTTACATATATATAAATTCACTTAAGTTTCAGAAGAATCACAATTTACAAAGATTACTCCATCTATAATATATAAGCGTGTTATCTTCTACTGCATGTAGTCGGGGGAGATACACTTCTACAATACAAGGACCAAGAAAAGAACATCAAGGGATCCAAGGAGAAGTCCAGAGCCACCAAGTCCTGGCCATATGAGCTTAGACCTTGAGCTACACCTGCAGCCATGTGAGTCGCAAAGGAAAAACAATGCAAACGACCATAGTCTTGCTAGCTCCATACAAGGTTTTGGCGATTTGTTCATGGATTCTAGTAAAGAAGACAAGAGTTCTGAAGGCACTATTAAGCGATGTCCATCTTGGATAGTTGAAGGGGATCAAGAAGAGATGGTAGCGACTGTATGCACGAGGTGCCATATGTTGGTGATGCTTTGCAAGTCATCTCCTGCCTGCCCTAACTGCAAATTCATGCACCCACCAGACCAGAGCCCTCCTAAGCTATTCAAGCAAAGGTTTAGCCTCTTGTGCTAGCAAGCTAGTGAGTCAAGAATCGATCAAAAACCCCAGTCCCCTTTCATCTGATCATATAGCAAGGTTAGAATTCGTCAAGTGATCTTGATTCTTGATCAAGGTGTTAATTAATTTACCTTAAATTCCATATTTAAATCAAAAGCAAAAAAAGCTGCCGAAAAAGAGAGAGATAGAATGAGGAATGTGGGGTTAACTAACTTTGTATCATGGACTAACTTAGTGAGATTTAGCATAGGCGTACTCCAACATTATGCACTACCATATAAAGATGCTTATCAAGATATCATGTAACTATATATCCATCCCAGAAATCAAGTAAAAATAAATAAATTCTACCATTAATTATCAACTAAATCTAGTATTGCATTTTATTGAGATAAATCCTATAAAGTTTTATGGGATTTATTTTCAAATTCAAAATTTATGCATTTAATTGAAGTAAAAATCTATTTAAAATTACATATGATTAAATTTGTAAAATAAGTTATAATTAAACTAAATTTTGAAATAGATGAATTTTTAAATAAATATAACATTAGTAAATTAATATATTTTATAAAATTTAAATATTATTTTTTAATTTTTTAATATTTCATTTTATTTTCTCTCATATCTTCTCTCTATAATTTCTTTTATTGTAATTCATTCTAAACACAATATTCATTCATTTGAAATGAATTGTACAATTATTATTTGATATACTGAATATAAAAGAAAAACATTTTTAAATAACCCTTCTTTGCAGCTATTTAAAACACCAAAAACTCCCATCTATTTATATCATCATCTAATCCTACAGGATTTCCCAAAAAAGGAAAAAAAAAATCCGTTTAAAACACCAAAACTCCCATCCTTTTACCTACAGGACTTCCCAAAAAAAAGACTAAAATTATAGTCCTAGAGGTTCTCCTATATGCTGAAACAAGCGAATGCCAGGTAAATGATCGTGTTGATATCATATGTAAATGTTGTAAGACAAGGCAATTTGTTGTAATTCCATGTCGAATAGCTGTAAAAAATGTACTGATAATAACCATGTACAATACGATGAAAAATGAAAATACAAACGCTAGAAGGAGGGCTTGAACCTCCGACCTTGTGGTTAACAGCCACACGCTCTAGCCAACTGAGCTATTCCAGCAATGCATAATAATGCACACTTTGAAACATAATAATAATATAGAATGTTGTTTCAAGCTAATAAAACACCACAATAATAATAATATAAACAATATATCATTTGAGCTGAAACTGATTCTTTATTTTTTATTTATTTCATTATTATTTGAGGATTTTAATAAAAAGTTGTCATGATTTGATCATTTTAATTGGAGCTTATTACTCGTATCACTTATTTGATATGATTATATTGGTTGTATCAGAAAATTTAAAAATTATATATTTTTTAATCTATAAAGTTAAGAGGTTCGATCAGGAAAAAAATAAATAAAAACTTATATTTATAATTGTGATATTTCTAGTATAATTATATGAGATACACTAGTTAGACTCGTTGTAAAAAAGAAACCAAAAGTCAATGTAACCTACATTTCTTCAACTAAATGTCATATATATCCAAAATATATATAAATGTATCATATGGATAAACTTCAAGAAGCTGCTATAATGTAATGTATATTAAGAGGTAGAATTCATATATATAAATGTATAATATGGATAAGCTTCAAAAATACAATATGTCTATAAATAAAATTAGCTTAGGTGTATAGAATACCGGGATCATAGTATAATTACTGGAATTTTAAGGGGTGAAAAGAGAGCTAGAAGGAGGGCTTGTATTTAAGGGTGAAAAGAGTGAAAAAAGAAAATTTAATCGCTAGAAGGGGGGCTTGAACCTCCGACCTTGTGGTTAACAGCCACACGCTCTAACCAACTGAGCTATTCCAGCTGGATATCCATTTTCAAATATCCACATATATATATTGTTGCCTCCAACATTTTTGACCTTTTCCAAATATTTTATATACATATGACACTGTTCCCTCCAACATTTTTGAAACGCGAAAGCATATATAATCAGGGGCTGATTTCAATTCGAAAAACTCAAGAGAGAAATGGAGATGACAGACGAAGCTGCAAGATCGGAAATAACACGTCGCTGTGCCAAAGCTGCCTTTCTGCTTCATTCACTGAAATCGTCCCCAAATCGCCACTCAAAGACCTCAATCAACGGTGAAGACGAGGTTTAAATTCACACTCTTCTCTCTAAGATTGAATTAATTTCCGAAAAATCTCATGTCTGATTCGATTGAAATTAATTTGCAGGAGATGGATCTAATGGTGAAACAAATCGGAGACTTGAAAATGAAATTGGCGAGGGAGCGAACTAAGAATAAGAGAATCAAGCTTTGCGGGTTAATGGAGGTGATTCTTCAGGTCATGATGCTGTTGTGCTTCTCTACTCTACTTTTGGTGCTCGCTTTCAATTCTCCGTCAAATTGATCATGTCCTCTGTTTTTGCTCCCCGCAAAGGTTACATTGCTGTCGAGAAAACCAAAGCTCCGATTCTTTAATTGGTAGCTATTGTTCCTTTTTACGGGTTATTGGACTAAACAATGAAAAGACTAATCTTTGAGATAAAAATAAAATTGTTAAAGTCAAAAGGTCGGCTTTTTGTTTTTCTTTGCCAGTTGCATGTGGGGTTTGGCAATTTGCGATGTGCTTTCGGTCTGTCTATGCTCCGGGAGTCTTATTGAAGATCAAAGTCTACCCTTTTAAGAAAACAGAGTGTTCGGTTGTACAATTAACCGTTTCTAAAAGATACAATTTTGGTACAAAAAGATAATACTCCTATCTTGTGATTTTACTAATGTTTTGTCCGAAACTGAGACTCACTTTTGAGTCGCTGATTACCGGGCCAATGTTTTAAAGAAACCAAGGAAAGAGTTTTATCACTTTACTCGACTAGTTCGTTTGGACATGAAGCTTGCTAATTCTAGCTTTCAAGTTAAAAGCATGAGGCTTCTTGGCAGCTATTGCCATTTAGAGGTTTCGAAAGAGAAATTGTAGCTCTTCTGATAGAGTTGAGCCAAACTGAGAAAAACGGCCTTTTACTTATTTAAGTGCAGGAATCAATCAGCTTTCTATAGTCGAGAGAACATAATAAAATAAAGTTCAATGTCTACATGCATCTAAAGCTTAAAAGCAATCGAGCTGCTACTTTCCCTTGACTAATTGTAGGTACTTTATATTAAACCTTGTCCTGATGCTCAAGTTACTTGGCTCCATAAAAAACATGCTTCTGAAAATATTTTAGCCAACTAATAGAAGTATAGTGGAGAGAACGAAGCACCAAAGGTCAAGGTTTTGTAACCAGTAGTCATGTTTGTCAAGAAAAAACCAAAATTTTTTTAACCCCAAGGTGTTTGCACCACTGCACCTCCAAACATGGGAGGAAATAAAGATGTGAAAGAATTCGCAACCTAGTTTCACTAGGTTCCACAAAGATGGCCACTAGCCATTGCCCATAACTTCCATGTATAGATCATTCATTTGGTCTCTCGATCCAAAACATGCAACGTATTAATAAACCATTGAAGACGTGGAGCAGGCTTCCAACAAAAAAAAGTAAAGGAAGTTTGTTATCATACGGTAATGAGTAAATTCCAACATTCCTCGATAAATTTTGATTTCATTATTACAAAACCTAAAAAATTATTTCAAGTAGTCTTAACGTCCTTGCCCAGCAAAATAGCCCGAATCAACAAAACCTGCATGAGCAAACATCGAGAACGATACAATGCTTCGTCTGGCATAATTATTCTACACCACTATCAGCAAAGTTTGGAAGAGTTCTTACCTAAACCAATGCAAAAAGAAAGTTCCCGCCATCCAATCTTTATATACTTCATACCTTGAACATTTTCAAAGCATCTCTGCAGATGACAGATCGATACAACTTAAGGCAAAACTTCAACACAGTATATATTTTGATTTGGACTAGTTAGAGATTAGATAAAACTTCAATGGATACTCACAAACACATTACATCATCACCGCCTCTCTCTTATTTTCTAAAATTATCTAGGTTAAAATAACAAATAAAGAAAAAAGAGAGAAAAAAAGGGGAATAAAGAAACTATATGATTGGTGGTATGAATGAATAAAGTCGGTAATAACCGACTTTCCCAGGCTATTTAAGGAGTCATGCTCCTTATTTGTGCGAGTGGAAAAGTCCCTACACATCTAATGTAAGGTGTGGGCGGCAGTGTAAGAGTGTGGATGTTAAAGGGTTGTATTGGTGTGCTTTGTAGTACAAATACTTTGTACTAAATTTCTATTTGGAGTCTTTTGTGTGCAATCAAGTCCTCCATATAAATTCAACACGCATCACAATGCAAGGCAAGGCCCAAGATACTAGTTATCTCATCTAAACTCAAGATGGCAAGAGCAAGGCGAGAAAGTACATACACGGGAAGCCATATCCTTGTTTCAATACAAGGAAAACTAGAAAGATGTAGATTTTCTTCCGTTTCAGATGGTACAACATTAATAGCTTTAGGATTCCATAATTCTTCAACAGTCCTAGCAAACACTTCTATATAAGAAGATTTCTCGCATTAGAAATATACGCGGACAGCAAATTTGCATATTACTGGTGAGAGGCATGGCAGTCCCAATAAGATGCTACACAAATCGCCGTGGTTGAGATGCATGGCTAAAACTTTTAAGAAACAGCCGTACCCAGTTTCCACAAATTAGAAAAATAAAATGGCTTAGAGAAGATCAAAAGCTTCTGATCCTCATTTGATCTGAGAATCGAATGGGTAATAACTAGAATAATTAAATGGAAGTACCTCTAATCAAATGCATATGGATCATCTGCATATGGATTCAATGACCCTTCTGAAAACAAATCTCCTATGTTTGAAGGATGTGAACGACCTCTTATCTTAGTCCCCTGCATGTTGAACATGAATCTTAAGAATATCAAAGATGCATAACTTAAACAATCAAGCAGGTCATTGATGATGTCCCAGTGCCATATTGGTACTTGAATTTATAGATTCTTTTTAAAAATTCTTAGTTTTCCATTGTAATGCTTTCCAAGATGCTATCTATTTTATATCCGAAGCTCTGAGATCAAATAGATAATGCAACTATATGCATATTGACAACCAAGCAGCATCACATAAGTTGATCAATTAATTTAGATTATCTGTGGTACCAGCTGCAAAATTGATGTTTCAACCACTTATGCTATGAAGGAGTAAGGTGCCAAATACTTTTTAAGAAAACCAGGTATTAGTAGTAGGACCGCAACGAACAAAAATTGCCAATTTGGCGACTAACAATCTGACTTTGTTACCTTAGCTACACTTCTAGGAGTTATGGACTTTGGCGTGTTCTTCTTCTTATGTTTCCTTGGATCCTGATGTAACATGTTCAGAATTAGGAGCTGTAAAACATGTGTCCTTCAATCTATAGAGCAAATTAATTCATGCAGGAATGCATGTATACGTGCATGTATGGTGTGTGGGGTTTCTATAGCGAATACCTCAAACATGACAGTACTTTTTGTCTTTCTTCGTTTTGTAACTGTTCTTCCATTAGTAGTTTCAACTTCATATTCACGGTGAGTTACCTGGAGTGCCATGTAGGCAAAAGAGGTAAGGGGGAGAACGACAAGATTGCAGAATATCTTCCCCTAAAATCTTAAGAAGAAAGAAAAGAAGTTAAGAAAGCACCAATAAAAGAAAAATTTCACCTTCTTGTGATGTTTAGGGATGCTCATTACACTTCCTGTGTTAGCATTGTCTACTCTTTTCAGTATTTTTGACACAGGCGTTTGTGTTTCCCCTGGGAGAGAGAAATCCTATAAAACGTAAAAGATGAACAAACTGATGTCTGTAACAACTTCAATTATTATAAGCAAAATGACTTGGTGTTATTCTCCAATCTTACTGGAGCATGCTGACTCCTTATACCACCACCAGGGTCTCTTATCTTAGTTGATGAAACGGAATAATCCTGCAACATAATAGAACTGTCAATTTAATGAAAATATAGAAAAAGAAAAGAAAAGAAAAATCTATCTTCTGAGCCAATCAGAAAATCTAATATAGCTCATCGGAGTACTTGATCCCATACTAGCAGATGATATAAAATTTTGCAGATGATACAGCAGAACAACAGCATGGTGTTTAAATCTTGAAGATCCATTGGAACAAGACGGATATTTTCACTTTTTTATAAAAAACTGATAGCTTCAGTTAGCAGTTACAAGAAGGCCTATGAAATAGAAAATTTTGAATGCATTAAAAGCAGAGAAATTTTCTTGTCAGAGAATCTAACTAGCACTTTTAATGCATGAACGTTGTGAAGCAGCGGAACTCATGCTTCACATATGCTCTCACCGCCCATCAGATGTCACATATTTTTGTTGAAACATAGACCATTACTGGAACTTCCAAGTGACAAATGGTTGAATATTAGTACGCTTGTCTGTATCAGGCTGAGGAAAGGGAAGCAGGGTAGAGAGAGAAGTAAGCAAGCATACCTTTTTCGAAGTCACTTCTTGGTCCTCTTGTGGCCTATCGCTCATCACTTTCCATTGCAATTGCAGTAAAGCCCTCTGCCTGTCTTCCTGCAACATGGCATAATCAAACAAAATTAAAGGCGCAAAATATTTAACTTCATGTAGCACTTGAATGAAATACATACCTTGGACTTCTGGAGATCCAGTTCCTCTTGCAGCCTTCTAGATTCATCTTCATGCTGACACCTCAAAGCTTTCATTTGAACTTCATGTTCATTCCTGAGTTGCGTTGTTTTCTGGAGAATTTTTTGAGAAAAATAAAAAATAAATAAAATTAGCAATTGAAGCATTATATTTGCATGTTAACTTTGAAGCTATATACCTCTCTCAGTTCATTTTCAGCTTGAAGTTGGGCGCGCTTTATCTCTTCCATATGACCAGCTTTTAGACTCATTTCCTTTCTATCATGCTCCTGCTGAATGCGCAGTACCTATAGACGAGTAGGATGGAAATTAACCAGCCACAAAAATCTTTACAAAACAAGTGGCTTAAAAAATTTGCAAAGACTACATTCAGTAAGAAGTGCGCAGAAATATTCCTCGGAATTCAGTACCTTCCAGCAATAAATTGTATAAGTCATAAATTGGTAGCAGGATCAAAATAATTTCCTACACTTTTTTAACTTTCTTCATCTAACTAGCGTCATGTCTGCTAAAGAATCCCCAAGAACCATATAAATAAGTTGGGACATCACATGCATGTACATTATGATAAACATGTCAGGGAAGCACTCGATGCAAACTGGCGGAAGCTATACTAAATAGAGTAAATAAGTAGCATTACATGATATTATGTAATAAAGAATTAGATGCATCTGAATGAAAACTGTTATTTGAATATCTGCGAAATGTCAAAAATAAAGAGAGATTATAATAAGAAGTACAATTTTGAGGATATTTCCAATAGGATAGCCAAACAAAGGCTGCTAAATGAAAGAATCGTAGAAACAGAAGAATGAAATTCAGTTTTAGTTTGCAATAATTTCTGGTGCTTACTAAAGCAGCATGTTCATCCTGAATGCACAACAACTGCTGCCTCATTTCTTCTTTGCATTCTGCAAGGTTCTGGTTATATTTTCTTTCCAATTCTACTGCAGCTCTGTCTGCCTGAAAGAATAAACTGAGGAATATGACTCACAGCAAAGCTTATTGCATGCATCACCCCATAAGTATGAGCAAACCTTTTCTTTTTCCATGTTAACAATCTCTAGTTTCTCCACCTCATACTTCTTCCTGATGTCATTAATCGCCTATTAAAAGTGATCACTATCAGTATGAATGTGTATGGGTGTCTCCTTGAGGATTCAGTCCAGGTAAATAGTAAATGATACCACCTGATCATTCCTCTGAGATATTTCTTTCAAGTGCTTTGATAATTCCATTTGTTTGCTCTCTAGCATCATATCATACTGCTTCTTTGCTTCAGTAAGTTTGCTTTCAGCAGCAGTTAGCAATGCCTGACTCTGCAACAAGATATAGAATCTAAATAATAGATGGTTGTCAGAATCCTAGAGAGTTATTCACTCTGACTGTAATCATAACCTCAGTGATCTGATCTTCCAGCATTTTTTCTCGGTTTTTATATTGCAGAAGATGTTCTTCCTTCTCCTCTAAGTTGCTGTGAAGCTGCGTAACTTGTTTCTCCAGCGAATCTACATGTTTTTCATGCTTCTCGCTCTTATTTTTCCAGGTAGCTAGATCTTCTGCTTTTTTCCTTAATTCTATCTGTAATTTCTTAGCAATATCCTTGTTTTCCATTTCTAGTTCTGCAACTTTTGACAACAAATCTTGCTGCAATATAGACAACATTGGGGTTAGAATATGAATAGACATGATAAGGCACACCTTAGGAATGAAAATAACAGTTGCAAACCATTTTATTTTCAGATGTACTTAAATGCTCTCTCAAAGAATCAATTGTCTCCTCCAATTTGGAAACCAATATCTCTGTTTCATTCTTCTTTGACAACAGCATTTCAGCTTCAGACTCTAACTTTTGAATTCTATCTGCCGCTAAACGACATCCCTCAGAAAGCTGTTCCCTAATAGAATCTTGGGCTTTCTGAAGTTCAATGATTTTATCATTCAACTCCTGGTTTACCAATTGCAATGCATCTTTCTCTGATGCCACACATAAGAACTTATCATGTAGCTGATTAAACTTTTTTTGAGCATGCTTAGCAATAAGGTCTCTCTCCAGCTGGATCAATTTAAAGCAAGTGTCACAGAGAGAGTTTAGCTGATCAAATTTGTCATTGAAAACCAAATTCTGTTTATCCAATTCAGCCATTTGTGCAGCCAATATATGAACAAAACCTTCAAGATCTTTTATCTCCTGGAGTGACATAGCCAATTTATCAGCAAAGTTGTTGCTACTAAATTGGAGGTCGCTCTTTTCTTTCTCCAATTTCTCCTGAGTAGTCATCAAACATTTGATATTATCTTCCTTTATTCCCAACTCATGGTGCATTTCATCCAACTTAGAATTCAGGCTCTCTGTGTCTAATCTGTTAGCTGCTAAAGTCGCCTCAAATTTCTTTAACATAGCATCTGCAAGGTAAATAAGTAATGCAGATTATTTGCAAAGCAACTCTATTCATTACTGCTAAAGCAGCTTGAATGTGAGACATTGTTTTTGATGCTGGCAACAATTAAGATGAGCTCTTCAAGTAATTGGAGCTAGATAATGCTTCACTCATTCTCTTGCACACTTTTGAATTATCTTTTCATCCATATAAATACATACATATTCTAACATGCATGACATTTTCATAAAAGATGTCTTGGTAACAACCTCCTTTTGCATGTTGAGAAGTTTGAGAATGGTAAACAAATAACAAAATGATTAAGCAACATGTATCAAGCTTATATCATAATTATACCAAGGAAAGAGGATCTAAAATTGTAAGCCAAGGTTCTATTCTTTATTATCTTTTTCCACTAACAGTTTGGAAATGTAGAAGTACTGTGAAATAATACTGACTCAAATAGCCTAAATTTTAATTTAAGCTGGCATAACAAAAGATGAAAGCAGAGTTGCTACTACTCAAAAGTCAAAACTAATAAGATGCTAGAGAGACTAAGGTCAAAAGACACAAGTTAAGTTTTGTAGTCAAACCATGTTGAAAATTAATTAACCGCAGCAGTTAAGATTAGTACGCATAAAGAAAGTGCTATACCAAATTGAATATTCCGAATATTCCTAAAATGAAAAGCTAAATCCTTGTACTGGAAATCGAGGTTATATCCCAAATGAGTTTGAAGCATTAATGAAGTTGTAAATTGGACAAACAACAATCATCCCGACTTTTGCTTAAGTAATTAACCATCGGCAAAGAAACAAATCTTCATCCAGTTAAAGTCAACTACACATATGAAAATAATGATGATGATTACAAAATATAGGATGCACGCATGACACGAACCTACTGCACAATATGAGGCATGATTTAAACCATATTAGATATCATTATAGTTTTTCAGAAGCATAAGCGGCCATAAAAAGGTTGTTACACAGTGAGAAAAATCTTGAAATGAGCAAGCTCAGCCTTTTGACAATGTTATTTACCTTTCTCCTCTATGAGATTAGCAGTTCTGCACTGTTCCTCCATGTAGATCTTATTCTTTTCTTCTTTTTCAATTTTAAGATCTTCCAGTTCCTTTTCACCTATATTGAGGGTTCAAATGCGTTATGCAATGGCAATTGAAGTCCCAAACAAACACAATCCCATTCAACTTCCTCCTTTTTCTTGGAACAAACAATCCTATGGTACTTCGCAAGTTAGTGAATTCTCTGCTACTGTTTGTTGAACATTACAAACAAACAGACAACATACATAAATTGGTCAAACAGTCTCATTTACGAAAACGAATAGCTGTTTGAACAAAAGCTAACACAACTGACTTACGAGTTCTAACAGTTCCCTCTGCAGAACCCAATTTCAGGGACAAATTATTCAGCTGTTGATTCAGACTGTCAATAGCATTTGAGCTTTCAGATAGCTTGATTTCAAAAAATGCCTTGTCTTTTTCAGCTGCAGACACAAGTCAGAAGTACTTATCACTGTCAATTACAAATACAGTACAAAATTCAATGAACCTCGCACAAAAGTTTTACATATATACCATCCTGAACTTGACAGGCTAAGTGCTGTAAAGTCTCGGTCAGTTGATCACATAAAGTCTTAGTTGAACAAAACTTAGACTCCAATCCTTTCCATAGCTTCTCATCCTCCATCTGCCTTACTTTAAGCTTAGCATTTTCATTGAAAGCGTTCTGCAACTTTTCCTCCAAAGCAGTGATATGCTCTGTGGATTTCTTCAGCTTAGAGTTCTAATCATCCAATGTTTTCAATCAAATTTCCGTTCAATTTCATGTTGTCCAAACGAAAACGCTAATTATCATGAAGACAATAAGAATATTAAACCTAAAGAAACAGCGACAGTTTAGAATGAGAAAATTGAATCAACAAAAGAATGTTCAACGATTACTAGATACATACAAATCAAAATGACCACTTATCCGCCAATATATATACATTATATAAATATATTAGACGCTCAAGGTACATATAGATGAATCTAGAGACAAAGCTAAAGGTTAATTTTATAGTACCGCTATTTCAAGATCAGTTTTCACAGAAGCTTGCTCTTTGATTAATTTCTCTGCAAGCAAATGGATCAAAAATAAAAATCAGCTCGAGTCTTCAAATTTATCCGTCAAAACAAAACAAGTAACTTAAATTCTTCGATTAATACCAGCAGTTAGCTTCAAATTAGTGAAACTGCCATGTGAAATTGAGTCTGAAAATGGCCGCGAAGATAACGGCAGGTTCTTCGCCGATCCCGGGACGGATCCTGTCAGCGATTTATACTGATCGAAGCTTTTCAAGCTTGGAAACCCTAGCTTCTGCATCTTAAATTTGAAAGATCGATTGATGAACTGAAAACCCTAGAAATTGTGTTTGAATCTGGCTCGCGCTCTGAAAAGAGATGTCTCGCTCAGCTGTTTGAAATTTTTGAGTGAGTAGTTCAAATAAATTGATTTTTTGGCGGCAAAACACTTGGCATTTATAGGTACTCTTGGCTCTACAGGGACCTATAAACGGGAACTTACGGCGTTTAAAATTTAAAATTGTCGTCTGCAAAAATGATGGAAAGCTTCTATGCATCTAGTTGGTTTAAAAAATAAGTTGCAAGTGTCATTTTTTTTCTTTTTTTTAAAAAAGTTTAAGAGATAATGTTGAAAAATTGTAGTAAAAATCTAATGATAAGATGAAGTATATTAACAAAGTAACATTATCTACGCAAGTTCAAACTTTCAATTGGTCAACTAAAATTAAAATTATGAGTTTTGCATCTATTTCATATCTAATTGTGGCATATAATAATAAGAAATAATATTAATCATTTATTATTATATTTAAATATGGTAAAAATATATGTAATAAAATATAATTATAAATTCTATTTTGATTTTATTTTTCTAATAAAAATTAGTATAAAAATAAAATACTAAAAAGATTATCTACAAAAATTATTAAAATTATTAGGATTTTAAAATTATTTACGATTATTGATGTCAGTTATTATTATATAAATATAATTACTTTTATCGAATCTTAAAACCGCATTACATAATCAATATATGATACTTAATAGTTGGTAGTGATTAATTTAATTATAGGTATTTGAATTATATGAAAAAAATAACTAAATAAAAGAATAGACTTTGAAAAAAATAAATACTATGTTATATTATATTATATAATTTAATATTATTACTGTCATTATCATTATTATTATTATACAAAGTAATGAAACATTTAATGTGACCGTCACGATTACTTTATTACAACTTTTCTTACATAATACTAATATACAGCATATATATATATAGCGATGTTCTCTTATTTATCACCATACTAAACATCAATAATTTATCTTTTATTTTTGTAATTTTAAGGGTAGTAATTTATTTTTAAGTTACATATTGAGATTGTATTAAAACATAAGCTATCATTAAGAAAAAGAAAGCTATATTATTAGCAATCAAATATGCCCTAATCTGGATCAACTAATTCAAATTGATGGTTCAAAGTCATATCTCACAAAAACTCCACAAAATCAACCCAATATTTTTATGATATTATCCAACTCCATTTTCTATAAATACAAATTAAATGATTAATTATATTTCTTTCCTAAAAAGATCTAATATCAAAAATCGAGTTTTCATTATATGTAAAATTTTCTTTTGTTTGTGCTAGTAAAATTACGGACACTCTTCTAATAAAAAAATTATGCACACTCACATAAGTAAAATATCATATTTCGTTTATTTTAAGAATTAATTGTCAAAAAAATCATAATTAAATTTAGCATATATTTTTAAAATTTTTAAATTCATCAGCATACTTTAATATTGATTTCAATTTTAATATTTAATAAAAATACTTATCAAATTTGTCAGCTTGGCGTGAACTCCAGTAATAATAAAAAAGAACCGAATCAATATTAAAATTGTTAATCTGTTTAATTACTAAAATATTATCATTTAATTATATAAATTAAATTTTATTTTTAATTTTAAAATTTTATATACTTAAATAATAATATTTTGACAATAAATATGCTGATTCAATTTCTTATTTTTATTATTATTAATGGAGTTCACATCACGTCAATAAGTTTTATTATAATTTCATTAGAGATTAAAATTAAAATTAATATTAAAATCTAAAATTTAAATAATATATACTATATTTAATAACAAATGCAAAGTATATGATTGTTTTAGTAATTAAATCTTATTTTAATTAATCTCTTCAATATTGATGTGAAAAATCATATTTTCAATTGTGTTTATTGCTTACTTCAATCAACTTCGGACTTGTTAATTTTTTTAAAAGAATTAGGGCAAATTGGGCCGTACGAGATGTGCTCAAAGCCCACTGTCCACCCACTAATCGTTGAGTGTCAGGTATGGATCCCAAATTTCCAATACCCATTCCATGCCCGAACAAAAAAAGAAAGAGAAAAGAAAAGAAAAGAGAAAAATAAAAATCAACAAACAAAAGAACCTGCTCTAGCTCAATTCAGTGAAGACGGTGGTTCTACTTCGCGCGGCGATGGAAGCAAAGCCAGAGCCAAATCCAAACCCGAATCCACCGTTTTCATATCTCTCTTCTATTTATCGACCATTAATTGTTTCTCTCCTATTCCCATTCTAACCTTCACTTCTTTACAACCCCAAACAATACCAATTGCCTCTCTCTCTCTCTCTCTCTCTCTCTCTTCCATTAACAAAATGTCAGGTTTTGAGCTTTGGTTAAAAAAGTCACTCTCAAAAGACCAGTTCCAAACTCCATTTACAATCGATTCAATTCCAAATTCTACTGCATTCACTTATGGTGGCATATTTCTCGACCCCACCATTTCTTCTTCTTTTGTCAATCTCATTTCTTCTACAACTAGTTCAATTAAAACGACAAGTCTCGTTTCTACTACTAAACATGCGATTTTTACGGGATTCAGGAGAGAAAAGAATAATAATATTAATAATAAAGCGGCGATTACCGGTTTATTTTTGTCGGTCAGCTTGAGCAACGATGGCCCCGAGCTAGTGCAGGAAACAAAGGAGTGTTTGGTGCAAAACAAAGACGCCAAAAGCGAAAATGATGCCGCTTTGAAAGGAAGAAGAAAAAGAAAAGTTCTGGTAAGAGGAAGGCGTGCTGCAATGAACACTACCAAACATTTGTGGGCTGGAGCTATTGCCGCTATGGTTTCGAGGTAAATTATCTTTGGTTACTACTTTATACATTTTACTATTGCTTATTTTGCCTGTTAATGTAAATGTCCTTTTTTTTTTGTTTAAGCAGAACTTTTGTGGCTCCATTGGAGAGACTAAAGCTGGAATATATGGTTCGTGGCGAGCAAAAACATATATTGGAACTAATTAAGACAATTGCGGCTACTCAAGGATTGAAAGGGTTTTGGAAAGGGAATCTTGTTAACATTCTTCGGACAGCACCATTTAAAGCGGTCAATTTTTGTGCTTATGATACATATAGGAAGCAATTGCTTAGATTCTCTGGGAATGAGGAAACTACTAATTTTGAAAGATTTATTGCTGGCGCTGCTGCTGGGATTACCGCTACTATACTCTGTTTGCCACTTGACACTGTACGAGAAAAACTTCTGATTTTCTTTCCCTATTATAGATAATGCATATTTTTCTGCTGATTAAACTTGACTGTTCACGGCGTTTATATGAATTATCAATAATTCTTTATTTCCAGTTGTCAAAGGTATCTTGTTCTGCATTATGTGTATTCTGAGGCTGCATGTGAAAGTTGTACTCTTGTTTTCTTTGTGTTTTTCTTCGTATTCAAGGCTAATATTGCTTTTTCTCTTTTTTTTTTTTTCTTTTTTTTTTTTGGCATTTATTCCCCAAATTCACCTCCTTGCATCATGTCACAAATAAGTGCTTATATGACTTAATGTATCATATAGAATTTCTGTTTGTTACAGACAATGTGACACCTTGTCAGTGTTTTATTTTGTGTCAAATGGATTTTCAAATGTTTGCTGTAGATAGGTTACATTACATGGAAAAATGCAATAAGCTTAGTTGGGGCTGTTGTATCTGTGTAGGCTTATTACAAATTGCAAGCATGCTGCTGATTATCTATCTTTGGATGGGACATATTTTTTGGTGGGCACTAGTAATCTTTTTGAAACTGGCACCTGTGCTAGACATGATACCAACTACTTCGTAAGGAACCCTTCCTGCTAATTTTGCAATTTCACAGGCCTTTTTGAATCTGGAGTAATTTATAAATTATCAGAGCAACAAACAGAAACTTCGGCTCCAAATGTGATATAGTTGTAAAGGATTCATGAAACCATCCCTAACTAGTTTGTAGCTGGGGCTAAGTTGATTTGAGTTGAGTAGAAGTCTAGATTATTGATGGTACATGTGGGGAATTAAATGGTTTGTGTTTGAAGTATTCTTCGTTCCAAGATGTCACTAATGCTCCCGTGATCATCAGTAAATCTAAATCACGCTTTTGTTGATATATTTTTCAGATTCGGACCAAGATTGTTGCACCTGGTGGGGAAGCTTTGGGTGGTGTCATAGGTGCTTTTCGCTATATGATCCGAACTGAAGGATTTTTTTCCCTTTATAAGGGCTTAGTGCCTTCTATTATAAGCATGGCACCTTCAGGGGCAGTTTTCTATGGTGTATATGATATATTGAAGTCTGCTTATCTGCATTCACCTGAAGGCAGGAAAAGAATAGAAAATTTGAGCCAACACGGGCAGGAATTGAATGCTTTGGACCTGCTGGAGTTGGGACCAATTAGGACACTACTATACGGGGCTATTTCTGGTGCTTGTGCAGAAGCTGCTACTTACCCATTTGAAGTTGTGAGGAGACAACTTCAACTGCAAGTCCGGTCTAGTAAAATGAGTGCACTGGCAACCTGTGCCAAGATTGTTGAGCGAGGAGGAATTCCAGCTCTGTATGCAGGTCTCATTCCCAGCTTGCTGCAGGTATGTAAATGAACATATTGGTCTTATTGAAGGGTTACAGGAGAAATTTGAATCTACTTTGTTCATTGCTGAACTTGAAAATCTATATAACTATAGTAGCATCGTTGTTTAGGCTCTGACACTCTGCTCTTGTACCAGCTGCAAAAATAGAAAAGAAAAACTATAATGGATCAGTAAGTCGTATATCCACTGAAATTAACAAAATTATGTAGATCCTGGGTTCAAATGTTCTGCATATTTGACTTTACTTCTGCATCATATCATAGAAACTGTTATTGTTGAACGCTATTTGATCTCTGTGTCGAGCTTCTCATGAGTTTTTTCGTCTGGAGGCAAATCTGTAGAACCAACTTACAGGGACTAATATTCACATTTTGTGGACGTTTCCATGCTTAGCAGTTGCTGAAAGTTATTATTTTTTTAAAAATAAAAATTGTGTGATGCTTGTGAGGATTTTCAAGTTCTTTTCAGAATTTTGGCAGTCATATTCTATTCACTTTAGGTTGACATTTTTCTTTTTCAGGTACTTCCCTCTGCAGCAATAAGTTACTTCGTCTACGAGTGCATGAAGATTGTTCTCAAAGTAGAATGAACATGGATAATGAATCCATTAGCAAAATAAGTGGTAGGAAGCTTGTATAGTGACTCAAAGATGAGCATGGGATATAATTAAAATGGTAAGGCTTATCATTTAAGCATGACTTACCATTGATTTTCTTGCGTATCCTTATACTTCAAAATGAAGGAATTACAAATGTTTTGAGAATCTATAATCTCCTTTGTTTGAATGAGTATATAGCCCAATTAATAGATTTGGGCTTGGGTCCAACTAATACCAAAATGACTAGAACTAGCCACTTGGTTGGTTGGACTTTAACTCCTATAAATTGTTTGTATTTCTTATTATTTAATGACCTTGGGATCTCTAACAGTTTGGTTTATGTGTTGAGGGTTTTAAAAATAGGCCTGGATTACATTTTGCTTTGTCCTATTACTCGACCTAGAGCAACAAGGATATAAACCTAAAAACAGAGCAAAAGTATCAATCTGCCCTTGTGATTTGTACAATTTTTGGTACCTTGCGCGTGCTACTTTTACCGTTGCACAAGTGTTGACAGTTGATCATTGTTATGTTCTCATATAGCTGATTACCCATGGTTCCTTTGTGCCACTATATGAAAGACCTTCATGCGAGTCTCTATGAACTGTTGAAGTACAAGAGTTGGTTTTTAAGTGGTTCTGACTAGTTTTCTAGATATTTTCATCCTTGAGCTGAGTGGTTTTATCTGCTATTTGAGTACAAGTTCAGTTGGATTCACTTTAGATAATTTTCCGAAGATGGCCTCGAAGAAGTCATCTGTCGGGACCATTATTGAGCTGTCAATGCTTACCCTTCATTTAGAGTATTGGCAGAAAAATCAATGTTGGTTTTATGTATACGAGAATTGATTTCCTTGATCAATTCTTTGCACCGGACCAAGATAGAGTCTCCAATTTCCAATGCATCATAGTAAAGATCATTGTCCCTCTTATCTGTCAGGTTCGGGTCATAGGGGGTTGGTTTCAGTGTGTGTGTCTGTATCTTCCACTGGTGTAAGATAATTTTCGAAGTCTGACTAAGACATTTCATTCAAATTCTCGTTGAATTTAAATTAACTGATCGTCAGTAAATGCATTTAATGAAGAAAAGGGAAGTTTGGACTTCATGAGTGATGTCTATGGATGTACGCACAATGAGTTTCCTGTAGGCTGGCAGTTAAAGTGGAACGATAAAGATTGAAAGAATCATGTTAAAATTTTCATTTTTTGACTACGTATCTAACCAAACCTATGAGCTGCTTATTTTGCTGCTTAACTAAAGTCATAAACCCATTCTACACAAAGGAGTTTCCATGCTTTTAATACTTAGGACTCATCGAAGGAAATATGAGCTGTTCAACTGTTCAAGGAGAAAAACAAAATTAGGCATTGGACTGGACCACATACTTATCCATCTAATGAATTGACCATGGCTTGCTTGTACTAATTTGCTTTGATGCCGGAACTTAAGCCTAACCTCTTTTTTAACACCAAATATAATTAGCATATTAGAGTGTTAGATTAAGTGAGAAATTTTTTTTATAAAATGAAATAAACTACCACATTTTAAAGAATGGAGGTTTCAAATTCAAGACTTCAAACTTCGGCTAAAAATTGATACTTTTTTTTTTTTTATTTTATGAAATTCTAAAATTCAATGTTTTCTTTTATTGGAAGGCAGAATTTCATAGATAAAATACACTAGGACTTGCATATTATAACGCAAGAAATCATTAAGCCGGGTTTGTCTAGCCAGCTAGGTACAAAAGTAAAAAAGCAAAAGACATGAAAGAAAACCTGGATTCTAAATAATTTAGAATCTTTCAATTGCCATGGCAATTATAAGAATATGGATGCACTACAACCTGAACATCTTCTGCAATCCCTTTTGCTTCTCCCTCAGTCATCACAGGATCGAGATTCTTTTCAATGGATTCCCTAATAGCATAAGACTCCAACACATCCGAGGAACTTATCCCATTCAATTGCTTTGTCACCACCGCTATACCTCCTTTGTCAGATATTTTATGTGTGGCACTTCAGCCCAACTGGCTTCACGACTCACAGAAAATCATTTAAAACACAAAGAAAGGAAGTTGTCCGGCTTCACGACTGATTCTTTTTGGTACTCTCTTGCCGAAGTGCCAAAAGTAAGAGAATGAATCTTTCATATAATTATTATTTTTGTATAGGACAACGCCTCCTAAAAGAAAATAGATTGCCAAATAACTCTTCATACGTAGGACCATGGAAAAATAGGTTTTTTTTTTTTTTTAGCTGAATAAACAAAACATTTAAAGCCCACAATGCATGTCAGCATTCCAATTTCCAACAAGATAAAATACGTTAACACGTGTTACTCTACTGTTCGTCTTTCCATATACACAAAGCCCCCACTTATTTCCAGTTTCCTTCCTCTCATTTCTTTCAAAAAAGCACGATTCCCACCAAGTTTTCTCTCCGCCCCATTCCTCCTTTTCCCTCTCCGCTTGTCGTCTTCATCAAACTTGACCTTAACCTCTATCCGCCATGTCGTCGCCGTTGCTTAACAGCGATACAGCCTCATCACACTTTTCCTCCGAGATTAGCGGGGATAATGATGTTAACAAATCCCGTGACAGTCCTCGATGCACGCGGCAATGCGTAGGATCTGAATCATCTGATCCTCCTTCCTGTTCCTCTTCTTATTATTCTTCTTTTTTAGGTCCTCACTTAATTCAATTAAACGACTCAGAAAAGTTACAGAGAGTCATCACAGCTTCAATTAAAGGATTCTCAATTGGTGCTGGTCTTAAAGGAGGTCTCTCTCTGTTTTCAATTCTGGCTAGGCTGCGTCGCACAAGGTCGTCCTCTCACTCAAGGTAAAAAAGAAGAAAGAAGAAAAAAGCAATCTTTTATTTTATTTAGATATAACGTCATTTATTAGTTTTTCCTTTATATAATCTTTTTCATTCATTTGTTTATTATTGCAGGAAGGTCGAGGTGTTTTCTAATAAAGAAGCTATTGCTTTAGCTCTTAAAGAAACCCTAAGATACGGTCTGTTCCTTGGGACATTCGCTGGTACTTTTGTTTCTTTTGATGAAATCATTGCTTCTTTTTTTGGCCACCGGAGGTAATTAATCAATTAATTGAATGCATAAATATATTTTCTGAAATTGTACCGAGATTAATGGAAATCGAAAATGGTTCAATTCTAACTGTAGGACTGCGAAATGGAGAGCTTTTTTAGCAGGATTGATAGCTGGGCCATCTATGCTACTTACAGGACCAAACACGCAGCATACAAGTTTGGCTATATATATACTTATGCGTGCTGCTGTATTGGCTTCACGTTGTGGTATTAAAAGTAAACGGTTTGGGAAATACTGTAAACCTCTTACTTGGAAGCATGGTGACATTTTCCTCATGTGTCTTTCTTCTTCTCAAATTTTGTATGTAATCCTTTCTTCGCTGGACAGAGTTTTTGTAAGGACTTGCTTCCATAAGTTCATTGTCATTATTTTCGTTGTTGAATGGATTGATGAGTTAGTGGTGGATAACTTGGTATCAACTGCGTTTGCTTACTTTATCCTTTACTTCTTGGATACAGTGTAAACACCCTTTCTCCTTAAGAGTATTGTTTGATTAGAAACATAAACATGTGTTTTTCAGGTCAGCTTACATATTGAAGCAAGACAGTTTGCCTCCATCATATAAATCCTTTCTTAATAAACATGGTGGAAAGGATCTTGTTATCTTGCAAGGAGTGAAGGAGGTTGCAAGCGGCTTGCCTTTTACAAATTTGGACATGATAGAAAAATATTACAACTCCTCAGGCATTAATATTAAACTAAATCCGGAAATGAAAATCCCTTGCTCGGTATGATCCGTCTCTCTTTGTTTGATTTACTTTGTTTTAGAAAGTGTTTTTATACATTCTTGGTACATGACAGGTTTTTCCTTTTCTGTTACTTTTTTCATTTTCTCTTCTCCTGGATATGCTTCATATTTTATAAATTATAGCTCTATTACTTGCCTGTTATTTCTAAAGGCTAATTGTTGTACTTTTATGTATATATTAGTAGATTATCCGGAGTGCAGAGTCAAAAAAAAAAAAACAACTAGCACATGGAGAAGGAACAACCTCAGAAGTGAAATCTAAAATATTTATTGCTATTAAATCACTATTAGAAATTTACAACTGGGGTTATGAGTCAAGCTTACTCATGGGCTACTTGAGCTCTACTTGCAAAACACTTGAACTTGATTCAACTCTGATCGAATCGAACTCGAGCTCTTGTCAATTATTTCAGTGGTTAATTAATGCTCACATGTATTTGAAAATTATGTATGCATATCCAGTTGATTCCTAGCTAAGGTAAACTGACTTAAATAATGATAGCTCACAATAATGAGATACTTTTTTAATAAGATGAGTATTTATATAGCAATACACGTAATGACTGGGATTAAATGGATGGCTGAGATTAAGCTATTATTTACAATAACAACAACTAAGACAGACATTAGTTATTCTCTTTATATGCAATATTTCTCTTTTTAAAATTTTTTTATGTTTGTTTTCTTTGTTTTTGTTTGTTGGTTGGCTTTCCAGCTGTTAGATATTTTCACTTCATTTAGGGCCTTCTGCCACTTCTTGAGACTGGATATTTGGGTACATTATCAGGACAATTTGTCGGAGAGCAAAAATTCTGAAGAGATTTTATGAATAAAGATTCACAATTTGCTGTCGCAGTGTTGATAAATACTTGAACATCTAGCTTTAGTTGGTGAAATAGAGTCGGTCATGAATGCATTAATTTGTTCATGCAATAATGTATTTATGAGGATTGTACTTTAACTGTGCAGATCATACATGGAAACCAATCTTGCAGTGCCCATGTTCTGTCATTTTTTGTTCAAGCATATAAAAGAGCACTACCAGTTTATCTCCCTGTATATTTAATTCCTGCATTAATAGTTCATCGTCAGGGCCTCTCGAAAAGGTAATTAAGCCGTGAAGCAGACTATCTCATTTTGTTGTTACTTGAAGATGATGATATGATTCTGCTTTCTAGTTGGTACGATGTTGGGCTTTAGTATAATTGATGGAATAAGTAAATGTGATGTTCGGGATGCATTACTTTCTGTGTATGTTATTTTGGTGGATGACTGTGCAAGTCTTCTTCTGTTTTTCAACAGGCAATGCAGGCTAAAGCAATATTTAGATGGACCAGAATTCTGTAATTTTCAGCATGCTTTTACAACACTCTGTGCATTAGCATATATAAACAGAGATTCATATCTAATTTTCAGATGGACCGAAAAAATCATTTTCTTGCTGTGCGTTTGTTTTAGCACTTTCTTTTGTGCCCTTTTATGCTTTGGTTGCTTGTCATTAGTTGGTCTTTCTGCCAGAGATTTGATCTGAAGTTCGTTGCTTTGATTCAATTGTTAGCTATCACTTTCCACTATTTGCTCTGCTGTAATAATTATTTGTCCCTTCTTGATGCTTCTATGATTTTCTTTTGTCGAGATGAACTCTGGATATTTGTCAGTAAACTATTGTTATATATCTCATAACTCATGGACGTGCCTGTCTTTGTCTCATGTAAATTCTTTTTGACCTTAGGCCCTACAGTATACTGGGGAAGGGCCTTCTTGGCACCGCAAGATCAAGCTTGTTTCTGTCTGCATATTGCGCATCCGCCTGGTTAGTAGTCATGTCATACTATATTACCTGTTTCCATGAAACTATAGATCTTGTCCCTTGCTGAAAGGTTTTTCTATATATTACATGTTTCTGATGAAGTTTCCTTTCTTATATTTGGAAACATAGCTTAAAACTTTGGTGATATCTTATGTGCATTATTATATGCCTAAAGTCACATATGCAGTGACTTGATGCAGATAGAAACAATTAATGAAATTATTCTGGTGCATATATTGTGCAATCATAATTAAATTCTCTCGGGCATGCCTCTGCTATTACTCTGGCAATCCACCTAGTAGAACAGGCAGACATGTACTGGGTTGCAGCGACAAATTGTAGCTATTTTTCTGCACAAGGCCATGCGCAACTGGAGAAAATTCACATTGAATATAGTTTCTGATTTTCTTAAACTTTTATGGTGATGTATATGGAATGAACCTCGATAATCACTTAAAAAGTCTTTTTGTTGTTTATCAGGATGTGGACATGCGTACTTTTTAGAATTTTCAGGAGATGCAACATTCCAATGGTGGCTATGGGGACGGTAAAGCATCTGCAACACTTATTTAGGTAAATAGATGTTAATGATTATGTTTTGACATACCACTTGTGTCTTGCTTAGTTTCCTACTGGCCTAGCCCTAGCAATCGAGAAGAAAAGCAGGCGGATTGAGATATCACTCTACTGTCTTGCACGGGCAATTGAGAGCTTCTTTTCATGTATGGCTGACGCTGGATATTTACCGCAATCCAAGAATTTTAAGAGAGCAGATGTGGCGGTTTTTAGCATCTCAACAGCAATAATCATGCATTGTTATGCAATGGAGAGGGAAGTTTTTCGGTCCAAATACCTGAATGTTCTTGATTGGGTGTTTGGCGTACCTCCTCCCCCAGACGAAACGCCACGAGCAAAGAGAGTTGACAGCAAGTCTTTGGATTCATCTCAAACATCAAATTTTTTTAATTCACCTTTTCCCAAAGAATTATAACTATTCTCTCATACCCTATGATTTTGTGTAGAAGTACCATTTTGAATAACAGACTGATGGAAAATTTGGAGATGCTTGATAGAAAGGAATAACCATTTTTTTATATATAAAAAGAATAATATACGGGATTGAATTCAAAATTTCTTTCTACACTCTTTATGCTTCACCTAGCTTTGGAAAAAAGAAAATTCAATACCAAACTGCGTTACAACTCCAAATCTAAGCAATCTCAATTTCATGTGCATGAAGAAGTATATTTGGAATTCTCTTATGAACAAGAAACTTGCAAACCTGTCTCAGAACAAGCCAAACCACTTCCTGAAGTTGAAGGTCTAGAAGGGTATGATGAAAAAAGTAGTCAGTGTGGCTGTGAAGCATTGACGATTCAGCCTCCTCAGGAAGCTGAGCGTAGCCCATGGTTCTCAATAACTTTCTCTACCTCGATGGCGTAGTGGGAAGCCGTTGGTTACTCCGTTGATATTGGAAGATAGAATGTTATGAGCAAGTAGTCTCGTAGCAGTGGCAGCAACACAAAGTGTGATGAAAGCTGTTATTGTGTTGTTGATCGTTGATGTTCAGGGAAGGAGCTACCTTTTGTTTTCAATTTCAAGTCATTTAACCTTACAACTATTTCTAGCCCCTTCTATTAACCCTTAAAATTGACCTCGCCCCTCTTCAGTAAGGACATGATTTTAGTAGTCAATATGGTAGGTTTTTCTTTTAAGCTGAATGAGCAAGGTAGATTGTTCCTATTTGACAATATAATTTAACAAAAAAATTATGTTTTCATTCTCTAACCTTGGAACCCAACAATGTCGAGTCTTAGGGAGCTTGTTTGTTTGATGATTTGGGTCAAACTTCTAGTCAAACTATCGTCCACTGGTTTCCTTCTTTTTTTCTCTTTTAAATTACCAATACCTATTATTTTAGGTAGTATGACAAAGTCCACCACACTGTAATGGATATTACATAAATAATGGCAGTAAATTGTAGAATGAGTAGCAAGTGAATCATGTTTACAGTTTAATTGAACAAATTCCATCAGACAATAGAGAGAGAAGGAGTAGCATCAGACAGTCTGACCTTTTTATATTTCCAGTTCTTGGAAGAATGGGAAATAACATTGGGAACATCTCAATACTCTTAACAATTATAGACATACATGGTATTTAAATGGAGATTTGTACTGCCCAACCCAAAACATACATTGTGAAATTTGATTCAATATATTCAATGTGAGATATATATCCACCACTTGTACAAAGCATATCCATACACTGCACTGTAAGCGACCAGTCTCAGAGTAGAGATCCTATTCCTGTACATATACACATCCAATTTCAGTGTATATGATTCTGATTATAGTATTCAATAAACCGAAAAAAAAAGTAATTAATACTTTAATGTAAGAACTTTTCTACGTAAATGAGTCACTTTTACTGATTAAATAGTTTTAGTCCATTTAAGAAATTAAGTAGCTTCTTCAATTGCATATAAATTCTTTTTACTTGGAATATGCAAACATGTATGTAAAAAAGAAAATCTAATTAGACAAAATAATAGACCCAAAAGCAAGTAAACTGAAAAGGAAAAATGAATGAAAAAAAAAAAAAAAAAGAAAGAAACCTGAAGCCAGATCTTAGAGCAAGAGCAGCCTTCTCTTCTTCAGTAATAGGAGAGCACCACCTAGAGTAATCTCTATCAAAATAATCCCAGTCAGGCAAAAGAACACCAGCAATCCCAACAACACCAATTACATAAGTAACCATTACTTTCTTCAATGATTGTGTCCATATCTCTATCACCACCATAACTGCTGCCAACCATACCAGACATGTCCTCATAGCTGCATCATTTGTACTGTAATTATTATTAGCCATGGCTAAAAACCAAGTTTAAGAGAACAATACGATATTATTTTAGAATTTCAAGGCCTTATCTTTCTTTTTCTTTTTTTTCTATGGTTACTGGCATGATGATGATAATAGTTATGGGTGTTCATGGAAACTAGAAAGAGTTAGTTGGGGAATTCGTGATATAAATGATATCCACACCATTATTAACTCGTTATTAAATTTATGGCTCAACTTTGTCAGCTTGTGAAATTATAATAGTCACACAAGACTATAATGCTCTTAACTTCATCACTTTTGCCCGTAAATCTATATCTTTGCTAAAATTAAGACTCGACCTTCTTTAGCGAGCAAAATTCACTTATGATCCAAGCTGAATTAAAATTCCTTAACTAATTATATATTATTTTCATGAAGGGATTCCAATTGAAATTTGATCTGAAAAATTCACAATGCTAGAATAAGAAGTTTGTTAATTCAATTAATTTTCATATAAAGTTGGTGTGACTATAAAAAAAATTAGTTAAATCTCTGCTAAATTGCAAAAGAATAAAGATCGCAGAATCAAAATCAAATGACTATGTCTATGCAGAGAGATTTTTAGATAGACTCAGTTTATTACGTTACACATAGACTAAATTAATTGCATAGTAAAATGTGATATTATTTATTAATTATTGTATTTATATTAATAACTTATAATTAAAACTAATTAATAAAAATAAAATAATTAATAAGATAAAATCACATACCACTATACTATTAATTTAATTTACGAATAATATAGTAAACCGAATTTATCTAAAAATTTCTCTTACACTCGTTACATACTTTTTCCATTTTCAAAATTCTTGGACTTCATTAGTTATTACCTTTTGTAAGCCCAAGTCCACCATCAGAGCCTGGCCTAAATCCTGATTCTTGTTATGAACTCAAACAAAGGCCCAAATATCCAATGCTGTTGCATTTAGAATTTGATAGGCTTTTGGGGCAGAATTGAAAAGGTCATCATGTTGCTCGACTCAATTATGTTCGCAATTCGGGGAAAAAAGAGATTATTTATTTTTATGTCCCGCAACAATTAAATTATATTTGCATGAGTTTAGAATTGTTTGTGGTTTCTATTTTATTTTTTAAAATTTGAAAATTTTATCGATATCTTTACTGGAGTGAAATATAGAAGTTACAGTTTATTTAAATTATTGGACTATAGATAAACGGTAACTAGTCTATAGACAAAATGCATTACTATAGCTTTATTTTTTTTATTTAATTTATTAAATATTTATTGTAATTAAGGATTCAATAATTTTAGAGTATGTGAAAAAAACTATCATCTAATAAATAATAAAATTTTAAGAACTCATGAAAATAAAGTAAAAGTTCAAAAAGAAATCGATAAAATAAAACAAAAATTTAATAATGGATTTTGCTATTCCTATACAATCGTACCATGGGATAAATCATGAAAAATGTGTCAAATAGTCTTAATTATAATATATATTTTAGTATATTAGCATGGGCAAAAGTTTCGATAAAAATTAGATAGAATGTTTAATATTTTCTTATATTTTATCAATATATCCACCTCTCAGTTGATAGTCAACTTTTCTGTTTCATATAAATGAATGCTTATCATTTTTAATTTTGTGTGGACTTTTTAAAATATGGTCGTTGATCCCATTATTACTGGTTGATTTCCATTACGGATTCCTAAAAAATAATGGGTAGTTGTGTGGTAACCGTGGACCAATTATTTTTACTTCATTCGAGCAAGTGGGTGTCATTGTTATTGTTTAAAGGTCGGAAGCAAATTGCTGGTTCTTTAAGAATATATAAAATTTATGATCAAATAAATCACTGTTCTTTTATAACGGAGGTATATATATATTAATACGAACTTCTGGATGATGATTTTATTTTTCAAAAGACCAATTGTAAGGGGAAAGTTTCGTGTCTGAATATTGTTCAAGAATTATCCAATTATCTATATATATCCGGCCCTAGTTTCATCATTCCTGAATTCTTAAATTATATATTCGGATAACAGGAATTTATTTTACTTATATGATGTTTTATTTAATTACTTAACTGATGTTGGGTTATGATCTTTTGACCAATTACCTAATAAGAAGTGCTTTTCCCCCATGACATGCCACTCATTGCGATCATGTCAGTGACATTTGGTGATATTAATCGCAATTTCTTTTTCGGTAGAGGTAAATTAACCTCGAATCTGACCATATATATAAATAATATAATGCATGCTTTTGCTCAATAATGTGCATAAGTTGAATTATATCTATTTGTTTTATCATTTTTATAATTGACTCTCTCTTGTTAGTTGCTCCTGTGATATCATGGCTAACAAGTTGAGGTGACCTAAAAGACCCAAATGAATTATAAAATTTTGAAAAAAATAATAATTGGTGCAATAATTTATATATAACTGTAATAACTAATTAAGTATATGATAAAAAAGTGAGCAGCCTGATGGCTTTTTAGAAAATTATATATTTAATTAATTATTACAATAATTTTTAGATTCGGTCCGACTATTGACCTGTAAAATATAAATGGTTTAAAGGTCAGAGGTTCAATTAGAATTGAACCGATAACTGAGAATAAATATATCTATATAATACTACATATACTTTTATAGTTTAAATACACTTTATACAATATAATTTTTAACATTACCTAATAACTAAATCCAATAATATTCAATAAATATTAATATCCTTCTCCCGTAACAAATTTTCAATCACAAACTTAGTTATTCAAAAATACTCAAATAAATTATTATAAAATTCTTTTACTTATAATTTTAATCTTTGCATTAATTTGTATATCAATATTTCTAGCTTGAACTAAATCTTTAAATTTAATCTTTCCACTTAAAAGTTTGACCAATATTTTTCAATACATTAATTGATCAAAGAAAAGATGATATATTTGTTTTGAAAGAAAAAACCTAATACAAAATATATTTAAGTTTTTTTTTTTTCTAGTGTTTATATGTCTTATTAAAATGAAACTATTTTATTAATAAAAATACATTAAATAATTATTTTTTTTAAAAAAATTTAGATCCGTCAAACCCTTGTGACTTGCGACCGAATCAATGTTTTGGCGAGTTTATCCGAAAAAGGATTTTAAGAATTGCCCGGACCGGACATAGTGCGAGTTCCTGGTTCAACTGGCCGGTTTGACAACCATGGTTATTACATAACCATTTTAGGATGTGTGTTTGTCCTATAAATAAAAATAGTTTAAACTATTTAAAGTTTAAACAGGGTGGTTGAATATACCCTTTGGGCCAAGCCGACATCAAGGACATTATTAATTAAAGGTAGAGACAATTCTACTGCTCTTATTATCTACATTTCGTATTGAAAATCTAACAAATTTGCTCAACAAATCTTGCGTTTTGTTCTTAATTGCTTTCAGGAAAATGATGACTTTGACGAAAACGAAATTGTGGACTGGAGGTTTTTTTATTTTATTTATATATATATATATATAATATTGCTTAAGAAGTAAACTAGAATCTTGACATAAATATAGTAGTTAATGATATTTAATCCTGAATTGTATTTCAGGGATTCATTATTAATTAAGGTCTAAGGGTAGTGATATTGTGGCCTCAAGCTGCAGGAACAAGCATTGTTTGAGCAGGCTGCTATTCTATCTTGAACGGGTATAAAGTATAATCTCTGCTGCTGCAGCTGCTAACACTTGCTTTTGATTTGATCCAATATGAGGATATTGCATTTCTCTGTCTGATTATAACCATCACAAATGATTCACGTCTTTAAAATATAATACACTTATTTGTTAAGTTGCCTTTGATATATATATATATATATGATCCAATCACCTAATCGGATTTGTTTACATCTGTCTTACCTGAAACTTATAATTTGTTAGCTGGATTTTACGTTTGTCCATGCTTCAAATCCCTTGGATATTTACATTTAGGGATGTTAGAGTTTTAAAACTATTAAACACGGTTGGAGTGCAATGGATCTTTATGAATACAGTGCTTGTACAGCTTTTCTTTTCTCCTATAACATATCAGTCAGTCAAACTGTTAAACTCAATTTGCAACCTATGTCAACCCAAGTTTCTTGCAACTGCTTTAACCTCTTATAGTCCTGATTAGGTGATCCACGAGAATTGTTTTACACAAGTTACTCTTGGAAGAGAAATCAACAGTCCCGCTTTTATTTTCTTTACGAGTGATCAGAGTGTGCGAGAGAAGCCTTACCTGCAGGCTACTTGCCACCTTCCTTAGTCCTAGACGTAGACTCATTACTGTTTTGTGCTACCATTAAGTTATAAGTGTATAGGAACGAAACAGGTAAAACGTACAAACTACTGTGAGAAATTCGTGCCTCTGTCCAGGCATGAGATCTTTTCTGTAAGATATGTGCATGGAGACAGAGAGACACATACGTGGCAACTGTGGCCAATAAATAGATGGCATGAGGAGTCTGGCTTTTTAGAAGATTGGTTAGAAACCCATTTAAGCAAGCAAAATCAGTTGTTTAGCTGACTCTTGAATTTAAAAACTAAAAGATCGATTATCTGACATCACACCCTCCCTTCTGTTCAAATTATACATGGTCCACCCGACAGGAACCTTTGGTTAAAAGATCAAAACTCTAGCTAGTGTGTCAGGTGGGAAAAATTGGATCATTATTTTACAGCTTCTCAGTGAACAAGGGCAAAAGATTTGTTTACTAGAAAAATGGTCTTCGTCACTATAAATGGCTGGTGGGAATCGATATCGACACTGAATTAAGTTGACAAATTAAATAGGAGTTTTAGGTTTGAAGAACTAGCTAGCTTACTGGAGAAGCATAATTCTTATTTCTTAGGTAGTTTAAGCCAGTCGCAGAAGTACCCCAACGTCAGATGGCCGCCCAACATATTTGGCTTATTTATGGTAAATTGAAGCTCAAAAATGGAGTGTGGTTTTCTACCTGGTGCATTTGTCACTTGAATATTAAAGAAGGCGCCTAATAGTATAAGTTGTTGGGAAATTCGAACACAACTTTTTTTTCCTTTTTACTAAACTTTATGTCGTTTAAACCTACCAATAGATGATAAATGTAATTCCATCATATGATCGTGATAACAAAGTGAAAATTATGTGTTATCTATTTCATTTGAATAACTAGTGCTGGAGAATAGAATCCCATATAGTTGGAATTTAGTAATAATATAATTGATTTTGTGTGAGATAGGTTCTAAAGCTATTTATATGGTTATTCATTGTGTGAGTGTGACCAGTATTTTTCAGACTCATGAAGCTTCTACATATATCAAAGCTAAAATAAAACCCAATTATTGGACGGTCTTTGGCTAGTGTTTGCAGACATGAGATTTTTGTTATGATAATAATGGCTATCTATTGAACTTAAAATACATGCTTTTAAAATCTTAAAGTCATACTCATTAAGAGTTTAAAAAGAAGACCTGTTGATTTTTCATAGAGATGGCTAAGATATTGAGATTTGAATATATAGTGGCTTGTGATACTAGGCAACCACTTGCTTTTAGTTCAGTACAGAAAATTAGAAGATTCCATGCAAAGAAAATCCCAAGTAAAACAAGTAGAATGAGGACAAAGCAATCAACAAACGCCATTGAAGCATTCCCAAAGCATGAGTAGAATGTCTCGTAGGTTACAAAAAGGAAAAAAGAAATTGGTGTAGATTTGGGGGGCGTTTGCTGCACCAACTTCCTCTCTAACTGCACACTACCTTCTAGGTCAAAATGGGTCACATCTTCTACGGTCTCTTTCAAACAAATTAGTGCATCTCCTATACTTTATATTCATTTATCTTCCATTTGTTTATTTATTTTTTAAATGTTTTGGTTTACATTTGAATTAACAGCACCAGATATATATTTATAAGCTTACTTGCTTTGATCTAATGCGGCAGTGAGCATCCAAGTAAGATATATTAGCAATCAATTGTCCTCACTTCAACCTGATGTGCGTAAAAAGGATCCATTTATATTTTGCCTAATTTACATGTAATATACACTAAATGAATAGATGATTGATATATATTTATTAATTTTAAATAATTCAGTAGATGTTGATCATCCAATGTCAATATATAAAACAATCATAGTCTTTTATTTATTATGATATATACACCCAACATATGGATAAAAATTATTCATTATTTTGCTTTCTTTTTTTTATATCAGCATGTGAATAGTAAGACTTCTATAATTCTTGGTTTTTTCCATTTCCCGAGAAGATTTAGTTTAATTATAAATATGTGGTTCTATCACTAAATAGATTAATATAATTAAGTTAGCAATACTAATGTTTATTGGCGATCTTGGTCTAGCCGAATGTTGATCGATTTATGTCCATAAAATACCAAGTGCGCAAATACCCACTAGGGTACCGTTTATGGTTATTTATAGACAATTCTCTATACAAGATACTATGTAGGCAGCTAAGACATTAAATTTTTATTCATGTCACGGGGTATTGTCGTATACA
Organism: Ricinus communis; assembly: GCF_019578655.1. NCBI lineage: Eukaryota > Viridiplantae > Streptophyta > Magnoliopsida > Malpighiales > Euphorbiaceae > Ricinus > Ricinus communis. The sequence continues at coordinate 5,886,535 of NC_063257.1, read as the reverse complement.
TATGTAATTACTTCATTATCATTTGAATGCATAAGGTTAGACTAAAATATTCTGGAATTCTAAAATCTATAACTTGTATAGATTCCTTTTCTTTCTTTCTTAAATCCAAAATACTTGAGACGTAAGTCATGGAGCCATGCAAACAATGACGAAAGACCCTATTTTGCGTGCATGGAATGCATTCCTTCTAACAACTGTGACCTTCCACGTTCTGCATATTCTCATTGCCAATTTTTAACTACTTCAGATTTGGAATTACAATTTTAAAATTTGTGTTACATTTATATATTTTAGTATTGGATAATTAATATATATTTAATTATTTAACATAAATAATTTTTTTATTAATTTAATATTTTGAGGCTTCTTCTAACGTTTCATTTTCTTCTATTCTAATTAAAATTACTTTTAAGAAAATTATTTTATTAGAAAGATAACAGAAAAAAATTAATAAGACTGACCCATTTATGAAGAATATTAGTAGAAACTGTACGTAAACTTATAAAATTTGAAAGTTCTTTGAAGAATAATTTTGATAAGTTATTTGTGCATAATATCCAAGTTTTTTTTTTTTTAATGTCTTCAATTAGAATGCAGTTATAAAATTCCTGTCTAGATTTCATATGAATATAATAGAAACACAGAGCAGCATAGGATTCATTATTTTTTTGTACTCAATTAGGTACTTCAATTTTTTGATTAATGCCGGAGATAAGGAGTTGTTGGAGGTTTTTATTTATATATGAAGCACTTAGAAATCGAGGCAATTATTCAATAGAGAAATGACTGGACTAAACATATGTACATAATATCAAAATTATTGTGATACTAAAATTACCACTAGCTGAGACTTTAGGACAATAGATTTTGGAGATACATATGATCTCACCCAATTAGGCCACACCACATATATTCCTTGTCAACCAAAAAAATTAAAACAAAAATTAAAACATAATAGAATATTTTTTGAATTGAACGATCAAGGACATAGGAGACTGTCTATAAATAGGAAGCAAGCGTTTTGGAGGGAGAGGAGAAGCAAAATAAATCAGAGAATATAGAAAGATGGCAAGGTCTCCATGCTGTGATGAGAATGGACTGAAGAAAGGACCTTGGACTCCTGAAGAAGATCAAAAACTTGTTGACTACATCCAAAAACATGGCCATGGAAGTTGGCGAGCTCTTCCGAAGCTTGCAGGTTCTCATGCACGCCCACATACTAGAGTTATTGTAAACCAGTTCATTCTTACGAGTTTGAATCCTAATTAGAACCCATTTTCTTGCTCACTTTGCAGGTCTCAACAGATGTGGCAAGAGCTGTAGGTTAAGGTGGACAAATTATTTAAGGCCTGATATCAAGAGAGGGAAGTTTTCTCAAGACGAAGAGCAAACAATTCTAAATCTGCATTCTATTCTTGGAAACAAGTAATTCCACTATTTTGCTTTTTTTGCATCTATCTCAACTTTTTTTTTTCTCTTTCCAAATGACAGTATTATTACGAATGTGTTTTGGTTTCGTGCTTGCAGATGGTCAGCTATTGCCAGTCACCTACCAGGCCGCACAGACAATGAGATCAAGAATTTTTGGAACACTCATTTGAAGAAGAAGCTGATTCAGATGGGTTTTGATCCAATGACGCACCAACCAAGAACTGACTTATTTGCCACCTTGCCTCATCTCGTGGCTCTCTTGAACCTGAAAGACCTAATGGATAATCATCCTCCATTAGATGAACAGGCCATGAGATTACAAGCAGAAGCTATGCAGTTAGCCAAGCTTCAATATGTACAGTTTCTTCTCCAATCAGCAACTTCAATCACCTCGAACTCTTATGGTCAAAATGGCATTACAGACATGGAGATTTTCAATTTATTGAATTCAGCTCCTACTATTAAAGAAACCCCAGTTATAAATTCATCACAGCTAGAGAATCCTGTCTCATATCCTTTTGGACTTGCTTCATCTCAACCACTCCACTATTCAGATGTATTACCTCAATTGCCTGACCCACAAGTCCCTTTCAGTTATCAACCATCTTTGAACAGGGAGATGGAACAAGCTGCAAATTTAACTACAATGGTCAGTCAAGGAGGTAATAACCCATTTGATTCTCCATGGGTTCTTCCATCTCCTACTCCTTCTGTTCCTTCAACAGTAACAGAGACTTCCAAAGGTAATCCAGGTGATGCTAGCAGCACCACTTCTAGCTATGGTGGAGGGACTTCTTCATATTGGCCTGAGTTCTTTTTTGAAGATTATGTCCTGCATGAAGTATCCTAGCTAGTTATTTTGATACCTATACTAAAGGTAATTGGAGTTCCATCTCCATGAATGAGCTGGTATAGTTTCTATAATACATGGATATTTACAAATATAATTAAGCACAGACATAACACTTGCATTATTCATGTGTGCACATTTATGCTTGTGCACTCTACATATATACATATTCGTATCTCATGTACATAATCGTCAAGGAACGACGTTCAATTTTTGTTCTATTCGGTACCAGGAGTGTTGTATTTCCAGAATTTAGAAATGGAATTGGGTTGTAGCAGGCAAGTCTTCTCATCTCTTTCTGCCTCAATTTTTAGTATTCATAATTTCAAGCACTTCCTGAATTCAAGCTTGTTTTTAATAATTATGATATGGAAAATTTTTATTTAGTTTGACATAGTCTTAAATAATAGAATATATGTCAATCATTTAAAGCCAAAATGTAAAACAATTCACTCTCTTATTTGTTGTGGTGTATATATACCAAGTCTAGATAAATTTTTTTTATTCATGAGAGGACCAACGAGCGATGAGCTACACAATAAATAGTAGTCATCTCCTTACACTCGCCATAAAAGCGAAAATATACATATTGAAGAGGAGATGACTCAAAAATTATAATATCCACATCAGTAAATTGAATTTTATTAATATTTATTATGACCCTATTTGATTCAATTGTTTGAACAAACAATTGATAATTGATAACTAATAGTGAATAGCTACTAAATGCTCGATCACTTAGTAAAATTTTACGGTATTATTTGGCTTAAGTATTTTGAAATTCATAAATTTTTAAAATTTTATGGTTCGGATTAAATATAAAATTCATAAATTTTTGTTTAAAATCAATGATAATTTTAAAATAAGATAAATTTATTAAGGACAATATCGGAATATAAAAAGTATTATGACAATATATATTATTTTTTTAAATGGTGAATTTTAGACTTTTCCACTTTCTAGGTAGGAAATTGAAAAAAAATGAAGAATTTTGGAGGATGAGGATTTCTCAAAACCTATGGATTAAACCGATTGTTTACTCGCCAAACAACTAATTTAAGCTAAATCTATGAATTTAATAGAATCCCTCAAAATTCCTTAATCCAAACAACCCATCTATCTAAAAGATCGATAGGTTCTTGCCCTAAATCCAACAACTAGATTATAAAAGTATATAAAAAAGAACTCGTAGCAACTGAGAAATTTACTAGCTGGAAACGCTGCTACAAGGAAGCTGCCCCCTTAGTTGGTAAAAAAAAAGAAAAACAATTTCTTTCACAATTAAAAAAAGACACAAAATAAAGAGTAAAGAAATAGCCCTAGGACTAACATAATTAACAAATACAATTAAATAACAATAATCTTAGTACTAAGAAATATATAGGTGAGGTAGATCTGGATAACCCAAGTCCAGGATAAAGTTAAAAGGGAAATTGCAAAAAGGTCCAAATTTAGGTCCTTGGCGAGTAGTTAAAACTCGGTCCCTTTTCCTTCGAGAGATTGACTGCCATAACTTCAAGAGATTGAACCATAAAAAAAATAAAATAATATTCTCTTTTTAGTGAAAGCAAATCTCCAACAAATGTCAATGACCCAATGGACTTGATTACTTATTTCTTTTTGAGCAAGTTCATGGTTGTTATTATATGTATGAACGTTCGATAAAAATGAAGTTGATGGATGATTGTCAAAAGAACATAGAAAAACACAAAAAGAGAGAGAGAGAGACAGAGAAAAAAAGAAAAGGGTTTTAGGTTTCTTCTTCAGTCTCTACGTCGTATGTTATTTGTGAAAAAGATTTGCAAAACTTTCATCACCTAATCCTTACCCCATTTAATTGTTTGGGTACCACATAAAGTTTCTTATGTCATGGCAATCATGTTATAAAATAAGTTTTTTTTTTTTTAATCTTTACATAAAATTAAATTATGTCACATGTTATAGACAATGTTGTGATGGGCGAAATATATATATATAAATCTGGAACCTATCAAACTTCAAAGATAACAGTATAATGATAGAATATATAGTTGGTAGCAACTACATGGAAATGATAGCTTTCAGTGGCAACATCAAGAAGAAAAGGATGTTTTTGTTTTGTGCAAAGATTTCATGAACCTGTATATGTATATTTTTTAATTTCTTCCATGTTCATATGCTTAATCAATCTTGCAAATTTATACGCAATAAAATAGAGGGGAATGTGCATTATTTATTTAATTGGTAAATATAATAAACTTTATTCTTCTTAAGAGAAACATGTAATTAAATATAATAACATATGATATATTATGAATTTATTTTTTCATGTAATTTAATGTTATCCAAATAAATTTTAATATCATAATAATAATATTAATAATTATTATTATTCTAAAAATTATATCAGTGCTTTAAAGAAAAAAGATTTCGAAATTGAGTTGGATATTTGTAATCAAGTTGATTTCCAAGTTGAGTTGGATATTTTATGTGTTTGCCCAACAATGCAATTTTTCTTTTCTTTTATAAGCAACACTATCTTGGACCATTTCCAATCAACTCTACCTTTCAACTTTAGTAATCACCAATAATAACTATCATTAAGATTACCTTTTTTTTTTTTTTTTTTTTTTTTTTTTTTTTCTCTTTGAGGAAATTAAGATTGGTTTTTCTTTTTTATTGAATGAGTGGAGCTTGAAGCACTGCTTCTTTAATTCTGTTGAAGTTGTACTTATTGGACCTTAGCAAGTGTAAAAGGAAAGGCCCAAACAGATCAATAATATCAAAGTTCCCCTAACTTTAGGCTCAGAGTCTAAGGTTACTATCTAAATCACAATCCTATTCTCTTGTTTTTTTTTTTTTATATTAAAATTTCTCCTAAGAATTTAATATAATAAATAATTGATATATATTTATTAATTTTAAATAATAAAATAATATATTAATTATTAAATATCAAAATATAAAATATTCATATATAATCAATCTTCTATTTATTGTGGTGCATATATTAAAACTAAATAAATCTTATTTTTAATGAGCATTCCTACTCTTATGTGGGGAGAAGTGAACGATAGAATTAAAGATACTTTATTCTCTTTTGTTTTTCATTTTCTTTCTTTTTTCCTTAAGAAAACTTCTTGAATAATTCAGTAAAAATTTACTATTAATGCCATAGATTTTATTTAACAAAATGAGAAGCCCAGCCAACAAAATATGCCCACATTTGCTGTTCTTGTCTTTCAGATATACAACATAGTCATGTCACCTTGTTTTATCCTATAGCTTTTAACAGAGATAGGTTAACACCCAGTTACTTGTTTTCTTCCTCAAGAGGAAAGTCATTTTTCCTTTAGAATCTAGTGCACTGATTGAGTGCAAGAAATTCAATAATATGATTTAGATATAAGCAAAGTCATGGAACCATTCGGGAATTAAGCTACATTTAAGTTCACTCAAGTTAATGTGTCAAAACGTTTTGATTTAAACACACACACACACACAAAACAAAAAAGGTTCCCCTATGAATTAAAGCCTGCATTTATAGTTCAACTCCGTAAGACTGAAAACAATTTGCAAGTTTACATGAATGCAAGGTATTGTACATGCAGATGTATGAGTGGGTGGGGCAGGAGAATGTGAAATACCAGAGTGTATTATGGCAAATTGGTTGCATGATATGGAAGTTGATATGTAAGAATATGAGATATGTACATAGTTAAGTAGTAGAAGGTAAGGAGAGGAGGGGAGGGACCCTTACTGATTACAAACCATAATGACAATAGGCAGTAGCAGCTAACCTGCAAACAAATGAGAAGGACCACACACCCACATGACATGTATACCATATCATTCATATTTGCTACTTGTAGCCCATCCTCACAATACCCTCTTACGTATTGGCCCCTTCGCATCAATGCCAGGCCTCGTTTTGTCTGCACCTTTTCACATTTTTATCACCACAGTTCAAATGAGGGAGCTGACAATTTCAACTTACATTCCTCTTCGCCTCTGCCCACTATTAGACTACAATCAGCGCTACTTTTACATTATATATTTTGCATGCATGTGTTCAAGATAGTAAACTTTGTCTCAAAGAAAAATACCACTAATTTCTCTAAAACTTTTAAGTAAATTGAAATCATTTGTGGAACTCGAAAATGATGTTTGGTTTATTTAAGTTATCGAATAATGTAGATATTTGATATTTTTGTGTTCAATCATCATTGAAATTAGCAACAACATATGCAAATAGAAGTTTGTATTCTATCTTATCAATTGCATACATCAAAATTAACTTCTAGAGTCATTAAAAAAGAAAAATCAACGAGTCCCAAAATATTTTGCTGACACACTTCAAAGGTTAGTGCAATTAATTAACAATCAAATTAATTTGTATTCTTAATTCATTGATTCGAGCATATAAATTAATAAATTGTCTAATTTTTTTTCTTCGGAAAATTTATATTTAACTAAATCAGAGAACTATGTAATACAACGAATAAAATAATCGATTCATATTAATCATTAACAAAAAAAAATGTCAAAGACAATTAAGCTAATTATAATTTTAGCCTAGCGGTGGAATTAAAATCTTAACAATCTAAAAGAAAAGAAGTTATATATTTTCAGTAATTTACGAACTATATAATTTACTTTTCTATATGTAAGAAAAGCCAAAAGAATTCGAACAAGCAACAACAAAGTAGTCATAATTATCCAACTAGTCTAAGAATATATGAGAAATTTAATTATCTTTTTTGGAAGGGAAAAAAATTTGAAAAAGAAAAAAAAGAATGGTTTGCTAATATGTCGTTGATGTGCAATAGTGGTCTCTGCGAAGGTTCCCTGAGCCAAAAGATTCATTGGGATACTGCAAGAATTTTGTGTAAACTGTGGACTTGTGGATAATGAAGTGAAGGGACCATTTATTAAGTACAATCATTTGCAACAAAATCTGACCACTCAACCAATACGACCAAAATAAACTACATCTTTATGTACACAATATTTGATAATTCCAATAAATAAATATATTTTGTTAAAGCAAGAAAATAACACTAATGATTAAGTAGCTTGTTCAATTTTTCTGGGTCATATATATATAGAGCAACAACTAAAGTTGCCTTCTCCGATTTGATATTTAAGTTAATAATGCTGTGCGAATATCACTATTATTTGAATTATTAAATTAAATTTTTATTTTAAATAAATATATATAATTTAATTAATGTAAATTAAATACATATAATAACGCCATATGATTAATAATATGTCTTGAAATTTAAAATTTTATAAATTTTTAATTACTATGTTATTTATGTTTATATAAATTAAAATAAAAATATGATTAAATATTAAAAATTAAAATTATTATTCAATAAGAAATTAATTTATTAGATGCTACTTTTTTATATAATAATTCAAATACAAATTATTAATTTAAAAACTATCAAAATTATACATGAATATAATATTAAATAAATAAAGATACCAAAAAAAATTTATTTTGTGTGTTAAAATTTATTCCATATGTTAAAGTTTTCATGTATCAGAAGTTATAAAAATATTTATATAATTGTTATGTAATTACACGAAAAAACTAGCTAAAGGCTCTGGCTTATCAATGATTTTCTCATTTTCAAAGAAAAAAGAAAGAACAATATTGTAAGAATATGACATTGGCCTTGGCCCGTAATTATCAGACCAGAATTTATCACGTCCTTCTTTTGAAACTTAATTTTTTTTTTTTTTTTTCATATTCTGTGTGGTGTAGTGCCGTTCAGGTTTTTTATTTAAGAGAGAAGAACTGTAGTACTGTTCAGGTTTTCTTTTTTTTTTTTAAGAGAAAAGAACTGCAGTCCTGGTTCCTGGACCATTGGGTATGGGCAAGTGATTTTATTCAAATTTTCTAGCCTGTTTCTCTCTGCATTCCGTGTTGAACTGAGCTGTTCAGTTCAAGCACCAGCAATAGATTTTTTCCCATCGCAATCGAAGATCAGAAAACCAATATTTTGTGGGTTATATGGTGCACAACTACGGATACTATCCTATTGATGGGGCCTTATTTTCTTATCTTTCAGGATTTCATGCATGATTGTGTCTCTGTAAAGTTGAATATATTGAGAATACTGTAGAATATGTTGAATTTCCTTCCAATTCTAACACATCCCATGAGGTTCATGTGCTATTAGAAAATGGGAACGAATCTTATTATTCTAAATTAATCATAGACAGCACATTCGATTCTCATGCAAAATTGTTCAAAAAAGCATATATTTAACCGAACCCTCAATATAGAAGGGGCGGATCATCATATTTAAGAGATTTATTAGTTGCTGTTTTAGTCTGCTTCGTCATTTATATTTTTACTGTACAGTACTAAAGCATATAATAAGCTTTATCTGATACATCCCAAGCTCATGCGTTCGTATTTGATTCTGAAATAAGAAGAAATATGCGTAGCCACCTGAAGATAATATTATAAATACCTTGGTGTAGTTTTTTCTGAAGATGATAAAAGTATTGACACTAGAATGAAATGAGGAATGTCTGAGGCAAAGGTTACATATAGTATGGCCTAACATTTATATTACAATTATAAAAATGAGCAGCAAAAATTCTGTCTGTAAAATAACATAAGAACATGATGTCTCCATGGTAATTTTTTAATGTATTTTGCAATCAAGAACTTTTGTCTTTTTTAGCTGTTAAGTTTGTTGTATGGGCATCTTTTGTTTATTTTCTTCTTCATTTTTATCTACGTACGTTGAGCAATCTTATGAAATTAACCAGTTTGTAATGGTTGTCTGTAGCATACAAACATAGGGAACACTGCATAACAAATTTCCAGATTAGAGATAATCTCATGCAAAAAGTTACTCTGGAAGAAAACCAAAAATAAGTTGAGATGGCTTCTAGGGTTTGAATTTGTTTGCATACACCTCACTTTTCTCAAGTACTGTTACTTTTCTTTTGGTGATAAATGGAAATCATAAATATTAAAGCTGTATTAGGGTTTCTCCTTAACTTTCAGGACCATGCAGGAGAGAGTAGGCAGTTAGGAGAATAAAAATTGTAGGATTCGATTTGGATATCATAATATGCCAATAAGGTTCTATGATAAGTCCCTTAGTGAACATCATTGGGATAACGAAGAAATTATGCTATTAAACTGAGCATAATTGAAATTTCTTTTTTCTTGTATTAAAATATTTAGCCCCATTGTGTAAGTCAATATGTCTATTTTAATAACTATGCAACTCGGATAACATATTCTTATAAGTGCTATATGGAATTACTTCATAAATTAAATGTAAGCTTTTCTTGATAAAAAAATCTATTTTTGTTTATAGTTCTAAAATGCAGAAGAGTCATATGATCATGTTTGAATCTCCAAAAACCTGCAATTGGGGATATTAACATAACAATAAGATAAACTTCCCTAATCAAAGCACAAATGTTATAATCATGTAAGAGCTTCAAATTTAGAATTATATAGAAAAAAGAAGAGCTTGGTTTTTAGGATAAATCTTCAGCACATGAATAATTGAATGAAAAGAGAACATTTTTCTTGCATTTATATTAACATACAATGATCTAAACATGCTTAGAACAGTCTAAGCAAAATAAATAAACAGCACAAAGAGAGAGAAAAGGCAGGGGGGGGGGGCCGGGGCCACATTATAAATCACTTTTAACAGTGACACATAAATGGAATCTAAGCATTATGGAGAGCCCCAAAAGGAGGAAAAGGCAAAAGGCCCACCTCAATAGAAAAGGCCAATTTCAACTAGTCAGCAATGCCTATCTCTGCCCATGCTGGCTGTCCCCTTCCAATATCTTAGCTCCAATAAATTTCTCAAGTTCAGATACTAATTTCTTCAAGAACTAATCCTCAAATGGTAAATCAAATAAATTCTTTTAAAAATAACCATTAATAGAATCAGATTCCATCAAGATTACAAGTATATTAAATCCCAAACATGTCCCTTCTATATAAAACAAGAACGTAGGTTGACATTGATTTTACATGTCTTCTTACAATTATAGGCCTCTAAATGAGACTTTGAAGCTTAAACATAATCCACCAAAAACAAAGGCAGACCCAATAATTTTTATCATTCAGGGAACACATTTCCACCCTGTCAAAGAGAGAGGATTAGAGAAGGAACTAGAGAAGGTGGGTGAGATGCGTCTTCTGGCATAGGATAATAGAAAAATGAAAATTAATAATAAATGAATAATCAAAGAAAATAAAAGTTGTGGCTGCAAATTGCCTATCAATTTTTTCTTGTGTCCCACTTCCATTAACCAATCCCATTCACTCACTCTCCTCTCCGAAGCATAACCCATCTCTCTCTCTCTCTTCACAGCCAAAAGGCAAGGCCTTTTGATGCAAAATAACCAAAAACACTAATAACCTAAAATTCATTTTATTGAAAAACAAATATAATTATCACTGTAGCAGCAGCAAATACAATAATAACAGTAACCAAAGTTCAAGATAATTGCATAATTCATCACCCACCTTCCATTAATCACATATATTTTTTATTTTTTTTTATTTTCTTTGCTTAGCAAGAGTAGCAAAGATAATATTTTTACATTAATTAGAATTCCTTGGTGACCTTTAAAGAAAGAAAAGAAAGAAAAACATGTGATATATTATATAGTTGATATAGTAGTTTGGTTGGTGTATATTTGTGTTTGTAGGAGAGATGTCAGGTGGTGGTTGTAGCATAGTTTGGTTCAGGAGAGATCTAAGAGTAGAAGATAATCCAGCACTTGCAGCTGGTGTTAGAGCTGGGGCTGTTGTTGCCGTCTTTGTATGGGCTCCTGAGGAAGAAGGTCATTATTACCCTGGTAGAGTATCTAGGTGGTGGCTTAAGCAAAGTTTGGCTCATTTGGATTCTTCTTTGAGAAGTCTTGGCACTGTTCTTGTTACTAAAAGATCAACTGATAGTGTTTCTTCCCTTCTTGAAGTTGTTAAATCTACTGGTGCTACTCAACTCTTCTTCAACCACTTGTATGGTTAGTTTATTCATCTTCTTCTTTTTGGTTTTTGGTGTTTTCGTCTGTTATTTATACTTCATGCATGTCAGTATTAGATTCTATATAATTATTAATTTTTTTGCATGGGATTTGTGGATCATGTGGATTTCCTTCATAATATAATATTTGCTTTCAGTGATCTTTTCCTTTTTGATTCTTTTGGAGTTTCCCAATTATATTGAGGTTCTCTGTAATACTTGCATAATTGCATGATTGTTGCTAATTTAACTTGCATGCAATGGACTAATTTATTTTGATGGATTGGATACAATTTGACTTTCTATTGTTGCTTATTGGTTGATTGGTAATATGAAATAAATTGTCAAAGAATTGGTCTCAGAGAAATTCATTGTCCCACTATTCTGTTTTCTCAATCTTATGGCTACTTAAATTGGTTATCTACTGCTATATTTTCGTAATATACTGCAGTGTAAATTGATGATATGAAGTGTTTTCTTCCCTGAATTGATGAAAATTTTCAATTTTAACACTTATTGGCAAATTTGTGTCTTTTCAGATCCAATTTCACTGGTTAGGGATCATCGGGCAAAGGAGGTTTTGACTGCACAAGGCATAGCTGTAAGATCTTTTAACGCGGATTTGCTATATGAACCCTGGGAAGTTAATGATGTCCAAGGACGCCCCTTCTCTACCTTTGCTGCTTTTTGGGAAAGATGCCTTAGCATGCCTTATGATCCAGAGGCTCCACTTCTCCCACCTAAGAGAATTATTTCAGGTTTGTTTTTATTTCAACTCTGCTTTTAAGTTTTCTTTTTTTTTTTTTCTTTTCAAGATTTAGTTTTAATTGTTTTATTTATTTATTTATTTATTTTCTGTGTGTGTGGGTGTGTAAATCAAGAGAATACCTTATAAGAACGTCAAATCATCAGAACAAGGAGATCGTGAGGGGAAAATTTCACCTTCGTTCATGATTTAAGTTTTTGGTGTCATGTTCAAAGTAGGGTCTGAATCTGAAATCATTTTATTCCCAACAGAAGAAAGGAAGAGAGAGTTTCCATGCTTTATTTTTGATATTTTTTACTACTGTTTTGATCTCCAATGTGCTTCAACCATTGCTTGTACTTTCCAGGTGATATATCTAGATGCCCTTCAGACACACTGATATTTGAAGATGAATCAGAAAAGGGAAGCAATGCACTGCTTGCTCGAGCATGGTCACCTGGGTGGAGCAATGCTAATAAAGCGCTAACTACATTCATCAATGGGCCACTTATTGAGTACTCAAAGAATCGTAGAAAGGCTGATAGTGCTACAACCTCCTTTCTTTCTCCTCATTTGCATTTTGGTGAGGTTAGTGTGAGAAAGGTCTTACATCTTGTTCGCATTAAGCAAGTTCTGTGGGCAAATGAAGGGAACAAGGCTGGTGAAGAAAGTGTGAACTTGTTTCTTAAATCAATTGGTCTTAGGGAATATTCAAGATACCTGAGTTTTAACCATCCTTATAGTCATGAACGCCCTCTTCTTGGGCATCTTAAGTTTTTTCCTTGGATTGTGAATGAAGGCTATTTTAAGGCTTGGAGACAAGGTAGAACTGGTTATCCATTGGTTGATGCAGGAATGAGAGAGTTGTGGGCCACTGGTTGGCTGCATGATCGAATACGAGTAGTTGTTTCTAGTTTCTTTGTAAAGGTTCTACAGCTTCCATGGAGATGGGGAATGAAGTATTTCTGGGATACCCTCTTGGATGCAGATTTAGAGAGTGATGCTCTTGGTTGGCAGTACATATCTGGTACTCTTCCTGATGGCCGAGAGTTTGATCGTATAGACAACCCACAGGTGCAAAAAACACATTTTGGTTATTTATTGTGGTTTTGGTTTGTTAGTTGGCTCTTTCCATTGTACACCCTGGCACACACAGATACTTGACATTCATGACGATGCCAATGTTTATGATACAACTGCATTCCTTTTCCTGGCACTGATTTTTTCAATGTGCTAGTAGAGACTTGTGTATCTCACCTTAGAAGTATACTCTGAAATAGATCAGCACTTTTGCATGATTAGGCACTCCCCTTTTTACCTGTGCCGATAGAATTCATTGGAATATTTTGAGAGTATTGGCAATCAAACAATGGCAAGTAAAAGTGGATAGAAGGCTACACTAGTCACCAATGATTAATAGTTATTTCCCACATATTTTAGGCCATGTTTATCACAATTATTGGTGGAGGCCAAGATGCAAACTCTTTGAGTGGTATCTTTGTAATTGGAATTTAGCCTAGCTATCCAGCATGAATTAATTCCACATCAAGGGTTCTGATTCACTCTGGCTTTTCACTTTTCTTAGTGCTTCACTTTCAACTTGCCAGTGTCCAAAGCTTGTTTTTATTCTTGGGCATGGGACAATTTGGAGATCATTTCCAGATCTAAGGTTTTTTATTTTATGTTCATTTAGTGGCACTCCTTCCTTCTATTGACATCTGTATAGGTCCAAAACCTAAGAAATAGCTTCACAAGTTTAAGAATGTAATCTTGGTATTCTACCTTTACGCAATGTTGCCCTATCGAACCTTTCTTGGATGATAATATTTCTCATTTAGTTATTATTCTTCTACAGTTTGAGGGATACAAATTTGATCCCCATGGAGAATATGTACGACGGTGGCTTCCTGAACTTGCCAGGCTGCCAACTGAATGGATACATCATCCATGGAATGCACCTGAATCTGTACTCCAAGCTGCTGGAATTGAGCTAGGATCAAATTACCCTCTCCCCATTGTAGGGATAGATGCAGCTAAAGTCAGGTTGCAAGAAGCACTTTCAGAAATGTGGCAGCACGAAGCCGCTTCCAGAGCTGCTATTGAGAATGGGACTGAAGAAGGTCTAGGAGACTCTTCTGAATCAGCTCCAATTGCCTTCCCTCAAGATATACAAATGGAAGAAAACCTTGAACCTATAAGAAACAATCCTCCTATTCCAATTCGCCGTTATGAGGATCAGATGGTTCCAAGCATGACTTCTTCTTTGCTAAGAGTTGAAGAAGAAGAAACTTCGTCAGATCTTCGAAATGCTGCAGAAGATAGCAGAGCTGAGGTGCCAAGAGATGTAAATGTCAATCAAGAACAAAGAAGAAACCTTGGGGTTGCACAAGCTTTTCGTAGTAACAACTTACCAAATGTTAATATTCTCAGAGGTCTGCCAAATACTGAGGATTCAACAGCAGAATCTTCGAGTAGTACTAGGAGAGAGAGGGATGGAGGTATAGTTCCAGTGTGGTCTCCTCCAAGCACTAGTTACTCAGAGCAGTTTGCTGGTGATGAAAACGGTATTGGAACCAGTTCTTCTTACTTGCAAAGGCATCCGCAATCTCACCAGATAATTAATTGGAGGCGGCTGTCTCAGACTGGGTAAGAAGTAAGAACCCTGAAGGATTGGCAAGACTAAGAAAATATCATCCACCCTCTTATATTTGATTGCAGTTCATAGTTTGTCCTGCAGTCAGTGTTACATTAGCCAGCAAGTTCCATTTTCCTGATGACTGAAGGTCAATCGACTGACAAATTAGATGGCTCATACAGTATTAAATATTACAGCCACTCTCTAATAGAACTTGCTGAAATTTTGTAAATCACTAGATACATTGATTAATAAGTGAATAGAGAGGGTGTTATGATAATTTCCAGGTATGACTATTCTTTCTCATGTCTACAGGTAAAACATGTAATCATGGCGAGACCGGATGCTAGAAGGAGATGAATTGATGCTTATTCATGCAAGTCAGTGGGTTGATAAAACAAAGATCAACGGATGCTATGACCAAACTATGCTCTTCTCACTATTCTAAACAGATTAGCGGTTTGACTTTCAATGTGTATGACAGTCCAGAAAGATCAGGCAGTCCAACTGCTGTACCATAATACATAGTTCTTCTGTATAGTATTTATGAGGGATGAGAGTGATTATAGGGATTTTAGTTCTCAAATAAACCAAGGTTTGTGCTTTCCCTTTAATCGGTTAGGCAGATAATTTACTGTTATTTTGTGCTCGTTATCTGATTCCTGGCCATTGGCATTTCTTTTCTTCTTTTTTTTTTTTTACTAGCTTAACGCCTTAAATTGGAATTGTTGCCGTCTTTCTGAATTTCAAAATACAGCTTGAAAAATATTGAGTGAAAAGGGATGCTAATGGCTCAGATTACTGAATTCAGTTAATTGTGCTTGTATGGACTCGCAGAAAACTGGAGGATGAAAATTAACTATACGTTGTTTGATAAAATGGAAAAGTGAACGTGAAGAAGGGAAATAATATATTTTCCACTCAGATTCTTTTATACTCTTATATTGCAAAGAAGAGGAAGAACAAAATGAGAGGAAAGATACTTGATGTCTGATTCTACAAGTTTTTTTTTAATATTTATTACAGATCTACCTATCGTACATAGATGTAACTGTTAAAACGTGTTTTCTTTACTTCTATTTCTCATCTTTCCTCTTATGTATGCTTGCAGAATACTGTCTCTCTGTGCATGTCTTCTAAAATTATCATTCCTAGGTGTAAACTAAATGATGCCCTGAACTCATTTCCCAACTTGTTGCAATTGGAAACAGTTTATGTGCTTTCAGGCATAGGCAAGGTGATCTCCGTAGTCCTGATGGACTCATCACCACCTGTAGAAGCATATCTGTCTACGGATCAGTGGCCGTATAAAGATGATTGAATATGTTTTTTGTCTTCTCCTCTGATTTTTCAGGCTCAGGTACTCGAAGCATATTGTAAACATAAGTTGCAGCCAGTGCTCCAAAGATAGGAGACACAATAAAAACCCAAAGATTCTTGTAAACACCTGAGACAATTGCAGGGCCTAAGCTTCTTGCAGGGTTCATTGAAGCTCCAGTGATTGGCCTGCCGAATTTGTTTAACAGATTGAATGAGATCAGTTCAGGAAATAAAGAATCTAAGCTACAGTTGTTAACTGCTTAAAAAGAGTTTAACTACCCTGCAAGCAAGGCATTGAACAGCAGTGTACCACCAATTGCTACTCCAGAAAGGTCTTTGCTCTGGTTTATTTGATCAGTGACAAAGAGAACCAATCAGTTCCTTAGTGTAAATATAGGCATGAATTCTGATAAAATGAGTTGTGTGCTCATAGAGGCACAAAGCAAGCGACCCTAAAAGCAACAATAATCAACTTAAGAAGATGACATTTTACCGCTCTGTAATCTGTGGCAACAGCTAAAATATTAAACATCAAGATAAATGTGATTATAAATTCCCAAATGATAGCTTCAAGATCAGAGGTAGAATCCTTGTACTGAGTAACTGTTACTTCAATATCATCTAGGTCATTAAACAGCACTCTAAGAGTGAGACTAGCAAGTGTTGACCCGAGTACCTGAGCCAAGATATACATAGGCACCTGCACCAAACAATTTCACTGAATCAGATTAATATCTGTTTTATTTCTCTGTTACATTTTACACAATTTAAATATGTTATGAGTATAGTGCTAGTTAATAATGATGTCTAACATGTTTCCAGGGAAATTTGCGTCCAGCAGCGAAGGCAATGCTAACTGCAGGATTAAAATGTGCCCCAGAGACGTGCCCAACTGCGTATATTAATGCCATCAGAACTACACCCCATGCAATTGCTATGCCAACCATTGTTAGCCTTTGAACTTCGTCGGTAAGAGCAACTCCACAGCCCACAAATATAAGAATATATGTGCCCACTAATTCTGCAACAATCTGCTTAAAGAAACAACGAAGCAAACGCCAAACGTCTTCGTTAACGCGATATCAATGTATTTTCGTCGCGAAAGATCAAATTATCAGTTATGCAATAAGATCACCTTCTGAAAAACAGATGGGGAAGCATCATCAGTCACAAACCATTCGCGGGATCGACTTGCCTTAGCCTCAGTAGGAATTGAATGTTTAATAGGCAGTTGAATTTTAGAAGAGACCTCACTAGTGATTGAATTCGGGCTAGCCATTGCCGCACTCGGGAACTAGAGCAGTAGACTAAACTTGCGAAATACAATAGCAAGTTGGCAACTCACTAAAGCTGTTCTTATACTAAATTGCTGGACTGTGAAAGAACAGTGAAACGGAAAATGCTCCAGGATATATTTGTTTTTTTACTTGCTTGTTACGGATGTATGTATTTAACTATAATCGAAGCAATTTAGTGAAATGTAATGTAGTGGATGCCGGACTAATTCCATAGTCATACAAAGAAATCAGGATGTCATGATCAAGAAATGTATATACAAGGGAATAATCTTAAGATACCCAAGGAGTTGAAGACTAGGATTTAACGTGGGAATTTGATTTATTGCTTAGGAAATGTCAGTATTAGAGACAACAGATGGAATTGTTTAATTTGGAATCCACCTTACATTCTTAGTCTGCATCGTCGGAGTTAAGAACTAAAACAAACTGTCAGATACTATCTTTACATGTAGGAAATCCTTTCACCTATCAGAAAAATTAACAACTGAGAGCTTTCCAAACACGATAATTAACAGTAGACCATTCGATACTATTCTTAGATTTTTAGACTTTCTAATTCAAACATTTTAAAGTCCTTTTTGTTTTTTTGTTTTTACCATTAGCAAGAACTTGTTTCAGTTAAAAAAAGAATACATAATAATTCCCTATCAACACTGACAGAGCAAGTTTTTAGAGTTCTCACCAGCACTAAACTAAAAAACTTTATATTATAATAATTCTAAAGAAAACATACAGTTGAAACGGATCAACTACAACTTCTGATGGAATCTTGAGCTTGATTGGAGATCATCCCATTGTGATTGTTGTCAAATATAAGAGAAAACCCCAATAAGCTGGTGGATGGTGGACTCTTTGGCCGTCCAATTAGAAAAGAACAATCACGAAAGACCAATCAAAAGAATGTGGCTTTAATCAAGTACTCTACTGCTCAGCTAATAAGATAAAATTAATTATTAAGTTTCTTATTTTTCTTTCCATAGTCTCTTTTCAATTATACAGAATGTGATTCATTATATTTATAAACTTGGGAATTTATAAATAATTAAACTTCATAAATAAAAATAGAAATATTAATAAAATTATTGTTATCAGTGTAGGTTAGAGCCTAGAATTCATTAATGGATCCACATCCACTTTGAAATTCTTGTCACCCTCCACGCGAAAGATTATTGGGATAGAAGATGTTGTTGCATTGCCAAATGCCAGATTCTTCCAATTATGAAAGCGAAGAACAAATCAACCACTCACTAGAAAAGAAAAGGGGGCAATAATGATCTGAACCTTACAGGCAAGGCAGGCGTTTGATAGGGTATTATTAATAAATCTCACTATATCTACTCTAAAACTTTCTTCTTCCAATTTCCTTTTCATCATCCATTTTCAGTCCTTGCTCCTTAGTGGGAATGGGACACTACTTTACTTTTAGTGGTTGATTTTTAATTGAATGGTGTCGTGTTATAAGGTCTCATTTGGAATAAGATTTTAAAAAATCATGAAAATTAATAATTTGTAAGAGATATGGATCCATATAACCCTTTAATTTACAAAAATTTATTTATAATCTCTTATTTAATATTCAAGTCAAACCAATAAATTTGTAAATGTACGTTTGAAATTTAAAAAGAATTTGGAATAATCCCTCGTTTATGAAGATAAAACTTTTTTATAGAAACATACATTGTTATATTTTTTTTTCTTTAATTCTTACAATTAAATAATAAAATTTGATAAAATTCCTAAATTTTAAAATAAAAGAAAGAATTCTCCTCAAAACAAACATTGATGTATTTGAATGTGCTATTAAGATTTTTAGATTATTTTCTAGAATTAACTATTAATATTTTTAAATCTTTTTATGAATCCACCACCAATGAAAGATGGGCTCGAATCCACCCCCAGTCGGAGTACAAAATTTACCACACGCCTGTCACGAAGAATATTTACTTGGAGAGAATATTTTTTAATTTTTATTTTCTAATTTTTTTTAAAAAATAAAGATTTTTTATTGTCATATAAAATTTATAAAATATATTTATTTTATAGAAAGTTTTTTATTTTCTATTTAGGTAATATTTTAAGTATAAATCGTAGACTTGGAATAAATAAAGTGATAATAAAAAAAATTATTTAAAAAATAAATGACTTTTCATATAAAAATATAGAAAACATATTAAATTTATTTTTAAATTTTTTATAAAATTTAGTTAAAATTTTGAAAATATAAATAACTGTTTTTTATTTTTATTTAAATTTTTTTAAAAAAATTTGATATAATTTTATCTAAGTAAACAAATAATTAATTTATTAATGTTTGGTTTTGGTGTCATACTAAGAAGCAAGATGAGATAGGGTTGGAAAACTAGGCAGGGTAGAATAAGGATCTATAGCTTAAGCCAAGTAAAAAAGTCTATATATGGCTTCCTCAGCTTTTAGTGAAATTATGAGTGCTTTCGCTTTATTTGTATAATTAAGGAGGCCTCAATCATACTCTCAGAAATATAGAAAAAAAGAAAGGGGCAAAAGCATAGGATTCTAATTCGCAATCCGGACCACTAAATTTGTAAGTCAACACCCTTTTTTATACGCTTAATAAAAGAGAACGCCCAGCCAATGATTTGATGATACACCACGAAAATGCCTTAGGATTGGAATGGGTTAATTATATATGCGACGCACCCTTGGACTCTCTAATTATTATTAATTTTCGATAATAATTGCATGAAAAAGAATGAAGTCCCGTGAAGGGTGGCATTATTTGCATTTCCGTTATTTTTTATATATGTATGTGAAAAATATATTCTTATTTTTATATGTTCCTTTTTCTTAGCATATATTTGAATGATTTCCATGCTAGTTTTAAAATGCCTCTTATGCCTTTAGCTAAACCTTTTAGTACATATAGATAATTTGTAAGTCTATAAATAAATTAAGAACTGCTTTATAGTTTATTAATTTCGTATTAAAAAGAATTATTATTATTATTATTATTATTATTATTATAAACCTGATAATTCGGTGGAACATAGATACTGTAATATAACTTATGTGAAATTCAAACTCAACATGCCTTTTTTTTTTTTTTCTCTTCTGTCATGATCATCAAATAAACCACCATTTCAATTTCCATGTCAAACATTTGATTTCAGTGTCCGAAATTCCGATGGTCATTGTGCTTATGATTACTGTCAATAATAATAATTCAAAGAGTGTACAGTCAGTTTTGAATGTTTTGTTTTCTCCACAATGGAACTAATTTCATATGTGGTCGTTAGAAGCAATCCATACTTGGCTGCTACGAAATTTCTTTTGTCAATTCAATGGGGCAGCACCATTTGGACATTGCCATATATATATATATATATATATATATATAATATTGATGCTACTAATTATCGTCTCTCATTATTATTATTATTATTATTATTATTATTATCAGTTATTATTTGAGGGAAACTGCAATAGAATTGGGTAGAATAGGGAATTCCATGAGGCATTTTATAGAAAAATATTGACAAGTTTGTTTTTGAGCCTCTTGCCCTATTTAAAGCTGACACTCGGTCAATGATAGTTTTGCCTGGTCGTGGTCAACAAAGAACAAAACACAGTAGATTTGTCACTATTCTTTTTATTATAAAAGCTTCAAAATTAATTAATTATTTAATATTAAATTACTAGCTAATTACGGCCATAAAATATATTTTTAATAATTGATCTATTCTCATCATCATTCCCACTATTTTTTTTTTTATTTTTGTAAATCCATTAAACTTAGTACGAATTTAGAGTACTGATTTTGTTAATACTTTTATACATTAGAAAATAAATATAAAAAATATTACTAATTCATTGAATATAAAATAATAAATTTGACTGTATTTATAAGTTAAAAATTGAGAATATTGAAAAGGAAAAATGAGTATTTATTTGGTGGCATGTGCAAGTTATGTGTGTCGTACAAAAGAGAGAAGGAAAGAAGAAGAAGACTAATCACTAAACAATAGAAGCGGCAAAGTCAACAGAAAAGAAAGAAGTCTGCTTTTGGGGCAGACTTTTCTTTATTACTAAAGGCTCCGTTCGTTTGGCCCCATAATATTTCCCTGCAAAACATTTTTTTATTAATAAAAGTAAGAGTAAAATTGAATTTTCATTTTTGCCTATTTACAGAACCATGATTTATGTACATGATCACAATGCTAAACATTACCTTTTGCGTCATTTATCTATAATTTACCATAATAGAAAGACATTCTTGCAAATTTAAATATTTTAGTTAATCCTTTTAATTGAATTATTATTCTTTTCTGGACAAGTGATTTTCATATTAACAAACAGAGCCTAATCTATTTCTTGTTTCTCCGACTGCGAAGACTCTCGCCAGCAAAAACGGTTACATAAAAAAAGGATTGTTCGATTCCCTTTTTTCCCCGCTTTTTCTGTCACCAAAATTATTTCTCTGTTACATATATAAAAAAATTGGTTCTCATCTTTCTTTTCTTGAATATATAAGGATCTTTTATTCAGTTGCTTGTAACTAATAAGGAGCAAGAACACTGCAGAAATACCTCTCACCAAATCGCAACTACAACTGAAGCTAAATCCTTTTAAGGTCTCAATTGGATCTTTTAACAGGTACTCCTTTAACAGCCAATTCTTGTTTTCATAATTTTTTTTAAACACAAAATAAATATTTTTGTTCTTTATTACTATCTGGGGTTTTAGGGTTTGGTTTGGTTTTGTTTTGTTTCTTGTTCTTTATAAGATTTTTCTATGCATATGTTTTCTTGATCAAGTTTTAATATATAATATAATATATATATATATATATATTTCTTGATGCAGATTGTAAATTTAGGAAAATTGGTTTCAGTGTGGAATTTGGTTGGAGGTAGATGGTGGGGATTTGATTGAACAATTCGCTATAATGGATAGGTTGTGCTGTTTTGGTGCTTCCTACTCCCAGGTATAGATTTTAATTTCCTCTCACGTGTCATGTATGGAATTATGCTGTTAAAGATGTTATTGTCATCATATGAGGTGTTGTTTTTATATTTCACTTGCTTGGAGAATTCTGCAGAGTTATGTTTCTTTTTGGTTTAATTATGAAGATTCAAGTGCATAGATGTTAAGTTTATCATCTTGATTGTCGAGGTGATCTGTCATATTGAGTATTGGACATTGAGGTGATCCTTCACGTTGAGGTTTGTTGTGAAGAGATGAGCAATATTTTGGTGGTTTTATGAAACTTAAAATTGGGCTTTTCTGGGTGTATTCAGCTTTGGCTGTTTGAAAAGCCCTGGAACTAACTTTTGTTGCTCCTTGCTAGAATTTGCAACGCATATGTAATTTCATATTTGTCATTGTTTAATCTGCTTCTGCAAGTTAGATTTATACTGAGGTTTACGTTATTAAATTTGTTCTATGCAATCTATTTCCTATAAACTGATGAAAAAAAATATAGTTGCTAGTTTTTCTTATTTTCTTCATAAATAACTTCTATGCTTTATTGTCTTAGAAATTGTGACTATGTTGTGCAACTATTTCTCTTTATGGTGCCATTATGCTGCCTCAGTTGAGTGCCTTATGGAATATTGAACTCGTTGCTCGTTTTCTGTATAGCTTGTAGGAGGACGATCATCATCAAGTTCTGGTAGGGGAAAAAACCACAATGGTTTAATCAAGTACGGTTTCAGTCTAATAAAAGGGAGAGCTAATCATCCGATGGAGGATTATCATGTTGCAAAGTTTGTGCAGATTCAAGAACATGAATTAGGGCTTTTTGCTATTTACGATGGCCATTTGGGAGATGCTGTACCTTCATATCTACAGAAGCATCTTTTCTCTAATATCCTAAAGGAGGTGCAGCATTGGTCTCAAAACTTCTAATTGCCAGCCCAACATTTTGGTCGAGGTTAGGTGCATTCTAACACTTTATTATTTCATCATTATAGGAAGAGTTCTGGGTTGACCCCAATAGATCTATCTCAAAAGCATATGAGAGGACAGACCAGGCAATTCTCTCTCATAGTCCTGACTTGGGGCGAGGTGGGTCCACTGCTGTGACTGCTATTCTGATAAATGGTCAGAGATTATGGGTAGCTAATGTTGGGGATTCAAGAGCAGTACTTTCCAGAGGGGGTCAGGCAATTCAAATGACTACAGACCATGAACCTAACACCGAACGAGGCAGCATAGAGCACAGGGGCGGTTTTGTCTCGAACATGCCAGGTATTTTTTACTCATTATTTTATCCCATCATTAAGGGCTATCAAGGACAAGTTTGTTTGGTTATCTGCCAGCCTGAACTTCACATGAATTATATTTCTTGGAAACATTAATGTGTCAGTATCTGTTAAGCACTTTTTTCCTTTGGGAAGGCTACAGTTCTTGAATGGATTTGTGGTTTATGCCCGTTCTAGCTGCAGATATGCCCATTTGCATATTTTCAAGCAATTGAATTGTTAATATTCTTTAGCACTAGATAAGGTACTAGAAGAACGAATTATCTGCACCTTTTAGATTGTTGTACATGTCGTTGGCTAGTTAACTTTGGTGCACCACAGTAATCTGAGAAAGAAAATAAAATAAAATAAAATCAAAGTCACTCCAAAAGTCTTTTATTGTCCAAGATTTTTATTTTGGAGTGTCAGCTCTCTTTCACCTTGAGCATTATGACATGTATAGGTTTTCCTTTATCACTTGTGTTAAGGGGCACTGGATGAGGCAATTTTAAAGGAATCATGTTGTACATTTTTCACTTTGGGCCTGTCTGAAATCATTGAAAGCATTCTCATGTCACTGATGTTACAAATACTGGATGAACAATTCATTAACATAATAAGGATTTGCAAATTGCATGAGAACTAATTCACTGATTT
The DNA here is from genome assembly GCF_019578655.1 of Ricinus communis. Lineage (NCBI taxonomy): Eukaryota > Viridiplantae > Streptophyta > Magnoliopsida > Malpighiales > Euphorbiaceae > Ricinus > Ricinus communis. The sequence goes on along the minus strand of NC_063257.1, from coordinate 5,862,370 downwards.
TAAGCATTCAACGTTTGCTTTCTCTCATATTCTATCTTTACTGGAGTTTATTATTGTGAAGCGTTTCTGAGTGATTTTTCATCTGATACGCTGATCCTTCATCTCTGAAAATTGAAGAAATTCATGGTATTTTTAACTTATATGGTATTAACCTTTCAACTCTTCCACTTCATTTTTGGTGAAATTTTATTACTTCTGAATTTGTTTTCTAGAAGTTTAGACCAGTTTGCATTTATATGTTACTAGTAGCTTCTTATAGCCACATATGCAGGGATAATGTTGCATAGTTATATCTGAGGTCTGTTAGAAAATATTTGGGTAGCTAGATTTTCTCTTAGGAAGAAAATGTTTAATTATATATGTATAGTTTTCATCTTTTGAATGTTTTGGTCATTTACTGCTTACATGTCACATGCCCTTCACATTTAATTTATTTTTTCCTGTGAACTTCTACCCATTTTGTCCATATATTCACTTGATTAAACATAAATAATCTCTATTCAAAAACTCGATTTGGAGAAAAGAAAAGAAAAAGAAAGTCCAAAAATGGAAAAGTTGAGACATTCATTATATTTTAAGGGTGAAAAATGGAAAAGTTGAGACATTCATTAAAGAAAGTCCAAAGATGTAATTATCCCACAATTTAAAAGTGCTTGAGCATTCATTATATTTTCTTTTCATCATATTTTCAGGAGATGTCCCTAGAGTCAATGGGCAGCTTGCAGTTTCTCGTGCATTTGGAGACAAGAGCCTCAAGTCACATCTGCGATCAGATCCTGATGTACGAGACGACAACATAGATAATAATACAGATATCTTAATACTCGCAAGTGATGGCCTTTGGAAGGTGAATCATTTCAGATTAATTCTCTTCTGTTGGTTGGTTGAGTTAGTACTAGCCACTCTATTACTGTAATGTCTTCACAATTTTCTTTTTTGGGTTGTGAATGACATAGGTGGTCTCAAATCAGGAGGCTGTTGACATTGGAAGAGGGATTAAAGACCCAATGAAAGCAGCTAAGCAGTTAACAGCTGAGGCATTGAAAAGAGACAGTAAAGATGACATATCTTGTGTTGTTGTTAGATTTAGATGGTAAAGTGTTTTTTAACACTATAATTCTCCAGGTGTCACATATATACCTATTATGAGAGTTTATTTACACTAGGTTGCCGATTTGTGGATTCGACAAACAACATAATACATACTTGGTCGGGGTAAACATTAAGGGTCTGCGGTAGTTTGGAAGTCGCCGGAGGGAGAGAAGAGCAAGGGGGTTCCCCATCCTTTGTAAATTTGTTATATTGATTAGTTTATGGTGTTTGATGTTGTTTCATTTCTTTATGAAATTGAATTAAAAATCTGATGTATATCAACTTCTAGTTTCTTTGTTCTGACGAAGGATGTGGTATATTTTTTTTTTATTTTTTTTTTTGCGATTGGATGTTTTCTGGCTAAGTTGTTAAGGCACGGTGGACGGCATCCTTCTATCTGCCTTTTGCTAGCTGTTCAGTTGCCTTGTTTAAAATTCTGTTATAAAAATGCCTGTTTGATTCAAATCTAAATCTTCTCTTTTGTGTGATTTACGTACTTCAATGGCTGAACACTTGAAATGCTTGAGCTATTCACAATCACTGATTCCAGGGAATCTCTCGCCGGGGTTAATAATGAGTAATTTTTTTCTTGGCAAAAGGTACAGATGCACCTCTCGATTTTTGCCTGAATCTCAATTACACCCTTAAACTTAATAGTAGCTCACTTAAATCCCTAAACTAATTAATTTGGAACGTTTAAGCCCTTGCTAGCTAACACCGATCACTTGACAATTTTAAGACGTTATATACTGCTGACAAGGTAAAATGTGGGTCCCTTATCCAATATCATAGTTGAGCAAATTAATAACTTCATTATGTTTTGAACCCTAATTTTGTTATACCCATAATTGAAAGTTACAAAAGCTTCTTAATACTTACAAAAGCTTCTTATTGCAATACTTCTCCCATCTATATAATGGCAAGAGCATCGTCTTCCTCAAGCTCTAGTACTACCAGAGGAAGACTCGTGTCTCAAATGATGAATATCTCTCAAGAGCTACACAATGTTTTTGCTATGAAATTTGTAATATATGGACTGCATGGAAGGTCACAAATTCAGGTCGTAGGTTTTTTGGGTGTAAGAAATACGATAGGAAATATGAGGTAGGTTAAATTATTTTTTATTCTTTTTAATTTTAAGATCTGATTATTTTTGGGTGAAAATATGTAAAGCGGAGGATGTGATTTTTTTTGTTGGATGGATCCTCCTATGTGTGATAGAGCAAAGGTTGTCATTAATCAATTGAATCAAGGAAAAAAAAAAAAAGGAACTATGGAGGGAAAACAACCGACTGGTGAAGTTTGATATAGATCTAGAAATTTGTTGTGAATTTGAGGAATTGAAGGAAGTGGTGGAGAAAATTGATTTAGAGAAGAAACAACTTGAAGAAGAGAACACAATTATTTTGAAGAAAAAGAAGTTGTATCGATTTGAGTTTCGTATGAGCTGGATAATGTTTGGATTAGTATTTGTGTTCATTAAGTTGTAATGCAGTGATGGTTAATTAGTAATGGCAGTTAATTGACATGTTTATACAATTTCGTTGGATTCTAATGTTTAGGGGAAATTTGTTTATTCTATTGCATTTCAGCTGTAATTGTTTGATCCGTTAGTGCATACCTGAAAATGAAACAGACATATTGCAAAAGAAATTCTAACTATTCATTCAAATATGCAACATGTTTGTTACAAAATACAGCAAATTGACCAACAAAATATTCTTGGCCACAAAATGAGCAAATAAAGTGTCTGAACAACTTGACAACATATTCAGTTCAAGTTAAAATTGCTAACAGAAAGCCTACTACTACTCATAAAAAAAGGCTAGACACGATTAAATAAAAAATACAGCCTTTTCAAGCTCTAGCAAATTTAGAACTGCTACATGCTCCAGAATTAATGGCCTTCTTGCTAAGGGTTCCTATCATTTGTTGCCTAGTCTCATCCAATTGCCTTGTAGTAATTGCAAGATTCTCATTCCACTGCAAATCTGATTGAACTGTGTAACCCAAGTTTCTTGGACCTGCACCTTCTTGTGCAAATTTGATCTTTCTGAGATCAGCAGAATCAGTTGAAGTAGCTGCTTTTCTCGTTTGAAGTTTCCTCCTTTCTGTCAATGCATATCTGAATGACCAACCATCTCCATGATGCTCTGTGTTACCACTGCCATGGTCAATTATGACCTCAGAATTGATTGACCCCTATTCACATAATCAAAGACATCTAAATGCATAAATTATAGGTATAAATATTACATTAAAACATTAATTCAAAATAAAAACACTCATATGGAATATTGTTCTCCATGTATTCTCATCAATGCATACACCCAATCCAGAAATTCCATCTCGTTTTTTCCTTCCATACTTCCCATATCTAGGAGGTTTGTTTTTCACCAAATTAAACTAGAAAAATATTATAAAGCATATTTAGTCTTAATTCAAGCAAAAAAATTTCCTGCTAAGGCATGGAAAATATTCCTGCTATTTACCTTATGACTTGGATTTTTCCTTTTGTTTCCATTATCATTACCACTTTCACATTGTGCTTCAGCAATTGGAACCTGCCATTATTGTGATAGTAAACAAGAGATTTTATATCACAAAATAGCATAGCAGTAACCATATGTTTATACCTGATGAACGGATTGAGATTGACATGCTAATGAGGCTAGTGTTCCCTCGGGCTCAAGTGCATGAGAAGCTTCACCCTGGTTCTTGTATGACCTTTTATTATGACCAATTTCTTTGCACTTACTACAAGTCATAGATGCACCTTTCTTTAATAATTTTCCTGCCTTTGGCAGCTTCTTTGTCTTAAATTGTGATTTTGAACGAGTTTTTTTGAGCCTTCCTAGTTTTCTCTTTACATTAGGTTGCTGTATTGGAGCATTTTGGTCACACCTCCAAAACTTGTACCTTCTCATTGGCTCCATTGCCATCTCATAAGCCTTCATGAATGTAATCTTATCATACCACTTGGCAATAACGTCCAAAGGATCTTTTTGGCATAACACATTGCACATATAGCATGGGGGCAAGGAATGGCAATGATGTCCCACGCTCTACATGTGCATGCCCTAAATTCAAGTACGACAGTCTGTTAATCCTCTCCATGTTTAACTTCATAGCCATCATCTCCATTAAAGAACATGTCACAGTCAGTGCTTTCCATAAAATTACTCTCAAATTTTTTCATGCAATCAGGTGAGTATTATTGAACCCAATTCTTTGTAAAGTCTCTGTACTCTGCAATTAATGTCATTACTTTTTTCCGTATTTCATCTAATAAAGTAATGATTGGTCTGTCCCTAGCTTCATTAATCCAAGAGTTGAATGTCTCAGACACATTATTGTCGATCATTTCACTTTGACACTTGCTGCTACAATATGCTCTACACCAAAACTGTGGGTTACAGTGCAGCAAATCATCAACATATTTCTTCTCATGCTTTTCCAACTCATTCAAATTTAGTTTGAACTCCTCCTTATAAGTTGAACAAGCACAATTCTAAAATTTCCTTTTCAATTCACCTCCTCTCCATTTCTGGCTCTCATTAGCATAGATGTGTCTTGCACACCATCTATGCTCAGCCTGTGGAAGTACCTTCTTCACAGCTGGCAGCAAACCCTAAAAAATGATTATAATTTATAAACAGAATACATAATTAATTGAATCTAATAAAAAAACACATAATTCAGATATTCTTTACCTTCTGCATGTCTAAGACTAGTGTTATCTTCTCTCCTAAACTTAATCCCAAAACTTGAATAACCAATCTAGGAACCATCCCTAATTCACCTTGTTCTCAATATCAACTATTGCCCAAGCAATAGAAAACATGTGATTATTTCCATCTTTTCCCACTGCACAGAGAAGCTGGCCTTTACAAATCCCTTCCAAAAAGCAGTCGTCCATTCTTATAATTGGTCTGCAACCATATAAAAACCCATGTCTACAAGATCTAAAACAAACAAATATTCTCTAAAAAATTATGTTCCCCTGCCTAACACCTTCTGGATCCAATTGAATCTCACAATAAGAACCTGGATTCGATCTTTTAATTTCAGCTGCATAGGCCTCTAACCTCTCATATTCAGTGTTGTTGTTACCTGCCAACTTTGTCATCACCATTTTCTTAGCTCTCTTGCACTTAGCCATTGAAACATTCACCCTCCGTAATTCTTTTACCTATTTCTTCAAGTCTTTGACCTTTGTATCCGGTTTTTGTTTCAACCTCTTGTTGGAATAGTCTGCCAAAAACTGAGCACTTGCTCTTGCATTATTATAAACCCTATTACATCTGTGTTGAGGGCAGTAAGTCTTAACCAGTAGACTATCATTTGGGTTTGATCTACTGACAAGTAACAAGAATGGACAACCTGCTTCACATTTAACCCTTATTCTACTTGGCTCATTTTTTATGTACTTTAATCCAAATCCTGGAGCTACTGAGTACTTCAAAATTGCATGTCTGACTTAAATTGCATTTGAGAAAGACATCCCAATAGATAAAAAAGGACGTGGAGCATTGGGATCATACCTTGTCCTCCTACTTTTCTGACTCACTTTCATTTCCTTCTTCATATGAACCAGGATCATCACTTGTAAAATATTCACTCTTATTCCCATTTTTCTCTGAGTCAATGCTTGTATCACTTTCTTCATTCTGCACTTGTATTTCGGGATAATCAAGATTTTCATCATGTTGTACTTCTGCCTGCTTGCTTTTCTTGCACCTGATCTCTCTAGCCCTTTCCAATCTAAACTCTTCCAGCTCATGATTGACTACTTCCTTCCCCTTTCTTTTTTCTTCTTTCAAATTTTGCCCATTCACCTCTTTTTCACCTTCTAAAGCAGTATCATGATAATCTTCTCCATTCCCATCATTCTCAGTTATCCCTTCATCATAAAAACTGTTGTTTTCATTACTTATTTCATTCAACCCCTCACCTAATTCAACAATACATGCTTCACCAACCATGTCATTAATATCCTCATTAACTATACAGCTAGCTTGTCTTCCTAAATTACCTTCCCCATCAACCCTCTTATGTCATTTCCTATCTGCATTAACTTCTATTTCATTCCAATCCAACAATGGAACAACAACTTCTTCAAGTGGTACATCAATATCATGATCAACATAAATATCATTACTGTATTCTAGTTTCCTTAAAATTCTATGACTGTCATCGTCACTTTCAGCTAGAAACAGTCCATTATCTAAACTTTTTCCAAGGTCACATATAAACACCCTACTAACATTTGGAAACCCTAGTTCAATTCTGTACCTACTTTTAATGTCTTAAATAGATAGAAAATTTGGATCAAACTTTTCTACAATATCAACCCCACCATTCACATAATGCAATCCTCCATAATTAACCCAAGTGCCAGCATAATGAAAGTGCAAATCAACGACATTATCCATTCTACAGTTAATATCACATATCAATAAGACAAAGTAATCACAACCCAATAAATTTACATGCTTTTTAAAACTGAAATTATCAAAACTCATTGGTTGTATCCTAATTTTCTGACTACTTCTAAAAATTCCAATTTTAGACCCTAAACAGTACATTATATATGCTTTATTTATTCGTTTTTCCAAATACCCAAATATAAAACCCTAATTTTTTAATCCATTTTACAGGAAAGTATCGATATTAATGTAAATCTCAAAAACCCTAATTTACAAAACAACACAAACCCATAAATGCATGTAATCTTACGGTTTAGTACTCATCTATCAATTTTAACAAGCCTTTTTGTATCAATTCTTTATCAGCAATTCTTTATCAGCATCGCATGCCCCACAACACTCGTTTTCAATAGAAAAGGACAATGCTTTTGTAAAGAATCGTTCTCCAACTATGGCAAATATTATTTTAGAGTTTTACCTGCATCAAAACAGAGGTAACAGTACTCACATGCTAAACATGTGACTTCAAAAGTTAGTTGACAGTTTTTTTAACGCCATTGTATAAAGTAGGTCCCAATCCATTTAACGTCAAGGAAACAGTGTTAGCTGGCAAGGGCTTAAAGTTCCAAATTAATTAGTTTAGGGATCGAAGTAAGCTACTATTAAGTTTAGGGGTGTAATTGAGATTTAGGCGAAAGTTGAGGGGTATATCTATGCCTTTTGCCTTTTTTCTTTTTTAGTAAAAAATGGGGAAAACCAAACCTAACCGAAAATTTAGTTTCGTATTATCTCTGTTTTTATAAAATCAGTTTATTGTCAAAATTTAAAAGTTAATTCGGTTCTGTCTTAAGGTAAAAAAATGTTTAATTTAACTGTACTAGAAGTTCTTTTATTTATTAATAAATAATATTTTAAAAAAATAAGTATGGTTTATTGGAATGAATGTATGTCGGATGCTGACACTTAAAAATGTTTAATTACTATTTAAATATTAAATTTTATTTTTTTTATAGTTTTATTTAATTATTTTAAATTTAAAAATAAATATTTATATTTTTAATTTATTTTTAAAAATATCTTTTGATAATATTTTTTGAAATATTATAATAAAAAAATGACATGACAAGTTAATTCACATTTATTAATATAAAAATTAGTAAGATAATAAGAATATTTATTACATTTAAATATAAAATATATAAAAAATACACGTATATAAAAATTTTAATAGTCATATTATTAGGTCTATGATAAATTATTTTTCTGATTCATAATTATTATTTTTTAATAAATATAATCAATTTTTTATATTATTTTAAAATTTAAATAGAAATATATATTTATTTTTAAATAATTAAATAAAATTATTAAAAAGTATAAAATTGAGAATTTAATTTATAGTTAGACTTTTAAGAATCCATCAACAATTTCTTGATACTAAATTGTGGATGTGCTTTTAATTGGAGGATTCGATTTCGAGAATTTTAATAAAAAATGGAAATCAAAAATTAAGTTTTTGGTAGTACGTGGAAGAAAAGTACTAAAGTACTCGCAAAGTAAAAGGCAAAACAGAACAACAGAGAAGAAATAGAGTTAACAGTGGAAAGAAACAGCAAAGTCAACAGCATACAAGTCTGCTTTAGTGGCACCCTTTTTCTTTATTAATTATTACTAAATTCATTTGTTTTCCTCTCTTTTTTCCCACCCCAAAGACTCGATCATATAACCATTGTTGGATTCTTTGTTCTTCCCTTTCTTTATTTTTTTAAATTTTCTCTTTTGTTTTCTTTTTTGCAAACTAATACGAAATAACGCGAACAGAAACTTCCACCAAACAACAACTACAAACAAAGTTAACCGATTTTTAGCTCTTAATTGGATCTCTAACAGGTAAAATTCTCTAGTACCCAATTCTTGTTTCTAACTTTGCTTTTTGTTGGTTCTTTTTTATTTTCTTGGGCTTTATTTCTTTTCTTTTTTATAGGTTTTTGTTTTTGTGTACACATGTATGTTTTCTTTCTTTGATCAAATTTGGATTTTGATGTTGCTGACTGCAGATTTTGATTTGGAGGGGATGGTTTGAATTTAATTGAACAGGTTGGAGGCTTTGTACATAGTTTTTGCTCATATGGATAAGTTATGCTGCTTTGGTTCTCAGGTATGGTATTATGCTGTTAAATTTATTACTGATATTTGGGCCTATGTGCTTATGTTTCCAAATTCTGTTAAATTAAGCTGTGCTGGTATATTGTCCTTGTGTTGGTTCTCCCTACACTGCTATCATGCTGTTAAATTATGTCTCGTTTGGGTTTAGTTAGCAGAGTTCTAATGGACATAGGTTAGAGGATTACCTACTTCGGGACTGAGGTGATCATTCATGTGGAATGTTGGGTGTAAAGGGATGGATTAATGCTCCGGTGACCTTCGCACTTGGGATTCTTTTGGCGTGCTTCAGTACTTTACCTTCTTGTTTAGTTATTTTGTTTGGGACATTAAAGGTCTCCAGTTTACTCTTGTTGTAACTTGCTAAGATTTTTATTTAGAGGTTACATTATAAATTGTTCTATGCAATCCCCTTCTGAAAAATCCAAAAGGAGAGTATAGCTATTAATTTCTCTATTTTCATTATTAATCAAGTAATCTCTATGCTTTTCTTTGCAATTTTAGCTGTATTCTGCAATTTTTTCTCTTTATAATGTCATTGTTGTTGCCTTATCTCTTGATTTTATGGAATATGGAACTTGCTTGTTGTCACTTTTATATCTACATCTGAGTGAGTCATTTTAGATTTAAATTGACCTATCTCTTATATAGCTTGTGGGAGGACGCTCGTCATCAAGCTCTGGGAAAGGGAAAAACCATGAAGGTCTAATCAAATATGGTTTTAGCCTAATAAAAGGGAAAGCCAATCATCCCATGGAGGATTATCATGTCGCCAGGTTTGTGCAGATTCAAAGACATGAATTGGGGCTTTTCGCTATTTATGATGGCCATTTGGGAGATAGTGTCCCTTCATATCTACAGAAGAATTTGTTTCCCAATATCCTAAAGGAGGTATGGCATCATTCTCAAACTTTTGAATGCGAGCCAAACAGTTTTGTCTAAGTTGGTTACATAAGTTGTTCGGAGAGGATGAGTGATGTATTGTGACGCTTTATTGTTTTGTCATTCCAGGAAGGGTTCTGGGTTGACCCCTCTAGAGCTATCTCAAAAGCGTATGAGAGGACAGACCAAGCAATTCTCTCTCATAGTCCTGATTTGGGGCGAGGTGGGTCCACAGCTGTGACTGCAATTCTGATAGATGGTCAAAGATTATGGGTAGCTAATGTTGGTGATTCGAGAGCAGTACTTTCAAGAGGAGGGCAGGCAATTCAAATGTCTACAGACCATGAACCTAACACAGAACGAGGCAGCATAGAGGACAAAGGTGGCTTCGTCTCGAACATGCCAGGTTCTTTTTTCTCATTTCCTTTCTTTCTTCACATTAGCCATTTTCAGTAAGAGTTATTTGAATATATACTAATCCGAAGTTTAGACAAAAGGTACTTAAGATATTAGAAGAATGAATGATCTGTGTGGTACAGTTTGTAGCATGTGGCTTCTAGTTTAGTTTGATCTGCATCAGAGTCATCTTAAAATTAAATAAATAGATAAGTCAATTCAACTAAGCTTCAGTCCCAAAGATCAGATACTAATAAATAGGTAAACTAAAGGGCAAAAGATGAACTCCCTTGCCCTTATCCATAAGGGAGCCATTATTAGAAGCTTTGATGCATATCGTCCAAGATTTTTGTTGTAGCTGTCAGCTCCGTTTTACTTTATTGTTCTTACGGTGCTAGTTTCTCCTTAATGACTCATGTGAAGGGTATTGAATAAGAGCATTAAGAGCAAACATAGCTCTTCCTTTATTGGAGTTCTTTTTCTCTTTTCCCCGGTTTGGATCTGAGTTCTGAAATCTTTGATGGAATTTAATGTCACTGATGTTAAGGGCACTGAATAAGGATTTCATCTCCATGACTAAGAATAGCTGATAATGTGAGTGCTACATCCCTTGATAGCAAATTCCTTGAGAACCGCTACTCTTACTTTAACCATTTACCTTAAATGTTAGCTCTATCTGGTATTCTAACTTAACTTCTCACAATTAACTTTATAGTTGTGAAAGATTTCTGAGGGAACTCTTCATCTGGTAAGCTGATCCTTCATTTCATTCCTGTTTGCCCTTTCTTGGAGATTGTTTCTTTTCCAAATTCAGTAATGACCTTGCTCTCTTGAATTTCAGGCCAGTTGAAAGAGGATCGTCAATAACTAGCAATTAGTTCTCATGGACTCATATATAGGGAAATATTATACAGCCAAACATGTGGTCTATAATAAGATTGCGTAACATTTCCTTTAAGATGCTCTATAAATTGAGGCTATTGAGCCATGTTTCCCATAAACAATTGGAATATTTTAATGAAGTTGGTCATTCCTATTTATCATATGAAGCCTGAGCTAATTCTTGCAGTGTCACTGGTATCATTATCTTTTTGTTTCATAAAAGACTGTTGAATGATTTACGGCTTGTTTCCATCTCCTTGTATTCCTTCCTTCAAAAACTTTGAGACATCTGCTTTTTTGAACCTATGTTATCAATTTTCAGTATATGAAATTCTGATCCTAAGTTAAAATATGCATCTTGCTTCTCTAGTTTGTATATCATGATTGCAACATGAAATCACCTCTTAGAAGCTCATAAGATGAGTTTCTTTTTATTTACTTTTCAGTTGCTTTAATCAAATATGATTAGCAGTTTGGTTAACATAATTAGACTTTCTTCTGCAACTTATTTTCAGGAGATGTTCCTAGAGTTAATGGGCAGCTGGCAGTTTCTCGTGCTTTCGGAGACAAGAGCCTTAAATCACATCTGCGATCCGATCCTGACATACAGAACTGTAGCATAGATTACAATACAGAAGTCTTAATCCTTGCAAGCGACGGCCTGTGGAAGGTGAATAATTACAGATGATTTTCTTATCTTGGTCGAGTTTCTATTAACCACTCTGTACTTTGGAGAATTTTGTAGGTGGTTCTTGCATTAGAGAAACATATATAAATATATATATATATATATATAATCTTCCCTGTCTTTCTCTTTTTATATGGTATTTAAATAATTCAGGTGGTGTCAAATCAGGAGGCTGTTGATATTGCAAGAAGGATTAAAGACCCAATGAAAGCAGCTAAGCAGTTAACAGCTGAGGCATTGAATAGAGACAGTAAAGATGACATATCTTGTGTTGTTGTTAGATTTAGGGGATAAAGCCTTTTGAACACTCTTGTTCTCCAGGCGCCAGGTATATATATATATATATATATATATATATTATGAGAGTTCCTTTACAGGTTGCCAGTTTGTGAATTAGATAAACAACAGACATATACTTGGTTCGGGGTTAATGCTAAGGGCCTATAAAGAAAAGGACAGAAGGGTTCCTCATCATTCTTTAAATCTATTTTTTCGGTTAGGTTCTGCTGTTTGATATTGTTTGATTTCTTTGTGAAATTATGTTCATTGTTATATATTTTACATCGTCTTCTAATCCAGATAGAAGATATGTTTTCTTGTTTCGGTGAAGATTATGGTTTTTTCCTAATCCAAAAAGCTCTTAAATTATATTCATTTTCTATTATAGAAAGTATTTGTAAAAATTAAAGTATTTTATATGCTTCATTGTTAAATTATAAATAATTAATTCTTTATTATAATTTATCTTGAAATGTTTTTATATTTTAATAATATTTGTTATTTAATTTTTTATTAATAAAGTAAAAAAGAAATTGACTAAAAACGAAAAATATGACTAATGAGTAGGAAGTGAAAATGACTTTTAAGGCTTCTGGTTTTTTTTCCTTAAAGAGATATTCTCTTTTCTTACTAGTTTTTTTTAATGAAACATAATTAAAAATAAAATAGAAAGTATTGTGAAAAATATGCATTTCAAGACAAGTTAAAATAGAGTTTATACATGTTTAATTCAGCCGATAGCTAGTAGTGTTTGGTAAATATTTTTATTATTATTGTCAGTATATAGTTGACCTATATAAATATAACTTGAATTTAAGTTATAATATATAAAGAAAAAATATTATAAGAAAATAAATATTTATATGTAATAATTAGGGTTGAATACAGGATTTGGAGATCTCAAACCGTAAAAAAAATCGAACTGAAATTATTCCGAACCAAAAATATCTATTGACTATTTGACTTTCTCTGAACCGTATCGAACGATTCCGTAATGTTTCGAATTGAAGAATCTAAACTGGAACCAGTTTAAATTTTATTTATTTATATATATGATTATTTTTATAATAGATAAGTTCAGCTCTTAAGCTCAAACTTAAAATCAGGTATAAAAAGATCTTACCAAATACAAATCTAACATTTTTATTCTAATAAAATTTAAACTTTTTGACCTGAATATAAAATGGAAGCACTAAGTTTTATATTTTATTATAATATTAATTACTCATTAAATTGATCTCTATTTTTTTTAGCAAAATTACAATTCCATATTGTTATCATTTATTTAAATAAAATTATGAGATTTTTTTAAATCTTAATAATGAAAAATCATTTTGATACCAAATAAATTAATTTATTAACTTATGAATATGTCACGCTAATATGATATTAATCATGTTTATAAAATAATTCTTACTAATAATATGTCTTTTAATAAAACAATACTATATTGTATCAGAAGAATTAGATAAAATGGATTTATTAGCTTGGTGGATTGAAAATAAACTTCTCTAATATGTAATTATTGAATGTAAGTATAATAAAATTATAGTGATTTGTATAACTTTAAATTAACTTAGTTCAATTGATTTAAGCTATTTTTTTAATTATTTAAAAATATAAAATTTATAAATCTACATTGTCCCATACTATACCGAACCATCCTATTAAATTTGAATCTCCATACCGAACTGTCTTGAAAAATTGGTATGCTTGAAATAAAAATTCTTATACTACGTATGGTTCTGGAGATTTAATTTTAAAATTTTCAGACATTTGATACGGTTATGAAGATTTTTAAATTTTTTAATTTTATCCAACTATATCACTCCTAGTAATATTACGAATAGAATATATTACCATCAAAATATGTCCTTTTGTATGTGTATTTAGTAATGATTTTTTCTTATTTGTGTATATATATAAATTGATCTAAATAAAGTATTTAAATTGGCAAGTAGTCAAGGTAGGCATATAAATGCATATAAGAGAAATGTATATAAAATTATCAATCTGTCATGAGTAAAAATAAAAATTGCATATTGTAAATAGAGAATATAAAGTTTAAATAGAATAATTTTAAAAATTAACAAAGAGGATAATTTTATCAGATGTCTAAATTTAATATCACTCATTAGTTAAAAGATCCTAAGAGGAGCTGCTAATAAAGATAATATGAAGAATTTTACTTTAAAACAAACTTACTATCAGAAAATTTCTCTGTTTCTTGTTTTGAAAGAGAAAACAAATGTATGATTTAGATTTTACATTTTACAGAGAAAGAAACTAATAGTGAAATAAAGCAAGAAAGCCCAAGCCCAGGCCCAAGCTCAGGCCCAGGCCCAACCAGGAGTGTGGTTTTAGGGTTGGGCGATTGGGAGTTAATAGTGAAACCCTAGCTATATGATTCCCGTCTATATATATAATCATCACCGCCATGAAAAGAGCCACTGCTCTTCTCTATCATCTGCTACCGTAATTTGTTATGTTGTTTTTTTTAATATTTTCTTTTTATGTTTTGGCAAAAGAGTATTACGTTTGAGTTATGAAAATCAGAAGTGCCTCTTCTTTCAGCTGCAAGGGTTTGAGATCTTTGGATCGATTTCTTGATGGCTTTGTTCTGGAGGCATATAATAAATCATCTCCATTGTGTTGGGGCTACTTTTCCAGAATTATTTCCCTTTCCCTTTTCTGGTTCCCCCTTCCCTTTGGAACATCATTTTAATCTGGATTTATGATTTTCTACTCTTCTCTTCAGTTGTTTTTGCGAATCGTTATTACTTATTTTACTGCCTTTCATGGCTGGGTAAAACTTCATTATTTTTGTCAGGGGTCGAACCAGAAGATATGAAAATAATGTAAAAAGTAGGCATAATATATAAGTGAAAATAGTATTGATTTATTTCGGCCAAATATAATACATTAACATTAAACTCGAATAAATTATTTTAGAATTTTCAGTTAACCTCTTAGTATATCTCTTTAAATCGAAAATGAAACTCCTGTAAAAAAAATCATTTGCTAACTAAAAGATTTTTTTGAGAAAGAAAAGAAGAGGGTAATATATATATATATATATATATATATATATATATATATATATATATATATACATCAAACTTGTCAAAAGAAATAATCACAAGTCAAAAATTCAAAACATGATTTGATCATGTCAATCAATCCTACTTTTTTGCTATTATAACTGTCTTTATTCATTCTTCTCAATGCAATGTCAAGCTCTTTACAGAAGTTGCGATATTGCTCTTCTTCAGTTCTTCCATTATCTAGTAAGTAGGAAGGAACTTTCTTGTAGCTTTTCAACATAATTTGGCATTTCGTCCAATCTGCTCCTGCCATAGCAAGTGCTTCAGCCGACATCTTCTTTGATTTTGTCAAAAGAAAATTTTTTGAATGAGAAGCTGGCAGCGCAGAAGCACAATTCGCCCTGTTCCTGCCGTCGAACAGGACCAGGTTCAGTCCTGCCGATCGAACAGGTCGCCTTCTTGGCTAAATTACTGTATGCATAGATTTTGCAGGTTTAAATACCAAATCTCAAATCAGAATTCTTGCAAGGGAAGGGACAATGTCCGAGTAGAATTCTTTTTAAAATAAAATAAAACAAACTTGTGCAATGAAATTATTAGTTTATTGGAGAATATGCAACACAAACTATTATATTAACGCCGCGCAGATAACACGATGCTATTAAATAAACAGGCCCGAGTCCGCAAGGAGTAGGGTTTTTTAATCCAGTTCCATTACGACTTAGTAATTTATAAGAATATAAAACTAAGTTTTGGAAATCATAATATGAAAATTACAAGTTAAAGACACACGGAATTTCCTCGTATTCTTCTATTGATTGGAGATCTTTTTCTTTCCTATTATTATATTTGTTTTTTCAGTTTATTGACACGTTTTAAGCATTCACTCGTATAATCCAGCAACTGTGCTGATTCAATTTTTCACATTATGGTGAGTAAATAGTAAATCTTTGTTTTTTCTGAAAAAGGTATGTTTATTGTTGTATAGTCTATAATTCTTTGAAATTATAATAAATTAAAAATATGTATTGATGAACCCATTTTGCTTTGGCATTGATTTATTAAGAATGTTGACCCTGATAGATTGTAGAGATGAGTAGGGTTCAAGAAATTTAGAGATTGAAAATCACTAAGACCAAAAACAGAAATTTATAAATCTCTATATAAAGATCATTGGAATCTGAAATCTTTTAGATTTCTCAAAACAATCTAGTTTGTACGATTCCATAAAATAAGAGAAAGCAGAAATTCGAAGCATATTTTGTATAATATAAAAATATAAGTTTTGGTCAATTAAAACTAATTATATCCAAAATAAGAAATTGTTAACTAACTGAAGATTATATATTACATGATGTTTGTTTTCAACAACGGCATACGCAATCTGTTATTGCCCCTATTTGAAACTTGGAGGCAAAATTTACTTTTTACTTTGTTTTGATCTAATTTCTCAGTGCATTTCCAGCAAACATTCAATTTATTATAATCATTAAGCTTAAACATTACATTCTTAATATGATTAATGTTATTAGTATTTAATTCTTTCTTTCATCATATGGGCATAGATAATAAATTCTGTCGCGATGAAGATCGATAAAATTCGAAATTCGAAAAGCAAAGTTACTTTCTTAGTCTTTACAAGTATTTTTCTCATTAATTACTGTACTACCAAATAGATATGAAATTTATTACCCCTCTCCTCTACCCATCCATAATATAAAAATGGTGGCTGAAAATAAAAATAGATAAAATATAAATATAAATTCAAAATTTCAACTGCCAAAAATCTATCTTGTTACAAGCTTAAAAGGATTTGGAATATAAGATCACATTAAATAACATAGTTTTTTTTTTATGGAAAGATTACAGATATCATACCTGATAAAGAAAGGATCATGTTTAAGATAATAAAGGATTTTCAAATTTGATTTTAAAATGAAGAGTTCAAACTTCTCTTAACTTTCTCTTTTTTTTTTCGAGATTCATAGCTAACTTGTTACTTCTCTTCCATTTCTGGTGGAAGAAAAGAAAAAATGTCAGTCTCTTTAGAAGCTCTAGCAACGGCTGGTGCTGATTATAATGAGTGCAATATTGATCTTGAATGGTGGGAGAGAGAAAATTCAAAAACCAACCCCTCTAGTTTGCTGCTAGATGATACCTACAACTATAGCTTATGCTTCTCCTTCTGTAACTTAACAAAGGCATGCAAGTTATGCAAAATGAAGTCTTTGCGTCGAGCTAAATACAAAGATTGTTCAAGAACTTGTCAGAGATGCAACAGCGAAGGCCGCTTAAGATCGATGGGAACCCTGATGATGAAAGCTATAAGAAAGTTTTTTATGATGGTGAAAATGGCGATGACAAGGTTTTAGTTTATTATCTTCAGAAATAGAACTAACATTCACTTGTTAGGAATATATATGGAGAGCAAACTTTAGGACTGTAATTTTCAGTTCTTTACAATGTTTTGAAGGTGTTGGCTTTGCTTTTCGTTTCATAAAGTCCTCACTTTCTTGTTTCTTGAATTATGTTAATTATAATAAATCTATTTTGTTTAATAAATTCTTTGCTTTAAAAGTTGCATATGAAATTTGGTTCTGAATTATATAGATTGTGCACAGATAAGTGGAAGCGGATTGTGCTATTTTTCCTTTTCTACTGCTTGATCATGATTCATGAGAATTCTTGAGGGTCATTATTAGTTTGCTTCCTTGTTGTCCTTTGTAAAGCCAACTTGGTGTGTGCTGAATATTCCATTGCTTGCAAGCTTCTACCAGTCTCCCCAATCAAAGTCATTAATTTCAAACCTCTTTTCTGGTCCACACACACTCGACACTTCCAAACTTTTTGAGTTTTAAGCAGATGATGATTCCATTTTGTTCTTATTCTGATATCTTCATTTATCTACCTTCCCCACTTTTCTAGAAGAGCATACACAATATTTTGGATTACATGCTGACCATTAGGTGGATATATCATGATAACATGAAAATTTCTTATGCTGATTTTAAAGGAGCAGATAATATATCAAATGAAAGGCTGCAAATTTTCATATACTACATTACACCCAATCAATATTAGTTTTTTCTTAAAAAAAATTATTGGTTACAGAAAGAAAGAAGAAGAAAACTAGTAAATATATATCCTTTTTAGTTTCCATATGTTTATTTATCCGCTTAAAATATATGAACTGCTAATTCAGGCTCATAAAATTCATTAACAATGTTACCTGTTTCCATGCCATGTTAAGAGTGGGACCTCTCAAGAGCTAGAGACCGACCTTACCCATGCTTCTTTGCACTTGGCCTCTTGCATTCTATTCTGCTCCTAACTCCTGTCTCTCCTCCAATACTAACAGTTAAAACAATTATCTTCTATTCTCCATCCACCTCTCTAAACTACTTAACAAATCTCCACCTATTTTTTCAAGTAAAGAAAAAATCACGGAAATCACCAAGTTTCAATCTTTTTTCCATTTTTATTGCACCACTTTCCTTTAGAAAGATGTTGCAGGATTGGTTTAACTGATTCTAAAAAAGAAAGAATGTCGAGGTGTTTTAGCTTCACAGAAGCTAAAAATAGGTGCTACATATCAACATTCACTAAAGTAGGACTTCAATCCACCACAACAGATCTCAAAGACGGCACCGTAATTCACTGTTGGGTACCCAAATCACCGACTCAATCAAAACCCAATCTTCTCTTAATCCACGGCTTAGGAGCCAACGCAATGTGGCAGTGGAATGATGTCATCCGCCGCTTCACTCCTTACTTCAATGTCTATATACCTGATTTGGTTTTTTTTGGCGACTCATACACGACTCGGCTGGATCGAACCGAGTCGTTTCAAGCTGAGTGTGTGATGCGAGTGATGGAGGCTAACTTGGTTGGGAAGCTGAGTTTGGTTGGGCTTAGTTATGGTGGGTTTGTTGGGTACAGTATAGCTGCGGAGTATAAGGAAGTTGTTGAAAGAGTGGTGATTTGTTGTTCAGGTATTTGTATGGAAGAGAAGGATTTGAGAGAAGGGGTTTTTACGGTGTCGGATTTGGAAGAAGCTGCTAGTATTTTGGTGCCCCTTAAACCAGACAAGTTAAGGCAATTGGTTGGTTTTACTTTCTACAAGCCTCCTCCTCTTGGTTTGATCCCTGATTGCTTCCTAATTGATTTCATAGATGTAAGTGACCTAATGACAATTTGTTTTAGTGATATTTGAGGTTCTTCTGCTCAATATTTATATGCTTAGAATTGAAATATGAAAACTTGCAATGGCAGGCAATGTGTAGAGACTATGTAACACAGAAGAAAGAGTTGATTAGAGCTATTCCTAAAGACAGAAAGCTTTCTAATGTTCCCAAGATTACCCAGGTTCACCCCTTTTTTCTTCAGTTCAATATATTTGGCCCTTGAAGTTATAATTAAATTAGTTGAATTATCAATTATCCTGCAGCCAACATTGATAATCTGGGGAGAGCATGATCGAATTTTCCCAGTGGAACTAGGTTACAGATTAAAAAGGTCAGTACAGTAGTCTCCTAAGAGATGGCCATTTGTGATTGTTTACTTTTCTGAAATAAGCGGTATTTATGAGAAATTCTTAGAAAGATTTTGTTTTTTTGTGAACAAAAGAAAGATTTAATTTACTATGTTATCCTCTTAGATAAATTAATTATATATTGAATAATAAAAAGAACTATTTATTATCATTAATCACCCGTGATTAAAAATTAACTAATATAAATATTATATTTAATAAATAAATACTATATAAACTTGTAATCTATATATATATTAATTTCTGATATTTATTTTTTTTTAACATCGTAGAATTTTTATTTTAATATGTATACTTATTTTTGACACATGTGATTTAAGATTATGTGTAATTCTATTATTTATTTATTAATTTATTGATTAATAAATGACGTTTCTAATTAAAACTGACTTTAAACTAAAATTTAGCATATCAACTATATTTTAATATTATATTAACTAATAAATAATTTTCTAATCAAATAACGATATTAATTCTATCATAAAAAATAATATATTAATTATATTTGAATATTATATTAATTAATAAATTAATTTTTAATTAGATAATAATTTTAATTCTAAACAATAACATTTTAAATTATATTTTTAATATTATATTCACTAATAAATTAATTTTTTAATTATAATAAATTTAATTCTAAAAAATAGTAATATCAATCATATTAATGGTATTAATTTATATAATACTAAAATTAATTAATAAATATTTTTATAATAATTTTTATATTATTGAATTAATAAAAATTTAAAATTTTAAAAAAACTAAAAGAACATTCAAAAATTAAAATATTATAACTAATATTAAATATTAAAATTTTATTAAATTATATCTGTTACGTTAGTTAAATAATCGAAATAATGAATTTTTCAGTATTAAGTATTAACTTGTGTCATCAGGCATTTGGGGGATAATGCCCATCTGGCAGTCATCAATAATGCAGGGCATGCCATCAATATGGAGAATAAAAAGGAGTATATCAAGCTCCTGAAGTCATTTCTGGTTGATTTGCAACTTCCTGCGGAGACAACCCATCTTAAGATTTACAGGACAACGGATGATTTAACTGCAAGATAATAATGCTAAAGTGACAGGCTCCTGAATGATTTAACAGGTGATAGATGGTTTAAGGCGATAATTTTCATACTTCTGTTACAGAAGACAGATCCATAACAAGAAACACAACACGGCACTTTTTGGCGATCAAGACTAACTCTCATCACATTCAGAGGCATATGTTCCAGTGATTAGATCATCAGCTACAGGTTTTGGTTGGGCATTTCCGTGGCCTAATCATAAGATACTGACACTTTCCACAAGTAGATTTTCGATGTATTTATATTTCGGAAATAAATTGGCCGTTTAATAATGTATTAGAACATAATATTGCACTATCAGATATCGTGTCAATCGGATGACTTGTCCTCAGCAAAAAGCATGACGCCCTCTATTTATCGATCAAAAACCCATCACAAGTTAGGACAACCTGAAACTGAGTTTTATCAAGAAGTTCGAGACTGTGATGAGGATCATGTTTGCCGCATTAATTCTAGGTGTTCAAGAAAATATTAGCCAAACTGGTTAGCAAACCATTAGATGGAGGAGATAATCAACTCCCTAAAACGACAAGACCTTTTCTGTCTAGCAGAGGTAAGGAAAAAGACGAAAGGTTAGAAGAGGAAAACAACTGCTATAACAGCACCGCATGGGAGGTACATACAACCAGATAAGAAATGCGAGAGGCAGTATATGTAAAATTTAAACACCAACTTGACAAGCAGCTAAAGCTATGAATTTGGAAAGCATAGCACAAACATGCATTTAGCCAGTTCAATACGTTCTAAAAGCAAAGAAGACATCACAATTGTCTCGAAACATTTGTTCAACCAAATAAAATACAAGCCAATGGTCCACCATATCCTGTACCACTACTACTACTGCTAATAAATGGTCATGCTAGCTCATCCTTCCTCTCCAATGAAACCAGCCTGAAAGAATATCTCTTCTCTATCCCAACTAATTCTGCAAGATCAATTCTCGTTCATGGTAAGTAGAGGAGAAAATAAGAAAGGAAATGAAGAGCAATGACACCCAGTGAACTATAAGACACTTGCAGATTTAAACACAATCTCAACTCTCACCCAACATTGTCTCCCAATTATAAGTACTTCACATGATACACATATAGCATGTACTTGTCCAAAATTTCTAAAGGACAGCATTAGCTTACCTCTGCTTGAGGTTCATCACCTTTGGATTGCTCACCTGCAAAATCAAGTAACAATTTGTTGAAAAGAAAACATCAGTGCCATGGTAAAGATCAAGATGCTGGACATTGTGAAACTATTTTTATTTCCATTATCAAGTGATAAATATGTAAAAGAAGAAATCCCCACACACACAAGCACACACACTAAAAAGACAGATAAGTTTTTGCATGCAGGTAAAAAGAAAGATACACAAGAAATAAAGGCAGCATGAAAGCTACAACTTCAAACCACAAGCACTAGAGCCATTTTTGCACGCTCAAGCCATCTTTGAATAATTGTGGATGCCTCATAAATTTGGCTTGTAAATGGAAAGAAGGAAAGACCACATGCTGCTCTAAGAGGCATCAAGCCATAAGCTCAAATGGGCTAACTTAAAAAGGTACGTATTAAACTTCAAACATGAACCTCTTATAAAAATGGAACAAAATAAGGTTTGCAAATTTTGGCCATCTCTTCGCTCTCTACGACACACTAGTATTAATTCTTTTAAAGAAGGCTGCAAACTATGCATAGCAAACTTCAAGTATGAGTAAGCCTAAACGCATCCTTATTTCAACATAAGGCTAATTGTTTCCGAAGAGATAGAGACTGTGTTTACCTCCCTCCTCAGGCAAATCTGATGTCCATAAAGTGAGATTATCCCTCAGAAGCTGCATTATAAGGGTGCTGTCCTTGTACGATTCTTCATTGAGGCTATCAAGTTCTGCTATTGCTTCATCAAATGCTTGTTTCGCCAGGTGGCAGGCCCTGCACAACC
This sequence comes from Ricinus communis, assembly GCF_019578655.1. Taxonomy (NCBI): domain Eukaryota; kingdom Viridiplantae; phylum Streptophyta; class Magnoliopsida; order Malpighiales; family Euphorbiaceae; genus Ricinus; species Ricinus communis. Next base: position 5,839,936 of record NC_063257.1, on the reverse strand, counting down.
CAAATGGTATTTCACAACAAGGAACAGAATTCACAGCTGCTATAAGAAAACAATTCGAGGAGTTCCATGTGCCAGTGTACCAGTGCATGTACAGAAAAACAAACTTTGCACATAGGCAGGACAGAAAGAGAGATGCATAATAACCTTTCAGGGGAGTTCAAAATCTCATAGTAGAAAACAGAAAAGTTCAGAGCCAGGCCAAGTCTGATTGGATGAGTAGGGGGTAGGTCTGTGGCTGCAGTAGAGGTGGCAGCCTGCAACATGACAAAAAGGAGCAATAATCTTATTACATAATAAACTACCTTCATACTTAAAGGTCAAAGAAAACAGAACGGTATCGAGGAAATGAAATTCCAACTGAAGGAGGAAAAACATAACACCTCATAAGCCTTAAGGGACTGATCTGCAGCTTCTTTCCGATCATCAGTGGTCTTGAACTCAGCTAAATAGCGATAATAGTCTCCTTTCCTGCCCCAAAGAGAATTAAAACAATGACACATGCATCAAAAACTATAGTGGAAGATTGAGAACTATAATAATAATAAATGCATGTGCACATCCTATCCAAATAAACACGTTTACAAGGATGAATGCATTCCATGCCAACTATCATAGCAACAATGTCATAGAATTTTTATAGAAAAATAACACAAAAATTAAACACCCAGATACAGTTTTCCGAGAATATCTCCTTGTACATCCAAATGAACATCAATGTCACAAAACTCCCATTGCTTTCCTAGCATATTCTACATGAATGACTTTGGTGTCCATCAAACACCAAGCTTTTTAAGCTAAAGCTACAGTGTCTGATTGTCTGTACTCTACCCTTGTAAAGTTTCTAATACCAAGAAGTAGTTTCTTTCCCATCACAACATTGAATGCAAATCATTTCAGAATAACTCAAACATCAAACCAAGAGGAAACAAAAACTCACATCTTATAGTAAAAAACAGTGGATTCCCCTGTCATCGAGGAGGGAAGAAGATGCTCATCAATTACTGATAATATATCATTGCAAATCTTAGCAAGCTCATCTTCTACTCTCTGACGATACTCCTTAATCCTCTTAACATTTTGTTCATTACCCTTTGCCTCCTCTTTTTGTTCAATAGAAGACAATATACGCCATGATGCCCTTCTTGCCCCAATCACGTTTTTGTATCCAACAGACACCAAATTCCTCTCCTCCACTGTCAATTCCACATCCAGTTTAGCAACTTTCTTCATCGCTTCAACCATCTCTACAATAAATAGATACCAAAAATTAAAACAGCATCAATATCAATGCCTATAAACAAAATTTAATATTCTCCTCACTGCAAATAAATAATTACATTGAATAAGCACCTATATAAAATGACAGCAAATTTAAGTTATATAATGCTTAAATTCCCAAATTAGGTCTTCACATAATAAATGAAGGAGTAAATAATGTCTAAAACAACAGTAGAAATCAATTACAGTCCATATAAAGAGCATAAAAAAAAAAACCTAATTTCCATTGACAAAATAGCTTTATTTGGCATTATAATCACAAATCAGTTAACAATAAAGTTTTTTAGAATAAAATAAAAATAAGACAGCAGGAGATCGAAAGAGAATAGAAATGAAGCAAATACCATCGTAACGCTCGGCTTGCTCAGCGAGTCTTGCTGTGTAAACTTGCTGCTCTCTCTCCTTCTCCATTTTTAGTGTCTATCTTCTGTGTGTGTGTGTGTGAGAGAGAGATATTTTGGTAGAGCGGTTTTTGTTTAGGTGGCTACTGGTATCGTGTGAAATATGCGTGCTTTTCGAGAGATGGAGCGTTGGATTTCGGTTGAGGTGAAGAATGGACGATCCAGATACGAGTGATGGAATTTTTGGGATTTTATGGGGGAATGTGAGCCGCTGATGTTAGGGTTTGGGAGAACGCTGAGCGTTGGATATGGTGTTGACTGTAAGGGAGACTCAGACCAGTGTCTGCACCGTGTATGTTTGTCTGATGGATGGGTTGTGGGCTCCATGGAGACGATGAGTACTCGTACTCATGCTGTAGGCTCCATCTTTTTGCTGTCACTGCTTTTCTTTTTTCGCCTTAAATTTTTTTTTTTCCATAAACAAAAAGAAGAAAATATATCGTTTGAAAAAATATAATTTTATATCGGACATTTTATATATTATTGCTATTTCTTTGATGGATATATATATATATATATATATATATATATATATATATATTTTAATTTTTTAGTGCATATTTTATTGTTTAAACTTATTTTTTAAAATCAAAATATGAATCGGCTAATATTTAATATTATATAATTAATAATTAATAAATTAATTAATAAATAAAAATCAAAATAGTTATGAATTTTTTCTTATTGACCAGTAGAGATTGTTGTATATAAATATTTATATAAAATTATATTATAATTAAAATAATTTTAAATGATTACTCTTTATTTTGAAAATAATTTTTGAATTTTAATTAATAACCTTACTTTAAAAAAATAATTAATATATTTATATTTTATCTTATAAAAATAAATAAAATATCTGATAAAAAGATATTTAACTATATAATAAAATATGCTACGAGTAAGTTTTTTTTTAATCTAGTTTTTGTGTAACTAGTTTTTTTATTATAAATATAATAAATTACTAATTTTAAATTATATAATTAAAATAATATTAGCACTATATTTATTTTTTAAGTACAAATTATTGGAAGTATAATTTTGAATTGAATTAATTAATTAAGTGTTATAGTAGGTCTACGGTTTACAAAATAAGTTTGCAAAAGAAGCATATAAACCGACAGTTAGCACCAATATAAAAGTTACTTTACACTATTTAGAAAATAACTTCCAAGTAACTGAGATAATGGGCTCCAACTATCCAAAAACAAGAAGCACAACTATAATATCGATTTCTTCAAAATACATTTAATTTGAAGCACTCTATAAATATAAGAAAAAGTAATGAACAATAAAATTCTACAACAACAACAAACAAATTCTATAGCAAGTTTTTCAATCATTTAATTTTTTTAATTACTCAAACTATATTTATTTTAATTTTTGTACTTTTCAAATACAAGCTTGTTTCGGTTCAAGTTTTTCAATTTCAAATTGTTATTTCAATTTTCAACGATGGTCATATTGTCATTAATGCAATCAAATTTTATCTCAATCAAAATCTTCAACTTTTACTCTCAATTTAATTTCTTTCACCAAACACATTTCACCCGGTACTAGTGGACCCCATCGAAAACCCCTTCCTTCCCGCCACTCTCTCTCTCTCCCGCTCCCAGTTTCCCAACCTCAATTTCCTTTCACTCACTTAACCAAACGCTAATTAGGGTTTCAGATTCCCAGTTCTGAAATTTTCAAAATGTCCCTGTGAATGTGTTTTGAATGCAGGGATGGCAAGTTCAAGTCAAGATTTCTCTCAATTGAACATTTCGGGAGAGGAAAAAGACAAGCTTGTAGCGGAAGTGATACGATACGTGCTTTTTAAAACGCACCAAAATTCCGGTTGCCCGATCAAAAGAGACGAGCTTACTCAAATCGTTACTAAAAACTATCGTCAGCGGTTGCTTCCTGCTTTTGTTATTAATGAGGCCATAGCTAAGCTCTCTACCATTTTTGGCTTCGAACTGAGGGAGCTTCAAAGATCTCGTCCTTCCTCCACTAATCACCAAAGTACATCACTTTTTTGTCCTCTTTCTTTTAATTTCATGATCACCCAACTGCTCTTTTAGTAATTTTCTTTTGTAGAAAAAAAAGATCACGTGTTTTTGGGGATTTGGGTTCTCTCTAAGGGATTGCTTGTGAATTTGAAGTTTATTATAGTGTGTATGATCTGAAATATCTACGAAGTGGGATATTCTCCTATTGACTACAGAGCGTGCAAATTAATCACTTCCTATCTTTAGTTTGAAAGGGTCACATTCTTTGCAGGATAAGAATTTTTGCACTGATTAATGTAGCAAAGGAATTGTCCGGAGACTGATTTTGGATTGAATTTCTTAGCGTGAAATATGCCGCTATTGTAAGTAAACTAATGATGGAAGCATGTAGAATTGGATCAAATTGACAACAGGATCATGACTTGGTCATCTTTTTTTATTTTTGTTACTTTTGCTATTATTTGCTCAAGTCCCTTATGATTAACGGGCTTCTTCAACTGCAATTCCACTGAGATTAACTCTCAATCCATGCACCAAGCTTAATATTTGTCACTAGTAACTTGCAAAATATAGTTTCTGAGTCTAATTTATTGGACCATTAGACGTCAGGATAAGTTACTTAGATTCATCGAGTCGAGCTCATATATTGTTAAGAGAAAGTAGATTGGATCTAGTAGTGCATGGACATGTAAGTTCTCTTCCAATGTGTAATAGTTGGTGCCTGGTGCCAGATAATGTTTTGCTCTTCTTCTTTTGTTGGTTAAGTTTTGGCTCTAATATGATGCATCACTTGCAGGTACTAATGATGCTAAATCCTATGTTCTCATCAGTCAACTACCTGCTGATGTGTACAGGAAATATGTTGAGGATGTAAATACAGCACATCTGACTGGTTTTACATTTGTCGTAATCAGTATTGTGCACCTTGCTGGAGGCAAAGTCCCAGAGGGTATGTTTTTAAATTGACTGTCATATGATATACAACTTGGTGTACTCTAAACAGCGGTAGAGCAGGATCAAAAATTTCTTTCTTTTGTCATAATATGCTAATCTAATATTATTTGATCCACTCCTACTGTGCAGAAAATCTTTGGCATCACTTGAGGCGCATGGGGTTACATGAAACTGATGAAAGCCATCCTGTCCTTGGAAACATCAAGCAGGCATTGGAAATGCTCGTCCAGCAAAGGTTAGATCTATAAGATGGATGGTTTCCTGTATAGGGCAATTTTGTTGCCACAATACTTGCTCTATGCACTTGCTTTATGTCAATGTTCGTGCATGTTTATGCAGATATTTGCAGAAAGACAAAGTTAATGGTCCTGATGGTAGTACTACGGTTTATGAGCTTGCTGAGAGAGCTTTAGATGGCCCAGTTAATGAGAGAATTAAAGAATACATATCACAGGTATTAGTTGAGCATGAACCTGACAGCTCAAACATTGCTTTTGTCGTAGTTCATGGTGCCAATATTATATTTTTTTTTCTATATCTACATAGTTCTACTAAGGGATGTCCACATATTGTGTGCAGTAAGACAGACTTGACTCCAGAAAATTTTAGTATTTCTTAAAAATAAACAACCATTCAACAGCACTATAACTATTCTTAATTTATGGTATTGAGAAGGCTCTTTATAAATTTTGTTATGCCTTGATATTTAGAAAATGAATTTTTTTTGGCAGATTGTCAAAAAGGACTTCGCAACTGTGGATATTGACTAATGTCCTAAAACTAACTCTCCCGTGGGTGACTAATGGAGGTCAGAAACCATGAGTTCCAACTACTTTGACAGACAAACACTTGCATATCAGCTGATTGTGCCTTCTGCACTGAAGGATCTTAAGTTTACTTCTCAATAAGCAATCAGGAAGCCAAGAAATATAAACAAGGTGATTTAGCTGATTAACATGCAAAGGAGACTGGAGTTTACATCGCATATTCTGTCTTGGGCGTTTGATTTGTCATCTTGCCTGTTTTGGAGGTAGCAACATGCCTCTTGCAGTATGAGCTGCAGTTTATTCCAATGTACACGATGAGTCTGAGCCCTGTACTAGCTAGTTTCTACAAGAATTATGCATAAATTGTTTAGCATTCAGGACATCAAACACTACATAATTCAGAAATCTGAACTGTGTAGCTGGTTCAGTTTATCCCTGATCGGTATGAATTCAAGCATTGATGGCTACAATTTGAGTTAAAAAAGATTGTGCGAATAAAATACTATGATGTTTAAAAATTGTTTGAATTGAAAGTGTACTATGAACTGAAACTACCCTCAAAGAATGGGGAGTGGGGGGTTAAGGAGGGAGGAGTGGAGGAAGAATTATGAAAAGTAGAAATCTGTTTCAGTTGCCAATTTATCACAGGATTTCAATCAGACTCCAAAATAAACATCCACTAAACAGTAGATTAAGAAGCATCCAATCACCAAGAATTAAAGCATAATGGATGAGCCTGGGCGCATCAAGTCTCAGTTATGATATATACACAAATTGGATCTCAATTATTGCTTTCGTAAACGGAAGAATAAATTGTAAGCTAAAACGTATGAACACATGAGAAATGGAACCAACCTACAATGTCAACATATTTCACATTGTCACAAAACATTAGGCCTCACATTAAACTGTAATCAGGGACGTCCAGATGATTCTGAATATTGAACCTCTTGCGCAATAGACTTTACAGCCAGACCCCCTGTAAACGTGTCTATTCCCATGTTAGAGAAAAGTTCAGCGATATTCACTAATTGGTGCACCCCTACTAGTGCTTGCATCCCCTATTGACACTGTAGCAAGGGACTTTGAAGCCCATGCCCTGGCATTCATTGCTCCTTCTTGTAAATTACGTTTCCTGCAGGGCTCCTTAAGAGAGTTAAAAACCTGCATTACTCCATTCAGGTATGCCCGAGGATGCTCCAACAAGCTCCCCAATCTCAAGTTCTGTATGTGCCTTCTCCAAGCAAATTGAGCAAATAGAAGCAGTGTAGGGAAAAACAAATAAACCAATCTCACAAGCACAAATGCTGTCGCCAGAGCCAAATATGTTTCCTGTCTAAACAAGTTCTCTGGAGATCTTGCCCATGAGAATGGGCAGTTTTCCTGCTCATTGTTCTCATGCTTCTCATGATGTGATGGACGTACAATTTTGTCAAGGGATTCTTTATTCAATGATACAGTCTTGATGCCTAGATCCAAGCAGCCAAGCGCTATGCTCATTAGATTCCAATGGATATATATATTCCAATGAACCCACAGATAGAAAGTATGGAAATTTGCAAGGCAGAGGATTTATTTTGTGATGCATTACAGTAAGCACGTGTAGAATAATAATAAAAATCAAAGAACCACAGCAGTTACCCTTTGCTAAATAATATAAATAAGAAAAATATGAAATATAGATATAGATATTATCGCCAAGTGTTCACTGATAAAGAGCCATCTAAAATATCATCATGAGACACTAATTAACTACCAGGAAGAAGTCATAGTCTTGGAACTGTCCTTACTCAAATGACAAATTTAAAAAGATTACACTGAGATACTAAAACTCAAAACAGAAGCCAATGAGTAAAGCATTACCTGTAACATCAGTATAAAAAGCAACAAGAGAACCCAGAGTCCGGGAACCTTGATAACGCTCTCGCATGGTAGAATTCAAAAGGAAAAGAGTTGGAAATCCATGAACCCCATACTTTGAGAGTATGCTGCAGAAATCAGTCGAATATAAACTCAACAGTCAAGAAGATGTATTCATAACCAGAGAGAGAAAAATATGTACAAAAAACGATCTTTCATTAAAAAACCTTGGCCTGACGGATGACTCTTCAATTGCAAAATGAGCAATTGAGGGATACAAAGAAGAAAGGAGGGAAAAGCTGGGTCTAAAACTCCTAGAGAAAGGGCACCAAGATGCATAGAAGAGAACAGCTGCATGTTTCTGGCTGTTTTTGTGAACCAAGTTCAGTGCCTTTTGTAATGAAACCTCATCACCCTTCACAGAAAGAAACATAAATTTACTTAAAATAGCAACCTTGCATAACCATATGGCTTACCAATATAATATTGTAAAAGAATATTACTCTTTTTGGTTAAAAGTTAAAATGTATTATGTAATAGGTAACCAGGTCAAACATTCAGCAAGAAACTGAACTATGCAAAGTAAGGTTTACAAGTTACGAGCTTTGGCATAGTAAGTGTACACAAACAAAACCCTAAATCACAGGCAACAGAAAAAAATGGAGAGCTAACCACAAATAATCAAAAAGATTTCATTCCTCTATATAAGATACGCATCTCCGTTACAATTTCGAGTTCCAACAATGCTCAAATTAATAACTAATTACTATTACAACAAAACCAAGAAGCAAGCAAATATATGAAACCAAGAAAATAATACCTCGGTAACACCAAAGAAACCTGGAGAATTAGGAGTTGGCAAAACGACGCAGCTTCGATCTAGAAATCCAAAGATCGAATCTAAAACAGACTCTCTTGGACACATCAAATCCCAGCTAGGGTTGACGGCGGCGGACGCAGAAATTGAACTCCCTAAAATTATAATAAGCACGAAGAACATAGCGATCCGCCTTTGCCAAACCCTAGCTCCCATGTTCGAAAATTTAATATAGAAAAAACACAAAATAATAATAATAATAATAACAATAAAGAAGGAAAGGGAAAAAAAAAAAACTGAGAACCTAAAAACTAAAAATCAGGAAAGTCGAGAAAAGAATAGAAGAAGAAGAAGAAAAAAAGAGGTAGATAAGCGAAGCAGGCGCATTTTAGCGTTTAAAACCAAAATATCATATTTTTGGAAACCTAAATCCAAGCTTTCTAAATTTATTCTTATACAAAGGATTCCTATAAGCGTGTTTCTATGTGTGAGTGAGAGAGAGGGAAATTGAGCCTGTGAGTTTTAATTTAATAAAGATGCTAAAATTTGATATATGAATATATAAGGACTCAGGAGTGCGATTTTGATAGGAGGAGGAGAGGCAGAGGCAGAGGCAGAGGCAGAGGAGGAAGGTGAGTTGAACTTGAAGATAAAGATAAATAGCCGAAACGGCAGCGCTTTGGCAGAAACAATAAGAATGCTCGCTGGTCAGCAAACCAACCTATTCAATTGTGACTCGTGTCAGGACTGTAGTCTATTTTACTACTTGCATTATGCCCAATGTGTTGCACGCAGTCATAATTAAATTTAAAATGAATTCTGTAGGATAAATAATAATTCATTCTCAAATCAATTTATTTGATAAATGAACATAAAATTATATTATAATGGCACAAATTCACCAAGTATGACGTTATGTTACAAGACATTTCGAATGTGGTAATATATACAGTTTTAATTTGCACTACGTAATTAAAATGGTTAAAAATAGGACTATTTACTATATGTTCTTCTCTCTTTGAATCAATTTCTTTTTTATTCATTTATTTATTTTAATGGTATAATTATTATAAAGAAAATCCAAATGTAAAGAATAAAAATTCCATCCACTTGGACCAAATGGTATAACAGTCCACTATGGAGCTACTGGTGATATTTAGGCCAAAAGTCCCCATTTGCAACATATCCTATTCTCGTCTTCATTTTTTATGCAAGGGACTAGTAAATATATTCAGGTACAAGCCGTAGTCATCTGCTACTGAAGGGTGTTGCAAATGGGAACAAAGTAATAAACCAGCTAATTGAAAGAACCACTCGTTATAATACAGGTCGGACTCGGCAAAATCACAAACTCCCAAGATTATTTACACCTCAAGCAAACTGCTCGCGCTAACAGCCAAGACGGGCCAAATTGTGTAGGCTATTGGAGAGAGGGAAAAAGAAAGAAAAGCCGAAAAGGGTTTTACCTCATCTATGCCATCATTAAGTTTCAGGATACCGTTCAAGATATTATCACTATCTTAGGCAAAGAGGTTTACAAAACTCTTAAGATCTACACATAATTCTAGACCTCGTATACTAACCAAAACCAGAAAATATAAAGAACTTATGAAGCACTGTAAAATGAATGGAGAAGTCTTGAACAAAAAAAAAAAAATCACTTTCCATTTCTCAGTAGAAAAAAGTAACACCCGCTTCCCATACGCAGCTGATAAAGAAGAAAAAGGAAAAAGTTTTTCTCATCAGCAACATGGCTAGAAAATTTAGAACCTTTTAAGCCTGTCAAGAAGAAGATGATGATGATGCTGATGACGACAATTATAGAGGTTTCACGACGGCAAAACAATAATGATGAGTAGATTTAACTTCCAAGTGAAAAATCTTTAGGCAACATACAATAAAGCAAAGCAGCAGTATTAGCAGGAAAAGGAAAAAATTGACATTCAAAAGTTAGCTGAAAAAGCCTACAAGGGTCCTGACATGCACTCTATGCCCAAATCAGCCTCTAAATTAATGAGCCACCCAATACCCCTACCTATTCCTTTCTTGTGGTGGTAAAAAAGAACCTCCACAAGATGAAGGGGTTAAAAAAAATTAGTTGCCCTAGACTGAGAAATTACAGTAACCTCTATCCAAATACAAACAGCCGTACCAGGCCTCCATGATAAGCCTCTTGCACAATATATAGCATTGCTAGGCTAATTACCATGCACCGAGTACATTGTCTGAAAAGCATAGAAAGAGTATTCGTCATTGTTCTTTTTTACAGGGGTTCAGGAGTCATGAAGACAATAATTGAATTTAACCCTGTCAAATGAATGTCACCAGTCCCGCCAAGCTCAAGTATAAGAATTTCTACACGGGGCAACGTGGATGATCAATATTACCCAAGCATAATTTTGTTTAGATTTAGAAATTACCTCATATTAAACTCTTGTCCTCAATCCAAATTTAGGCATAGGAGAAGAATGTCCTCATTGAGCTCAGACTGCACTAATGGCCCATTCTACAATAAATTAAATTGACCAGAGAACTTGGCCTTGCAGGCTGCACATGTAAGACCCAATGACCCTATTTGTGCTTCAGATTCAAGAGCCTCGTACTGAAACTCATTTCTGCACCAGACACAAAAAGTACGAATATGGCGCTTGCTTGTCATCTTTGGTAACAAAGGCATAGCTTCTTTCTCGAGCCAAACAGACGGCTCAAGCCCTTGAGCTATATCTACACCATATGGAAAAATCTTCGACTCATCTGAATGAGAAGTCATAAAATTATATTCCATATTCTCCATGTTGCCTGACTTTAGCCCTTCAAAACCGGATATGCCACTAAACTTGTGGCCAAAGAGCTCACTTTCACCCTATCCATCAAAGAAAGACATTATACATCATGAGTTCATCAACCATATACACCGAGACAAAACTGGTTAAACATAAGCTTTAAAGCTAATTACAAGCTCGCCAATATTCATTTCCATCTCTGGAGAAGACAAAACTGGTTAAACAAATATTCATACATCCATATCCAGAGAACACTGTTACTCCTATTACTGAACATCTAAACTCATGTAGCCTTGGAAACATGCAAATTAAACACATACAACCCCTGACAATAAATTTTAATTTTAAATTATGTAAATGAACTTTATTTTGTTCAGATGCTGATTAGAAAAAAGGTAAAAGAAAACGACGAAAAATGAAAAGGGTATAAACAAAGAAAGAAGATAAACACAAATGTAACAGCAATACATGAAGCACATTACAAAAAATAATGAGGTACCAATAGAACATTATTCACCAAGTATGCAAGGCAATTTGAAATACAATATGAATATACAACATAAGCAAGACATGAAATTACTAGGAAAGATTTCAGTTAGACTCTACTCATACCCATTTAATATGGGAAAAAAAAAACGCGAAATGACCTGTTATAAATATAAAATAATTTAGTCATTCTGAGGCAAATTTGAATTTATTTAGAGAGAAAAATGAAATTGATAAGATAGTCAACATAACATAGTTGGCAACTGGAATAGCCACCCTTGGAAACATTGCAGTTTCATTTGATGGTTTAAAATTAACCACAAAAATGATCATGCCTCGTACCTTTTCTGACATTGCACCATATGTGGGAAAACAGCCTGATGACTGCACAAGCTGTGATGAAGTATCAGCAAAACTACTAAGCAAGTCATTTTCTTCATCAGTTCTCCACATAAACTCAGATGCAGCATTTTCACTAGCTTGGGAGTCGGTGCTAAAACCAATCGCTGATTCATTCTTCCTAGGATACAACTCCTCTAACCTGGGCTTCTGTTGTACTTTGCCTGTCAAAACCATGTCCGAATTATTCTCAACTCCCAAGACTTGCTCACTACTAGAGAGACAAAATAAGCTCTCTATAGAAGCCCTTCTCTGCTCATCTTGAGTACTGCGGTAAATACCAGATCTGTTATCTTCAGCAGCAAATTTTTGCTTATTCCCAGAAATTGATAGGAACGAATCCTTTTCCATTGTGTTTTTCACAATATCCGCATCATGTTCCACGTGCCTATGGTGAAAAACAAGATGTGGCTCACCCTCACGACTTTTAACTTCCTTATTTTTATGCTGATCCATTGTGATAAATGAGATCATATTATTCTCATTATTTCCCTTTTGCTCATCACAAGATTGTCTATGAGAGCTGCTTTCAGAAATTCTACCCTGTGCAAGGTTCTTTGATGATCCATTCAAGAACTCATCTTTTGCTGCAAACATTAGATGATTACCAGATGGATCAAGTAAAAAACTGTTAGCACTTCTTTCCAGTTCAATATTAGTTACATGTCCCACAACTAGATCAGCATCTTTGCTACAGTCACTGTTCTTAGAGTCTTGGACTTCTTCATGATTGGTCAACCCCGATGTGTAATTGAAAACCTTCATTATATTATTTTCAAAACCAAGAGATTGTTCGCCACTAAATAAAGTGAGCTGGCTACCTTCAGATCCCTTCTCTTGCCAGTTTTTCTTTCTCGTGCATCTGCGAGTGGCATTTTTATCATTTTCAGCAAAACAAGTCTGTTCATTCCATGATGGAATGACTGAGCACCTTCCCAAACTACTCTCTGGTTCACAGCTAGTCACTGTACCCCCAATAGTTAGAGTCTTGTTATTGCCAAAATTTACTGTTTGTACATTAGTCCTAGACTTGCCCAGTTCACCACATCTGGACCTGGTCACTGTGCTAGTAGAAACTTGGTTCACCTTATTGTTCCAAGGACATGTTTTCGCATCTAAGGATGATGGTGAAGGCCCTTTAGAACCTCTTGCATGTGTCAGCTCCGCCGTATTGGAAGTTGAAAGCTCATCCAGATTATTTACAGAACAATATCTTTGCCCATTACCACATAGAACAAATGAATAGCCTTCAGAACTTCTTTGCTCCTTGATGTTGGCTGCAGGATCCCCTTGTGATGGGCAATATTCGCCAAAGTCAGTGCTCAGCTTATCCTTCCCAGCGAAATCCGTTTCATCAAGTTTCATGCCAGTTATTGTACTAAATAGTGGTCTATCCTTGATATTTTCACCACCAAATGCTCTCCCTTCAGAATTCAGGGCAAGTAGACCACCATCCAGATCTCTCTCTTGATTATGCTCATCAATTGAACTCATGATTACCTGATCCTTATTGATGTCAGCTGCACAAATTTGGTCCCTTCTGAAAGCGGCAAGTGAACTGTTCTGAGAACCTTCTTCCTGGCTGTGGATATTATCAATTCTGTTGGCGATGCATTGGAGGAAAGTTGTTTCGTTGGGAGATTTACAAAGAGTATTTGACAAGAGTGACTCATCACCTGAGAAAATATTATTTTCAACAGTAACAGTGTTGGTAGCTTCGTTCGTCTTCTTCTCTTTCTCATTGGTCATGCTATCAACTATATCCTGCTTACCACAATAAGAATCTACAATAGAATTTTCTTTTATTTCACAACCTGGAATGGAAGTACTTATTTCATCATTAGTTTTAATAACAGAATGCATAGCAACAGAACCAAAATCAAGTCTATTTGATCCTTGCATCTCCAGAACATCAGAATGAATCGCTACTGATGGAGGTACAGTGCTCCTTTGAATTTTCATGACACCACCTGAAGCTTCAATCCTCTTAAAGTAGTCTTTGATGTGGTTCCCAAGGTGACCATTAAAACGATGCCTCTCTTCAAACATTTTTGGACAAAATTGGCACTCATACTTTCCATTTTTAATTATCAGCTCCTCATTCGTGGATGTTCCTTGTCTAAGCCTCTTTGGAGCCCTCTGATGTGATGACAGTAAGTGCTGCAGCAAGTCATCCGGCTCTTGAAAAGCCATGGTGCATTTATGGCAGTTATATTTCTCCACAGTTTGCACATGGGGAGGAACCACTGCCGCCAATGTGGTAGCTTGCTTCTCATGTTCAACCGATTTTGTAACAGGCAATGCTGGAGAGGATATAAAACCACCCCCATTCTTGTTATTTTTAAGGGTGAGATCAGCAGCCTGTAGCATCCTTTGTCAATACAACTTTCAAGGGAAATCAAAATACAAAACAAAAGACTAAAAGACTTACATTTCCATATGATACTGTGCCTGTCAACTGAATGTTGCTATCATCATGACCAAAACTTGATTGGCTCACACCTTGAAGTTCTTTGGAAAGCAAATTCGATGAAACTTCCTTGCAGGACATAAACTGCTGCCCATTAGGGCTGGACAGTATCGAATTAGGATGGGGAAGAATTATACAACCAAGAAAGTAAAAGCTAAAACATTGCAAAATTTAAAGATAGAATGGGAATCACAGGAAAGGTCTATGTCCTAAAGAATTTACTATATTAGGAAAAATATTTGCAGCAGATACGGATAAGGAGCTCCAACAAGACTCATCATAATAAAGAATACCACAACTTAACAGAACATAATAAAAAACAGCAGCAACTGAATAACAAAAAGGTAGATATTCCCATGCAAAATATAGCAGAATTCTATAAACTCCCAAATACTAACCTAAATAATAAATCTATAGCATCTGAATATTTGACATATACAGCCTTACTATGCACTAAGATTTAAATTAAGTACACTGGACAATGCAAAACGCATTCACTTTTGCATGGAACTAAAAGCAAAACATACTGCTTATATCTATTAATATTTCAAGACTCGGACAATCTATTATTTTATACAGAGAGATAAGTATGACTCTTAAATAGTGAATACCTATAAAAAACCTTGAATAGAACATAAAATCTAAAACCAAGGATAGCAAAAAAAAAACCTTATATATCCAGTACAGTCCAACCAAAAAAACCCAGCTCTCCTCTTATTGCAAAGAATAAGCTTCCAGTTTCTAGGCAACACATCCCCAAGCACACTAGCATCCACAATTTTCCTCTTTTTCCTCTTACTCATCCATTCTCCTTGCAAACCCTCCAGAAACCCTAACAACTCCGACTCTGTCTGCATTCCCATAGTTCTTCTCCTCAACTCCTCCGCATATGGATCCTCCTCACTACTACCCAACTCCACCTTCATTCCACGCTTCTCCTCCTCCTGCGTCCTCGGGTTTTCACAGACAGCACGCTTCTCCTCGTTCGCATTCACATTATTATTGTTGTGACAACCTAAAGTGCTTGCATCTTTTTGCGGTCTGCCTCGCTTCCTCTTAGAATCTGTAATGGCAGTCTCCTCCTTCTCCTCCTTTTCATTCCCATTATCATTTCCATCGACATTATTGTTACCGACAAAATCACTCAAATTTTTTCGTGGTCTACCTCGCTTCCTCTTTTCTGCAGTAGACTCAGAATGAGTAATAGCCGTAGCAATTGCTTGCTTTGTTTCATCGCTATAATCAGCCACAGCTAAATCTTGTAATGCTTGGAAAGACTCATTGTAAGTAATCGGAACAGAAATTAGGTTATCATCAGAAAATAGGTTAACATTATCAACTTCGTTATTCTCCTTCTCATTCTCAAAATTAGAGCCAAAAAGAGACTTAATAAGGTAAATAATCTGAGAATTTTCTTCATCTTGTGAAATTTCAACAGTTTGGTGAGGAATTTGATTTCGAATTGAAGGAGTAGAGAAGTGTGAATTATTGTTGTTACGACGGGCTAAACGAAGCCGAGAGAAAGTCTGTTTACGACTTCCGGCAGATTCATTAAAAACAGAGCGATCTATTTTGAGAGTTGCGACGTCAGCTTCGTTTTGAAGGGGGTTGTTTAAGAAGGAGAAGGAGCAGAGAGACAGGGAGAGGAGTTCGGACTGAGACAGAAGCCGGAGGTCTATTAGAGGAAGGGATTCCATCTGCAGTTGGCTGACGTCTTTGTCGGGGAGACAGTTGAAGGCGAAGGCGGAGGAGTCGACGTTGGCGGTAGCCATGACATGGAAGAGGAAGAGAAAAGGAGAAGGAGAGGGCGTAACCGTAGAAAGAGAGTGGCAGTGATTTTCACAACTTGTAATTTTTCTTTTCGACTTTTCATTTCGTTATCTAGTTCGAAACTGACCTTTTTCTATTAATTGTTCGGTTAAACCGTGATGCATCGCTGCTTTCTAAGATTCGGACTAGGCCTTAATTTCGATAATTGGGTTGGGCTTTGGTATTTCCTTTTTCTTTTCTACTTGTATTGTAAGGGTTCAGCCCCATATTATTTAAGAAAAATTCATGTCCAAAATCGGTTAATATTTTTATTTATGTACTAAATTGATAGACGATCAATACAAATGATAAATTATATATCAATTATCTAACATCAAAATGTAAAATATTTATACATATGTATCATTTTCTTATAAATTACAGTGTATATACAAACCCTAGATAAGAATTTTTAATTATTTAAAAAAAATTAAAAAAATTATACAATTTACATTTATTTTAATTAAAATATATTTTATACAGTAATAAATATTTTAAAAAATATATAGCAGTACTATTTTATTTATATAATTTATTTTTTTATTTCTTCTTCACGCTGCCAACATTTCTTCTTGCACTTATTCAATTCATCGATTTAATTAATCTAATTCATTAATTTAATTCTTTTTTACCATCATCAGCCTCTCAATTCATCCTCATTAAATAATAATGAATAATTATTTTTTATTTTTCTGTTCTGGAATCTTAGATTGTTATTCTTGAATTTGAATAACTAGTTTAGTTTTATGTGTGTTTATAATATATATATTCAGTTTATTCTTTATTGATTCAAACAATTTAGGAGATATACGAAAAATATAAATATTATGCAACTATTATATACATAAAATATATATGCTAAAACATCCATTTGGTTTTAAGTCATCCGCCCCAATAACTGCTCTAATATTCGTACAGTCTGAATTGAAGAAATATTTAAATAATGTATTATTATAAGTCTAATAAAATTTGTATATATTAGAATTGGACTCCAATATCATAATGACTAAAATTAATTATTTAGATTGTTGCTTTATAAGTTATTTACAATTTTCTATTATTTAATAATACAGATCTTTAATACTGCGTATTTCAAAAAATTTGTGCAATTGTACTGGAGTGGTTAGAAAAGTTATTAAAATTTTAAATTAAACATTCCATATTGTTAATTCGTACGATGGCTGCAGTGCAGACTGATAAGCCTGAGGTGTTATTGTTGTTTCTTATACTTCTGTTATCATCCTTTTAAGGTGAAAGCAATTTGATGCAAGAAGAAAAAGGCAGAGGTACAAAATTGTCTAAAAAATTATCTAAAAATTTGAATTAAGTTTTTTTTTTTTAATTAAATTCATTAATTTTTATAAAATTTAATTAAGTTTGTATATTTTTTTATCAATTAAATCCATTAACTTTTATAAAAAGTTTAATTAATCTCTAATGCTAACAGCGGTAAAGAAATGTCATTAAGTATAAAAATTTTATTATTTTGAGAACACAAATAATAATCGCTCTGATTATTTTAAAATCACGCCTATATCATTTGAGACAGAAAAAAAATTATTTTTTTTTTAAATTATATTACAACTCATACAGTCGTAGAACCTCTTTCCAATATTGATATCTCTCTATGAAATGTATATTTTTATGGTTTTATTGCAAAAATATACTAGAAGTGTTGGAATGTAATTTAATTCAATAATTTGTACTCACCCTCTACTTACAAATGAGCGTGGTGAATAATATGAAAATGTTGCTACCATTTCAGATGAGAAAAAAAATTACTACTTTTCTTTATAAATTATGATTTATAGATACTAACTGTGTAAAAATAAAAAAGTAATTTTTTCTTCCTCACGTGATATAGTTGCAACTTTAAAATACTCAAGTGGTTATTATTTGTATTTTTAAAATAATGAAATCCATACACTTAACGGTATTTTAAATAGCATTAGCATCATGGATTAATTGGATCTTTTATAAAAGTTAATAGATTTAATTAAATCAAAAAAATAGAATAAGAACTTAATTGGATATTTTATAAAAATTAATAAATTATTTAAAAAAATAATTCGACTTTTTTAATAAATTCAACAACATTTTTGTACCTTTTGTCGAATAAAAGGAAACCCAACTCAGACAAAAGCTTAATCAGCGGAGGAACACACAACAAATGCGTCCTGTAATTACTGTTGCCACAATTACTGGAACTTCAATCAATAAAGTGTACGAGAAAATAACAAAAATGGAAGAAACTGTTTGTGTTGCAAAAAAATCGATAGATAGATGCGAATAGCATGAAGTCCGCAAGCAATGGAATTCCAATATATATATTACTAATATATTATTATTATTTTGATTATATAATTAAATTTATATATATAATTTAATTAAAATTTAATATATAATATTTAATTTATAATAATAAATTAATTATTTTTAAATATTTTAATTTTTTTAAATTTTATTGTATTATTACACTAATAAATATTTACTTATTAATATTATCTTTAAATTAATATCATCAATAAATTAGTTTAAAATATTATTAAAATTATTATATAATTAGTTTGTTAGTTAAAATAATATTAAAATATAATTAATTTACTATTTTTATAATAATTATTATTTAATTATTAATTTATTAGTAATATTTTATTTTTTAAAATTAGAATGAGTATTTAATTAAAAATATAATTTATTAATCAATAAATTAATAAAAAAATATAAATTTATATATAAATTTAAATTTTATATATAAAAATCAGTATATATATCAAAATAAAAATAATATATATTAAAAATTAATATATATATATATATATATATATATATATAAATTGTCAAGAGGCTATATCATTTCAAGCTTGAAAACATTTGCAGCTTTTTGGCAGTGTCGTACTGGGCAAGTGTTTTAAGGATTTCTTTGCACCAAATTATACGAACTCTTAACTAGAATGTCAGAATATTAGCTCTTCTAAAATGCTAACTCATGAAGCCAATCCAAATATTATACTAATAATTTATTAAATAATTCTATACAACTTACTTATTTTTGTTTTAATTCTTGTTAGTATGACGTAGAATATCCTCATAAAATTATTTTTTTAACTTTAAAATATTAATTAAAAATACTATATATATCACATTGAATAAATATAAATAAAATAATTAATCAGTGACTACAAAAATATCCAAATTAAATATATATTTACTATTAAATCAAGCTTGTGATTGCTGGTGGTAATTAGTTTAATACCCTAGATAATTGAATGACAAATCAAGAGATAGTGGGTGATGGGTTAGTCCGAGGGTGGAGGACCAAATAAGATAACAAGAAGCTAGAATTCTAAGCCACTCGATTTTCTTTTGAATTAATAAAGTAAAATGGCTTGATCATTGATTTTTTTATTCAACTTTTAATCATTGTATCTGAAGATCTGAATTATGTGGGGATAACATAATAAATAAGACACGTCAGGGCTGACTTCAAGAGAGAACACATTAATTATGTACAAACATTATTCAAACTAATTAAATATCTCAGTTTAAGCCAAAATACCTTCTAACATCTCTTGGCTAACCATTTTTTTTTCTAAATAACATATTTTTCTGTGTCTTATATGAATTTATAATTATAAGACTTTCTTCTATAGATAATATGAGACTTAATGAGTTATACATTTATTCACATTTTTAGAATTTTATCTAAAATTTATATTATCAATAAAATAATTCTTCAAAAATATTTTGTTTAAAATTTATTTAATATAGATTTATTATATATTAATAATCTACTTTTCTAATTATTCTTTCTCACGTACATATTTATTATGTTAAAAAAAACTTATTATTATTATTATTATTATTATCACTATTATTTATTCATTAGAAGGTTAAAAAGTCATGGACTATATAATATAGAAAGTTATTTCTTTGTATTTATCATAAAAATAAAAACTCATTTAATGCTGATGAAATAATAAACTCGAGACCGCTTAATATCAGGAGTGAACGTTCTTACTATTTAAAATATATTTTAAAAATATTAACTATTTTTATTTGTCTGTTAATAAATCTAACTTAAATAATAATTTAGACTGCATTTTAGTGATCGCAAGCATTATTTTGAGAAATTAGAAATATATATTTTAAAAAAATTCAAGTTGAATATTAAAAAATTGTGTAAATAAACAATGTTTGTTCATAATTGTTGATGTGGTGTCTGGGATTTTTAGCTAATAATAATATATAGAGAAATAAAATTATATGGATGGAGGTGCATAGACACATGCATGTGATGTCCTTGTGGACATCATTTTCTTGGCATGTCAGATTTATCAATGGCAAGCAAGGTACCTTTCTAACTTTGGAAAAGAAAAAGAAAAGAAAAACTTACCTGTCTAAATAGTACTTGAAAATCTGCCTTTGTCTGTTATGGATCCTCACATGGGCTTTGTAGCTATGTTCCATAAAATGCAATTACCAATTATCCGACACAAATTATAAAATGGATTCTGATAAATATAATTGTATAGACTTAAAAGAATTTATTCGGCACCGCTTTATTTATAAAAAATTTATATAAGTGTTTGACACGTGCAATAGACACTGACGCACACGTCAGGCGCTGACGTAATCTTTAAATAAATAATTATTATATTTATTAATTTTATAATAAATATTTGTTAATTTAATTTTATTAAAAATATATATACTACGGTATAAATATTTATAATATAATTTTATTTTGATAAATATCTATTAACAAACTAATAAATATTATGTCTATAAATAATGAATGTTTATATCAATTATAAAATATTTTCAATATGCATCACAAAAATAATAATTTTTTTATAAATAGTTAATATTTTTATTTGAGAATATTGATAAATATTATATATATATACCGACAATAAATACTGCAATACTAGATAATAAATATTAATTAATACTGTTGAACAAAACATTAAATTAAATGAACATTGAATATTAACCGTAATTTAAAATGGTATTATTTTAAAAATATGAAAAAGTGGGAATAAAAGTTTCCATGTTATGCAATTTGAGAAAGAAAAAGAAAAAAAGGAGATTAAATGAAAGGAAAGAAAAAAGAAGAAGAGATGAAATGAGATCTGAATCTAATGTCTATTTCAAAATTTATTTGGACAGTGAATAAGTTTTTACATGTAATGAATAAAATAAAAATGTACACGTTCCTTTTTCAATTTTTTACTCTTGATTTTTCTTCTTATTTGGTTAATGTTAAAAGATAAAAATGGATAGAAGAAAGGCATCCCAAAAAAAATAATAATAAATAAAAATTAAATCAAATTGAAATTGCACCTAACTAAAGGGAACCGTACAAACTCCTAATTCCTACCAGCTTTCTCTTGAAATATAAAAAAAGCCAACTACCACCTATTTATATAACAAAGGGTGGATTTTAGTTAAACTTAATATTTGAGATTGGCTCAATATTAATTGAGTTCAACTCAATTCAAGCCGATTGAGTTGGATGAGGTTAGATTTATTCTCTATTGTATTTAGTTGAAATTTATAAAATTTACTTACAAATTTAGATTTTATATTCTTTAAATGAAACAAAAATTAATTTAAAATTTTACATTATGAAATTTATAGAGAATTAATTATAGCTAAACTAAATTCTAGTTGAAATAGATAAATTTTTTAAATGAATTCCATATTAGTAAGTTAATATATTCATAATAATATTACCAAAAAATATATATTTTGATTTTATTATTTCTATTTCTATTTTATTTTATTTTTCATATATTTTTTCTCAAAAAAAATAATTTTTCTTATAAATTTCAACTAAAATATAGCATTAATAGTATAAATTTTAATAAACTTTTATGTGGTTTAATAAAACTTTAGGATCTATAATTTATTATTTATCATTTTCGTATATTGTGAATATAACCAATGGTAAATAACAATCAAATTGTAAAATATTATTAGCAAGTATTAATATGACACTTAAAATAAAAATGACTATTACGGGCACGTCGTAATCTTTTAACAGTATTATATAATTTGATGTTATTTGCTAATAGTCATAGTTATAAAATAATAAAAAGATATAATACAAAAAAGAGACTCTAATGAAAAGATATATTAAACCATAAAATAATTTAATAAAATTTTTTCAGTTACTTTATTTAATATATTTAACATAATACATATATTAATTTTATTATAATAATATACTATACAATAAACTTTTGCATTTTAATGTAAATTTTGTAAATGCTATTATTCAGTTTCTAAATTAATTATTATTTTTTTATTCAGTTTACAATGAATTTCAAACTCAACTTCTTCAAAACTTGACTCAATTAAACTCAAATGGCATCCTACTACGTCCATACCATTTCCTCTTGATGCAGACCCAAAAGTCAGAACAAAATCCAACGGTCAGTACTCAACGCAGAAGGAGAAGGTGGGGCCAACGTACAGAGCAGAGCATCTCAATGGTGATTGGTGATACCCCATGGAAAGAGTGTGCGGCCTTTTCTTGTCTCCTGAATAGGTAAGTGACAAATACGATTGTCTATTTGTTGGCATATAATTGATGGCAGTCAGTCGGTTACAAATGCAGCCTTAACAGAGTAAGTTTTCTCACACTTTCTAAGATCACACAGAATGTAATCATTCTTTTGCCCTTTTAAATTTAAATATGAAATCATGAAATAGGAGGTGACATGATAATAAAGAAAAAAGGAGTTATGCTATGGAATTCTATAGCACCACGAATTTCATCTTCTAAGATAATACAAAATAAATACAGTAGCAGGTAAAAAAAGGAAATGCATAAAAAAATGAAAACCGTGTTACATGCGCGTATAGGCTAATCTCATGCCTACTTCACCAGCAGCAAATGCTATTTCTCTTCTTGTGGGTCAGTTTGCCTTTTGTTTTTCTTTTTTGATTCGGCTATTTCTAGTCCCTTCCAGCCAATTTCAGCTCAAACCTTAAAAATCTCCTCTTCTTTCTCTTTCTATATCAAAACTCGTGGTTCTGTTTAGCTCTCTTTCTATAGTCTAAAACCGGGGTTCTGAAAATTCACCTCAACTGTACGTGTAACAGCTTTCAAAGCATAAATAGGTATGTCTTTCTTGTACCACCTTTGTTTTGACATGTTGCTGCTCTTCTTGTATTGTGACTGTGACAAACTCTATTGTTATCAATACAATGGAGCACAAGCATGTGCCAAAACCTTTGGATTCAATTAAATCTTTGTATCCAAATGCTTGCTTGCTAATTCTCAAGCAAACGATTCTTTTTGCATTTATTAATTGATTAATGTGGATTTCTTGAATTCCCCTTTGTTAATTGTAATATCGGAATCGGGTTTGCTTATGTTGTTTAATAGGAAAGAACCCATGTTTGTCTTTAATGAAAGTTTGGGACTTTCTTATATGGGTTTTTGTTGTTGTTGTTGTTAATAACAGGGAACGGTTTGGAGAAAGATTTTGTGGAGCTTCTGGAGAGAAGCTGCTGTTTATGCAACTCTGGCCGACACTGTTGTGATATTTGCTCGAACCAGAGCAGAAAGTGGTTCTCTGTTTTCTGGTTTTCAATCTTTATCATCACCATTTACACCATCCTTTACCATCCGATCATTGCTTTGGCACCTTCCAATTGATTATGGCTAAAATTTTGATTGAACCATATTGTGTGTAATCATACTTTTTCCACCTTGATTAGCATCTGTTAGAGATGTGAGCGTTAGTAGTATAAATATAACTCTTCGAGAATAGAAGAAGAGCCAAAAGAGAAAAAGAAAAGTAGAAAGATAAAAACAAGAGTGCCTGTTGAGACTTTCTTCGGAGGAATCTCATTTAGCCAGTTCTTCAAAATGGCGAGGTTCATCCGCTGCTTTAAGCTGTCTGGGGAGAAGAAGGCAAAGAAGGTGAGAATTGATTGGATTCTGATTCGTTCAGATCTTTTTTCTTTTTTCTGTTTGATATATTTGTTATCTTGCCATTTGCTTGCTTAAATTTTGGGAGATTTATGCTCAACTGAAGAGACTAGGAACTATAGGAGAAGAATCAATAGGGGTCTGTGATTGCAGTTCAGTGTATTATCATGACTTGTATTTTGCTGAAAGGTTCTTCTTTATTTAAAATTTTAGGTTGTTAAGGAATCAGCAGGAGCTGTTGAGTTCAACAAGGGGCGCAAAACCTTGAAAATTAGGCTTGAACATCCAGTAAAACCTTTTGAGGGTGATGAGTTAAATACCACATCTTTTAGTGTGTCAGTAGACTCTGTACCTTCGGGTACTCCGAAGGATTCTTCGAGTGTCAAGGTGATGAGCCATGAGAGTCTTGTAGGGAATGAAGCATCAGAAATTGCATATGAAGGGGAAGATGAGCAAGAAGAGAATGCCTCGATGAAGAGGGAATTGTCTGATTTTGATCTTCAAGCCCATACACCTAATTCAAGTGAACAATTTATTCCAGGAAGTATAAATTCCAGTTATTCTGATTTATTAGATATCAAGGATAATGATCCACTTGGAGACAAAGCTGAGAAAGATAATGAAAAGGATACTGATGAGATACAAACTGGACATGTTAGTGATCCTGGGATTGGAAAGGCGAAGTTCTGGGGCTCACCTAAGCTTAAGCGATCCTGCTCTAATCTGGAAACTAGCAAAGTGCTTAGTGAAAAAGCCTATCAATCAACTCCTTCAAAATTCCAGTTTTCTGGGGAGTCACTCGAATTAGATGTGAAATTGAGGAATCCTGGCAGCCCTTCATCTGTAACTAGTCATCAAACTGCTGACAGAGTGATGTTAAAGAAGCATTCTTCGAGTCAAATTCTACCATCAAGGAGTAGAAAGCTATGGTGGAAATTGTTTCTGTGGAGCCACAGAAATATGCATAGACCAGAACAACCAAAGCCACAAGTTGTTACTGTATTGAACCAGCAATGTGGATACACCTCAGATACAGTTGAGCCAAGTAGGGCTCTGGCGATGAGCAACACGCAATCACCTAGGTCATTTACTGGAGAATCTTTGAGCAAAGGTTGTAAGAACAACAATGAAGATGACAATCAGAGCTGGGATGGTTTTCATGGTGAGGTTTCTGGTATTTGGCCCCAAAAACAATGGGTTGCATTCTCAATGGAAACATCCCCCTTCGCAAGAGTGGATGAGTGGGTAAAAGATCTTGACACCCAAGCACCACCTAATAGTGATGGTAATGGTGCCGGTACCAGTGGTGAGGGCATTGTCTTCCCACCTTCTCCTGAGGCTGGCAGATCACCAGCAAGAGGCACTAGCAACTTGACTCGACGTCCTGACATAAATCTCTCAGAGGAGATTTTACATGCCAATGCTGTGATCCAGTCGCTGGATGCTTCCTCAACTGTGGCTCACATCTCGGGTATTGGCTTAAAAGCCATTCCTACCATATCGTGCTTCACCAGCCTTCGATCTGTTAACTTGTCAAATAATTTCATAGGTATGCTGTTACCTGAAGCACCAAGTGCCTACTGGTTAAAGATACTTGATTCATACTAACACGGTTCTTCTTCTTCTTCTATTTGCAGTCTCTATTAGCCCAGGATCATTGCCTAAGGGCCTTCACACGCTCAATTTGTCAAGAAACAAAATCAGTTCTATTGAAGGACTCAGAGAATTAACCCGATTGCGAGTACTTAATCTTAGTTACAATCGCATTTCTCGAATTGGACAAGGTGATTAATTTTTATGAAATTAATTCTATAAGTTAACGAGATTGTGCAATATTTCACTAAGAAATGATGTGTAGATTCAATAAGTAATGTAGTTCTGAACGTGCACTTGGAAATTTTGATTATCAGGGCTGTCAAACTGTACAATGATCAAAGAACTGTATCTTGCTGGGAACAAAATTAGTGATGTGGAGGGATTGCACAGGCTCCTGAAGCTTACAGTCATAGATTTGAGCTTTAATAAGATAACAACAACAAAAGCTCTGGGGCAGCTTGTTGCTAATTACAACTCATTGCAAGCTTTGAATCTGCTGGGAAATCCAATTCAGAGCAATGTCAGCGAGGACCAGCTTCGCAAAGCACTTTGTAGTCTTCTTACAAAGCTTGTGTACCTCAACAAGCAGCCTGTCAAACCACAGAGAGCAAGAGAGGTTCTTACAGATAGTGTTGCCAAAGCAGCTCTCGGGACCAGCAGCGGTTGGAGCTCTCGCAGAAGAGCAGCAAAGAGAGTAACCCCTGGTGGTTCAACCTCCTCGAGCTTGCACAGGGGCAGTGTTGGTGCTAAACAGAAAGGCAAGAGCAGGTCAAAGAGCCGCATCCATCACCTAAAGACAGCCTCGGCCTCATCAGCGCGTGCTTCTTCCTCTCGTTAAATTTTTTACCTTCCGTGATAACTCGAAGTGTATTTTAATTATCATCCGAAATCTGCGTCCAAGCTGGACATTGTTTTTTCTTTTACTTTCTGGATTCGTCAAGAGTGCTCTTGTTTTTTGCCTCTTTTTCTGTATGTGGACCTGCGGTCTTTGGTAATTAAGTTTTTTGTGGTCCTTAATTGTGTGATGGAATGCTAAAGAAACTTCTGTAGTTTGGTTTCAGGAGAGCTAAATTAAACATTGTGATAAGCACGTGGAAAGGTTCCATCTTGGGCATGGATCATTGCACATCATTTATATTCTAGTTTGACTTGATAAGTGGTTAGTGTTCAGTTACAGGGTTTTCTTGTCGCTCCCTTATCCACCAACCTAAAGAATAAACAAAGGGAAAATCTGAAGACAGGCCAAGTTAACCAGGAGCCAAAAACCGTTTGATGCATCAGGGAGCCATCGTCCCTACTGAAGCTGAAGATAATTAGTCACCCCTTAAGAGATCTATTTGCCTCTTCTCAACAAATCATTATGTAGTCCTCACAACATAATCTAGGAAGTTTCTCTGAATTTTCTCGAGACGATGTGTTACTTCAAGTCTTCAAGTGGCGAATAGAAATTGCTTAAGGAACTTTACTATAATACATTCGAACAAAAGACAAACTAACAAGAACAAAAAAAATGCAGATTAAGTAACCACATTCCCTCCCTTTGCATTTCGGTGTCAATTGTCTTTTAGCGTTTATATTGTTTTCAAATGAAAAGGTAGTGTTGGAGCAAAAGAAGAATTTATAATGTATTAGTATTCTTTTATTTTCCTATAATTTTGATATTTCAGGATCTATTAAGCTCGAGTTGAAGGATGGTGTCTAATTGTACCCATTATATGTTTAATTTTACATGTCAAATTAATATCACGTCAGCAGCTGTATTGGGTTAATCTAGATTTGAATAGCTGGATACAAATTTAATTGCTTTTCACTACAATGTCACTGCACTTGCAAAATTTGGAGCTGAAAACTACATTAGATTGGATGATCCTTGATTGTGGCTAGTGCTGCAAATGAGCCGTCCCACTTGTTCGAAGGTCGACTCGATAAAATCTCATTTATATACGTTTATCAAGATGAATGAGTTTTATTTTTAAATTCGTTTATTAAACAAGTCAAACTAAAATTTCATTTTCAAGCTCGTTTATTAAACAAGCCAAGCTCAAGCTTAGTAAGGTTTGGCTCGTTTAAGCTCGTGAGCTGGCTCATTTAAAGAGCTTGAAAGCTTGTTTCTTAAGGAGTTTATGGATTAATTCAATAAATAAATAAATAGTTAAAAAAGTATTATATTTTAAATTGAAAAAAATGATAAAAACTCAATTTTATTATATTAAAATAACAATATATACTAATAAATTAGGTTTTAATTATAAATTCTCTAATTAAATAATTTTAATATTACTTGAGTAAGTGCTAGTTTGATAATATTGTTAATTAAGTTGATATTTGATTATGTACATTTAATTGTTATTAATATTTTATGTATTACTTTTGTCATAAATTAATTTAAGTAGAATAATAAAATAAAAATTGTGTATAAAAATAATATAGTTTTGTGTAAGACATAATTAACTTAAAGCTATATAAACTTTATTGCTTTACTATAAACTATGTAGTATTAGTGTTGAATACACAAGTATATATTATGTAAATAAAAAGCTTCACAATAATGAGCCTGAGACAGTTTATTTATGAAAATGTATGTATGGCAAAACACGGACCACATCTAAAATCGGATCAAGTTATAATTATTCACAATGGCACTATAGTAATAAGATCCGCTAAGCCTTATTTGGCTACTCCAGGAGCAACCGTTCATGGCCATTATGGAGAAATCCTTTACGAATGAGATACAATTAGTTACATTTATATATGAAAAGTCGAGATCTAGTGATATAACGAAGGGTCTTTCAAAAGTAGAACAAATATTTAAAAATATTTGTTGATTTACTATAAAATTATATAGTTTTAGTATTGAATAAACAAGTATATTTTATAGAAATGTTTAAAAATATTTGAAAATTATAGTCTATACATTTATAAATTAATAAAGTATGAATAAATATTTTTACAATATACTTAATGCAAAGCTTGTAGGTAGAGTAAGAACTATTATAAATTAACATAAAAAATCTAGTTAATAAAGAAAAAAGTACTAGAGTAAAAATTATTATAAATTAAACTGAGTAAATATTTTTACAATATTCTTAATACAAAGCCTGTGAAGCTAAGTTTGACTTGTTTCCATTTTTAGTCCTGACTGAATTATAAATGGATTTGGAACGAGTTTACGATAGAATAGTGCTTGTTGAACTCTTTCTTTTTTTTTTTTTTTAGCATGAACTTGAGCTGAGCTTGAGCTTGTTTACTGAATTTGAAATTGAATCGAGTCTGAGCTTAGCTCGTTTATATAAATATCGAACTAATTATGAGCCGAACTCGAACATATCAAAATTACAATAAGCTGAGCTCAAACTCTAAAACATACAAAATTATCAAGCTCGAAATCAGTTAAATTTTTGTGAACAGTAACATTATTGAAAAGCTCAGTTCTGCTCAGCCAGTTTCCACCTCGAGCTGTAGAGTGTACTAATCAGCTATAGCAAATGTATGTTTTGCAAATGTATGTTTTGGAGAACCTGATGTAGATATAAGGGACTTGCCAGTTGTCTGGCTCAATTTATTACAAACATGAGATGTGAAAGAGCTACGCCATTTCCTTGGAAACCATATTTGACAGTTGTAGTACACTGATTCTTCAGCAACAAAAGAGTTGGAAATTGCTGAGTAACAAGATAATTTAATTCTAAAGATCAATTGTATGTTTTTGTTTTAGAAACAATGTAAATCTCCATTTATTTTTGAACTAGCAGTAGAGTAAGAAATCTACATCTCCTGAGCGACTGAGCAGACATTGCAAGATCTGCTGCTCTTCTCTTGTGGTGATATTCCTCTTGTAATAATAAATACATACCGATTCTTTATTTATCTAAAGATGTCTGATGACAATAAAGAACTGAATAATATGTCTTTCGTAAATCAGTCAACAACCATATCAAAGGGAAAAAATAGAAGAGACACTTGTATGAATCAACGATGTTGTTCAGGGAAAAGAAAGATCATTAATAAAATATTTATGCAAGTCTGCAAGATCTTCACTTGTTACTGAAATACAAGAATTGACTGATAACAGCATACCCCCGAAGCTATATGGACTAGTTTTAAAGTATGGAAAAGACGATCAATTTTGAGAATACATTCAATCCATAGGAAACAGAACGTTTAATCTTTTATATGGTTAAAACACATCAGAACCTTCGGCAACACATACACTTGGTTCCAAAATTGGTGCTGTGGTGATGGATTTAGATCTCGTCTCCAATTAGCTGTTGCTCTACGAATATTCCGTAACAAAAGAGAGCCGTATAGCCACGTTCAACGGAGTTGCTAGCACCGGTCGCTGCCTCTCCTCTTTCTATTGTCCAGAAAAAAAAAAGAATGAAATAGAAAAATAAGAATTCCAAATCACAATTAGAATTGCATAATTACAGACATATAACAAAACCAAAATCGAAGTCTATGCAACTGACGCAAATCTGAGTTTGCAACACATTGCATATTATGTTAGGTAATGCTCTCACTAATGTGTTGTTCTGTACAGACACTGAAGAAAATAAGACAATTCTTTCCCCTTGCCAGGTTGCCTCCAAATACCAGGAAGAGATTACTTAATCCAACCATAACTTTTCCCCCCCTGATAACCTCAAAGAACAAAACAACCCCTTCCTCCATACTTCTCAACAAGAGAAATAAAAAGTTAATCAGAAAGAAAAAGCTGGGACATCTAAGTGAAAGTAAGCTCGAAATGAAAACAGACACCTAGCTTTCCCAAGTCATTGCAAGTAATCTTAGCCTACCTTCTTATGATAAGACACAACAACTCTATTTTGAGACACTATTAGACTAAAGAAAATGAAGGCAACATACAACATCTGCAATGGATATCAAAGAAAAAAATTGTTCTTAGCGATCTTTACAGAAATAGAACACAGAATGTCAATAGAACACAGAATGTCAATTTTTTTAATCCAAGGTACCCTATGGTGTTCAATGCCCACCACGGATTACGATCTCCATCTACTTCAGGACTTCGCCAAATCTCAAAAAAATACTACACCAAAGAAAACTCTCTTCCCATCTCAAGGAACTGTCACATCTTACATGTACAACATCAATAGCCACCAAAGAAAACTCAATCTCTACATCATTTCCCTCCTGAAATAGAATCTAATTCCCCTTCTTTCATTTGAGCATATTTATACAACTTCTCATTGAAAACCACCTGTGGATCTTTATTAATCAAATTCCCACTCTCATCATACGCATCTTTCAAAAACACAACCCAATTCATCTCTGTCCCAGCAAGATAAAATGTGCGAGGCTGCTTCTTTAGCATATCATACGTATGCCTAGTCAATGAAAACTCCTCCTTAAACTCCACAATATGATGTATAGATGCTCTTTTCTCCAAAGTCAAGCTTAAAAACTCGTGTATAATCCCTACCCTATATTTCTCAGCCTCCAAACTCCAAAGATTCAGTGTTTCACCATCACTATAAGGCGAAACCAATGGTAACGAATTCAATAAATTCAACTTCCTTACATCCTCCTCATCCAAATCCAAATCCTTGGAATGCTTCACCGGAAACTTAAACGCCCTTTTAACCTTATCCTCGTTAACCATGAACTCTCTCTCCAATTCACTAATCGCCAAATTCGAATCCCAGTTCACTAATTCCAACACTCTTTTCCCATCATCCTCGACAACAGTTCTAATCCAATCAGGATATTTAACAACCCTATCTCTAAAATCATCAGGAATCCCAAATAATAACCTACAATGATGAATCTTACTTAAAGGAATTTTCTTGTTTTTGGACATCATTAACAATTTAAGTACCTTGTTAACCCTATCCTTCTCCATTGAATCAAAAATCAATTTCTCTTCTTCAAGCAATTCCTCCATGAAATCTGTAAATCCTAACCACATTTTATTATCGGTGTGCCGGTAAATTTGAAAAAAGAGAGGGTGGCGCTCGATAAAGCGCGTGACTTTACGGCCTCGAGAGAATCCAAGTTCACGATAAAGCTTGCCGGCATCGTCGAGGCGGAGAACATGCTCGTGTTGTTGGGAGAGGAATTGTTTGGATTTAGTAAGGAATCTAAAGTAGGAATCACGCTCGACTAAGGTTTCGAAATGTGGGTTTCGGGTTGATGGGTGCTGAACGGGTTGGATTCGTGGGGAATCGAGCTTTTTCCGTTTCTTTTTGTGTTTTTTAGGGGTTTTGGTGACAAGGAAGGAGGTGGAGAACGGAGAAATAAAGGGTAAATTAGGGTAACGGTTTTGAAAGAGAGTTAGGGTTTTGGCGCCGGTGATTTTGGAGAAGAGGAGGCGCCAAGACATGTTTGCAAGAGAGAAGTGTGTTTGGGTTTTTGTTTATAGTGGCGGGAGGCATAGCGGCATTATTCGCTCTCGGGCTAAATAAAAATGGAAAAAGTAACAAAATTGTTAAAAAGAGTCCGACCTGCCGGATTCGAACCAGCGACCTAAGGATGGCTTACAGGTAATTAGCCCACTACAGTCCTCCGCTCTACCAACTGAGCTAAGGTCGGTTGATGATTCTTTGATCATTGTGATTGCACTCAAACTTTTTGGAGTTCTACTGTTCTGAAATTAATGAAAAATCAATTAAATATAGGCACATTTTATTTTGTTTTTTGATATTGATACATTAGAAATGAGAAAAATGGAATTCAAACTTAATACCCAATATATATTACTGCGAGATCTTCAATCATAATCATACATCTAGAATAAGGGGATGGAGTTGCCATAAAAGTAAATATCCCATGTTCTTTTCAATAGAAAACTATGAATCAACAATTTTTGGCATCCTGTTTCTAGCTTCTCACCTGCCACGCATCCCAATTATGATGATTGAGAACCACCCGTAAACGATTATTAGTATTAATGAAAGAAGGAGGGTTAATTGCACCGTTGGTACCAAATCTTTGCACTTTTTTTCAAATGGTACCAAACCTTCAATTTGTTTCTTTTTGGTACCACTCCTATTATTTCTGTATCTTCCGCCAGTACCAAAGAAGAATCTGACACTTATTTGCTGATGTGGCTGCCGAATTTTGAATTGATAATACACCACTTGCCACATCTGTTGCTGACTCAACAACTTAATTTCTAGTCAGCAATTAACTAATTACTTAAATTTGAGCTAAAAAATTGAGAGAAATTGTAATGAAATTGATTTCTTCTTCTAAGCTAACACAAAAGTAACTGTTGGTACCAAACTTCCAAAATCAACACAAACCGCTCGACTTCCACCTCCATTGTCAAGAATCTCTGAATCTCTCGTTTCTCGTCTCTGACCTTCTTCTTCGTACATGGACATTGCGATATTGTAGAACAATGACACTCGACTGGCGAGTAAGGGAGAAAGCTGAAGATCCACCACTATACTGTAAGTACAAGCAGACCAATAGTTATTCTGTAGTTATTGGAAGCTATTTTGCATCTTTCATTGAGTAATGCATGTTGCATTTATTTGAAAGTTAACAATGCAGGGGCTAGGGTTTTCCCTAATTCCTTTTTAAAAATGCAAAGAATGTTAATGATGTTTGTTTATAAACACTGCTTGTGTGTGGTTGTTTCACATTTGTTTAATTAATTTATTTTGCAGTGCCTAATTCCGAATACTTCACTGTGTATTGGCATGATTATGGAGTTGATGTTAGAGGTGAACCTAAGCTATGTGATATAGGAGCTGTGGATTTTTGTAGTTTAGATAAGATATCTAGGATAAAAATTGATTCAATGGCTAGAGAGCTAGGACTGAATCCTGAAACAAAGCTGATTATGTGGAAGGATCCTACAAAGAGTATAAGTGATGGGTTGAGAAGCCTTGAAACTGATAAGGATGCTTTAGAAATGGCAATGGCTGTGGAGGGTTCTAAATTAATGCATATATTTAGTAGAGATAAGTGGGAAACAAAAGAAAAAGCTGGGGAAGAAGCCAGGGCAGAAGCTGGGAGGAGGCTGTGAAAAATAAGGATGATGGCAGCTGTAAGGATAGTGATGCAGATTCAGAGGACAGTGAGTTTGTGGACTCTGATTATGACCTGAGGGATGAAGATACTGATGATGATGCCATGTTTGATGAGTTTGTTGATAAGGAGCTTGAGAGGGACAGACCTTCTGGTTCTAGAAGTGCTAGGCAACCTGCTGAGGAGTTGTCTGAAAAAACAGATGCAACAATTTATGGTTCATCAGATGAGCTGGTGTCATGCTCCTCATCTGAACACAGCGATGCAAAATCAAGGAAGTAGAGATGGCCTGTGTTTAATGAGGAGATTGACATGGCAAATCCCTGGTTCAAGATTGGAATGCTCTTCAGTTCCTTCAAACAATTTAAGGATGTTGTGAAGAGCTCATCAATCAAAAGCAGAAATCAGGTTATATTTGGGCCAAATACAAGGCAGAAATGCAAGGCAAAATGTAAGAAAGGATGCCAGTTTTTCATTTGGGCCTACCTGCTGAACTCAAACAAACAAACAGTGCAGATAAAGTTAGCCAATTTCATCCACAACTATTCAAGAGAGGCATACAATAGGCATGTTAATGCCAATTGGATAGTTGAACAATATGTTGAAAGGTTCAGAGCTGATCTCAGTTGGGCAATTCAAGGGATCATACAAGCTGTAAAAGAAGATTCTGGTGTTGAAGTGTCCAGATTGAAAGCATGGAGAGCAAAAAATGCTACTTTGACATTTATCAATGGTGATGAGACAGAACAACTTTCTAGCCTTCATGATTACAAGCAAGAACTCTTGAGAAGTAATCTAGGAAGCACAATAGTTTTTGGTTTGAATGAAGGTGTTTTTAACAGCATGTATGTGTGCTTTGCTGCATTGAGGGAATGATTTAAGTTTTGTAGGCCTTTCATATCTTTGGATGGTTGTTAGCTAAAAGGAGTATTTGGAGGACAGCTTCTCACAGCTATTGGTTTAGATGCAAATGACTGCATCTACCCAATTGCATGGTGTGTTGTGCAAAAAGAAAACAAGGAGAACTGGAAATGGTTTTTGGAGCTACCGGCTCAAGATGTAGGGATAACAAACAGTTATCAATGGGTGTTTATGACTGACAGGCAGAAGGTAAATACTCTTCACAATTTGCTTTTCTATTCCTTCATATATTTTGGCATAATGGTATTAATTGTGTGTTGTTATTTTGGAATAGGGCCTTATTCCTGCCATTGAAGAACTATTCCCTAATTCTGAACATAGATTTTGTGTTAGATATGTGCATAATAATTTTAGGAAGAAATTTAATAGTCTGGGGTTAAAAGAACTTGTGTGGGGTGCTGCTAAGGCAAGTTATGTCTAGATTTTTCAAAGGATAATGGAGAAGTTTGCAGCAGCATCACATCATGGATATAACTACATGAATAGCATCCCTCCTCATCACTGGTCTAGATCTGATTTTAGGACTGATGCTAAGTGTGACATGTTGTTAAACAACTTATGTGAATATTTTAACAGTTTTATCTTAGATGCTAGAAGCAAGGGTGTGATAGTTATGAATGAGGTTATAAGAACAAAAATTAATAAAGAGGATACATAAGAACAGGGATGCTATGAAAAGAGTGGCATCTGCTTACTGCCCTAAGATATTGAAAAAATTAGAAAAAAGCAAAGAATTTTGCTGGATGTTTACAACAGAGTGGTCTAGAGGTGAGAGATTTCAAGTGGTTGGCCCAGGGGGACAGTTTGTAGTTAACAAACAAGAAATGACATGCACATGTAGGAGGTGGGATCTAACTGGAATACCTTGTTGTCATGCTGTATGTGCAATTTGGTATATCCAATTAGTACCAAACATTGGTAACTTATATCAAATTGATACCAAACATTGGTTACTTATATCTAATTGGTATATAATACCCCTTCAATTTCTTTCTTTCTTATTGTAGGTGAAGAGGAAGACAAAAAAAAATAGCAAAAGGAAAATGAATCAAATGCTGCAACTACTGTTGCACAAAATGTAGATGACCAACCTGATAATGTAGCTCCTACAGACACAGCTTCTTTAGGGACAGCTTCAACATTTGATAATTTGTCACCGCTAATACCATTGTCACAGGTAAGTAATATGTCACTTATAATATTTATTCAATAATGTCAACTGTTTGCTAACTTGAGACTTTATTATACAGTTATTCAATGTAACATCATCAGCAAAAGAATCAGAAAAACCTTCAGTTCACTCTACTACATCACCTTCAAAACCTACCAGCAAGAAGAGTAAAAGCATTAATGATTTATTGAATGAGCTGCCATCGGATCTGGCCATTGGAAGACTTTCAGAAACACAGAAAGGAGGAACTGAAA
Source organism: Ricinus communis (assembly GCF_019578655.1). Taxonomy (NCBI): domain Eukaryota; kingdom Viridiplantae; phylum Streptophyta; class Magnoliopsida; order Malpighiales; family Euphorbiaceae; genus Ricinus; species Ricinus communis. The sequence goes on along the minus strand of NC_063257.1, from coordinate 5,804,030 downwards.
CTAAGAGAAAAAAGACTTTCAAACCCTTAGGGTTGTTGAGCAAAGATCTTGGGGCTGAAGGAGTTACCACAAGAACAAAACAAGACAAAGGAAAACAAAAGATTGATGGAAGTGTTTCAACAACGAAGAGAGCTTGGGTGCCTCCAGGAAATGCAAAGAACAAAGGAATTACAATTGGAAACCCTAAAAAATAATGTTTATTTTGGTTGTTGTGTTGTTAATATATTAATATATGTGTGGACCTAACATGTGATCCTTTGACAGAATTTCGATTTTTGTAATGGCTTTTGACAGCCTTAGGTGTAGGGTTCATGTGGATAGAATTTTCACATCCATTCACTTTTTGTTTAAACATTTCATTATTTAAAGTAATCAACAGAGTGCAATTATTTTCACTCAATTTGTCTGTTGCGAGGATTGCTCTATATAGGACATGTATGTGCATATTTATCATAACAGTAACATTCAAATGAAGCAATATTAATCAACTACTGTAAAAACCAAATACTCATTTATCATTTCATTCATTCATCAGTAAATTACATAACTAACAATAGTTGTAAATACTACTATATCCAAACTACATCTTTAAGTAAAGCTATATCTTAAAAATAACAATCCTAGCCACACCATAACAGCCAAGCTTAGACAGGTTCATTCTGCACTTCATGCTCTTTCTTTCTTCTTTCATTTTCTGCAGCTTTGAATTTAGCAAATTAATCCATTCTTGTACTCATTCAGCAGCTCAGTTGTAAGGTCAGATTTACCACTGTCTATTTTTAAGTTAATAAAATGACAAATGAAGAATATGTACAAGAAGAAGGTTCTTCATTACAACTCAAAACATATCAATGTAAGCTAAGACAGCATCCCCAAAACTTACTATAACAGAGCATAACCAAACTTGCGCCCGAATTTCCTTTCTGTTCGAGAGACGAAACTTCACTTTCAGTTGTTTTTCGCAAAGCTTCACTTTCAGTTCGACAGACGAAGTCACCATGCACATATAGATCCAACACTAAACACACTGTAATCCAATACGACATGATAAAGAACAAGGAAGCTACATAATCGATTATTACAGAAAGTAAATTGATCGATATAATAAAAACTAGGTTTCATAATTTGAGAATTTTTCTAATTTAGGGTTTTTTATTTGGGGTTTAGGGTTATAAATTGGGAATAAAAACTAGATGTTTTTAATTGCTGAGTTGGATAACTATTTGTTGAGTCAGCAATAGATGTGGCAAGTGGTGTGCTATCAATTCAAAATCCGGCAGCCACATCAGCAAATAAGTGCCGAATTCCTCTTTGGTACTGGCGAAAGATACAGAAATAATAGGAGTGGTACAAAAAAAAAAATTAAAAATTTGGTATCATTTAAAAGAAAAATGTAAAAATTTGATACCGGCGATGCAATTAACCCGAAAGAGGGAATGCTACAAAAGAAATGGCAGCTTTGTCTAACTTGCTGCTGTAAATGCAAAATTTTGTTTTATTATTTATCAGCTTTTGTCGGCAGGTGGAGTACCACCGAAAAGGAGTTAATTGATTCGTCAGCAGCTGGTACAAATCAGAGTGAAAAAGTTATTTCATGCTTTCAAAATGTTTCACCATATCCAAGATTCATTCTAACAACACGAAGTACCATCAGTGGAACCCAGCTGGTTCTTTTTAAGTACTTTTCCGTGGATTTAATTTCTGCAAATTCACAACTGATTTCACTGCAGCATCAGATTGTAGGCCATCCATGTGAAACGTGTAACCTTCAATCCCATGAACAATACAACCAAACACATCTCTGCAAATCTTTTGGATTCAAGAAAATCAGAAAAACAGCTGGAACTGTAGTTCCCATTGAATGTTGGAAGGAGAAATGCATCTCTATAATAACAAGAGAGTATCTATCCTCCACTGAGATTATCTGGGAAGAAAACAAAGGAGGATATCAACTGAACAAATATATTTATATATATAAGTATTCCTTAAAATAAAAATGAACTTCCAGGAATTCTTTTTATATACTACTGCTACATCAAAGAAGACTAGCTTATTTTGTAATCATCTTTCTTCACAATCTTAATCATGTGGTTGTATGGTTGTAATGTGACATTGCATGGAAAATGGATAAATAGATCTGATTCTATAGTTGTCCTTTGCTCGGCACCTCATCTTAGTAATTACATGGCCCTATGAAAGCCTTACGGCTTCACAGGATTTGTGGTTGTATCCACCAAAGTTTGTTTGCTTCCTCCCCGCTGTTTTCTGGCTTCTTCTTTCTGTTCAAAATTTTTTGATTCCTCCGTTCTATGACGGAGTATTATGATCATTAATAAACATTGCAAAATGGATATGAATAGTTTGATCTAACTTCTCAGGATTCTTCTGAGAAATTCATAATCAGCTTGCTTGTTTCTTAAAGAAAGGTTTCTGGCAGATAAGGAGCCTCTCGTCACTGTTACTTTCGATTTCTATAACTCGTGCATCCCACTTCAGCCGTGCAGTTAGAGCTCTTGCTGATTCAATGAGCGGAGCTGTGTCATGTATTATCATCCACCCCTGCATCAATCATAAATATTAGTTCCAACCATCTTTAAAAAATCAATATGATCAATTCCGCAGGAATCTTATATTGTAGATTTCCGCATGTGAAAAATAAACAAGAAATCCATCTGAATCAACAGCAAGATAATTATTTCTGTTATTTTTTGTTATAAGCAGCAAGCAAACTCTTCTTTATGCCTGCGATATATGTGGTTTAATACTGATGCATTATTATCATCTATGGAATGTAAAAAACAACACTAGTGTCTTGCACAATGACTTGCAACATTCTAACTTCAAACTCTAGACAACGGATGCTCAAGCTTTTGAAGCTCAACCATATAACAGAAATAAATATATGACGTAATAAGACATGGTTAGTGGTTTATGTGATACAAAGTGCCTCAATGGAGAGGGTATTAACAGGTTAGCGACTATGCAAATGGAATGCTTAAAGAGAATCCATGCATAAGCACATGAGAACAACAGAGGATTCTCTTCCAAATATGAAATTTAGAAGGTGAATTAAACTAACAGACATTGATCAAGGAGGTCTTTTTAATTTGTCACAACCAGGCCAAGTGAAAGTTGCAAAACTTCCTCTATATAGAAGCAACACTTAATAGCCCTATTTGCACAAAAGCAAGATTTCAATTACCAACATGCATAGTCCTAGATTCCTAGTGAAAGTTCTCAAGCACTAAATCTTTTCTGTCATTTCTAAAACAGCAGATGCAGTTATAGGGGTAAATAGTAATAATTAAGCATCTATACTCACATTGGAGTACATAGATCTATCCACACAAAAAGGTTAGAAGTTTAAGTAAATGATACAACTCCTAAATGCACATATACATTTAGTTGTCTGAAAATTCATGGTGTATGCTGATATTTGCTTCTATTGGGTTGATAAAGTTTACCCCACCTTAGCCACAATAATAACCATTAAGATAATCAAAATTCAGAAAAATGGGTACCTCAGGGCGAAGTAATCGATCAACCTCAGTGAATATGTCCAGCATGGTGCATCTATGCTGCTGACCAGTTTCAAGGGATAATAGCCCTGCTGCGTGCACTAAATCATAAGTTCTGGGATATGTAGGGAATGCTTCACACCTGGCATGAAAAAGTTTCATCTAATCGGTAAGAGTATAAGACATAACAAGCATATTTGTAAACCTATTTGAAGAGTTCTGATCTACTGATTCTAACTGAAGGTTCAACCTTAACATCCTCATCAAGAGATGAAATGATAAATAATTCCATTGCCTTTTTTGTAAAATTAAGTTACCAAGACTCCGAAATGACCAACAGAATATTTGAAAAACCCAAGTGATAACCATGCCCTTGAGATAACATTGCTTCTGAAAAATTGTGTAGGTAGTTAGGTAGATGATAGAATTACCAGTCATGCAGTACACCGACAAAACCCCTGTCAAGAATCATGGGTAGGTAGTTAGGTCCACTTGTTGGCACAACATTCATAACCCACACAGACTTCCCAGCTTCCAACAGCGCAGAGTTAAAGCCACCAAAATGAGCATTCATGTCCAACACATTTCGGAGCATGTTATATGGTGGAGAAGGATCCTCATCCCCAGGTCTCTTTGGATGATCTGAGAATATTAATGGTGACAGAAGCGACCAATAATTGCTTATTGAAGTTCTCCAGCTCTCACTGTCCTCTGTAAATTCTTCTGGATGCAGACCTGTTAAAGTATGGCAAAATTAATATCGTACAAGCTAAACATATTGATAAAAAGGGTAAATTTCATCCTTAGTCTCCATATATCGGGATAGAACTATGTAGGAGAAAATAACAACTACCATAAATTGCAAGCTCGTTCTTGCTTAAGTGAGACCTAGAAGGCCAGATTGTCCTCTCTTCTATAGGAATCCATCGGCGACTTTGTGTTCCTGCTATGCATGCTTGGAGCGGTCGATAGTAAGGAGATTCAACATCATGGCCTCTACTGCAGATTGAAGGGCCTGAACCAGGTTTCCTAGAAACACACACACACACACACACACACACAAAAAGAAAAAAAGAGAATAAATAAATAAATAAATAATAATGATAATAATAAATTTCATGTGGTATATTAAGAATCTATACAGTTCCCACATACAGAAGACTATTTGCATATGCATGAATATGCACATGGAATGCCAAATGTAACATAATTCTTATGGTGCCTCTTCACTCTATATATCCTTTTCCATTAGAGACAAAGGAACTATCCTTTTAATACAAGCAAATCATATTAGAAAATAATATCCATTTTGAACTTTATGCTTTTGACAACCGTTCCCACACCCAAGCAACAGTAATGATATCAATATCAGATAAAATAAACATGCGAGTTGCCTTACCTGGAAGAATAACAACTTTTTTTAGCAGTCTTTTTCCATACAACAGTTTCATCTTGTTGAGACAACATCTCCCAACACATATTTTCTGCAAAACCTCGGACAAAGTCCCACCTTTTCAAATTCTCTTTGTTACGGGCATTTGTGAGAGGTGAGGTCCAGACAAGGTATCCACCAGGCTTTAAAACTCTATCAACTTCAACCAAGAAAATACCATCTGCACAACATAATGTCCATCCAATCAGTCTTCATGCAAATATTTGTAGAAAGACTTCGGCATGCTAGAAGGTGCTTAAATATTATCCAATTTTGAGAAGAAAAAAATTCATAGATGTATCACTTTTTTTGCTTGTATGTATCACATTGATAGCTCCTTCAACTGTAAATTAGAACTAATACCTTTTTGGTCCCAATCAATCCCGCACCGTGCACAATGCAGCATATCAAAGGAAAGGGAAGGAAATGGCAACTGTTTTGAAGTAAAAGAACCAATCATCGCTGGAAGACCGCGTTCAAGGGTAAGTTGCACTTGACTGCCTGAAGCTTCATAGTTTGCAATGCACATAGTTAGAAGCTGTCTTTGGAAGAGATGTGCTCCAAAGCTCCCATAACCACATCCTATGTCCAAAATGGTTCTTACCTACAAAATTAAGACATAGATTAAAGTTATCATTAAACCTACTTCAGGTCGAGCATGGCTCTGATGTTCATGCCATCTTAAAGCAACAAGCATGTTATCCATATTATTTTTGCATTTGTACTAGAACCTCCATCGTTGTTAGAATTAGAACTTTATGAATGAATCTCATCACATGCTTCAATTATTGTATGGTTTTTCCTTGTTTTCTGATGGAACCACTGTGTCTGTGGCCAGATAATAGCAATGCTATCTTGTTACTAAAGTATGAAAGAACGTGAGACAGGACAAGTCAAATTAAATTGTATTACATCTGCTTACCCCACTAAAGTGCTGAATTTTTTACTCAAAGCCACTTACCCCAGCTTTTATGAAGTTAGATTCGTTTCTTAGTCCAATCATTTCAGCAATTTGATGCGAGTAATCTTCAACACTATCAAACATAGAGGCTGAACGAAAGGAAATCTGCTCTTGATCCAACATCATCATCCTGGAAACCAAATCAAAACAGAAATTCAATGATCACACTGGCGATAAGTGCTAAGTGCAATAGAGTGTTTTAGTGGAACAATTGCCACTCACCTCTTGGTCAAACTACCAGAGGAAAGTACCTCCTGTGCAGTAATTTTGACATTTGCAACCCAGATGACATCCCTTCCAGTAGGCCACCGAAGAGGAATCTTATAATTGGTTGGTGGAAGTGCTAAACAACTTTGCCTTGACCCTAGTCCACAATAACGGTCATTCTCGTTACCATCAATATTTTCTGAAACATTATAGCAAGGAACATAATTTTCATACTGCTGCGGACAGAATTCCACTTCCTTCAACCTGGAGGAACCAAGAGACAATTCGCCAATGTCCCATAGGTCTGAGACAAGTTGCTCCTGAAGCCGCCTGTAATTGTGGAATATTTGACCTCTTGATGAAGTTGTTATCGAGATAGTCCACCAAAAAGATCCGGTAAGAGCAAGAACTAAAATGACAACTAAGCTCAACTTCAGAAGTAGCAATGTGAATTTGTGCCTGCTTCTTGGAGTCCCGATGCTGAATGGATCAGAAGCAATGCCATTTTCAGTACTACCGTACTTAGAAGGAGAAACATTATCAGGGAAAAGTACCCGAAAAGGAAACCTCAGAGCTAAATAACTTTGATCTGAAGAACGGTTCTTCTCCAATTCTTCCTTTTCTGGTTTATCCTTCATTTGAGAGTCCCATAAATCGTTGCTGTTCCCAGAGATCCGCATCCCGGATATGCCTCTATGCAGAGGCCTAGACATTTTCTAACCTGGAAACCCCAACATAAAGATAGCAAATTAATATAAGATAAAAAACCCAGTAAGCTCTATAGTGAAGCAACAAATAACAGAAAAACAGGAACCCAGACAAAATTTCCTCAAACAAGCTGAAAGAACCAAGGGAGAAAAGGAAGACACAAAAAGTGTATTTTACTCAAATTAATCAAATAAGAAATAACAGGCAACGCTCTAAAACATTTGATTGAGCCAAGATTATTAGCAGTTATACTTTAACAGGAGCTGGAACAAAAGAAAGAAGGGAAATGGTATAAACTCCCAGCTAATAATGCTAGATCCATTAACCAGTAAAAACATCATTTAAAAAGCACAAAATTACAAGCTAAATTTAAAAGAAAGAATTTTTTTGTTAATTCTAAAACAAAAGCCAGAAAAGAAAACATTAGAAATAAAACATTAAGATTCAAAGTAACTACAAAAGAGCAAAAAAGAACATTAGAATCACAAGGGGCCAATTAAATCAACTTCACTTCAGTACCTCAAAACAGAACAAGAAAAAAGAAAACCTAAAAGAAAAAGATAAAAGCCCAAATAGATCAAATCGAGTAGTATCCAACAGAGACAAAACCATTCGCAAGATAAAAGATATATTAAAACAAAGGCACACTTACACACTACCTGAAATGCTAGAGGGAGTGATGAAAGAAAGAGCAAAAACAAGAATCCCACAAAATCAGCGTGATTTCATTAATGATTGCTGCTTAAACCCAACAAAGCAACAGCAACAGCAGCTTCGTTTCTTGCTCTCGTTCTTCCTCTTTATACTTCAAAAATCACAAGATAATCTCTGTATCAATTCCACTTTTTACTCTCACTTCTCTGAAATATACCGACTTGGGAATGGATGTAGAGATAGATAGAGAACCAGAGAGAGAGATTTTGTATGGATCCAATCAGGACATAGCTCTCGTGAAAACTCAAAAAGAAATAAACTAACCCCTTTTATATAGTACTACTTTGTTACCAATATGAGGTTGGTAATTTAGTACCTTATATTAATGTCAAATCTGTAAAAACAAAAATATATAAATAAATAAATAAATAAATATGTCGATGCGTACTGTAATGCAGTAGCCAACGCGCTTTAATGTCGCTCACCAGTTCCCCACCACCATCCACAGCTCCCATTCTTTTCTTTTTTTCTTATTTATTTTTAACTCTAATTCTCTTTCCATTTATTGACAATAGCACAATTTGCAAGTATTTATCCATCAAAAAACTCAGTTACATATTATATTCGATCAAATATTTATATTATTGTCATAAAAAATTAATGAATTTCATAAATTACTAACAGTAAAAAATTCTCTATGCATAGGAAACAAATGGAACTTACTACGGGAATCTGTCGATCTGAGAGAGAGAGAGAGAGAGAGAGAGGAGGGATATCTATAATTATAAAAATAATGTTTGGTTGCGCTGCGCGATTACATTTGACCTGCGCCGTAATTGCCGGACACTGACCTCTATCTACTCCCACACACAGTTTTACTTTATGCTGTTTACTCCAAAAACTCTTTAAGCACTTGCTTATACTACTTTAAAACAAAAAAAAAATTAAAATTAAAAACATCGGGAAGAATTGTTTTAGCTGAAAAAATGAATTCGGATAGCTAAAATGGAATTACATTATAAATCCTTTTCTATTTCTTTTGGGTAATGATGGTATTGCGTCGAGGGAGACGATGATGATGTGGCTTTTCTATTCCCTAAAGGTCACACACGGTGTATGTAAGACAGATTTTCAAACCGTAACCACTGCTGCTAAATCATTCCAGATTCTGAGTCAATTTGCCACAAACCTCCAATCTGCAACAAGACGCTGCTTACTCTTTTTAAATTTCTGCCTACATGTCACTTTGAAACTGTCCTGAGTTCTAATCGATGGAAATAGATATTCTGTTGAAACTGAAAATTGTCACATATATTATGCTTTGCTATATTAACTAATAAACCTGAAAAATTAAACTATAATTTGTACAGTATGCTTGAAGTTGTTCATTTCACAATAGCCGAAATTTATACCAGAATAGAGGGAATAAAATGAAAAAAAAAAAGAAGGGGAGTTTAATAGTTTTCGATTTTTTTCTTTTCTTTTCTCTTTAGGTATTTTGGCATTTTGCAGAAAGGATAGGGAATATTGTGCCAAATGGAGAAATCTGTCTGCTCTTTGCGATCATACCCAAGTAACCTTTATGAATGAGCCATTAAGGGAAATTCTTATTTTTACACCAGCCTTTTTTACCTCTACTTTTAAAACAAATATTCACAAATGAATTTCCCAACTTCAGAATTTTATTCTTTGGATTCGCCGCTGTTTTTTTATAAAGAATCCTCATAATTTGTCATTCATAAACATAGATTTATACATCTTAAATTCACTTGTCTCTTGAAAAATTCATTTAATAGCAAATGCAAATATATAAGAAAAGAAAAAAGCTTGTACCAAACCAACTCAGCCTTCCATATACAGGGTGGATTGCCATTTTATAAAGTAACAAAGAAAATGGTAAATTAACCAAAGATGACTTAACTAATTACTGTGTCATGAAGGGAAACGAAAAGAGACAAACAACATCATTAAGGAATTTAGTAACAGAATGATGCAATTAAAAAAAGGTTTCATTTAGTGTCACATTTAATCCTTTTCTTTTTGTTAATACAGAGAGAGAGAGAGAGATAAAAGCTCACATGCAAACGAGAGTCAATTTTCGCGCACAGAGTAAAAAAAAAAAAAAAACCAGTTTGTATAATTTATTTTATTTTATTTTATTCTTTTCCGTTTTAGTTGGGTCCCACTGCTGCCGCGTTTTCCCTGTCGGTGGACCAACTTCATGACGTGGTGCATGCTGTAAATAGAACGGCCCGGTTTTGGCTACGCGATGTCGCGAAAGATATGACGACTCTGTCGTCTTTTCGCTGCTGGTGGTGTAAACACGGGATTGGAAAACAAATTGCAATTGTATATTCACGGGATGAGATACATATATAACATTCGACATAGAATCCCAATTCCAATTCCCCAGTCCCATTTTTCATTCTCAGGTTAGGTTAATTGGACGCTGAGCTGGACACGATTTTGGTCACGAGAATTCCTTTCAGTTCTTGTACGGGCTTGTCAAATCCCATTCTTTCCTTTAAATTTAATAATTTTATCTTCTTCTGGTGCGTTCGGCGTACGTGGCACGGCGAGTAAGCATGCAACTGGGGACATATTCATATTCGTCACGCTCGCTGCTCGCACTCGTACACAGTAGTAGTAGTTGGATTTTATTTTATTTGTTGATTCAAGTTTCAACTTTTAATTCCCTGCAGAATAAATTATTTATTCTAAAATTATTACATGACAGTTTAATTAAATATATATTAATTTTATTTTAAATATTAATTTATAATATAGAATAATCAAAAATTAATATATACTAATTTACATTTTACACCTAATTCAAACAGTAAAAATATGTATTATTAGAGTAAAATATTATAAATTTAAATTTTTTCACATTCACTATATAGATTTTCACTTTTATAGCCGGACTAAATAAATGACCGTCTATGTTATATATTGCATAGTTCATATTAACTTTACTATGAAAAGTTTATAAAAATATATAAAAAGGTTTACTAGCATATTAAATAAATTATTTAATTAAAATGTTTAAGTTAAAAAGTATTACTATAAAAATAGTCTTAAATATCTATAAATATTACTTTTTTTCTTAAATTTTGATAATTTACTTCTTATCTAAATCACAATAATTCTGTTAAATTGTATAGAATGTTGGATATTTAGTTTTATATTGCAAAGATAGTATGTGCAGAAATAGAAAAAAAATATATATATCTATATTTTTTATTTTTATTAATTTTACAGTATTTTTTATTTTTATTGTAGTAAATAAAAAATATGATTTTTTAACTTTTTAAAATTGTATTTTTAATTTTTCTTTTGATAAAACAACTAAAAACAACTGGTAAATTAAAAAAAAGTTAGAAAAATAAAATTTTTAATTCACATAATAAAAATTATAGATTTTAAAATATTTTTCAAAACTCAATATGTTAATTTGTAATACAGTGGATTTATTTATGAGCCCAGGTATTAAGCTGATTCGTTTAAAATTAAATCAGAAATGAACTTGTAATGGAGGACTTATTTAAGGAAAAAAACTGTCTAATCAATAATAAAAGTTAAAAAAATGAAAATGAAAATTCTAATTTCTTACTATCTAAATTGCCAATTAAATAATTATGTTTATTTTTATTCTATCTTTAGATTCTTTCTAGTGAAATGATGTGCCTTCTTAATTATCTCATGTCATGTCCCTACAATTGAAACAATGAAAACAATTCCTTTAGTTCTGTTATGGGAGATGAAATGACGTATATATAGAGGTGAAATTTTAAGCTTATATGGAAAATGAAATTGATGTTTCTCCAATCTCCATTAATAAATCACTTGTCTATTTTTAGCTACGTGTTTGGGGTCGATTTAGTAAGAACAGTATTAGGGAACCCACCACCAAAACACACCAGCCATTAGCCCACAGCTACAAGCTTCATCTTGGAACTTGTTGGGGATGATTGCAACTATTCGTAACATGTTCTTGTCAATGGTTTTTGTCTGCAATGCAAGAAAGGGTCGCATCATAACAAGCTTCCAAGTACAAAGAAAAAAGAAAAATATCCATGTAGAACAGGGTTCTTAATTAAGTCACACACACTAATCTGCTCTAATAATTTCCATTGATTTCTTTTTATTATTTTTGAAGACTCTAAACACTACCGTTCATATTACGTCAGTCCACGTAGCTACGTTTTTCTGACATAATTCTATGACCATTATGTCACAATTAATGGACCCACATAGCAGAACATATATATATTTCTTATAAGTATGGTTTTACCTCCGTACTAAGAAATTTCTACCACCACTGCATATTAAGAATTGAAATCCATTTTGCATGGATAGGCAGTTTTTTGTGTATTCTGGTTAACTAGTAAAAGCTGCCATTGGTGGGGTTGTTTTGCTCCTATAATAATTGCCGTTTATATTTCTGCTTCCCCTTCCTTTATTGGATAACTTACTTTTCCCTCACTTTCCTACCTAAGGCATGTTGCCCTATTATTTGCTTGCTTTATAACTGTTTTCCCTGTGAAAATAAAAGCCTTCTAGGCCCATTCACAAACTAATCTAGGCATCCAACATAATAGGGTAAGTTTCTTTACAAGTCTCTGATTATAAGTGGTTTCTCATTAGAGTCTTTAAATTTTAGTTTAATATTAAAATCCCCTATTCTTTGCTTTTGCGAAGTTTACTTTTAGAATGCATTCACCCCATATTACCGAACAAGACCTATAATTTAGAAAATGTAGGGGACCATTATCACCCATTTGGTGCCAACCTCAGTCACTGTGTATATTATCTAAAAACATATAAAAAACATTAATAAAGGCTATTATACAATAATGATTATCTAAAAACAAATGCACACATATTTACATAAGTCCACATGGAAATCGAGTTCACACTCCAAGGACAAAAAAAAAAAAAAAACCATTTAGATCTTAGATTCTTTGGTTTGACTTCATGTTATACAATCAATGCCAACATTTAAAATAATAATAGATAAAATACAAATTGAGTTGAAAACGAATCGGAGAGCATTGTTCAAATCTTTTTTCTACTTAAGGTCTAGTCAAAAAACACAGCACTTTCATGTGAGGTCGGTGCGTATCCACCTAAAATTTCGGAATGGACCGACTATTTTTTCACATATGCTTGCACAAATATTAGTATTATATTGTATGCATATATAATTTTATAGAAAATCTAGTGGAGAGCAGACTATATAATAACAGTAGTTTTTTTTTATCCACATTATAAAAATAAAATTTTATTTAGTATAGAGACGGTAGCTTGAACTCAAAACTTTCATATCTTTCGGTACTTAGATTTTAAATAATATATATATATAAGATGTAAAGAAAACTTAAATTGATATGCATTGAAAATGGGAAATGAACGTGACCCAAAAAAAGGGATACAATATTCTATTTAACTACTCGCATAATTTCCATGATTATCGTCTAAAAGCAGCAACCATCTTTGTCGGTGACTGAATTGGCTAGAGCTAAGACCACAGTTGTTTTTACATTACATTGTTGCCATGCATATAGTTGATTTTCCTCTTCTTTTCCTTAATATTAAATATAAATATAAATACTGTAATAAATAAATATATATTTTAATATTAAATAGTAAAATATAATATTCAATTATTTAAAATTAATAAAAATACAACACTAATCTATTTCCTAAAATATATCATGTATAAACATTTATATTCTTTTGAAAAAAGGGAAGGCCACAAAATTAGTGTTGATTTTATACAAAAGTTATACACTCTCAAGAAAAAAAAGAAATTATACACATCTTTCATTAAATTAATCCGGTAATTAACTGTTTACTTGAGATTAACCATAACTTCAAATTTTAACATTATTTTTCTAAATACTTTTAAGAATTGATTAGCAAAAGCAAATACATTCTCAAAGAAAGAGAAGCCCATAGTTACATAAGTTGTTTTTTCAAAGATTTATATATATATATATATATCCTAAAAATGTTTTCAAGAAGAGTTTACTATCAAAACATAACGTTTCATTTGCTTTAGGCAAAGGCTAATGGGTGTTTCGTGTAGAGGCCATGATGAGAGTCATGACAACATGAGAATCATCGAAATCACTTTAACCCATTTTGGTGACATATCGTATCATATTTATTTTTAGTAATTATTATTTCTTGATTATTATTATTATAAATTAGGGTCCTCCACTAATCCACTAATTAAGCATGTCTTGTTTGGGTCCCCCTTTGATATATGCAGCAATGTGATATTACATATAAGTTTTCTTATGCATTTTTCTACAATGAAAGATAAAATATTCATCAGAAAAAGTAGAGAAATAAGCAAAAAAAGAAAAGAAATTGAAACCGTAATCAGTAAAAGTTGGGAAATAAACACAATAAATCTTACTTTAAAAACTGAGTTATATTTCTAAAGATAAATCTTTCATGCTATGTGCAACTTTACAACAACTAGTACGAAGAACCCATCCATTGCCAGAAGGAAAAAGGCTTAACTAATAGATAACTAACGAATTAAAAAGATAAAGAGGGACAAAGGAAGATGAGTGTGGTCCAGGGATCCCTGTAAAGAAACATAATAAGCCCGCCGGGTTAGCTCAATGCCACAACTTCCATAGCAAGAACCATGTGATGTCTGTTTTCATTTTCGCATTTGCACTAAACCCCTTTGCATTACATCGTAGATACAGCATCATTTTTATTTCTATTTTAAGGATTGAAACAATGGAAAACATCATAATTAATTACATTAGCGATTGAAATTTAAGGTTGAAATTAATTACATTACTGCCAACATCCAATAAAATGGTAAAATAAACTCTCAACATTACCATCTTTACATGAGAACTATTTATCATATGTACCAGCAGTGTTCATGAGAACCATCAACTGCCTGCTTCCAGCTCAAAGGGGCAAAAGAAGGGAAAAAAGAAAAATCAAATGTCTGCTTCCCATGATAAGATGGTAAAGGAATAATGCATTCCCATTATAAAAAAAAAAAGGTAGGTGGAGAATTTAGCCTTTAATTATTGTAGTTGATGACTAAGAAAATGATGGTTTTGGCCATCAAATGAAGGATATAACTGGATGCATGTTCTAAAAGGGAAATCAACAGTGCAAAATGCTAATGTGCCTAGTTCCTATAATTGCCACATAAGAAGAATGTGGCTGATTTCTTTTGAAACCATTAGGCACACCAGGTCAGTTAAGGCCCCATTCCTATCATCCATAAAAGGATTTAAGACAGTAGCATGCAGGCCCCATTCCATGTGGGGGTGCTTAAATTTTGATACTTGTCCAACCTTCATCCTCCCAATGGTGATTTATTAGCAGAGAAGAAGGTACAGTCCCCATCTTCCATCCATTCTCAATTAGTTTTCATCAACATGGATTTTGCATGTGGCCTCTCCACATCATTTGGTTTCGTTATAGTCCTTTGAAATGAATGCTCAATTCCATATGCTGCCAAAATCGACATCTGAATGTGTAGCCCAATGATTAAACCTCCTGTTATCATATTGTACGTACCACGTTAAATATAATATACATATTTGTCAAGTAAATCGATGATTAACCCTTCGAATCTTATAAATATATAACTCATTCGACACTTGTAAAAGAAAAAACTCGTGTTCTTTTTCTTCCTCTTCTTCTCGTCGTCGGGTTCAATGTATGAGTAAGAGCAGAATCCATAAACTTACAGCTCTACTGGTCCCGCTATCTCTAAGTCTCGAACGTCTAAACCAGCCAAGTTCAATGTGCAGAAAGATGATTTATAATATACATGATAAGGATGGTGACTGCAGAAATCCTTAAGTAGAGGAGG
The DNA here is from genome assembly GCF_019578655.1 of Ricinus communis. Taxonomy (NCBI): domain Eukaryota; kingdom Viridiplantae; phylum Streptophyta; class Magnoliopsida; order Malpighiales; family Euphorbiaceae; genus Ricinus; species Ricinus communis. Next base: position 5,788,686 of record NC_063257.1, on the reverse strand, counting down.
CGTCCCATGCCCATTCCATGAACGGAAGCATATGGGAATTATTGAAAGCACCACATCTATAAAATCACCTCTGCATGGCTACCCATTTCAGTAATGATCCAGTGGTTAAAATTTCAGATTTTTGCGATGTTGATATAATGACAGTGTATCAAATAGGTCCCCCCAAAACAATTAGTTTAATAACAAAGAATACGAATTAGTTTATATACCACATTTTTACGTAAAAAGAAATTAAAAAGGTCCAATTTTGATAATGATTGATAATTCCACTCAACCAACCCGCATCATGCTTTTGGTAAATTATTAACTTCCAATTTGACATCCTTTTTATATATAGTTGATGTTTCTATATAACCTCAATAAATTCCAATTTGGTTCCGAGAAATAATGCCAGTAAATAATTATTAATTACTGCTGGAATTCAAAAAATGTATAAATTGTTACTCTGCTCTGCGCTCTGTAAGGTTATCTGTTGGACAAATTGAATGGGGAATATATAGTAGCTCTGTGAACTATTTTTCAGTGAATAAATGCGTATACATCTTTCAGGGTAAATTGGTGGGTCTCTCAATTTCAAATCCTAAATTCAGTAACTGAAGCTGCAAGCTGAGTTCCCTCAATATTATGGAAACATAATAAAGACAAATGAAAGACGCAGTTATGGAGATACAGAATTACTTTTACTATTATCATTATTTGTATTTTATTTATTGGAATTCAATTCAGCGCATCGCCATAAATTATCAATGAAGAACATGATCTAGGGTGAATTTCATCCACAATCCCTAACTTTAGGCATATTACTCATTGAGTCCTTAGATATTAATTTATATAATAAAAAATCCTTATACTTTAATTTAACTAACAAAAGATTCTTATATATGACTCGAATGGTATTTTTACCGGAGATTTGATGTTACATCAACAGCGTGAACATAAATTTAATACTTTCATGCTTTAAGAAAATTTACGGTAGCATGAAATTATACTAATTTGTTAAGATATTGCTCAAAATTAATTTAAAAGATTGTTATGATGAACTGAAATTTTTGCAGATTGGAATGGAGAACAAATGACACCGGGAAGGCATCTAATGCAGTAACCACTTCACGATATGGTGCCCAAAATGGACCCAAAAATTGATGGAAAGAAAAGGTTAAGCACTAAACAGTATGAGTAAAGCAGTAAGATCACTGTTAAGTGTAGCTTGACAATGAAGGGATAAGGTCTGTAGGTCAACACTGGGATCCATAGCTCCATATTATTATTCCTATCACTTTTCTCGTTATGAGATTTGGATGTGAGCTCTGGTTCATACTTGATGCCAAAATCAAATTGTCACAAGCCAGGAAGTGGGGGTTTTATGTTAGTGGAATGTGTGTTATAAAAACAAGGGTAAAAACAATGGACATGTTAAACATTAAGTATTTAGATCAGATAAAAATTGGGGTAACTTTCGTAGTGGGGTGGTGGCGCAGTTGGCTAGCGCGTAGGTCTCATAGCTTCTGAGTTATCCTGAGGTCGAGAGTTCGAGCCTCTCTCACCCCAGAGTGTTCTTTTTACCTTCTGAAATGAAGGCAGCTACTTCTTGTTTTACTGTCAGTCAGTATATCTCCACGTAGTCAAAATCTGAAACCATAATTTTATTTAAATATATTTATATTATGTCAATTACTTTTTCACTTTTCTGGCTCATTCTTGACATTTGTTCATACTCGTTATATAAATTTTCTTTTTTTCATGACTGCATTTTAAAGAATCACATAAAAAATTAAGAAATGTTAGTTACAATTTTTATTCTCTTATCTTCTTAAACAAATTTAATAGTCAAACAATATGGAATTCCACTTCATTCACTTTAGTTTACCCGCAAATCATTAGTGTTAGAGTTTGATGTGATTTGGATCTTATTTTAAGCAATTAATAGAGAAATTCGGTATCCATTGCTATCATTTCATGGCATTTAAGGGCACGTCCTTTTCTTGTCGGTTCTCCAAACTTGTGCTACAAAATTACTCTTCAAACTACATTCATTAGAGGCCAGCTAGAAATACCATTCGAGCCAAACTAAATTTGATCTCTCCATGAAGCCTTCTTAAGAGGACAGCTATTCTTTCATGGGCCAGTAGTGAAATGTTCCCTTTCCTAAATGTAATCTTTGTTAGGCAAAGCTTATACCTTGTTATCTTGTAGGAAAAGAAGATTAGCTTTAATTAATATTACTCAATTTTACATATAACTTTAAAAGATCAATCTAATTGGAAACTAATATTGCATTTCAGAGTTCTAATGTAGAAGCTAATTTGTTAATATTGATTTATTTTATAGAAACTCGATCTTGTAATATGGATTTAACATATCTACCTTCTTGTTAACGAATTATTTGGGTTATATAAGAAAAGATAAGAACACAATGGCGAGGCTCAGTTATGAAACCTGTTTTGAACACATGAGGGCCATGGTTTTTGCCAACAAAATCAATAGGTTTTATGGGCTACGTTAGTATGGGTTAAAACTTAAAACCCAAAAGCAGTTTTCTTTAAATTTTATTTGATAGTTGGGCCATGTGAATGTGAACCCCTAATAGGGTAATAGCTTCTGAGAACAAGTGAACCATAATAGGCTCCTGGGAGTTCAACTGGTGCAGTGCGGTTCATATCAACTGCTAAAAGCATTTAATCCTTTTATAACTAAAAAAATAAATAAGGTTAAAGAATATGGGTAGTGCGGAAAATAATATAAGTAGAGAGTTTAGAGCTTTGATGTGTCTAAATTATGGGAAACGATTTAATGAGGCAAGTGTATACGTAGTTACTCCTACATGTTTGAACTATTTACAGCAATCAAGAGCAGTAACCCAGATAGTTGGACAGCTGTTAGGACTATTTAATTCTTAACCAACCTTCTAACATGGTAAATTGGTAGCTCACACCAGACAGTTTACCTAGCAAACCAAATAATTTCTCCACTTTATACTTGATCCAAATAAGGACCTAAAATTTAAGATTGGGATAGGGACGATGCTTCAAGATTGCGTTCTTATGCGGACATAGACCGAAAGTTGGATTGTTTTTTCTCTCAATAAAAGAAACTACTGTTATTGATATGGCTAAACCCCTAATTGGCAGCCCTAATCAAAATCAAGAGTAAAGGGCAAAAGACCCAATTTCTGACACAGTTAAACCCACACTAGTACTGAAATAAAAAAGACCATAATAGTAAAGCTATATATATGCCTAAAAAGAACAAAGTACGACATGAGCTTAGCTTATTCGTATACTGAAAGTTAGTATAGTTAGAGAAAACGAGAGACTAAAGATCGTTGAATGAAGTAATCTTGTTTCTTTAATTCATTGAAATCTTGTTTGTGCCTTAATGGGGATTTTGACATCAATATATTATGCGTAGATGTTCTTTTATCAAATAATTTTAGTATGATAAGATGTTGGACAGAATCCTATTATCTTTTCTCTACTATTACACATTTATTAGCTCTAGTTCATAACGTTTTGGATCATATAGACTAATGAAAATCAATATTAATTTGGTGTCATTCCCAAGAGATTGGTTGGGAAGGAAACATTTATGGCTCTGTTTTCAGGTTCTCCAAGATTAATTGTCTGGTGTCTTTCAAAACTATAGGGGCTTTTTGTAGTTGGGACTTTCAGTTCCTTTAAGAATGGGTTTTGCCTATGAAGCCGAGTTAGCAGCTGTGATTATTGTTGCAAAATAGGCTTGGAAATGTAGATGAACAAAGCTTTGGTGGGAAAATGATTCAAGCTACGTAGTTAATCTACTTAGTGCGATTTCATGAAGATGGGGTGCATGTTTATCTCTTCTTAGGCAATATAGAACTTTTTATTAATGTTTCTCATATATTTCGCAAAGGAAATATCGTTGTTGACGCTTTTTCTTCCACAGTAACTCAATTAAATGACCCATCTTGGTGGCATGTTTTCTCCTCAATTTTGCTATCATTTGCTTGTTTATGATGCTGATAGATTACCCAACTATAGATTAAATGATTCTTTTTCTCTTAGTGCCATCTTTATTGGCAATTGGTTACTCGAACATATATATATATTTGATTATTTTATTATATTTAACTTTCATTTCAATAAAATAATTTAAATGAAATGTGTAATGTTTAGTGCTATTTAGATATTGTTTTAGCTAAAATATCCATTTTTGATGTCTTTTCTCTTTAAATTTTTAAGAAAATAAAATAAAAATCGCAGTATTTAATAGAAGAACTGGTAAGAAAGCATTGGATGATTTAATTCAAATACATAAAGAACCCTCTTATCTATTTTTCTATCTAGATAAAAAGTTAGGTTGTGACTGGAGTATGCATTAATTGATGCTTCATACAATCTTAGAAACGACATTAGCACAGCCAAAATAAAACTCGATTGCTTGAACCCTGTTGTAAACGCAAGAAAGATTGCATGAGCTCTTGAGTGTTATGAAAATCCTACAGGCCTAAGTTGGAGGATGGAAGGATCTAAGTCTGAAGTTGTGGGCTCTTATTGCCTGTACTATTGGTGTTCTCATAATTCCACGTGCCATAAACCTTCTATGCAGCCGAGACACCGAACCACGAAATTAAATGATTCCGTTGCCAATCCGATGAACATCCAACATTACCATCATGGACAATGCCTTAGGCAGACATGGAATTTTCATCCATAAGCAATGATATGAATGGGAGTTGGGTAGTTATCAAATAACGTGTAGATTAATTTTGTAGCCTCATTCTTGGAGCAATGAGGGTCCAGTCCAGCATTTCCCGCAATATTTCTTTCGCTTTTTATAACGTCAATTCATCTTAAACCAAAGCTTTTAATTATTATAGCTGAAGTAATGAATTGGGGTTTTGTACATGGGACTTTTGATACATGATACAACTGGAGCTAAGGTATATTTATTAGGAGAACCTATAACTTTTGAAAAAGTATACAGAGTGCAACTGTTAATATTATATGTACGACGATGCATTTGAATTATATTGTCCATGACAGTGAATCATGAGAAAAGAAAAGCAAGAATGAAGGAGTAATTTAAAGAAGATGAGACCCTTATGAATCATGTAATAAATAGACTATAATCTGCCTTAATGTTCTGTCCAAAAGAAATAAAAGGATGGAACTTTTCTGAGTTGGAGGAATTGGGACGTGAGTGGCATAAGCAGGAGACCTTTAATAAATACATTACATATATGCGTTTGCTCAAAAGAAACAATATGTGTTCAACAAATTAAGAAAGAAAGGACTGAAAAGAGAGAGTGCATTAGCACCAGCATCAAATGTTACGGACCATAATTGTTTTAGTGGCTAGGTGGCGTTCAGATTTATGAAGGTGGAATGTGAGTCAAGTATATATCTGAGTCAACTCGAATGCGGCTCTTTAGTCAGGGTTGTTCGAGTCATATGTAAGATGACAGGTCCAAACTTCAAACCTCCATTAAAAATTCCTTTTTCTAGTATAATCTAACATGCTAACTACTATGTTTAATGTTAATCCAAGCGTGCTTATAATGGAAAGAAAGGGTTGGGGATTAGAGTTGTAAAAGAAAGAAAGAAATGGAAATACAGCTCATTTGTTGTCCAAGAAGGACTTAGTTGGACCCCACGTGGAGAGGACCTGAACTGAAGTTGCCAGTTCACGGGCTTGTACAGTTTATAAAGATAATAAAAACTAGACATCCTTATAGCTGTCTCTCCTCGTCCCTAACGCTGCCAACAAGCAAACTTCATAATCTCTTTTCAATTTTCATGGAAATCAACTACTGCTACAGTTTCCATCATCATCGTCCTCGATCATCTTTCCCTTAATAATTAAAATTTACGACATGAAGATGACAAACATGTATTGAGAATGTGCTTCGGAGAATCCTTCAAACTCATCATCATAACTACAAAGTCATATACCCCATCTCACCTTACAAACACCTTTCTTTCATCACCTTCTTTTGTGGGGTTACACACAACTTTTTGTTAATGCTCTACCATTAACTCTAATTAATAATCACTTTATATCTTTCCTTGATCTTCAACTTAATTTATATATCTTAGTGATTGACTTTTCAACCTGAATTTCATCTTACAGTTATTTATTCTCTTTGTTCTTCTAGCTATATACGTAGCTGCCGGCCCTAGCATCATTTGTTCTATATGCGTATCATATGCGCCTTTCAATTTTTACAACTGTATTTTAATTTTCTTTTGCTGATTATTTATTTATTTATTAAAAGTTCAATGGTATTGTGAAGAATACTACCCCAGTAGTTCTGGAATGTGTTTAAAATGGATGTTGATTCCTTCAGAGCTTAAACAAATTGTGTTGTAACGGCTATATCTACAACTTCCTATATAAGGGATATGAAGGAGAAAAAAGCTATTATCTTCCTTTCAAACTCTTGATCATTTTTTCCTGGGAAAATAACCTCTTAAACACTAAGAAAATTAGTGTTATTTCTCTCTATTTTTGTCTTGCTTCTGACCAATATTACTGCTGATTGCCACTTCATTCCTTTGGGTCCTTAATACCCTTTTTTTAATATAAAAAATATCTAAATATGTCGTGTTCTCTGTAATTTTTTATTAAATTATAATTTGGATGAGAATTTATGAGTCTTCTTCCATAAAATGATTAAGTTAGTCTCTATTATGTATGAGTTTCTTTAACTTTCCTCTTTGAAGATATGAAATAATTTATTGCTAATATTTATATGATAAAACTCATTTAAAGACCAAATTGTCAATTTCATAAAGTAAAGTAAATTTATTTATTTATTTCAAGTACAATTTTATTCTTATACTTTTTATTTTAAATAGTGCGGTTAAACCTCAGTAAAAAAGAATTATATTTCTATCTGAAGAAAAATAATAGAGGATGAAAGACTGAAATTAGACATTTTAGCTGATAAATAAAGGGCATATCGCTATTTCATTTATCTTTTAATATGTTTGTTTTTTCTATAAAAAAGGAAATTCTATCTTGATTAGAGTTTGATTGCATTATATTAGTAAAACCTCTATATTCTTTCATGTTCTAAATTAAACCAAGCTCATTGGGTCCAGTTCCAGTTGGTAAAGGATTAAATCGTCTTTTACTATTTTATGTAGAATTTAGCTTGCCCTTTATAGTTTAGGATTAAGAACGAAATTATCTATATTAAGAATCTCTGAAATTTAGTACAGGGGTGTGTGTGGCAGCATTAACATGAAAAGTGTGTTATTGTGTGCTCAAAGTTAAGAGCTCACTTTTTTTCTTAGTTCAAGTGTGTTGTGGGTTCGTGTTCTCAAGATCAAGACTTGGCAATTTTTCTTTTTTCTTTTTAAGTAATCAATTGTGTGCGCTGGAAAGACCATAACTGGGTCGTGAAGCTGCTGTCTGCTTGTGATTAAATAGAGAGAACTTTGTGGTGGTGTAATCCATCGGAAATTACTAGTTCTATGAGGAGCAAGAAACTGTTGTTCTATTTCCTATTACATTGGTTTTTAATGTTTGGGCATGCTCCGAATCCGCATAAAGCTTCATCAGGAGTTAATAATATTGTTGGTTCTGCTACAGCGGGAATGCCATTGCTTAATTTTTCCGCGATCATAGGTTAATTATATACAGAAAATCCAATCGTTTGCCATTTACTCTTAACAATAATACTACGTCGGCTGACATTTAAAACTTAATTAGTTTAATTTGTTGAACTATGGATGTAATGGGGTTGATATAACCTTTGCCCTCGTAATAATTAAATATCACTTTATCCTTTTATGTCAGCTTTCAACTGATGCTTCATATCCTATGTTTATTTCGTTTTATGATATTAATTAGTAAAATTGCTATATACGTGTCATTCCAAATATAAAATATTTAAATATTATCATTTATTTAATATAATAAACGGATAATATTTAAATTCTCTCTCTTGTAAAGATAAATTTTTTTACCAAATGATAATGTTCGGTAAAAGAAAAAAAAAGAAAGTCAAGAATCTTATTAGAATGATAACCAAGGAATAATGCAATAAAGATTCTTCACTAGGGTCGATCTTACAGTTGGTAATTCTGTTGTTGTGTGAGCTGCCGGCCAGAATTGCTTGGTTTGCAAATAACCTTTTACTTTAAACATTCAGTACTCAAGTGCTAAGACTTTTATAGATGCTAAAGGCAGTAACATTGTCTTCCATTTTTCCCAAACAATATATACTATTTGGGGCTGGCCCGGGTAAACTGATGTAATCTTACAGTCGTGGCTTTGTTTTCATCCTGAACTATCACTTGGTTGCACATGATTTGCTATCTTCAGTACTCCCTGCTAAAATGTATGTACACGCAGTCCAAGCATACACTCTGACAGACAATATATTAATATTGACCGAAAAAATACAATCAATGATAGCTTCCCATATGAAAACTAATTTAACTAAATTGATTACTCAATGAACAGGAATGTTTTCTGATGGGAATTATATAAATCTTGTTCGTCATTGCTGAGCTTGTAAATTAATCTCGCCGTCCATCATCACTTGATTGCACATGCACATGATTTTTCTGATTCCTTATTGATTAATCAATTAGTAGAGATGTAATTGATTTTTCTGGTGTTGGCTTCTTTAACAGCTTCTGGTACAGCGGTTTAGGTATGAAACTATGTGGACTCACAGGGGAAAAGTTGATTAGCATGTTTGAAGAGTCGTTAATATTCTCATGCCTACCTAATGCAATTAGCATGTAATAGAAGGTGAGGAGTATAATTAAAAGGCCATATCTGACTAAAATTATTGCATTTCAAATTAGGAGTTCAAGACAGGCAGGCATTTGATCACTTACCTTACCAATCTAATCAATGAGTATTTTATTAATGATTGAACTATCATAATAAAAGTAAAAGGTTATTTTTTCTGTCAATTTTTTGATTGTATTGGATGAAGCCATTTAACTAATCTGGTTTACTTAATAATCAAATGAACAAGGATTAAGCCTTAAATCTACCCGAGTTATTAGCTTTGATAATGCAATAAGTAATATTCTGATAAAGATGCAAAGTCCAATTGACAATCGTATACTGTAGAGAGACCCTACTATGGGTACAAAATGTTGGTACAACTAATATCCAACCAGATATACCATGATTATACACATCCATATTATTAGCAAATAAACAACACAGGAAGTAATTATGGTCGCATAAAATTAAGAGTTAAGATGTTGAAAAACTGAGCGAAAACACGAAACAGAACACAGAGAAAGAACACAAAATACAGCAGCTAAACAGAGAGAAAAAAGAAAAAGATAATTGATTGGAGGGTAGGAGAGTATATTAATGCAGAGACAGAGAGGACAGATTCAAGTGCTTAGTCACGCAGCTGTCAATTCGATATTACAAAACCCACCCTCTTCACTATCTTCCTTTGTAGACAGCAAATTAGAGTTTGCAGTTGTCGGATCTCTCTCTCTCTTTTCTCTCTTTATCTTGCCCTTACCTTTTCATAATTTAACCAAACCAAACCTAAGACCCAACCCAAACCAATTCATTTGTTGTCAAGAAACTTACCAAAGTAATAACAACAATAGAAGCTCCATATCTATCATTTTCTTTGTCTCTCAAATCTCTTCTGCAATGATTATTTTGTGTTGATACATGGAAATAGAGGCAGGCAAATAGAGCAGAACAAGCAGAGACAGTATAATGAAGAATAAGAGAATATATAGAACAAGAGAAGATACTGTTATGAGCAGTGATCATATATCAAGAAAACCAGTGGTTCATGCATAAATAACGACATTATACATACCCATTTTTCAATCTTTGATGATTTGCATGCCATGGCTTATCGATCTCAGTTTGGCGACACTACGTTTACTAAAGTGTTTGTTGGAGGATTAGCTTGGGAATCTCCTACTGAAGAAATGCGTAAATACTTTGAGCAGTTTGGAGAGATTCTTGAAGCTGTTATAATCTCTGATAAGAATACTGGAAAATCTAAAGGATATGGATTTGTAAGTTCTTTGTACATTTCGGTTCTTTATTATTATTATTGTTGTTGCTGCTGCTGCACATTGTGCGTATAGTTGGCAATTCATTTTTTTCCTGATGATCATCAATAGGTTACTTTCCGTGATCCTGAATCGGCTAGAAGGGCTTGTGTTAATCCAAATCCTGTTATTGATGGAAGACGAGCAAATTGCAATATTGCTTCTCTTGGACGACCTAGACCTTCGCCTCCTCGAGGTTAAACCTTTTGTTATATGATGAATGTATGATTGATAATCTTCAATATCTATATTTTTCTGCAACTCCAGTCACAACCCAATTAACCAAAAAGAAAAAGAAATATCAACAATGTGCTGTATTTTTCAGTTGTACATTACCAATTAACGGTGCCACTGTTGTTACAATGCAGGAAGACCACAAGGTGGCACTCCTTACCAAGGAAGCCCATCATACAGTGTAGTGGCAGCACCCTTGCCTCATCCTCCGCCTCCTCCTCCTCCTCCGCCGCCACCACCACCAGCACCTCCAGTTATTTATCCACATTACGGGTTAGTTGTTGCTTTCTGCAATGATTGTCCACGTTACCTATGGGAAATGGTCCATACCTTAAAAGTGGCATAGACACGAAGCTTTTTTCTATGTTTCATTTTGATTTTTTTTAAACGGATTTTCTTAAAAAAAGAGAAAGAAATTTCTCTCTTCCCTCGAGACAGTTGGTATCAGCCTGTAAACAACAAATCACATGATTGACTTAGTAACGTGCCAGTGCCACCACAAAAAATAAATCAAGAACAAATTATATACATATGCATTTACATATACATTTACATATACATATTTACGTAAAAGACTTGGTAAAACGAATAAGAGGCAAGTACAAAGGTCTCTAATGAAGTGCATAAGCGTACAAAATATACTTGAGGACAGCTACTATACAACAATGTGACCCACTTGGTTTCCATGCACTGCTTAGCTTACTTGCACCATTAATTAGAATATGGCGTAGTTAAGCTTTTCATTTAATTACATTTTAGTGTCAAAACACAAAATTGAGAAAAAGAAAATACGAAAGAAGTGGTATCAGAAAAATCTGATATTTATAGCATTCCTAACAAGATATTAAGTTATGGTAATTTTCTATTATAATGAATATATCCAAAAATTAAGCTTCTAAAAAGTTATAATTTATTATCATTTTCTAAAATGACTTAAGAGCTATATTTTTTTTAATTTTTTTTTTAAAAAAAAGATATTTTTAAATGGTTTTTAAGTATATTATATTTTTTATCCTTTTAACATTATACATGTGAGTGAAGAAAGGAGAGGAACATAATGTATTTTAAATAGAAGAGAAGAGAGTCAAAGAATAAAGACAATAAAATATTTATTCTATTATGTTTAGTTATATGAAAATTCTCATTAAGAAAAAGAGAAAAATTAATTAATTTTAAATTTTTTTATTATAATTATAAAAATAAAAAGAATAATAAATTATATTTTAATTTCTTTCCATTAGTTAACACTTTTTATACTTCAAATTGCATTGTAATCAATTTCAATTTCTATAAGGGAAGGAAAGAGAATCATTCCCCTTCGCTTCTCTACCCCTCTTAAAAAAATTTATTTATCAAACACAATTAAAACTAATTCGCCATCTATTTACTTTTTTATTTTTTAGATTACTATCCATCATGCATAGTATAAGAGTCATATTTTTTTTCTTGTACTTATTTTTTTTTTATCTTTTACTTTATTGATAAAAAATTAATTAGAGATTAAAATAGAAAATATTAATTAAATACACACATTTCAAAATAAATAAAAATAAAAATTAATTATTTATAATTTAATAAAAAAATATAAGAAGTATTGTTAGGAATGGTGAAGGATCACAGTTACATGGTGTGTGTGTTGTTTGTGATCGCACAAGGGGTAATGTGAAACAAAATCTCAATTAAATTAAAGGAAGGGTAAGAGGGATTTGCGGTATCAGATATAGTAATTATGACAGCACATTTAAAAGTGGTCCTGTACAGATTTAAGAGGGATCCAGTTTGCGTCCTTGCAAAGCATTTATGTATATTGTATCGAAGTTTGTCTTCAGTCAAAACCAAGGCTGTATTTTTTTCTTTTTTCTTCTTTGGGTCACCATCATCTGTTCTGTAAGTATTTGGTCATAGTCTTGTTTATTTTCACACTTAAGGCTACCCTCTAAGTTAGAGTGTAGGACAAAATTAAATTTGTCTTGATTGATTTTCTCTGTATTGAAATGCGATTAGCTAGGGTTCGATTGCTGGTAAATCCCTCTCTCTCTCTCTCTATTTAATTCCTTTTCTAAGTAAAATGTTAATATGTCTGGATATTGTTCAGCAATTCAAATTCAATTCTATTTTCTTTTTAAGGATGTTGGAGTGTTTTACCAATAAAAAAAGAAAAAGAAAAAAAAGGATGTTGGAGTGGAGCACCCATAATATCTATTACTAGGAGCTAAATAAGGAAAATGATAGCGACATAGATTAATATCACACCATTATTATATTATAGGCCAAAGTTTTGTGGGTCACTCCTCACCATTATAGGCTCCTGATTAAGATACACCAAATCTATAGACATACATTCACCTATATATACGGTTCTCTATATATCTTACGAGTATGTATTTCTATGATATACATGGAGGGGATTAGTTTTATATATTATCGCTGGTAACAGTTGCTATCAGGGTAGGTCCAATTTGGCAGCATCACAATAAGTTCATCATCCTACCTCTTTCCTCTACTGGAGAAGCAATCTTCAGTAATTACTGAAAAGATACGAATTGATAGTAATTTCTTTTTCTTTCGTATATATATATATATATACTGAATGTCACCATTGATTCCAATTTTGCAGGTATCCACCCTATACTCCTGACTACGGGTACCACCAGGTAATTACAATCTTTCTCAGAGAGTATTTGAGTTAATAGTGTAAGACAACAGATAGTTATTAATAATAATATTTAGTATTATTATTATTATTATTATTTATGGTGCAGGCTGCCATCTATAACACGCAAGTTCAACAGCCTCAATACTATCATCAAGTGCTGGGATCATCAGCATCATCGACAATGGGCTCACCTTACTATTATCATGGCTATTCTTTGCAACCTGTGAGGGGAGCACTTTCTGCACCACAGGCTCAACGTTTGCCTTATTTTTATTACCCTACTACTTCTACTAATCCTCCTCTCGACCCTTCTTCCTTTTCCACTTTTCCTCCCGCACCTACTATTCAGCCTTCCACGCATCCCTTTCCCTCTTCCACTGCTGGTACGCATTACTGCTTCTTTCTTGATTCTTTCTGAAATTTATTATCGTTCCCACATTAACTTTTAACCATTAAATTTTAATATTCTAAGGGTACATAATTCTGACATTGCTTTTGGAGCATTTAAAATGTGTCAATTAGCATTAGGGTGAGAAACTAAAACTAACAATATTTATTGAATTTGAAGCGTAACTAATGCGTAGATAGATAGAAAGAAATTAGATTTAATTAGGAGCAGTGTTGTGTTAGGTCCTTGTGGTGAGGGGAAACGTAGAAACAGGGGATTATAAGTTGTAAATGTAAATGTAAATGTGTAGTATAAGTTGTTAAACTAATGCAGCGTACTTGCACTTCAAAAGAAAAAAAAGGGGTAGAGAGGGAGGGGCCACATGGGCAAGCTAAAGCATGTGGATGAGCTGTCTGGTTATTGCAATGACCCAAATAATGGGTCGATGTAAAGAAGTGACAGACAGGAGCATAGTTAGTATGTGTGTGGGTGTTGTAAACAAATAGTGAGAGAGCCATGTGGATTCAGTCTCAAGATAATGCTTCTTTCTGAATATGCAGTTCCAGTGTGGTTGTGCACACACAGGCCCACGCCCAATGTTACAACCTTTTTTTCCTTCCTTTTAACGTAAATAACATTCTTCAGTAATAATGCTATTCCTAGCCGTAGGATAGAAAAAAGGTAATGTTTGATTGGATTATTTTTTTATTATTTTTCTTTTATACACCGCAAGATAATTGAGTTATTTTTATTAAAGAAAAGAAATGGGTGCGAGCTGTGGATTTTAAAAACAAATATCGAATTGCTCAACCATTGATTTAATTGCTTCATGGTCTTATACAATTAAGGCAATAGTTAAATCTTTAAGTGAGAGTTACAAGTGTTTTGATTTGGTTCTAGGAGTGGTTTTATGTGTTCTTACATATAGAGACATATGATAATTTGGTTAATATGAATCATAATTTTTCATATATATATATATAGATATGTGTTCTCTTGATTTATGATTATGATCAAATTTGTTTGGTTTAGCACTTACACTCAAGCTATTGCCAATTATTAGTAGCCGTAACAGATAACTAGTGAATATTGAATCAAACCATAATTTGAGTAGCTAATGATTTTTAAATGGTTGCTCTAATTAACATAATAGCAGTATTGATGCTCCTAAAATACACGAACACAAATGATGTTTAGTACAGTTCCTATTTCTTTTTCTTTTTCCCTTTGTTTGTTGTGTTTCTGAATAGTCAAATTATTCTTTTTCCCTTTGTTTGCATACCCTTAACATTTCAATTTATTATTCTATTAAATGTTTTACTAAACTGCATTGATTTGTATTATATCACAATCTACCAGATTTATTTAGTGCTGAGAACATAAAGCCCAGTTGAATTTCCTGAATCTTCAGCTAACATACAATTTGATTGATTTCTTTGCGCAGGTTCAGATTCACAGCAGACTACTCCACACCATCCCACCACAGAAACAGAAGCTGGTGTGGTTACTTCAGAAACTACAAACCCAACTGCCTAAGACAAAGAACTCATCTTCAACATATACATGATTCGATTCCAGAGGAAAAAGAAGAAGGAAAGAAAGCTTAATTAATTTGTAAAATCTCCATAACTTTGTGGTCTCTTCATCTCCTTTTATCTCTCCTATAATATTAATGCAAGGCCACTAGAGAGTATATTGATCTTCTCTCCCCAGCTACGCACGGCAACCGGAATTGATTTGGACTAATCCACCAGCTTATGAAGATTAATTTTTATTTAATTTTTCTCTAGGGGAAGAAAACAAGATTCACTTATTATTTTCTTTTTTTTTTTCCATTCGAGTTGATCATTCTTATAAAGTAAAAAAGCTTAACATCTTTTTACAAAAATGTGTATGAACATAAGCAGGGAAGTACAGTCCCTCAATAAGAAATTTTGTTAAACCATTCATCATGTCTCTGATTTAATTTCTTGCCTGTCCTTTCTTTGGTGGGAAAATCTACGTTCAAATTATAATTACTATGCTTGGAATTATTTCCATAAATTTAAGCATGATATATGTGGACATATTATGTCCCTATATAAATAGCATATACACTAGAAGAAGACATGCTCCGATACTATATTAGCGTAAATAACTAGTTCTAGTTATTTTGGTTACTGTGAAACTTAAAATCTCTTCTTGTGTTATTAGTGGAACTGGTTTATTTAATTTTTTGATTTTCAATATAAATATACAATTATAGTGGTACAATCTAAGATTCTGTTGTGTTTCAATCAATTTCAATTTTCATATCAAAATATCAAAATTAAATTTCAATTGTATTTAAAAGGAAGTGTTAAAGATTTCACATTGCTAACGAATACAAAATATACATAACTTGTAAGTATTAAAATCCAACAAATTTTGTGACTAGTTTCAGTTAGTTGGTGATGAATTAGATCCAAATGCACTCTACACTTTAGTCCCTGCTTAATCAATTGGGCTAGTAAAAGAGTTCAGGCGGCTTTATTGATCTAGAGCTCAAAGGACATACCTAGATGTATTCGGTATATATACTTGACAAGTGACATATAATTTTGAGGGATATAATTAGAGACTATTATTTTACATAAAAAGTTAAAAAAGAAATAAGAAAAATTATAACATATATGTCAATTATATATCTCACAATTGACATATACTCTAGTTTTGTTTTTGACATGAGAGGTTGAATTTGATGAAAATCATCAGAAAGAGGGCAGCGATTAGTGTTTAACCTTTTAAGGCTGAGTCGGGGTTCACCATGTGGATTGATGTGAGACTCTGGCTACTCGTTGTAACATGTTCGCAGAAAATGGTGATGCTAACTTAATAACCTTTAGATCAGCTTGTTCACGGTTCACTTGCTGAATTGGCAACAGCATGTGCCCTAACCTCGCCCTAATCTAGATGCTTGACAACTAGCCTACTGACGCAATGACAATTGAGAACCGCATGCTACTTTCTCTCAGGGGCAAGGTTGATTCCTGCTCTTGTATATCACGGGTGATTTTCTTTTGACACAAGAAGTTACACTACAAGCTGTACTGAGGGTTATTATATATTTAATAGTGATAGCATAACCAAATTACACAGAGTGAACAAGAATAAAACTTATTTGGTATAACAACAAATAAGAGGTTCCCATCATGCATATCCACATTTAGAAACTAATCATCACTGCCCTGCATATAAAATCCTCCTATAGCTTTCACTCTCAATCTCTACCTGTAAGTAATGCCAAAGGTTGGGGTTGACTGTGGAGAGATAACCTGATAACATAATGCATTGCCTTAGATTTTTAACTTTCTGTAGCGCAATTCTTGCCAAATTCATTTCCCATGGGCCATACAAATTTAAGTTATTTTCTTTCCATCCCAAAAATGGATAAGCAGAATTATCAGGGTAGATTTATTAGCCTCTTTACAAGGGTTGTTTTCATTCAACTACATTATTCTCCAGCCACCCTAGCTACCTTATACCTATACTTTTAATTCTCATCATCATCACCATTCAGGCATGGCAGTAATCTTGATATTTTATATAAAGCCTTTTAAATCAATAACAAAACCTCACAATTCGTGTATCTTTATATGTGCTCTTAATATAACTAGCATGGAGTTTTCAGATGTTGTATTTAACCCTAGCACCCCATTAGTTTCTTCTTCTTCTTCTTCAACCTCTAATAAGAAGCACACTATTGGTAT
Organism: Ricinus communis; assembly: GCF_019578655.1. Taxonomy (NCBI): domain Eukaryota; kingdom Viridiplantae; phylum Streptophyta; class Magnoliopsida; order Malpighiales; family Euphorbiaceae; genus Ricinus; species Ricinus communis. The sequence goes on along the minus strand of NC_063257.1, from coordinate 5,771,640 downwards.
TGAGCCTCTTGATCTTTTTCCAAGCACAAGTTATTCTTCTCTGGAGCCCATGCCATTGTTAAGCTCCTTAATTAGTTCAGAAGAGCAAGCATTCAGTAGTGAAAACCCTAAAGAAAGCATTGATAGAGACAAAGAGGATGTTACTGTAGCCTTACACATTGGCCTTCCTGATTATTCTCAAATCTCCGTCAGTTCGAGTACTAAAGGTAATACCAATGTAGCAGCTAAACAATATTGGATACCGACTCCTGAACAAATACTCATCGGCTTTACTCATTATTCTTGCCATGTCTGCTTTAAGACCTTCAACCGCTACAACAATCTTCAGGTTTCAAATCTTTTGTCCCTTTTAACATTTGTTTTCCTTTTTTATTAGTCTCTTTTTTATGAAGTAAACTTCAACTGGGTGTGTATTGATCAATCCATAGTTCTGGAAACGACTCAAGTTACAGTGACGTCAGTGAGCCTAAACTGAATGTATAGTCGTCCACTAACATCTCATCAAATTTCTTATTTCAGATGCATATGTGGGGCCATGGATCACAATATCGAAGAGGGCCTGAATCACTGAAGGGAACCCAACCACGAGCCATGTTAGGGATTCCCTGCTACTGTTGTGCAGAAGGGTGCAAAAACAATATACAACATCCGAAAGCAAAGCCTCTAAAAGATTTTCGAACATTACAAACTCACTACAAAAGAAAGCATGGGTTAAAACCCTTCATGTGTAGAAAATGTGGAAAATTCTTGGCTGTGAAGGGTGACTGGAGAACCCATGAGAAAAACTGTGGCAAACGTTGGCTTTGTATTTGTGGTTCTGACTTTAAACACAAGAGATCACTCAAAGATCACATTAAAGCATTTGGCTCAACATGCCATGGCCCTTTTCCTCCTATTCCTCCTTCATCATCTTTTGATGGGTTTGGGCTGTTTGATAGTACCTTTGCTCTTGTTTAAAATTGTTAAACGAATTAGACTTGAGGATACGTATAACTTCGCTGTAAGTCTATAATGTATCATCTAGAATAAGCATCCATATATTGATACTTGGTAGTAGTATGTATTTGTCGTGCCTTATATATTGTAACTGTTTATAATTGAATTGTCTTGTTTTTTGCAATTGAAGAATACACTACGTAATTAATCAACATGTCTCCCCTCAAAAGAAGAAAAGAGTAGCGATGATAATTAATTAGATGCTGCAATTCAAACATGAGATCTTATTATGAGTATAATAACGAAAATGAAATGAGAATTGATGGTTCCGTCTAAGATTCGAATTGACCGTCTAAACTTTGCAAGAGAATGAAAAGGTATGTGAGAGTTTAAAAGATGTGTTTAAAAACATCTTTGATCAAGTTAGAAAATTCTCATTTAAGAAGATAATCAAATAAGGTATTTTTGTATGAAATAGCATTAGAGTTTTAGCAATAATCTTTATGCTGCATAGAGGAGAGATATTGAGAACTCATTTATATACAAAACTGATAAATAATTAATATATATTTATTAGTTTTTAATAATAAAATATGTGTAAAACACTTATGTATACATATTATTTTCTTATTAGTTGTTAAATCATGTATTTCTTCTAGACACATTAATCTTTTACTCGATTTACAAACTTTCTTGATGTCAGTTTATTATAAAGTTTCCTTGATAATCTATATTTTATAAAAATTAAGTTATTCTTTCGAGATATGATTATGGTAGCTCATTGAGTCTTGATAATTTTCTGATTACACAAAAGTTTAGATTTTTTTCCGAGCCATAAATATAATAGAAATCAGAAAATAAATATATCTTTATCCCCTTAATATATATTATAGTCTTATTAGTTTTAAATCTGAACAATTTCTAAACTTATTCTTGTAGACCATTAATCCCTATTTATTTAAATTAACTAATTCTATTCCCTTTTAAGACGGACTAGATCTCTATGAGAAAGAGGGCAAAATCTACGAATTAAAGACACGCCAGCTCCTTCAAAACTAATTAATTCAATGTCCATCTAATAGTCCAATTAAATTATTTAATGATCAGTTCTGATAATTTCTTTGATTTTTATTTCTCATCCAGTTAATTCCAATGATAAAATTTCTATAACCATTTTTATTATTTTCGGCAATAATAACATATTCCGAAAAATAAATATATATTTATATAAGAAAAAAAGTATAAAAAAGTATTATGTAGTTTATTTTTAACAAATAAAAATGTTATTTGTTCCTTTAGCAACATATGATATACTTCACTACTACTATTAACATCAGATGAGGTGTGGTGACATCTACTATTTTTCTTTGTTTCGATTGGGCCTTCATTTAGAAAAACTATACTTCATTAAAAATATAAAAAATGAATGATTTAATATAATAATAATAAAATAAGAAACATTTTGCAAAAAGGCCATTTTCCTTATTTTACTTAGCAAAATTTGACCCATTTTTTCCCTTTCCTCACAGTAATATTCATGCCAAGATTTATTTATCCCCTTAAAATTGAAAACCCAATCCCAAAATTCAAATGTATTAATCTCCTTCGCTGCTTCATTTTTTAGCAATAGGCTTTCGCCCCGGGGTTTCTTGCTACCATCGGAGTAGGTTTACTTATTTTTTATTTACTTTTACATATTAATAATAAAATAAGAATATTTTATTCATTAAAAATTACTCTCTTTTTTTTTTTTTAATTGAAGGAGAGGTTTATTTCAGCTAGAATAAAACACATTACTTTTATTTATTATATTAAAAATTCTTCAAAATTCAAACTATAAGGTATTTGTTAATATTTGAGAGGATTGGAGAGAATGCTTGGAATGTAGGCATCTCAATTATTAGTGCAAGGAGGCTTTGAACCTCGATTGTATTTCTAATCCAAATCATTGAGGTCTATTTCAACTTGAAACTTCAAGTTTTAGATGCATTTGTCAAAAAGTTCATGCTTGACTTATTTTTACCTTATTATCATACAGTATCAACAGTCAATACCTTATCTGATACTTATAAACAACTTCAATTAGAAAACACCAATAACGTTAAAAAGAGAAAAAGAAAACACCAATAATGTTGAAAAAGAAAAAGAAAAGAACAACAAACGGCAACAACAACACTAATAAACAGTTCGTAAGTTATATTATTGGAATGTGGATCAAATGGATCAATGGATTGGAATTAAATATTAGGAGAAATTAATTGCTAAATAGTTGGCAGCACCGAAAATAGTTGCTCTTTTGGAATTCGATGTAAGTGGTTGGTGGTTTTACTTTTGCTAGGAACAAGAGGGAAAAAAAAAGTATGAACAGATATTAATCATATCTAATATAGATCGATACAGCATTATTGTTTAAATTTATTTCAAGATTTGGCACCTCCACCTCACTTTACTGCTTTACCAGTGGCTACTATAAGGATTGGCTTTGATACTGATACACCCCACATAGAGTGCTAAGCTTAGTGGAATCTTTGTTAATAACACCAGCAGTGACGAGTCATATTCACTAGCAGAAAAGATGGGATTATTTTAAAAATGGCATAATGATATCAATTGCTAACAACTGCCACCCTTTAATCTACGTCAGTAATGGGTTTGATTTTATTCCAATTAATATGTGGAAAAGGTAAGAAATAGAAGGGTATGGCTATTATAGCATGGTGGTGAGGTGCTTGTAGGGCGACAACTTGATCGGTATATGGCTGGACTGGAATATGCGTTGCTTTCTTGTTGCTCAAATCTAAGATGACAGAAGAAAGAAATAAAAGGGTGAGAAATAAAAGCACGAGTCGTCTCTGGATTATTTACGTCTGTTTCATTGTTCTTTAGGTGATAGTGTTTCCACAGGACTATAACTGGATTAAACAGAGAATGAGTTGAGACCCTCAAGTTTCCGATATAGACTGGTTGGTTTCTTAAACTACCACTGCTATTTTGTTTTGTTGTTATTTTCAGATACTTGTTTTGTGAGAGATCATGAAATTTAGCCTATAAATACATGGGAAAAAAGAAAATGGAAAGGCAGAAACTACAGAGAAAAAGAAAAAGAAAAAGGAAGATGGATGACGTGGCAAAAGTTGATGAAAAATATACTTTCTTTCATTTTTAAAAATAAAAATATTAAACTGCCTGGTACTTTTTAATTTGTGCTTTAAATAGAATTGGACGAAAAATACTTATTAATACTCTAATTAAAATTTAAATATTTAATAATATAAATTTAAAATAAAAAAAATCATGATATCTATATCAAAATTCTAGGACCATTTATGTATTTATATTTAAAAAAAATTAAAAAATTAAAAATATTTTTTTCTATTTTATTATCCGAGTTCAATTTCTATAATTAGCATCAAGAAAGTAACTTAAAATTACAATTAAACTCACTAAAAAAATGCAATTTCCCTAAAAGCTTGCCTCGACATCATTCAATTTTAGTTTAAATAAAAAAAAAAAAAGAATATTCATTGGTATTCTCTATTCCATATTGCGAATCAAATAAGGTAGGAGAGTCAAAACTGCGAAGAATCCGAATCTAAGACTTTGCAGGGCTGCCGCATAATTTTATTATTCTTACTCATAAAATTCCTTTAGTGGGTAAATTACTTGGTGAAATCGAATTAACGTACTCCCCGCCTGTGTCCGACCACGTGGTTGGAAGGCTCGTTTGTATAAGATGCATTTTTTCTCTTTTTACCCTTAGGTTCACGGAAAGCCACAATGGCCAAAGATAATTGATAGATGTCCAACTAATTACATTTTTTTAGAAGAGAAGTAGATTTTATTTTATTGCAATATGGATACAAGAAATATAGAATTGAAAGTGGCAGCAAATTCTTGGTTGATGGGTTCAATAGTAAGAGGAAAAATTGACACGTTATGTAGTGGATGATATTGTGGAGTGGGTGTTGACAAATATGATTTTATTAAGAAGAAAGTAAATACAGTGGCCTAATCTCTAGCACACTATATAACTGAGTCTAATATGAATCATATTTTGATAAATGAGGTTTCTTTTGACGTTGATTTTCCTGTTTATAGTAATGTAACACTTGCGTCTTTAAGTAATCAATAAAAATCAGTATCCTGAAAAGAAAAAGAAAACGCATAATTTGCTTTTAACATATATTTGCCATATGTAAACGGTAGATTCTATATATAAAATATGGAGAGTTACCGTTATAAATATGCACTGTAGCTACAGATCCAACTCTTCATCTATAAAAGGAGGTTCTAACTCTTGCTTGTATGCAGGCTAAGCAGAAAGAAAGACAAATGGGTTCTTTATGTCCGGAGAATTTGCCCCCTCATGCAGTCTGTGTCCCATTTCCAGCACAGGGTCACATAAACCCGATGCTAAAACTAGCAAAACTTCTTCATCAAAAAGGCTTTCACATTACCTTTGTTAACACCGAATATAATCATCAACGTCTCCTCAAATCAAGAGGCCCTGATTCTCTGAACGGCCTCCCTAGTTTCCGGTTCGAAACTATTCCTGACGGACTTCCTTCTTCAGAGAATGCCAACTCTACTCAGGACGTTCCTTCCCTCTGCTACTCTACCAAGCGTAATTGCTTAGCTCCCTTTAGATACCTTCTCTCTAAACTCAATAATTCTGCTTCATCGAATGTTCCTCCTGTCACTTGTATAGTTTTCGATTGTATCATGAGCTTTACACTCCAAGCTGGTCAGGAATTGGGCGTTCCTGTCGTTCTTTTCTGGACAGCTAGTGTTTGTGGATTCATGGCTTATTTGCATTACCGCCCTTTAGTTGAAAAGGGTTTTGTTCCCCTTAAAGGTATCGTTTTTTTGTCTATATGTCTGTTGCAGCTTTCACTTTTTTCTCCGTTAATGGCTACAACTGAGCTCATAAATAGTCCTCGAGACTGCTTCAGTGTCATTGACTCAAATTTCATTGGTGAAGCTTACTTTGATTGTTCATGAAACAGTACAAGTAATTTATGGTTCTGATTTTGGCCTTTCGAATTCCATGTATGCAGATGCAAGCTACCTGACAAACGGATACTTGGATACTCTTATCAATTGGATTCCTGGCATGGAAGGTATACGATTGAAGAATTTGCCGAGCTTTATTAGAACTACTGACCCTGATGATATTATGGTGAATTTCGCCATCGGAGAAGTCGAGAATGCTCGAAATGCTTCAGCAGTTATTTTCAACACATTCGATGATTTAGAGTATGAAGTTCTAACGCATCTTTGCTCAATTCTTCCAAATCCAATCCTTACCATTGGTCCTCTTCAGCTACTACTTCAAGATCAGGTCCAGGAAAGTGTTGTAAACTCTATAAAATCAAATTTATGGGAAGAACAACCTGGTTGTCTAGAATGGCTAGATTCAAAAGAGCCCAATTCAGTTATCTATGTAAATTTTGGCAGTGTCACGGTCATGACACCACAACAACTAGTAGAATTTGCTTGGGGACTTGCAAATAACAAGAAAACATTCTTGTGGGTAATAAGACCTGATCTTGTAACTGGCGAATCGGCAATTATTCCTCCAGAATTCTTGAAGGAGACTAAAGAAAGAGGTTTATTGGCAAACTGGTGCCCACAAGAAGAAGTTCTGATGCACCCTTCAATTGGAGGATTCTTGACACATAGTGGATGGAATTCAACAATAGAAAGTTTGGCTGGTGGTGTGCCCATGATTTGTTGGCCTTTCTTCGCAGAGCAACAAACAAATAGCTGGTTCTGTTGCAATAAATGGTGTATAGGAATGGAAATAGATAATGATGCGAACAGGACTGAAATTGAGAGGCTAGTGAAGGAGTTAATGAACAGTAAACCAGGAAGCGAAGTCAAGAATAAAGCAATGGAATGGAAAATGAAGGCAGAAGAAGCTACCAGTAGGACAGGATCATCTTATATGAATTTGGACAAGATGATAACTATGGTGCTTCATTAGATCTCCAACAAATCAAATCAAGTAATTAAATGGTAGAAATCTGGATATTTGCTTTTGTTTGTTGGTAACTGGTAAGTAAAAGGGAATACTTTATGGTTCATTATGAACCTTTCTTCTGTGTAGGCCATTGGAGAGTATCCAGCCTTCTCCATGTATGGTTTATTCGTACTGTGTACAAAAGTTGTGAATGCCTATCTAAAGTCTTTTTCATTCAATTATTGTCCTCCCGATAGGAATTTATAATATGTTTCTTTAACATAGAATTGGGCAAGCATTTCTTCCCAAAAAACAATTAAGAAAGTATTGGACAAGTACTCAAAGTACAAACCAAATATATTTTGTTACAAATCAATTTCCTATGGCTTCCATTTTTCTAAAATCTAAAAACTTCCAAAGTAGATAATGTTAATATGATTTGCACGTATTTTGGAACAGCCCCACTCCCACAATCTTGATTGAATATTTGATATCTGCATAATGATTTTTTTTTCATAGGATATATTTTTCGGTAGAAATGGATTAAATGGGGTTTTTTCCTCTAAGCCCAATGATAAGTTGACAACATGCACCTTGTTTTTAGCATAAGAATTTCTCCTCAGTCGGACATATACCTCCCCGTACTTACACCAGCCTTGCGGGATTTTGACCATATATTATCTCTGACCCTGCCACCATTAGAAGAGACGGAGATAACAGATTGATTAGACCAAGATTGATAGTTCTTAGGCTATTGACAAGCTCGCTTGCTCTGCATAACATTGTCTGAGGGAAAAAGATTAACTAGCTGGGATACAATTTTATAGTTTTCCATATTTGCCAGCAAGTGATAGCTGACAGTCTTACTGTTTCAACATCAAATACAGAGCCAAAGGACGCCGTGATAACTTCACCAATCTTTAAAAGATTGAATTTGCAGGATCGGGCAAATAACCTAAATCATTTGCGAACCAAGCAGCCTTAGCATGGCTGCACAATCCATACATAATGGGCAAATAGGAGAAGAGCATGAATTCTTCTCGAAAAGATTGGACATTGAAGTCAAAACATTCTAGGATGCTCTCCGTGAAAGTTTTCTATTGTTGGCTGGATTGGAAGGTCCCAGAGCTTCTTTCAGTAATTATCATGCCTAGAAGATGAAGATTGCGAAGCAACATGATCTGGATTGGCAGATTTATTGACTAAAGCATGATAAACTGATTAAGAGTCAACCTAGATCTGGATGCCAAATGATTCTGTCAGGTGATGCAGTCCGACCAAAATAAATTTTATTGCTAACTTGAGGTAAGAATTGAGAACCATAAATAACCTCTTGATGGCATGGCACCAAGAAAAGAAACGCAATGAATATAATTAACCACATCTCCCCCCACTCTACCTTGGATGCCTTAGGGTTGAGGGTGGTGGCAGTATAGCCAGATATCAGAAATGGAGAGCAACATGTTATCTTCGAGGGTGACAACCTTAATACTAACAGTGCAGCTAGTGGTTTTACTATGTTAGCCTTTCTAACCCTTCCCTAGTTTTGAAATCATCGTCGAATACATTTTATCCCTCACCCAAGTTTTTCAACTTTGCACAAAAAAGGCATTAGAAATGGAAGAACTATGAGCTTATCTATTAACATATATTAAAAGGAAAAGCAAAAAGAGGTAATATCTCCAACGCATTAAACATTATGTGAAGAAAGCACCTAGAAATCTAATCAAAATAAAAGTAATAAATTATTGGAAATTAAGCATTATAATACGATAGCAATAACATTTAATTAAAACAAAAAGAAAAACAGGAACTACAAAAGTCAAAGAAGAAAATGAAGGAAAGTGCTAGATAATATCAGTTACAATCAAATAAAGAAAAAGATACTTGAGATGTATTAGTTAATTAGTTTAATCCTTAAACGACAGGAGTACCTGTTTGATCATGTTATCCAAATTCTGATAAGAAGACCCTTTAGTACTAACAGCTTCTTCTGCAATCCTTTTCCATTCCATTGCTTTCTTCTTCATTGCTTTCCCTTTATCTCCGTCCATTAACTCTATAACGAGACTCTCAACTTCATTTCTCTTCACATCACTGTTTATCTCCATGCCTATTCCCCATTCATTGCAAGTGTACTTGCAATTGGTTTGTTGCTCTGCAAAGAAAGGCCAACAAATCATAGGCACACCTCCACAAATACTTTCAAGTGTAGAATTCCATCCACTATGTGTTAAGAATCCTCCAATTGATGGGTGGTTCAACACTTGTTCTTGTGGACACCAACTTGGTAACAGACCTCTTTCTCTTGTCATTGAGACAAACTCTGGTGGAAGAGCCGCCGTGTTGCCGTCTACAAGATCAGGCCTAATAACCCATAAAAATGTTTTTTCGCTGTTAGCTAGTCCCCAGGCAAACTCTCCCAGTTGAGCACTTGTCATGACAGTAATGCATCCAAAATTAACATAAACGACCGAGTTAGGTTCTTTTGAGTCGAGCCATTCAAGACATCCTGTTTCTTCTTTCCATAGGTTTGATCCAATCAACTTCAAGTCATTATCTTTAATATTATTAAGCAGAAGTTGGAGAGAGCCAACGGAGTATACAGGTGGTATCAGTGAAGGAAATGCAGCTAAAACATCATGCTCTAAGGCATCAAATGTATTCAAGATAATAGCAGAAGCCTTCTGGGCTCTTTCAGTTTCTGAAACCAAAAAGTTAAGCATTATGTCTTCAGGATTTGTTGTTCTAACGAAGCTTGGGATATCCTTTAAACGGATATCTTTCGTGCCTGGGATCCAGTCTATAACAGTATCTAGATAACCATTTGTTAAGGAACTTTCATCTGAAAATCCAAAACAGAGAACAAAAAGTCATCCCAATGCTAAACTTATTTATTTCATTAGCTTAAATGTAACAAGAATCGTCTTTAATACTGTAAGGCTGTGAAATCCAAACCCAATTAGAGTCCACTAGCAAAAGAAAAACGAAGAAAGAAGTTTTGAAAAATAGTAAGAAAGTTAGCTAACCTTTGAGTGGTGTATAACCCTTTTTAATGAGCTGGTGATAATGAAGGTAAGCAAGAAAACCACAAGCACTAGTAGTCCAGAACAGGACTTCAGGAATACCCAATTCTTGAGCTGCATCAAGAGTGAAGCTCATGACACCATCGGAGATGATGCAAGAAACAGGAGGGACACTAGAAGGAGTATCATTAAGCTTTGAGAGGACGTTCTTGAAGTGAGGCAAACAGGCATTCTTGGTGGAAAAGCAAAGGGAGGGTATGTCTTGGGTAGCATCAGTGTCGGTCGGAGGAAGACCGTCAGGAATAGTTTCGAAACGGAAAGAAGAGAGGCCGTCGAGTGAGTCAGGGCCTCTAGATTTGAGCAGGCGTCTATGGTTGTATTCCGAGTTAACAAAGGTGATATGGAAGCCTTTGTGGTAAAGAAACTTGGCTAGTTTTAGCATTGGATTGATATGGCCTTGAGCTGGATAAGGAATGCAGACAGCATGAGACTTTTCAAGAAAGGATGGAGAAGCCATTATTTCTTTCTATTACACTACTTCCAAAACTATGAGAGATTCTATTCTCCTTCTCTGTGTAGTGGGATTCTATTTAAACAATGAGATGCTCTTGGCAAGAGGAAAGAGGAGGCATTTACACAGAGAAAGAATGAAGGTCAACATAGATTTTTCAACTTGGCACTGGTCATCTTGTTTCTTCTTATGTATAGCAGTTAAAAGGACAAACCAAAAGGAAGAAAATGACAAATATATTGGTGTCTTTGGGTAGTTCATTTATCATTTGCACAGCCACCGTGTTTCAGGAGACAGAATAGTTGTGTAATGAGTTATTATATAAATAATATTATAATTAATTAATATTTATAAACTAAAACAAAAGTTGGTAAAAATAATTATATAACTTGTAGAAAATGATTATCTAATTAGTCACCGAATAATTATTAGTCATTATTGTTATTGTGCGTTTTTATTATTATTTCAATATATAATAATTTAAAATTAAAATAATGTTTTTATTTAAAAAAATTATATTTATAAAAATTGAAATGTTATTTTTTATTCTTCAAGATAAATATATTTTCTAGTTATTACTGTAAACGAGCTTAGAATACTAGTAAGATTGTTTAATAAGTTCTTTTAATATTATAATAATTCATAATTAATATTAGAATAAAATAAAATAGCTACTTTTTAAAATATAGAATTATTATTTAATTTAAAAGATAAATTATTAATTATATTAGTAATAATGTCATATCAACAATTTTAACACATGGTAAGATTTTAAATATTTTTAATAATATCTTCTCAATAATTACAGCACATTATATTATATATTGAGAGACGAAATATTTACAATATGTATAATTCTAACATATAATCATATTGATGATATGTAGTTTTTATATTTATTTTATAATTAATTTATTAATTAATAAATTATTTTTAATTTATTAATAAATATAATTTCAAAAATTATTTTAATTGTATTTTTTTAATTATAAAATATATTAATTATATTCTTAGTATCTGGGCTTTCTATAAATATACAATTATATATCAATTAATAAGTATTTTGAACATAAATCTTATATCTATTGTATTAGTAAAATCCTAAAATATAATTAAGTTTTAAAGGAGGAGAAACTTTTTTATATTAATTTATTTAAATAATTATCTATAATATTCGTACAATGTGTAAATATAGATGACTAATTTTTATATTAAATACATATTAAAAATCAATCTAAATACTTTTAGACCTTAGTTTTATACATAAAGATATAGATTACGTCACAAGTGGTCACATTTATCATTATTCTTCCAAAAGAGACTGATTTAACTGAGCAAGGGCGTATGTATAGCTCCATGCCAAACCCACTAATATGCACCATCTCTTATGAAAGCAGATACGTCATCTAAAGAGATTCTGTGCCTTGTATGTAATGTCAGTAAGTTTTCACATGCTCATTAATTTTAAATATTTCTACAGTATTATTTGGTCCCAAATTTCCTTTTTCCTTTTCTTTTTAAGAAAAGAAGTCATTAAGTATCCCTAATTTTCCATTATGTACATTTTAACCGTCACTTGAGACATACTAATATCTTTGTTATTTTTATTTTATTTTTTTCATGTATTTAATAAAATAATTTTTTTTTTTGGATATATTTCAACCAAACATAATATCAGATTAATTTTAATTTTTTATTTTTAATTATTGTTATTGGGTTGGTTTGAATCTTGTAGGTCCAATCAAGAATATCATGCTTCACCCTTTTCTATTGGGTTGAAATTTGAAGAATAAAGAATCAGTTGAGTTGTTGTTTGACCGCTAAAGATTATAATTATCATTCATCCATCTATGAAGATCCTACAAAATCAGAACCTGAAAGATACAAATTTAAGATGTTCCAGTAACTATCAGCCTTGAGTTTACAGTTTTCCTTTGTGCATGCTTATTTATTTGTTATCTTGTGATAATTGCATATTTATATCTCTCTTGTTTGAAGATTTGCTTGTATACAAATTAAGCATAATAATGATTTCAATCTCTGTTCAGAAAAAAGAAAAAAAAAAAAAAATATATATATATATATATATATATATATATATGCTAATGTTTACATGTGATGGAATTCATGTCATAAAAATTCTAAAAGATAAAAAACCATCGATCAAAATTCATGTGTATATAAATTCGTCAATAGACTAGTTTAAACTATAAACCGGATCGGAATCAAACTCAAAAAATTTAAAATTGATTTTTAGTTAACAATTTAATTTATGAACTGGTCTAAGACTATAAAAGATAAAAGTCAATTAAAATTCAACATCATATTAAACTTTAATCGGGTATTGATCGGTCCAAATTATGTATAGATATTTAAGAATATTTTAAAACTTTAATGTTATATTTTTATATATAAAATGGTGAAAATATATGTTTTTACCTCACTTAAACTTAATTGTCTATTTTCAGAAATATTAGTAAAAAGAGAAAAAGATTAAGCTAAAAGAAACTTAATGGGACATGTTCGTGTCAAGGCCCAAGATTAAGATACATGAATTGCAAATTATAAAGCCCAAGGGATATTTTAATTATTTTGTATAATTATTATGATTTATATTAAGAATTATTTATGAGATGGTATTTGGTGGAGATAAAAATACTTAAAGTCTTATCTATTAGATATACTTCTATAAGCATACTTAATTACTATGGAGATTTATATAGAGGAGGACTATCCTCTATATATATTTCTGCAAAACCTAATTGAAAGAGGGTGAGAGTTTTCTCCTACCTGCTCTCTACACTTGCCACCATTATTTTCTTTATAATTCTCTACAGTTTTTCCATAAACATATAGTTTTAGTTTTCATTACTCTTTTTAGGATCTAAAGAGCTTTTCAAAAAGTGAAGAGTGAGAACCAATATTTTTCCTACTTGAAGAAATTCTTGAACTAGAGAGAGTTTTTACTTTTTATGTCTTTCTATTTAATACATTGATCATTAGATTAAATATTATAAGTATTTAATTTAGTCTTGTTATTTATTTATTTAATGAATGATTTCTTTATCTTCATATATTTATTAGTTTCATCTATTATTATTAGTTAACTATCATATCAATTTAGTAGTAAATAAGTTATGAAAATCTTTAGGTTAAACGTATTAAAAACATCATTTTTACTTTAATCTATGTTGAAATAAGAAACCTAAGTCACATTATTAGCTTGAGTGACTTAGGGAAAGAGGCACATCATCATCTCATTTATTAGATATAGGCTTAAAATAAAACAAGGAGATTACTAAGTAAATGGCTAGACTAAATACTGTTTTTAGCATATAGTTTTATATCATAAGCATTTGTATTTGCATTGCATATTTATTGTTTAGTTACTTTACTTATTATCCTCTCAAACATACTGATTTAGAGTGTTTAGATTTACTTTTATTGTCTTGTGTTGATAATTAGTCTTTATAATAAGTAGCCTCATAGTTCCTTGAGAGATCGACTTCGTGGTGAACTTACCCTTACTATAAGAACAATTCGTGCACTTGCGAGTACTAAAAAACCACATCAGGTATGAATCAGAATCATAGACTCAAGTTGATTCAACTTTTAAGAATTCAAATAAAAATATTGATGTAGAAAATTTAATTTTTGAATTTATATTTAAATTTGATCCACTCATAATTTATTTTAAAAAATTATATATATATATATATATATCTTAATATTATTTAAAGATTTAATTAAATTCAAATTTAGTTGGCACTTAAAAGATAACTAAATTAAATTATCATTCTTAATTCTTATGAAATGTATAATATAAATGTTATAAAAATATAAAACAAATAAACTAAAGTGTATATGATGAATTAAATTTTTTTAATAAAAATCATAGTTATTATGAATTTTTCGTTAATATTTTAATTCTTTTCATTATTTCAATTCAGATTGATTCGAAAGAACTGTAATCAGAAACATAATAAACTTTAAGAGCAAACCAATTCTGAACTGTTTAATCCTTAATTATGAATTGAAATTTTTATATGCAGGTTGGTTCAAGCTCTGATCTCTTTATGAACTGTGAACAGGCAGTTCCAAGCCGGTTTGATCATTTGGCCAGATATATGTAAATAATTGCCGGTCTCAAAATATCTAGGCAACTGATATTAATTGTAGATGTTAACCGTTACACAATAGCATAGGATAAAGATGGCAAATGGTATTTAATCCGGTCACATTATCTAATGTAATTAGAAAAATTTTAAATATCCCTCTTTAATTTATTTATATTTCTTCTATTTTATAGTAATTGTTGTTTTTTATAATTCATTTGAATTAGAAAATATTTAATACGATTAATTATAAAAAAAACTAATTAAATTATATTAATCTATCTTTCTATATATATTATAAAATTTATTATATTTATTTTAATATAAAAAATATTAAATATATAAAAATGACAAACAATTAAAATCTTTTAATTTAGAAAAGACAGTTTATGAAAAAGATAATTATTAACTAGTTGATATAGGAAATACATAACTTAAATGTTAGAAAGAGAAAGATCGCAGGGCAATCTCGTTTAAATCTTTTGATATCTTGATAAAACAACAAGAAAAAACATTCTATTAAATGTCATTGTCACTTCACCTGTAATATTAGCAACTTGTAAGAAGATATTAATCAATTTGTCGTTGGAATCTTAGAGTCAAATCCAATTTGATTTTTTTATAAAATTTTTATGGCTAATTTAACTCATAAATTTATGTAGCTTTTGAAATTCACTCGCTGCAGAGTTCATTCGATCATTCAACTTCTAATCCAAGCTTAATTTAGCCATTCAAATTTTTGTGCGGCTCAATTTGATTCTAAAAAATAATTTAAATTATATTTAATTTAATTATATAATTATATTTTATATATTAACTTTTTTTATATATTTTGAATTAGTTGGTAAAAATCACGTGAAATATGATAAAATGATGACAGTGATAGTGTTGAATTGTAAAATCTAATATATACTTTTATATTTCTATTGATAATGTTTTATTTAAAAAATATTGGTGAGTGATAAAAATTAATGGTGGTGGTAATGATATTGATTTGTGGTAATTTAAAGAAATTTATATTTATTTTTTTCATTTTTAACTTAAAAAGAAAAAAATAAAATTTAATTTGGCCCTCGAACTTTACAGTCAGGCTCAAATTGACTGTTTTTTCATACTCTTGTCACAGCGCATGCAACAAACTCACTTAAAAAAGGAGCTAAATTATACCTATTCGAAAAGTTCAAGAGTTAAATTAGTTGTAAAAATTAAAAAAAGTCAAATTGAACCTGACTGCAAAATTCGAAGACCAAATAAAACCTTATTCTATAAACGTTTTATTCCTTACATTGCATGGACGGTTGCTACCATAAAGTATCAACTACACTATATATAACCAGTTAGAAAGTGTTAGTTTCATTAGCAGTAATATTAACAAAATCTTAAATTTGATTCTTTTTATTATCAATCATTAATATTTGTATAAGTGTATCATATAATTTTAAAAGCCTAATTACTTAAAAAAATCTAATTTTTAATATTTTAATAATTTTAATCAGTATTATCAATTGTATCATAGAAAGCATCAAATTTTAATTTTTTTTTTAAATATTATTCGACCGTCAGGAGCTGTTGACCACCGCTTCTAGTGGTCGGATAGTATTTTAGGAAAAAAATTTGAATTTGAATTTTTCATTGCTTGTATAGATGAGAAAATGCAAAGTGAGCTGACTACACAATAAAATCTTGCCCATGAAAATTTCTTCTAATTTTATTTAAAAAAGGAAAAAAAGAAGGAAAGATTATTAAAAAATAGGGACATAGGATCCCGTGTTTCAATTTTAATTAGTGATAAGGTGAACAGGAAAATGGAAGGCTGAAGAAAGCCCACTCCACAGTCTGTGAACTGAATATTTAATATCTGCATTTACCAATTTTATTTGTCAGAATAATGATTTTTTTTATTCATAGTTATATTTTCTTTTTTGGTTGAAATGGTTAGAGTTCTTCAATTTTCTATTGCATCAACTCAAATAACATATATTTAATAGTAAATGAAGAAAGCGGGTAAATAATTTATTTGATTTCGAAATGTTAACTTCTGCTTTCTGCTATCAAAAGTGACAAGTCTTGGAATTAAGTCATCTATTCCGTACAAAATGAGTTTCTGTCTTTATTGCAAATGTTAAGAAATAGCTGTTTTTTTTACCGTATAAATCACAGACTGTTAGACCTCCTATAAATAAAGAAATTGCCACTTAAATATTTATCTGACTAAAAATTTTATATTAATCAAACGATAAATATATATCTGAATACTTAAACTTTAGTTATTTGGTTCAACATTTTAACTTTCAAAACAATCTGATACATGTATCAGCTCATATTCTTTATATTATTTTAAATATTTTTTTGACATGTGACTTTATCCAATATATCCATGTGTATTAGTTATTAAATATTTTAATATCATTAAAAAATAAAATTCAGGTGTCTGTTAAGATAAATAAAAAAATTAAATATATTTAAAAAATTATAACAATAGAATATATATTTATTAAATTAAATTAAAAGTTAAACGGTTAAAATGGCTCAATAATTAAAATTTAGATATCTAAATATGCATTATGTTTAAATTAAAAGAAAGTTTTATGGCACTGTGATAATATGATGTATGACAGTGAGTGAGTGTACTGTTGAAATCAAAACTTAGTTGAATTGAGTGGAGGTGTGTTTAAGATTATATGTTATTCAAAATAAATTAGAGAAACTTAAACAATTTGAGATTAGTTTAAATATATATGTGTATATGGGTGTTAATTAGATTAAAGTAATATCTAATTTATTGGCAGTTTATTAATTAATATATAATATAGAGTATGGTTGTATTGGTAATAATAAGTTGCCATATGTTTCACTTCTGTACCAATTTTATTCTGTCCTTTTCGTTTACAGGCAAGCTAATGCTATTGCTGATGCTATTGCTAAAGTGGCCCATCTTATGCTACTCCTTGTACTTGGCAAGTTGTCCCTTCGTTTTCGGAAGCTCATCTTGCCTTGGATTTTGCTGCTGATGATTAATTTTATTGGTTTCGTTGGTTTAAAAAAGAAAGAAAGAAAACCTGAATTAGATCCCTCAAGAAACCACTTGCTAGAATCTAACTAAAATAAGATAATAAGTCATTGGTGCCTATTAAAAGAGAAAAATGATATAAAAACTCAATAATTAAAAAACATTATAATAACAAATCCAGAAGTAATATTTCTTATTAACAGAAGTAAACAATAAAAACCAAACGAAGGGAAGTGCTGGACAGTATCAGGTTACAATCAAATGCAGAGAAGGAGAAACTTAAAATCGATTAGTTAGTCTGATCTTTAGAGGACAGGAGAACTTGATTGATCATCTTGTCAAAATTCTGATAAGAAGACCCTTTAGTACTAACAGCTTCTTCTGCCATCTTTTTCCATTCCATTGCTTTCTTCTTCATTGCTTTCCCTTTATCTCCATCCATTAACTCTATAACCAGACTCTCAACTTCATTTCTCTTCACATCACTATTTATCTCCATGCCTATTCCCCATTCATTGCAAGTGTATTTGCAATTGGTTTGTTGCTCTGCAAAGAAAGGCCAACAAATCATAGGCACACCTCCACAAATACTTTCAAGTGTAGAATTCCATCCACTGTGTGTTAAGAATCCTCCAATTGATGGGTGGCTCAACACTTGTTCTTGTGCACACCAGCTTGCTAAAAGACCTCTTCCTTTTGTCACTGTAACGAACTCCGGTGGAAGAACCGCCGTGTCGCCGTCTACAAGATCAGGCCTAATAACCCATAAAAATGTTTTGTTGCTGTTAGCTAGTCCCCAGGCAAACTCTACCAGTTGATCACTTGTCATGACAGTAATGCTTCCAAAATTAACATAAACCACCGAGTTAGGTTCTTTTGAGTCGAGCCATTCAAGACAACCTGATTCTTCTTTCCATAGGTTTGATCCAATCAACTTCAAGTCATTATCTTTAACGTTATTAAGCAGAAGTTGGAGAGAGCCAACGGAGTATACAGGTGGTAACAGGGAAGGAAATGCAGCTAAAACATCATGCTCTAAGGCATCAAATGTATTCAAGATAATAGCAGAAGCCTTCTGAGCTCTTTCAGTTTCTGAAACTACAAAATTAAGCATTTTGTCTTCAGGATCTGTTGTTCTAATGAAGCTTGGAATATCCTTCAAACGGATATCTTTCATGCCTGGAATCCAGTCTATAACTGTATCTAGATAACCATTTGTTAAGAAACTCTCATCTGCAAAATCCAAAAGAAAAGAAAAAAATGTCATCCAGATGCTTTTTGTACTAGCTTATTAGTGCTGAAGACGTGTTCAAAGTAAAAGGTTGTTAGTTCTAACGCCAACTAGAGCTTATTAACCATAAACGTAAAAGAAAAATATTTTGAAAAACAGAGAAAGTTATCTAACCTTTGAGTGGTGTAAACCCCCTTTTAATGAACTGGTGATAATGAACATAAGCAAGAAAACCACAAGCACTGGTAGTCCAGAACAGGACTTCAGGAATACCCAATTCTTGAGCAGCATCTAGAGTGAAGCTCATGACACCGTCAGATATGATGCAAGAAACGGGAGGAACGTTGGAAGAAGTATTATTAAGCTTTGAAAGGATGTTCTTGAAGTGAGGCAAGCAGGTACTCTTGGTGGAAACGCAAAGGGAGGGTATGTCTTGGGTAGCATCAGTATCGGTAGGAGGAAGACCGTCAGGAATAGTTTCGAAACGGAAAGAAGAGAGGCCGTTGAGTGAGTCGGGACCTCTAGATTTGAGAAGGCGTCTATAGTTGTATTCAGTGTTAACAAAGGTGATATGGCAACCTTTGTGGTGAAGAAGTTTGGCTAATTTTAGCATTGGGTTGATATGGCCTTGAGCTGGATAAGGAATGCATACAGCATGAGGCTTTTCAAGAAAGGATAGATAGCTCATTTTGATTTCTTTCTATCAGACAACTTCCAAAACTGTCGGAGCTTTCTTCTTCTGTTTCTGGCAAGGTATCTGTATATGGAAATAGCGAGATGCTCTTGGCAAGATGAGAAGGGGAGGCCTTTATATAGAGAGAAGACAAGAAGGTCATAAGAAATGAGAATAAGACAAATAAATTGGGGAAAAAATGGGTCAAATGAGTCCTGCGGCGGCAATAGTGGCGTTGGGCAGTTGCATTTGCATATGTCATCGCACCGCATTCCATGAGAGGAACCACGAGTCCATTACGACTCCAAATTATATTGCTTTATTAGATAGATTTTATGGAAACTAAATGTAGAATATAATATTGAATTTATAGAAATAATAATAATATATCAAAATATAAACTATTACTTATTTATTTATTATAATTTATATATTGAACGGAATAGAAGATTTTTTATTCTTTAATTTAGTAATCTATGATAATTTAAAATATAAAGTTATAGATAGTAAAATACTAGGAGGTGACCCATTTTATATTAGATGCTGAATAAGATTGAATCCTAACTTGTTAAGATCTGTTTACACCTCCTAACCGAACCCATTTGTATGCATAAATTCATTGCCTGAATGAATGCTTATCTCTTAACGAAAGCAGATACGTAATGTCAACAAGTATTCATTACATTCAACCAAATTTTGAAATTTCAGAGTATTTTTAATATTGTGATACCGTGTCATTAGATTAGAAAATTACATTTTAAAATAATATAACAGTTCTAAATTATTGAAGCCGACTTGATTCGAAAAACTATATGCCCAAAGCTTTTTCATTTTCTTTTTTTCTTTAGAGAAAAAGTAATGTGAGTTGTAATCGAGTGGGAGTGGGTCTACGAAGCCACTTGAAAACCCGGCTTCCTCCTCCCAGAAGATAGAAAAAGAAACGTGTACACCGCTATAGCAATGCCATGGGAAAGGTGTTTTACGCGACAAAAATGAAAAATGTAAATATAAAATGTCACATTAAGGTATTGCCAACTTTCCATATGTAATTATTGACATTTTTATCAGAGCAGTTGCCTGCACTTTTAGATATATTATATAATAAGGCAAGTCGGCAACCAAGTACCCGATATTGAACTAATGTCTCGGACGGAAAGCAAATATATTATTTGAATTCTTTTTAAGCTACAAATTGAAGGTATTCTAATTTCAAATTTTACCTGAATTGTGAATAAATTAAATTTTTATAATTTTATTTAAATTAAAATATATTACTTTTACATAATTTTCAATAGTAATTGAGTTGGCCGACAAGAACAGCACTCTCAATTTCTATTCCCTTTGAGTAGTTCAATTTCAATGAAGCATTTATTGAACTTTTCATCTTTGTGTCATGTCGAATATAAGTTGTTTAAATACTGCTATTGAGTTTTGTGGAAAATTGGTGATCAATGATGATTTTGTTAAGTGTATACAATTATGAGATTACAAGGATGATTAGCTTTCTGTTATATACAATTTTCTGTTTGCAACGGTCCTATTGATGATATTCTAACGTTAACTTCCCAAGCTAGGGAAGAGTAGAAGTAGCCCTTTCCCTTAGGGGAGAGGTGTTGCTCCTTTTCCCTAGCCTAGGCCTGTGATGATTTAGACATACGAGGCAATGACCAGCAAAGATTGGTCCCTACTTTCTCGCCGAGTAATGCTTCGTGGTCTCGGTGCTTCAACACTCCCCCTCAAGATGGGTTCGAATAGATTCATAGTACCCATCTTGCTCAGAAGTCTTTGGTGACTTGCTTTGTCGAGGGCCTTTGTGAAGATGTCTGCCAGTTGTTCGTGGCTTCTGATAAATGGAGTTACAATTTCTCCCGACTAAACTTTTTCCCTTATGAAGTGACAGTCAACTTCAATATGTTTAATCCTTTCGTGGAAGACTGGATTTGATGCTATGTGCCTTGCTGCTTGGTTGTCACAGTGCATCTCCATCGGATCTTTGCACTTTATTCCCATGTCAGTAAGCACTTGCTTAATCCAAACAAGCTCAATTTGGCTGATGCCATAGCTCGTACCGACTGGATCTTCTTTATTCTTGATTTTTTTGCTTTTCCAAGTAACTAAATTTCCCCCTACAAATATGCAGAACCCAGAGGTTGACTTTCTGTCACAGCTACCTGCCCAATCTGCATCGGAAAAACCTATAACAGTGTTAGTATTATTATTATTTTTCATTTAAATACCTTGACCTGGAGAACCTTTGCGGTATCTTAAGATCCTATCAACTGCATCTAAGTGAGGGGTACGAGGAGCATGCATGAATTGGCTAATCATGCTAACAGCATAGCTAATATCAGGTCTGGTAACAGTCAGGTAGATTAATTTTCCTACCAGGCGCTGGTAGTGACCTATGTCACTTAAGGGGTCGCCGTCCTCTAGATTGAGTCGGGTTTTTATTTCCATTGGGGTATCTATGGGCTTGGCTCCCATCTTTCCTGTTTCTTTTAGGAGATCAAGGACATACTTTCTTTAAGATAGGAATAGCCCTTTATGAGATTTGACTATTTCTATCCCAAGAAAGTAAGTTAGCTGACCAAGGTCCTTAATGTCAAATTCCTCCTTTAGATTTTATTTTAATTTCTTCATTATTGTTTCCTGTTATAATAATATCATCCACATATACTAGAATAATTATTGTGTAAGTGTGAGTGTGCTTAACGAACATAGAAGAATCAGATATACACTTGCTGAAATTAATTTTTAAGAGAAACTGACTAAGCTTGGCATACCATGCTCTTGGAGACTATTTCAATCCGTAAATTGCCTTTCTTAACTTACATACTAGGGAAGGATCAAAGGCTGATTTGTGACCTGGTGGAAGGTTCATGTACACTTCTTCTGCTAGAGATCCTTGAAGAAATGCATTCTTGACATCCATTTAGGATAGGCTCCACCCTGAGTTAGTAGCAACAGATAACAGAATACGAACTGTGCTCATTTTAGCTACCGGAGCAAAGGTCTCCTGGTAATCCACACCATATGTTTAGGTGAAGCCTTTTGCTACCAGTCTGGCTTTGTACCTTTCAATGGTACCATCATGCTTGTACTTGACCTTATACACCCATTTACAGCCGACCGATTTTTTATTTGGTGGCAGAGTAACAAGGTCCCATGTTTTATTTTTCTCCAGAGCCTGGTGCTCTTCTTTCATAGCCTTACACCAATTAGGATCGGTGTTGGCATCATAGAAAGAGGTAGGCTCAGTGTGTGATGTGAGAGTATTTAAATAGGTCCTATATGAAGATGATACAGAGTTATAATTAATAAAGCGATGAATAGGGTACGATACCTAGTTGGACACATAGTCCTTTAACCGAGTAGGAGGTCTGGTTGGTCTAGTAGATCTTCGCAGAGCAATTTCTTCTGTAAATGATTCATGCTCATGATCTCCCCCTGAGGAAATTGTTGCAGGAGGGGAAGACTCTCCCCTTGAAGGGTGAGAGCTAGAGGTAGGCACGGGAGGTTGCTCTTGTCTAGAGAAAAGGTCCTGAAGAGTGCTGTCAAAAAATGAAGAGTTAAAAGGAAAAAATTCTGTGGGAGACATGGTGTCATGAGAAAAGTAAGGGGTAGATTCATCGAATGTGACATCTCGGGAAATATAGGATTTATAGGTGGTAGGATCATAACATTTGTACCCCTTTTTTTCAGAGGAGTACCCAAGGAGATAGTTCGAGCACAACTTTTGGCTAGTTTATGTTGACGTCTGATGTGGACAAAGGCTGTGCAACCAAATACTCGAAGATGATTTAATTCGATTTTCCTTTGTTTGAGAAGTCCTAGAGAGCTGAGATTTTGGAGAACGGGACTGGGGAGCCGGTTGATGAGATAGGCTGCGGTGAGGAGAGCATCCGACCAAAAAATGTGAGGAACATTGTTTTGAAAAAGAAGAGTGCAAGTAACCTCAAGAAGATGTCGATTTTTTCTTTCTGAAATCCCATTCTGTTCAGGGGTATAAATGCAGGTGGTTTGATGCAAAATTCCTTTTTGAGAGAAGAATTCAGAAAAGTTTTTATTGACATATTCAGTACCATTATCTGAGCGGAAGGTTTTAATTGTGGTATTGTACTGGTTTTGAATAAAGTGAAAAAAGTTGAAGAAGCAGGAGAAAACATCATTTTTCCCTTTTAGTAAATAAACCCAAGTGACTCGGGAGTAATCGTCGATAAAAGTAACAAAATAGCGGAAGTGATTGTATGAGGTGACGGGAGCAGGTTCCCAAACATCAGAATGGATTAATTCAAATAATTTTTATGATTTAGTGGTCGATAAAGGAAAAGGTAATCTTGTATGCTTTGAAAATTTGCAGACATCACAATAACTTGAATCTGTTTTAAGACAAAAAAGTTGGTTTAAAATTCTGTCGGACGGATGCCCAAGCCGCCTATGCATCAACAAGCCGTAGTTGGAGGGACTGGTTGTGGTTAGACACTGGCTAGGGGTGGTGAGGTAGTATAGGTCATTTTGGAGATATCCCTCACCAATCGTCTTCTCGATGATTCGATCCTAAAAAATCACAGTAGATGGTGAGAAAATAACATTACAATTTAAAGTCCTGGTTATTTTACCAACGTAAAGTAAATTAGATTTAAAAGCAGGCAATAGAAGAATATTAGGTATTATTTTATTAAACAAGTGAGATGAGCCAAAACCAGAGATTTCTGCTCGATCTCCATTGGCAACGATCACATGTTGGGAATTGATAGGAACAAAATTGAGTAATTTTGTTGAATCCCAAGTCATGTGATCTGTTGCACCAGAATCAATAATCCAAGTAGAGGTTTTATTTAGAGAACCTGTGGGTTGTTGAGATACCAAACCTGACCCTTGAGAATTCTGAGACTTCAAAAGGGATTGAAGCTGAGTGATAATTTGTGAAATTTGGGAGTTGTAAATTTGGTCGACTTGGTAGGGTTGTGATTTGGCCGGATCCGGGTTGACCCATTCTTTCTTTGGTTTGGGCCGGATTGGTCCATGGGGCATTGTGTTGAATGAGGCCGGGTGAGCCCATGCGGGGTCATTGGGTCGGTTATGAGGTGTGGTACCGGGTCGGGTTGAACTAAAGAAGTCTGACCCGCTCGCAAGATCCGACCCGGTAAACACATCAATATGTCTAGGGCTCGATGTGTTTACCCTCACGCCGCCAAACCGAAGAGGCTCTCCTCTTCTCTCTTCCTTGTCACGCCTGCTGCCATTTCTCCCCCTCTCGCCCTTGTTGTGCGTCGGCCTGAGGTGAGGGTGGAGATGCCAGCAGCGTTCATGGGTGTGACCCTGCTTTTTGCAGTGGTCACATCGCTCGATGCTGGTAGGCGTCCCCCTCCCTCAAGCTATGTCGCGCGATTGCGAAGCGAAGGCCTTCGCTTCTGTTTCTTGGTTCTGTTTCCTTCCCATAGTGACCCGTCTTGTTTCTTCTTGTTGGACGAGAGCAATGACGGCGTCAAGCCGAGGGAGACTATTGGACAGAAGGATTTAGGATCGGAGGGCTTCGTAGGTGGAGTCGAGGCCGCCCAGGTACGTATAGACCAGGTCCTGTTCTTCCCTCTTGCGTGATTCTTCGGGGTCGATTGCGGGTGGGAGGTAACTTTGAAGTTCCACCCACCGAGTCAGCACCTCAGTTGCATAGCTAGTGCAGGATCTGGTTCCTTGATTGAGATGAGCTAATTCTTGTTTTAGATTAAATATGTGGGCGTAATTTTGTTCCTGGTCGTATAAACTTTTAACTTTGCTCTATACTGCCTGTGATGATGCCAGAAGCATACACAATCTGGCAATCTGAGGCTCCATTGTGTTGGTTAGTAAGGACATGACCAAGTGGTCAGTGGCCTGCCATTCTTCGATGGCCTCGAGTTCTTCCTTTGTTGGTGATTGATTCTTTGATTACAGTGCGCTTAGGGTTCCTGTTATGAACCCTAGCTTTTTTCGGCCACTGAGGCCAATGTAGACAGCTCTTGACCATTCAAAATAATTCTGACTTCCCTTTAGAACAATGTTTGTGAGCTTAGTGAGATCATTGTGAGACATGATGAAGAAAGGGAAATTTCTGATTTTACTGGGTAGATGATGACAGGATTAATCCTGCTCTGATACCATGTGGAAAATTGGTGATCAATGATGATTTTGTTAAGTGTATACAATTCCGAGATTACAAGGATGATTAGCTTTCACATTATATACAATTTCACATTTGCAACGGTCCTATTGATGATATTCTAACGTTAACTTCCAAAGCTAGGGAAGAGTAGAAGTAGCCCTTTCCCTTAGGGGAGAAGTGTTGCTCCTTTTCCCTAGCCTAGGCCTGTGATGATTTAGACTGTTGAGTAATGCTGCTGTGGTCTGTTCTCGGTGCTTCAACAAGTTTGCAATTTATATATTCTATTTGAAATTCAACGGTTGAGTTTTTATGAAAGTTAAAATTTAAAATTTAAAAGTTTTATATTTTTATTAGATAATAAATTTCAGCTATAGATAATAGCCTCTGCAGTATCCGAATCGTGATTAATCGGTCCGTAGATTAGATATCTGGTGGAAAATAAAAAAAAATAACAGAATGTTAATCCTTAACAAAAAAAAAAAAATTAATTTTTGCCATTAACTAAATCTCATTAATTCCATAATGCTAACATACAGATGATAAACTTAAACTAGAAATATTATTCTCATCTCTCACATAAAATTGAGAGGTTAATCCAAAACTTTGTGATATTAAGTCATTAAATTTTAAAAGTAATTTTATATTTCTTATAATTTTTTTCTTTTGTGTATAAATATCAATTCAACTTAAAACGTGAAAAAAGCACAAATTTAATTTATTATATTTTAATATTTTAATTATATGTATTTACAAATTTAAAGTGCCATAGATATAGTAACTTAATTTTCTTTCGAATAATAAGAACTTATAAAAATCAAATTTAAATAAAAAAAGTTTGACTATATAGAATTAATAAATTACAAGTGATTAGTTGGGTTTAACTTTAAAATAATTAGTGTCCCCTTCTCGTCCTCCTCTCATATAGAAATTTGCCAAACCCATCTTTCCGGATTTGCTAATTATACTTTCCTCTTCCAACTTGCGTGCATTTCTCCATGCTTCTTTGCTTTAAAATGTTTTCAGACGCGATACGAAACTGAAAAATAAACACAAACATTTCTCCATTCTTTTTACTTTAAATGTCATCTGCTAATGTAATTATTCTTAAATTAGTTGTCCAAAGTATATAAATTCATAGGATTCAACTAATATTTAACTCATAAATCTTCTTTTAAAATTTTGTTTATTGAAGGCACAGCAAGACATGAACTGCATAACAGTTTTCTTCCACTCATCATAGAAATAATAAACTTTATATTAATAGACAGTAACTCAAATTTAATAAATTTTCCATAACTGGAGAAATTATTATACACGATTCAGTTGTGATTTTGATTAACACAATTCTGTATAATAATTCCACACACGATTCAGTAACTCAACTTTATCATTCCACACACGGATTCATAACCCAATTCTGTTTTTTATTTTAATATTAGATTAACACAATCATCTTATTTTGTCTTTTAATGTATACACTTTTTGGTTTGTTTTAGTTATTAATTTACTTAATAAATTAAAGAAGAAATATCAGATATATCCATTTTTTATAATTTCTTATTGAATTTATATTTTTATTATGTTAAAGTATCAGAAATGTATTTTTTTTTAATTTATGGTTTTAATAGATGCGAGAGCCCAATTTTAATAGAATAAGAAACTTGCATTGCATAGATGCGAGAGCCCAATTTTAATAGAATAAGAAACTTTACAGGTTTGGGCCATCTTTAGCCCAATACCACTAAGAATGGCCCAAACAATCCCACTGAATTAGTGTCTTCATTTGTATTTTGTAGTGGATTGGAATTGAAATGTATTTCACCTATGCCGGTAGAAAAGACAATTTACCACATTAGATAGCCTTACAAAAGTAAAAAGTTAAATTGTAAACCAATTTAAGAATGCATCTCAATCTCATGCAACAAGGATAGCATCTCGAAATGTTATATATGTGAGTATAAGAATGAAGTTTGCAAAGGAAAGGGAGGTTAAAAATGAGCATGTCAGAACCCCCTATTTCCTTATATATAACTCAGAAATTATTTTATTACAAATTCTCATGCGTAACATATATACATAACAAAGTATTACAGCAAAATCAAGGCATCACATGACAATCCAATACCTCAAACAATAGTTAAACATTGAGATGTCAGAGGATCAAACAAAGCAGGTAAGAGATACTTCCTTCTATTGACACCCACAGCATTATAGCTAGCTCCACTGCTAGAATCCACTAAAAGCTCCCCAGCATAACCAGGATACGCCCCTTTACCATACACGCCAGTACAAACCGAACCCACTTCCATTGACCCTGCATAATACCCATTCCCAAATGGGTTGGTCGCGGTTCCGGCTAAAAGACCCGCAATATTGACAACCATGCCGTCAACGCCAACGTCTCCATTGGGTGCACCAAGTGGTGTAGTTTGTGGCCCGTAAATGGGTTGGTGAAATGGCCATGCGCATTGACCAGGACATTGAGTTACGGAGTTGCCCACCCAGATAAAGGCTGAGTTTTGTTTAGAGTTTGAGCCATGAAAGCCACAGTTACTCATGCAAAACCCTTCGACCGCTACTTCTTTATCGGTTAAAACTATGGTTAAACCGCCAGGTCTTGAGTTGTTAATAACCTTGTTCGCCAACTCGGTTATATGGGATTTTTTCAAGATTTTGCCTAATGAATAGTTTTTATCTGATGTTTGGTTTGATAAAACTATGTCTGTTTCTTTTTTGCCTGCTCTTTTCATGTAGGTTTGGACTAAGTTCCACCATTTAGAGACTGAAGGTTGTGGTGAAGAAGAGGAAGAATGTGTTGGATTTAAAGATAGAAGAAAATCTGATACAATGGATTGTTGAGGCGGTGTGAATTGGCCATACCAGAGAATGGAGACATGAACGTCTCCTTCAAGCAATGGACCATTATGATAACTTAGAGACATGGGTGGTGGTTCATAGAGTGAAGTTAGCTTTCTTGAACAATAGCATGAGTTCGTTAAGGTTATTAAGATGAAAACGATAAAGAAAAGAGACATTGTAAATGTTCTTTCAAATAGAGAGATGCCCATTTCAAAAAGATTGAGCAATGTATTTAAATTTTGTTGAAAAGAAGAACTGAGATGGAGAGAGAGAGAGAGAGAGAGAGAGAGAGAGAGAGCTTTGATTTGGGTGCTTAGAAATAAAGACTGGGGTGAAAGTATATATATATATATATATAGGTGAACGAGGTGCATGCATTAAGAAAGTGGAAGTTGGTTGGTGAGTTGCTTTCATATGCAACTTCTTGGATCTTTTTATTTTACATGGATATCACGAGAACGTAGATAGAAAGATAAGATAAGAGGAAGGCATCTTTTCATGGAAATATTCCCTTCTTTTCTACAAAGCAATCTCTATTATTTTATTGGAAGATTAGGAGACTTTGCTGTTGATAGTCATATTGATTTTCTAGCTCCCGAAATGGCATGCAGATACAAACTTACATCAATATAATATGATATACTGGACCATGTATACACAGCTATCGTGCTGCTCATTTCTAGGCTGTTTTGCATTTCCATGCCAATTTTCTTCTTCCTTTTTCGGATAAAAATGATTTTTTTTTTTTTTAATTTTTTGTAGTATTTGATTGTAAGCTAGCAATTATGTTCTTAAGCTAAGATGCTCCTTAAGCAAGTCGAATTCAGAGAGAAAAGAAGAAAAAAAAAATAGAGAATGCAATTTTGTTGGAAGAGGTGAAAATAAAAACTCCGTTAATTGACTAGTTGGATTGACACCTTAAATTTATCAAGATTCAAAGGACAACGAAATCAAGATTTTGAAGGGTTATTGTGGACAAATTCCATAGAGTTTAGGACTAATTTAAAACTCAAGCAAAAATTGAATAAAATACCTCCTTCATTAAAACGAAGGATTTGGCAAAAATTAATCTAAAATGTGGGTTTTTAAAATTATAGTTTTGCTACATTTTGATAGATAATGAATTCTTTTATAAACAATCTACAAATTTTCTCTATCTTTTCATCCATAAACAGTAAAATTTATTTGATTCATGAATCTAGTAAACTTCTCCGACCAAATATTGCCTTAATGATGCTAAGTATACAAGTGTTTGTAGGGTTTGCAAACTAAAACGTGCTATTTAATTAAGTTAAAGAATCTATATATATGCGCATAAGGTAGTCTGGTACAGTCCATTTATTAGTTTATCTACAGCAACAGTGCAATGCACTTGCAATCTGCAACAAAAATGCAGTGAACTTCGCACTTCATGGGATTCCAAAGCTTTTGTTTTGGTCCCCCTTTCTTCCAAGAATAGAGAATATGAACCATGCTTGTGGGGCACATGCAATGCCTGCTAATTTCAGTTGCTCACCCGATGCTTAATTAATTAATTTCCAGCTGAAATTTCGATATTAATAAATTTAGTCCAAAAATAACTATACATTTTGTCCTAATTAATTTCACGTGCATTACCAACTTCCCGTTTACAAAATTCCGCCAGATTTATTGTTGTTTTTGTTAACTTTTTGTTACAATTCAGCTGAATGGAATTCTGAATTTTAATCACTGTGAACTTTTCTTCCCTCAATACATATTCCATTAACTTTCCGTTACTCTTTAGAAATTGCGACGAGTGACTAGAGTTGATCTATATAGCAATTAAATAGATAAATGATATATATTTATTAATATTAAATAATTATATATGTATTAATTATTTTATTTTAAAATATAAAATACTTATACAAATATATTATTTTTCCATTCGTGGCAATATATATGATATAGGTAAGTATTATTCGATAATAATTATCGGATGTGGGCCAATTATTGGTGTAGAAGCTGGCCAAGAACATTTCATTTGATGCTATTCATAATGAAACTGAATGAGCTTATGGGCAAGGACAATGACCACCACCCCAAGTATGGCTGTCTGGAATGTCTATATTAGCTATGTATGGAAGAAAAGTAGAGAGGGTATGTGCAAATTCACTTAAAGTCCTTACTAAGCTGTTATCAATTATTATTCTAAAAAATATCAATAGGAAATAAAATGTATATTTTTAGTATTTAATTAATGTAATAGGTATATTATAAAATATAACGAGTTACGTCATGAGAAGCTATAACCGTATAAAACATGATAATTACCAAAATAATTGACTATTGAAAAAAAATAAAATTGTATAGCTAGCATTATGTTATTATGATACTATTTTCTTGGTTGTGAAGTGGGCAAATCATTCTGTGTTTACTTGGATATTATAATATTGATTGTTGCTTAGATAGCACCATTTATTTCCTGCGGCAATGTAAAGAGTTGGTAAAAGAAAATGTAAAAAAAAATTATAAAGGGTTTATACACTTTCAAGTTTCAAAGCATCACCTTTTTTTTCAGAAAAATAAAATAAAATTGAAAGGAATTTAAATATAATTCCTTGGAAGATGGCTGGCGATGTTGGCAAGTGCGGTAACAAAACATGGCTCATAGCGTAGTGACAGGCTGTAGACACTGCTCGAGCTCATCGGCCTCATGTGGTATCTCAGCTTAACAAATTCAGCTCCTAACGGAAATATTAATATAATTCTTCATTTATCCAAATACATAGAAAATGGCTTCATCTCTCTGTTTTTGCTTTTCTTTAATTTACTTCTGTTTGCGAGAAAACTAAGCAATATAAATGTTATTTTAGCAAACCTAAAAGCTTTGATTACAAGGCTTTATATGTCTCATATATATTCAAAGCTCTGAGGTAGTATGTGTGTTGAAGATTATTTTTGCAGTAAAAGATTAGGGATGAAGAACAAAAATAACTGCATAGCTCTTGAAAATAGGGTTTTTATTTCTTTTCATTAATGATAAAAAATTTCAATTTTTTCATAACTTTTAGGTTTTTTGGATTTTGGAAATATAACATCTATTATCTACATACATGTTATAATTCCTAGAAAACATTATCAAGTTTATTTATCTCTAATAATAGCTTTGAAATAGGAAATTCTGAATATAGAAATAAAGTTTCACTGCCATCCCATTTTCAGGGCTGTCAAACGTTAAGGTTGTATTGATCATGAATCACTAAGATCTATATTTAATTTCACATCTAAACATTACCTCAAAATAGAGATCACATGATTGTTCATATAGAGCTAGCTGTAGGAATCGAAATCAGAACAAAAACTGTTTACGTAGGGCATGTGAATGAATATTTGTAATTGATCTTTGAGCTGGCTTGCTTCTGACTTGAAAAATCTTGGTCATATATAGATGTGATGTCCAAATTAAAATTACAAGGACATTATTGTTGTTATTATTATTAGATAGACAAAGGCAATCTGTGTGTCTGTGTAGTATATGTTCGGAATTTGGCAATGAAATTAAATGCTGTCATGTTGTTGGCATTGGTTTAGGAAAATTGTTTTCCAGTCAAAGCAAACATGTCACGATTTTTATGTATGCTGGTTTATTCGTCAACAAAGGCCATGTAATGCTCGGTTGTGTGCCGTATGCTTCCATATGTTACTGCATTCAGACATCTATATATACATATATCTCAATTATTTCTCTGTGTTATTGGATATCAATAAGCTGTCACCACAAACAGCACCAAACAAAGACGACGAAAAGAAACAACCAAAAAATATATAAAGCACTTGCATGAATTTCTGAAGCATTGCATTATAAGGGATTTGCAATTATTATGTTGTCGACTTTGGTTAATTTTCAATTATTCTTTTCATTTTACTTTAAATACCTTAACCCCCAAAAAAAAAACGATGCTATATATTGTTAACAAAAAAAAAAAAAAACTTAGCTATATATTTATTTAGCATATTAAAAAAATAAAATTGAACCCAAAAAATGTAGGTAATTTGAAGATGTAATCTCAAAAGGTCTTATATCACGAGAGATCACTTTGATTCATTTAACCAAATTCATAATTCAAGAATTAAATGGTGATTCTCATGCGACAAAGAACATGAAATCAGGGTTGGAAGAGCAAGTAAACGGACAGCAACAGCTAACAACCCCGAACTTTATGAGACAAAAGGAATCCATGAAATTAGATAGCTTAATTTGGAAACAAAGTCAAAGCCCTAAGCTCACGAGCTTGATGTTTTCCCACAGTGTTTTTACCTTAGCAACAACATCTTGCAAGCGCCAAAAAAGAAAGTTATGTTTTCTCTTCACCTGCTCCCAATTAAAAAAAATAAAGACGAAAAAAGAAATTTTTTTTTCTTTCGGTCAAAATCATCCTTCTATATTTTAGTTTTCTTAATTTGTTCTGTTGAGCTTTTTTTAAAAAACGTTCTTTTATTTGTTATTTCCAATTTACATTTATGGAATTCTGAAGGGTGATTGTTTAGACGCAATTTTTCATTTTTAGTTATGTTTTGGATCAAACATATTTGATTGATACTTATTATGTGCTTTGGTTTTATTTTTGTTATTAATTCTTTTATTTTCTTGCTGATTTACATTATGTAACAATTTTATTAATATAATTAGTGAATATTAGAGAAAATCCACTTTGTTTAAAAAAATTTATATACACTTCTCCGTTATCAAGACTGCTACGACAATAACACGGAAGGATTAATCGAGATGAAGGGACAAATTCATTGTCTATAAAGTATAATATCTCTTAATCTCTATAAACTTTTTTAAAAAAAACCCATATTTATCCTAAACACAAAAATGAATTTATTGCAGGTTGGTTAGTACATCTAAATCAGTAGAATCTGATTTAGAATATCATTTCCCGACCCTTTGATTTCTAAAAATAGGAGAGAAATGATTAATTTGTGAATACCGTTATTGGTTGAATTATTTTTATTTAATTAATTACTGTAATTATCCTTTTATAAAAATGAAAGGAAGACAATCAAGCACACACATAATATGGAACAGAGCATATGGAAAAAAAGAAAGAAAGAACATTATCTAATTTTAGAGGAAAAGAATTAGTGTAAGGATTGTAATAATAAGAGTTATAACCGTCCCCTAATACAGAATCAAATAAAACATGTGTCCCCTAAGTTAATTAGTTTGGAAGCCAATCTCACGAATTTTACAGTGTACTTTAGCATTTAGATTTAGATTTGGGTAGACATACAATACACTCGTGCACCTACAAAAGCTATCTTGTTAATTAAGATTAATTAATTAAATAAGGAGCCCAAGTTGCTACGTTATGTCTGCAAGCGGTACATCGAGAATGTATGGGCATTGTAAGTGGACTGCATTGCAAAACATTTTACCATTATTCTTTGATACTCTAGCTTTATGATTAAGCATCTTTATAGTTTTTTTAATGTTTAATTATCGATGCATATGCTCGTGAATTCTGGACTAATATTAATTTATTAGTTGTGGATTAGATAATTATCTCAATGTTTATGATATAATATACAGAAGGAGGAAGCTCGTGAATTTGTACGTTTTGAGAAGATGACGTTAGCTTATACTTCATCCAGGTTTAATGCTGTGATTCCATTTGTTTAATTCAACTTATTTTATGTATAATTTATATGATAGTCACAGAAAGATGCATGATTATGTTACTTTGGAGTCTCTTAAATAAATATATATATAAAAGTTACCCAATAATGTTAGTAACAAGCACTTAACTAGCACCTAATTACTATTACTGCTACTGTTTTCTTTCTTTCTTTTTTTCTTTTGAGTCCTCATAGAGTGATAGTAACTCCCACATTCTGAAAAATAAAATAAGAGAGATTCTTAATTGATCCACGGATCATTAGGGATAACATAGTATTTCTTAATTCATGATGTTCTTCCACTGAAGAAGATAACAAAAGATAATTAGAAATGAGAATTTTATAAAGTTATTTTATTTCTATTTTTTTTACGTGATAAAGCACTTATTTTCTAGTAAATTCATTCATTTATTTGTGATATAAACTTGTATTGATTAATTAATGGGATGTCTATTTTATAAGTTTAATTTCATTGAAATCTTTTTTAGCGTGTTTTCAAAAGAAAAAACTTTTTTTATCTTATTATACGATTTTGAGAAATATTTGAACTGATTTTTGTTGTGTTATATTTGTAGATACTATTCTTTTAAGAGTAAAAATATATAATACCAAATTAAAGTAGAGTAGGAAAATTTAATTAAGAAATTGATTATTTATTTCAGCTCAAAATTTTTTATGCCTAGAAATCAATCTCAAGTTTTTTTTCTCATTCTATAATAAATTGGGTCGAAAGTAACATAATTAAGAAAATTGATCTATAATAATTTTGAAGATCTTAAATTGTTTGTTCATATCATCACATAACTTTGTATAAAAAGTAATAAATCGATTTCATTGATTTTTCAAAAAAAATATATCATGGTAATTATAATATAAAAACAACACTAAATATAGATTTATTTAAAATTAATTAATAATTTATGGTATGAATCAAATTATAGCTCATTTTATATTATGGTAAGAATTAAATTAAGAGTGATATAAAGAACAAATTAGATGATTCATTAATTATAAAAATAAGTAATTAACATATATATCGATATGTAACAAAAATAATTATGGTGGATAAAAAGAATAATTGTGGAAATCTATTTAAAATTCAATTTTAATCCATATTATTATGGATCGAGATAATTATATTTTTAATGTATGAATTCGTCAAGAAATGACAATGGAGTGGTTAAATTTTTAAAACTAACAATTGAGTATTGTAACCTGTAAAAAAAATAACAAAATGGTATTTTTAGCAGGTGACTTTCAGATTTTCTTTCAACTTTTACAAATATATATGAGAAAGCAAAAATAATTTAACACGACAAAAACTAAAATGGCTTCACTTTTGTAACTCTCTTCTTCTAACATCTATTAATCCTCAATTTAGTAGTCCTAATTCTTAATCTCAAATTCATAAATATGAATACTTATCGCGTTATAAAACTCTAATGATTTAGTAAAAATACAGTTATGTGTTGATAATAAGTGTATTATTTTATTATTTTTACAATATATCTTTATCACATATCTCTTATTTTTCATCTCAAAGTATTTATAATGTGTGTCCTACTAAAAATACTATTTTATTATTTTTTTTATAGATTGTCATACTCAATTATTAGTTTTAAACTAATTATTTTTTATTGACAAGTTTAGAAAAAAGAAATTATCGTTTATGGATCAAGTTGAGCCCTGTAGCAATAAAAACACAAATCTGAATTAGGAAGTAAAACCAGAACAAAAATATTATTTGTAGTTTTTCTCAACTAAAATTACATATCCACATGTTCAGACCATCTCAATTGAAACTAATGGTCAAGTCAAACCCCGTGAGGGGAGGTCCAATTATTTTTCTTTTTCAAAAGCAAATCTTGCCCATTGCATTATGCATTGGAATTGTTTTCTTTTTTAATATTCAAAATGTAATTGATAAAGGAGGAATATGACATTTGAATTCAAAACTTTATTACTAAGTTTAACAAAAAAATTCAAAACTTTTGTACTCATTTACATTATATTAATAAATTAAAAGATGACTTGAGAAGAAAGATGAGCTTGTAATTAAGAACGAGAAGAGAACAATCTTATAATTATCTTTGAAGGATTGAAATTTAATATCTAAAACAAACTTGCTAAGTTCATGTGTGTAAACATAAAATAAATAAATAAAAAAATGTCAAACAAAGTAGAATGGCAGTTTTTGTCACATTTTGCAAAGGAGACTTTTAGTTGAAGTTTGAAATGAATCCAACGTTCAATCCCATATAAGTGTACTCTTAAAAAGGAAGGAAAGAGTTGAGGACCAAACCCGCAGGCTGTCCCTTTTGTTTTTTAACCGTTGTTGGATAGCTTGCTTTGCTTTGATACAGCTGGATTGGGTGCCTATTCGGCACAGCAAAATCTACTTCTCTTTCCAATTTCACGAGCTCTATGTGTGTATGCCACGGATCTCGCAGTTTTTGCCTTCGCTTGCCTGGCGCCTCATCCAATCCGACCCTAAGGGTCAGGCCTGCCAATTGAATTTGCTCATCCATTTTTAATTGACGACAGTTTCAATTGTTCCAAAAAATAATATTGTTTCGAAAGTCAAAATTTGAAAAGTTTAAGTTCAAATTCTAATTGATATTTGTTTATCTATACATATATAAGATACAATTAATTATTGGATTAAACTTCTGAATTATGTAAGCTAAGTTCTTCTTTAAGTAGTTAATTTTGTGAGATTATAAACTCTACTACCATTTAGTGAAATCTAATTAATTGGAAAAAGAATTAAGGGATAAATAAATTTAGCGCGTGGTATCACGTGTTAGAGTCACCTAGGATACCAAATGCAACCCCCACCTCATGGCCGTAGGCTGACTCCCAGCTGCCAGCTGGACCAGTGCCCACTTCCCAATAAACACATTAAATTATACTATACTATAATGCAATTTATATATGTTAGCTTAGCTTCCAGCCTGTCTCTCAACGTCTATCCATTTTTCTTTCTTTCTCTACTCTTCTTCTTATCCTTTTAACAGCTAGCTCCTTTGGCATGACAACGAGGTTGTTTTCGTCAATTTAATGAAACTTGCGAACTGTGCCTGAGCTGTAATAATGTGTTCCCTTTTACTTGGGGGATTTATGTGTTGATCATTTTTCATGTTTGTGCGTCACGCTCTGCGTTTGAGGCTTATTTGACGGGAGAGTGAGACGTAGACATTAGCACCTGCGACTGGGTATGGTGACTCCTTTATTTGAATCAAGATCGCGCTTCCTGGTTTATTTTTCCTTTCTTTCTTGCCAAGCAGTAACTCGAAAATGGCGAAACCCATCTTCTCCCTTTTTCTTCTTTTATTAGGCAGGTTCTTTTTACACACTTTTTTTTTTCAATTAAACCCCACTTCACTTTCTTTAATTTATTAGTTAACCCTTAAACGCAACGCAACTAATAAATCCCATCCATTTCTTGGACCTATATAAATAGCACTCTTCCACTACTTCTCTATCCCACACACAAATTCCAGCTCTCTCAGCTTTTCTTTCTATTCTTTCTAGCATTTTGGTTTAAGTGAAAAAGATGGCATCCTTTGCTTCTCACTGTGTTTTGAAACTATTCATTCTAATCTCAATCTTTCAAATCTCATTAGCTGCTAGGAAGCTCAATGAGCTAGTTCAAGATCAGCCTCAACTCTTAAGGTACCACAATGGTCCTCTTCTTTCCGGTAAAATTTCTATCAATCTCATTTGGTATGGCAAATTCCAGCCATCCCAGAAAGCCATCATCTCAGATTTCATCTCTTCGTTATCAGAACATCAATCTCAAAATAGCCAACCCTCTGTAGCTTCCTGGTGGAAAACAACAGAGAAATACTATCACCTCAACTCCAAAAAAGCCACACTTTCGCTCACTTTAGGCAAACAAATAGTAGATGAAGCCTATTCACTAGGAAAATCACTCACAAACGAACATATTGTAGAGTTGGCCTCAAAGGGTGATAAAATGAATGCTATTAATGTTGTACTCACATCTGCTGATGTAGCTGTCGATGGGTTTTGCTTAAACCGATGTGGGACACATGGGTCTGCTTCAGGATCCAAAACCGGTCACATTAAGGGTAAAAACTATAAATTTGCTTACATTTGGGTTGGTAACTCTGAAATTCAGTGTCCTGGTTATTGTGCGTGGCCATTCCACCAGCCAATCTACGGACCGCAGAACCAGCCATTGGTTGCACCCAACAATGATGTGGGTCTTGATGGTATGGTAATCAATTTGGCTGGTCTTTTGGCTGGAACGGCCACCAACCCATTTGGAAATGGCTACTTTCAGGGTCCAAAAGAGGCACCTTTGGAGGCTGCATCAGCTTGCCCTGGGGTTTACGGTAAAGGGGCTTATCCTGGTTATGCTGGTAATTTACTGGTGGATTCAACAACTGGTGCTAGCTACAATGCATATGGAGATAATGGCAGGAAATACTTGCTTCCTGCTTTATATGATCCGTCTACATCTTCTTGTTCAACTTTGGTCTAATTGCAGCTTTAGTGGAGTAGGATTTATATCTTTAGATATTTAATTAATGAATTAATGTACACTTTATATATATAAAAAGAGAGGGGAGAAAGAGACGTTGTAATTTTTTTATTTGTTGATTTTTTTTCTTTTGGCTTCTGCAGATGAATAATAGAAAAAGCAAACTACTCGGGTTTGCTTTTTGTTTTTTTACAATGTAACTCAGTGCTATAACTTATTTGCAGCTTTGCTAATTGCTATAAGCTTTATCGGGAATAGCGTTCGATGAAATGTGAGTGCATGACAATTGAAGAGATTAATACTAATAAAAATTGGCACTCCACTCCACTCCATTCCATTCCATACATATTGCATCTTACACGACCGTCTAATAATTAAGTACATATGATAAAACAAGATTTTCCCTCACATTTGCCCTTTGTATAATAATACATTTAATTCTCTCTTTATTGGTCATAAATGGCTCATAAATGATGCTCGTTTGTTTCATAAGCTAATCATGGAATGGAATTGAAAAATGTCATTTTCACTTCTGCATTATAAACCAAAATTTAGGCGTCGCTTACCTGGTGGAAGTAGCTGCGCTTTCCCAACTTGGACCTATCGTAAATATAACTCTCCCTTGTCTTTGTTGTTGCTATGATTAAATTTTAAATATCAAATAATTGCTATGAGACAAAATCAAAATATTCTTTTTTTTTTAATCATGAACTAATAAAATTATATCTAAATACATAATTAGTTACATCTTAAAAGTTAGAGATGATAAATTTGTAACTCAGACAATTTGATAGTGAAGTAAGATCACTTTAGAACAAATTTCTAGGTAAAGAATGCTTCCATTAGCAAGACAGTTATTTCTTTTGGAGTTTGTGTGAGCAACATTAATAAAACCATCCACCTACATTAAAAATTGTCAGCAACATAAAACAGAGGGAATTTAATGTTTTTCTTTTTAATTTTTATTATATACAATAAAAGATAGTTTTTTTTTTTTTTTGCAACAAAAGTAAAAAAAATAATTTAAATAAAATTAAAATCTAAGATATTTCGTTATGAAATTACAAATATATTTAATACTTGAAGTCATTTTCTTTCCATATTCTAATCACATGAATCAGTTCTATCAAAATTAAACAGATGCTGATCAATGAGGATTGATTGACTTGTCTAAAGCCTCATTAGCGGTTCTTCATTTTTAATTGGATATGCGTACAAGTATAAGCTTTTGATTTTGTTTTTAGTTGGCACAAGACAATAATCTACAAACATGTGGCAACCAAATTAGATATTTTGTAATGGAGGAGAATGGCACACAGCACATTAGCAAATAATTCCAAAAAAAAATACTATTATTTTAATTTAGGAAATTAAGGTCCTAAATGCAAGAAACATTCTCACCAGATAATGTGGCCTCTTACTTTTTTGATGTTGTGATGTTTAAAGATTTGCATCAAATGCCAAGTGTATGGATTATACTGCAGCTTCTAACTTTATAATGCATATACATTCTTTCTTTCTTTTTCTATTTTTAATCAAATTTTACGATGGAGACAATCTTTAAAAAGACAAACAATCGACTTTATGATGGAAGCAGCCTTGAAAAGAAAAGAACTGATATTTACTTGTGAATCATGTGACGACTAATCTTGGCTAATAGCTGCCTGTGAAGAGCAATGATGGAAGCAATCTTGCAAAGAAAACATAATTGATTTTTCTTTTATTGTTTTTATCAAACTTTATGATGGAAGCAACCTTGCAAGGAAAATTTCTGATATTTACTTGTGAATCATGTGACAATTAGTCTTGGCTAGTGGCTGCATCCTAAAAGTAGCTGTTTTCCTTTTCAAAATCTTAAGAATATCTGGAATTACAAACAAAAAGAAAAGCAAATGTACGTTTCCGAAAGTATTAAAAAAAATTGCAGTTAGAATGCGCGATGTGGTCTTTTGCAAAAGGGAAAGGGGAGACCCATTATACTTTGAGGGCAGACCGTAGAGGTTAGTTGGCCCTGCCCAGCCGAAAGACATTGAACCGATATGTTACGTGTAATTCCCTTTTCATCATTTTCATGTCCTATTGTCCAAATTAGCTGTCCACTCATCGTTAACCATGATCAAACAACAACGCGTTATCCCCCTGGCACTCGTCACTCTTTCTAGTACCTTCTTCCCCTCTTACCCAAAGCTGGTCTTCCTGCACTCTATATATTGCCATATCCCAACTCTTTTCTCTTCACTCCAAACCTACTCCTCTACTTGTAAAGCTCATCCGAGTTGCTTACAGTATGCCCTCTTCTGTTCCCTCCAAGATTCTTAGCTTTCTTCTAGTACTGGTCTATTTGATTAATATCAGCTCAGCAGCAAGAAAATTAAGCGAGACAGAGCAACCTCTGCTACATTATCACAATGGTCCTCTTCTTAATGGCAAAGTTTCCATCAACTTAATTTGGTATGGTAAATTCAAGTCTTCTCAACGTGCAATTGTAACAGATTTCATTACCTCTCTCTCATCTTCTAAATCTCCACCAACCCAACAACAACTCTCTGTTGCTAAATGGTGGAAAGCTACTGAGAAATACTACCATCTCATCAAATCCAAGAAAACACCTTCTCTTGAGCTTCTTCTAGGGACCCAAATTCTTGATGTGAACTATTCTTTAGGCAAATCGCTTTCCAATAAGCAAATTATTCAATTAGCATCGAAGGGTGGACAGAAAGATGCTATCAATGTGGTTCTGACAGCGGCTGATGTACTAGTTGATGCGTTTTGCTCTAGCCGATGTGGCACCCATGGTTCTTCCATGAGTGCTCAGAAAACCAATGGCAAGACTTCCAAATTTGCTTACATCTGGGTTGGGAATTCAGAGACCCAATGCCCAGGTCAATGTGCCTGGCCATTCCACCAGCCAATCTACGGACCACAGGGGCCACCTCTGGTTGCACCCAACAATGATGTGGGTCTTGATGGCATGGTGATCAATTTGGCTAGCCTTTTGGCTGGAACTGCTACAAATCCATTCGGAAATGGCTACTTCCAAGGTCCAAAGGAGGCTCCTCTGGAGGCTGCATCTGCTTGTCCTGGGGTATATGGCAAGGGAGCCTATCCTGGCTATGCTGGGAATCTGCTGGTGGACACTACAACTGGTGCTAGCTACAATGCTCACGGCGTCAACGGCAGGAAATACTTGCTTCCTGCTTTATTTGACCCCTCAACCTCAACTTGTTCGACTTTAGTCTAAGAAGAGATCATGTTACTTGCTTATATGTTAGTGTACATCATATATACAGAGTGTATAGGAGTTTGCATTAAAGAGACTGTTGATATTCTTTTACAAACTTATTCATTCATTTGTATTAATAAAAATCCAGTAATTCTCTTCAAGTATTCTGTGCGCTACAATTTTGAGCTTGTCCTATCTCTCTAGTACATATTTGAGGCACTGAGACCAATTATTTTACAGATGCAGCTTCATTGTTTGTCAAATTAGTGTTGCAGGAGATGGGCTTAGCATATTTCAGTCCATTGACCACTGTAATAACCCCACAAGCGACCACCATTTTATTTAGAAGATACAGCTTGCAGAAAGCGAAAGTATCCATTTGCATTTCCATTAACTACGTCATTTGAATTTTCCTCATAATATTAGAAAATGTACTAGAAAACAAATATCATTTTCATATAACATATAAAATTATTAAACTGAATGTAATTTCAATTTGTTTGTATATTCAAGGCAAACCATACCTATCCCTACTTTCAATCTGTTGGCTTGCTCACCGTAATATTTAATTATATTATAGTTACAAAATGGGGAAAAAAAAGAGAAAATGGGGAAGACAAAAGAGATGAAGTAGTTTCCATGAAATTTTGGTTGCTAAGAAAAGTGACCTTTGTAACAAAGGCTTGGTTAATGCAATAAACGTGACAAAAACTTTTGATATCCAACCCATTGGGAAGAAACAATAATTCCCAGCTAATAAACTGAAAAAGTATATATAAAAAATTTCAAAAGCAAAAGTAAAGGAATGGCACAACATA
The DNA here is from genome assembly GCF_019578655.1 of Ricinus communis. NCBI lineage: Eukaryota > Viridiplantae > Streptophyta > Magnoliopsida > Malpighiales > Euphorbiaceae > Ricinus > Ricinus communis. The sequence goes on along the minus strand of NC_063257.1, from coordinate 5,728,978 downwards.
TGGGTGGTTTTCAGTCATGTGACGTGCTTCTATTTTTTTGTTTTTCTCCTCTTAAATTAAGGCTAGAGTATGCAATTGATAACCAAGTATACAAATCTGGTTATCGTTTTCATTTTTCTCTTAAGATCTGAATAAAGTTACTTAAACCAGTCTAGCTATCAAGATCGTCATAATAAAGCTGTATAATTTGACCTTAGCTGGCCCCTATAAATGGTAAAATAGATTCGGTTAAAAGCGATACTAGCCGCATCCATTAAATAAAGCAACCAACGCGCAAAAGATCTTGCTGTCATTTCTACCCACTTCCAGTTGTTTGCCAACCTTCTTCCGCGTAGTTTCTCCCCTTACTCCACTCTCACTCCATCATATCCTTCCATCCCTATCTATCTCTCTATATATATATCTCCTTCTCCTTCACTTTCTCCTCAATCCAATCCTCATTTCCACTCATAGCTTCTTCCTTTCATTTTTCAATACTCTTTTGATCATCAAATCTATCAATGGCCTCTAATTTTTCAGCTCATTTTTTACTCCTGCTTGTCGGCTCTCTGTTCCATTTCAATTTGGCAGCCAGGCTGCTAACTGAATCAGCTGAAACTAAAGAAGCCCTTTTGTTCCAATACCACAATGGCCCTCTCCTTACAGGAAAAATTTCTATCAATTTGATTTGGTATGGAAAATTTAAACCTTCACAACGTGCAATCGTCTCTGATTTTATCACTTCCCTGTCTTCTGTTAAGTCCACAGTAGCCCAACCTTCTGTTGTTACATGGTGGAAGGCTACTGAAAAGTACTACCGTCACATCAACTCTAAGAAAAGTTATAACCTTGCGCTCTCTTTGGGTGCCCAGATTTTAGATGAGAGTTATTCATTAGGTAAATCGCTTTCTAATAAGCAAATTGTTCAATTAGCATCAAAGGGTGGACAAAAGGATGCCATCAATGTGGTTTTAACTTCAGCTGATGTAGCTGTTGATGGGTTTTGCTCTAGCCGATGTGGAACTCATGGGTCTTCGATTTCTGCTCAAAAGATGATCAATGGCAAGAACTCTAAATTTGCTTATATTTGGGTTGGTAACTCTGAGACACAGTGTCCAGGTCAATGTGCTTGGCCTTTCCACCAGCCTATCTATGGACCACAAAGCACACCCCTAATTGCACCCAACAATGATGCGGGTCTTGATGGCATGGTGATCAATTTGGCTAGCCTTTTGGCGGGGACAACGACCAACCCATTTGGAAATGGCTACTTTCAGGGTCCAAAGGAAGCTCCTTTAGAGGCTGCGTCAGCCTGTACTGGTATTTATGCCAAGGGCGCCTATCCCGGTTATGCAGGGGATTTGTTGTTGGACTCAACAACGGGCGCTAGCTACAATGCAAACGGTGTCAATGGCAGGAAATACCTGCTTCCCGCTTTGTTTGACCCATCAACTTCAACTTGTTTTACTTTAATCTAAATTAGGATCCGTATACATGCTTAGGTTTTTGTTTGTATATTTAGAAGAAATTCTTTGATTTTTTCCTTTTGGTACTTCTATTTTGTACTTTATATTAAACTAATAGTAAATTAATTAGTTACCTCAATATTGCATGCTTTGCAAATTTCCATTGGCTTCAACAAATTTATGGTGCATTTTCATCGTTGTTTATTTGAATTTCAAAGTCTTTTTTCGTCATTAGAAAGTGTGATATAAATAGACTTGTTCATAGGTCTAACCTAACCTAGCCCGCCTTGAGTAATTTTGTTTGTGAAATATTTATTATTATATAATATGTTTTTTCTTATAAATAAAAAAGAATTATAATAAAAATGAGTTGGAAAATATGTACGATATCAGAACTTTCTGTAATCACATTGATTAAGCAGAACCTTGATGCTTTTTTTTTTTTTTACTTCCAGCGACTCTTTACAGCATCAAAATAATTGGAAAATATGTTCAATGAAATGGTGAATTTGAGTCTAAAAATGGCTAACGCTTTAAGAAAACAAAAAGGTTTAAACTGAAAATAAGGAGGAATTTTATTTTATTTTATTAAAAAATACCAATATATAATACAAGGAGAAATATGGGGCTTCATTATTCAAGCCCCCCTAGTACACATTCCACTAAAAGGACGGTGCGATACACATAAAAAGAATGACAGTAACAGATACCGACCATAATTGATTGGATTGAGAACCGTGCCTGTGGAGCCTCCCAAACTGTGTAATCTCCAAAAGCACAAAACGCATTAGTGCCTTCTGGTGAGTGAATAATGCCTCGCCGACTTTCAATTTAAGGCTATCGGAGAATCAAAAGAAGGTTATAATAAAAGCATATTGCCCGTTTATACACTTCGCATTTTAATTCTTTACCAACACTTTCATTTTTTATTAAATCTAATAAATATCTAAATTTAATTATTATAATTTCTTAAAAATCTTAATTTGTTGACTTAATTAAATAAATATATGAAACGTTTTTTTATCACACTGAATGATTAAACCCTGATTAGCAAGAAAAGATATAGTTGAAGTGACAAATAAAATTTAGATAATCTAAAATGTGAAAAAAAAAAATACTCAAGTTTGATTAATTTTTATAATTTGCCTTTTTTACACTTAGAGATGGCAACGGGTAAGGTACGTACCCGTCCGAATAAAAATACTTGCATACTATCCGAATCTGATTAAAATCCGTTTAAATTAAATAATTAGTAAATATATTTATAAATATTTAAATAGATATTAAGATATCCTATCTATTTATATAAATATTCGAATAATTAAATGGGTATCCGTTACCCAACCCTTTTATAATAAATAAATTTTAAAATATATTAATAAAAATATAATATAAACAAAAAAAATAAAATATAAACTAATCAAATTTAAATATTCAATATATTAATACAGTCTAAACATAAATTTAATAAAATTTAAATAATAAAAATATTAATATAATATAATAATTTTAATATAATCGAATTTGAGCAACCGATATTCACATATATTTAAATCCGAACCTAACCAAGCCAACACGAATAATAAAATTAAATTTTAAATTTATCATAAATATATTTATTATTCAAATCTGTCGTATTAGGATTCCATCGAATACTCAAAAATATTCGCGCTGTCGTCCTTATTCCTACCTCCTTTAATTTATATAATTCATTTAAGATACAAAACCGTTTTCGAATCAACTAGTGAAATATTATTGTTCAAAATCCTTTTGTCAGCATAATCTTTTTTTCCCAAAAAAAAGGATTCCTTTTTGCTTCAATGCAAGGATGAGAGCAGCTTTAATACAGTCCTTGACGAAGGGAAAAAGAAAAAGAAAAGAAAAAACGGAGCTAATAGGAGCTTTTGTAGTGCACAAGATAAAGGTTACTTGCACTACTAGAATCCCAATGGCTGTCGACTCGACACTCTCTCTGCATGGCATATGACTAAAGAGGGCTTTGCTCGCAGTTCCCCAAATGTTCTCTGCGTTTTCTGACCAAAGACCATAAACCTTTGTCGTTTTGTACTGACTACTTGGCATGTCTTTTTGTCTCAGTCCCCACCTTAGCATTAGCTGGCCAACCACTGTAATCTTAACATTAGATTCGCATGTTCGCCTCAAAACCATTACTATTAGCCGCGCGGATACGAAAACTAACACCGCGTTCTTTAACTGGCACCATTCGCAATGTCTCTCTCCCTTCATTAACTCCTTTTTGTTTCTTTCCAAGCAATTTCCCTTGCCCAAGTCTCAAAGCCTCTTCTCAACAGTATATATACCCTTCTTCTCCTTCTCTTTCCCTCACTCCAAATCTCAAATACCCTTTTCTCTTCACTTCCTCTGTTTTTTCTATTGAAGCCTTTGTTTTAAAATCAGTACTGAAGAAAATTTTCTGATCCATTATGACCTCTTTTGTTGCTACGCGTTTTGCTCTGAGCCTCTTTTTATTAGTCTCTCTTGTTCATTCAAGCTCTGCAGCAAGGATACTAACAGAGCAAGAACCTTTGTTGTTTCAGTACCACAATGGCCCTCTTCTTACCGGAAAAATTTCTATTAATTTGATTTGGTATGGAAACTTTAAACCTTCTCAACGTGCAATTCTGTCCGATTTCATTACTTCCCTATCTTCTACTACCCAACCTATTAAAGCTCAACCTTCTGTTACTACTTGGTGGAAAGCCACTGAGAAATACTACCATCTTATCAAATCTAAGACAAGTTCTGATCTTGAACTCTCCTTGGGTACTCAGATTGTAGATGAGAGCTATTCAGTAGGCAAATCGCTTTCCAGTAAGCAAATTGTTCAATTGGCATCAAAGGGTGGGCAAAAAGATGCTATCAATGTGGTTTTGACATCGGCTGATGTACTTGTTGATGGGTTTTGCTCTAGCCGATGTGGAACTCATGGTTCTTCTATGGGTGCTCGAAAAATCAATGGCAAGAGCACCAAATTTGCTTACATTTGGGTTGGCAATTCTGAGACTCAATGCCCAGGTCAATGTGCATGGCCATTCCACCAGCCGATTTATGGACCCCAAAGTCCATCTCTTGTCGCTCCTAACAATGATGTGGGTCTTGATGGTATGGTGATCAATTTGGCTAGTCTTTTGGCTGGGACTGCTACGAATCCCTTTGGAAATGGCTATTTCCAGGGTCCAAAGGAGGCTCCTTTGGAGGCTGCATCGGCTTGTACTGGGATATATGGCAAAGGAGCCTATCCTGGCTATGCTGGGGATTTGTTGGTGGATGCTACAACTGGTGCTAGCTACAATGCACATGGTGTTAATGGCAGGAAATACTTGGTTCCTGCTTTGTTTGACCCTTCGACTTCAGCTTGTTCGACTTTGGCTTGAGAGAGAGACGTGCTCACATGTTAATGTATAAAATAAGTAATCAGTAGTAGAATATAATATTTTTGAGATTCTTTTAATTTTTAGTGATTTAATTCATTCATTTGTAGCACGGTTTATTAATAAAAACACACAATTTTCTTCTAATCTATGTTCCTATATTCTATTTATGTGTTGGTTTCAAGTAGTATTCCTGTTCATATCATGCTCTATCGAATTCCAGTTCTGATGTCAAAAGATTGAGTCGCTTGTTTCTATACATACAGCAATAAGACTAACTTAATACAAACAAGAAACTGCTTTACTCTAAACTAATTCTATGTCAATTACCTGTAAGAAAATTTTCTAATCTTGAGACTGAAGTTGTATACAGAAGGCAGCATTTCTTGGATGACCACTTTCTGCTTTAGCATGAATGTTATATTTGTCCTATGATTTAACATATCCTGGCGTTTTAAGGGCATGGGAGAAACCAGATAATAATAAAATAATGCAAATGGCCAATTGGGTACATCAGTTCTGTACTACAAAAAGGAAAGAAATGTTGAAACTGACCTATTGTTGAAGCTGACCTGAAAAAAAAAAAAAAGAAGAAAAGAAAGAAAATAACCTGAGTTGTGCAAAGTTGCACTGTCCTTAAAGATTATTTTTGTATCATTCGGGATTAAACAGTCTTTTAACAAATATAGGAATCAGGAACAATAGTAATAATCTTATTAAAATAATAACCCAGTGATTCAAGTAATATTCTGCAGAAGAAAAGTAAACCCAGTAGAAGAAAGAAAGAAAAAAATTCTGCAGAAGAATTTTTTTTTTTTTTTTTTCTGTGTCTAATAAAAAGCAACTCATCTTCTTTTTATTAACAAAGAAGATGACCGTTGATAGCCCAAAAAAAAAAGGAGTAATCTCAGCTAAAGAATAGCACAAGTTGGTTAAAGATATTATCTCATAAAACCCATCTGCTAATAAAACATGGCTAACAAATATAATTCTCAAATATTGAAATATTTATAACAATCCCCCACAATATTTCAAAATTAATTTTATTTACTGGGTTAAATGTTTTAGTGTATAATGCATCAATTTGGTGTATTTTTAGACTATGAACTAAATTTAGAAAAATAAGACATTACATAAAGAATTTGGTGAAGCGTATAGCTTCTATGAACCAAGTAATTCTTAAATTTTATGTTAACATCTTACTGATCACATTATACCCCCACTAATACTATTTTTCAACGTTGTATTGCGCTAATAGGCCGTGCGCGCGCGCCTGGTATTTCTTGAGTGCTCTAGAAATTATGCCATAATTTCATGGAAGCGACCCCACTCCACACTCATATAGGCGATTTCATCAAGTGTATACTGCAATTATATACACTATCTATAAGGAATATGAAATTCGTTAAGAGTTATTAACTCATCCTCACATTAATTGCATTATAGCACAACTCATATCATAGGAATAGACAAAATTATAGTGCTAGCATGATTAACACATGACTTGTTATTACTCATATGAACCTAATTCATGGGATCTCCAATCACAAAGGTCGGATTACCATCATGGTTAATTCTCAAATTGGCACAAGTCCCATTCCCCTCGATTTTTCAAAAATTAATTTTCTTCCCAATGGTTTAGTAAGTGGATCGGCCAAGTTCACTTCTGACTTCACATAATCTATGGATATAACTCCACATTTTTGCAACTGCTTAATTATATTATGTCTTAGACGGATATGTCTATTTTTACCATTATAAGATTTGTTCTTTGCAATGGCTATTGCCGCTTGGCAATCACAGTGCATAGATACTCAAGGAGTTGGTTTTATTCCCAAAGGAATACTAGCTTAGAAGTTTTTTTAACCACTCAGCCTCATTGCCAGCTAATTCTAGAGCTATAAACTTTGACTCCATAGTGGATCTCGCTATAATTGTTTGCTTAGATGATTTCCAAGCAATTGCACCACCTCCTAGTTTAAATACATAACCACTAGTGGATTTTATCTCATCTGAATCTGAAATCCAGTTAGCATCGCTGTATCCTTCTAAGACAGTGGGAAATCCACTATATAGTAAACCATAATTCATGGTTCATCTCAAATATTTTATTAGTCTGACTATGGCAACCCAATGATCACGGTTGAAATTATGTGTATATCTACTCAATCTACACACAGCATATGCTATGTCAGGTCGAGAAAAATTCAATAAATGCATCAAACTCCCAATTATTTGAGCATACTCAGATTGTGCAACTGGATCTCCTCTATTCTTCATTAATTGAGTGTTAGCATCATAAGGGGTACTCACTGGTGTGACATCAAAATGTCCAAACTTCTTAAGAAGTTTCTCAAGATAATGCTCTTGTGATAGTATTATACTATCACCCTTCCTTATGATTTTAACACGCAATATTACATTTGCTTCTCCCATATCTTTCATATCAAATTTAGAAGCAAGAAAAGATTTTGTTTCATATATTATACTAAGACAAGTACCAAATATAAGCATGTCATCCACATATAAACAAATAATGACACACTCATCATCAACAAGTTTAGTATAAACACATTTATCAACATCAGTGGAGAAAAAATCATCACCAATCAACACTTGATCAAATTCCTCATGCCATTGTTTAGGAGCTTGGTTTAAGCCATATAAAGATTTAAGAAGTTTGCAAACTTTATTTTGTTGTCTAGAAACAATACAACCCTCGGGTTATGACATATAAATTTCTTCTTCCAAATCACCATTTAAAAACGTTGTTTTAACATCCATTTGATGAATAAAAAGTTTATAAATAGAAGCCAAGGCAATTAAAACTCTAATAGAGGCAATCCTAGTAACAGGGGCAAAAGTGTCAAAATAATCAACATTTTGTTTTTGAGAAAAACCTTTTGCAACCAACCTAGCTTTGTATTTTTCAATTGAACCATCTGGATTAATTTTTCTTTTAAAAATCCATTTACAACCAATAGGTTTTGCACCAGGGGGTAAATCAACTAAGATCCAAGTTTTATTTTGATTAATAGAATCAATTTCAGTTTTAATTGCTTATTTCCAAAATATAGAATCAGAAGAAGAAATAGCTTCAGAATAAGTTAAAGGATCATTTTCAACTAGATATGTATAAAAATCATTTCCAATAGAATTTTCTATTCTTTGTCTCTTGCTCCGTCTCAACTCCTCAACAGAGTTTTCAGTATTATTTTCAATAGGCACATGAGAAATTGACTCAATTTTTAATGGAAATATATTCTCAAAAAATTCTGCATTTTTAGTCTCAACAATTATATTACAATCAAGCACGTGACTTTTCAACACAAGAAATCTATATGCAGCACTATGTTCAGCATACCCAATGAACATACAATCATATGTTTTAGAACCAATTTATCTTTTCTTAGGATCAGACAATATAACTTTAGCAAGACACCCCCACACTTTTAAATATTTAAGATTAGGTCTATAGCCTTTCCATAATTCATAAGGTATTTTACCAGTTTTCTTATAGGGTATTCTATTTTGTAAGTGACATGCAGATAAGATAGCTTCACCCCAAAGATTATCATTTGCAGAAGAACTAACAAGTAATGCATTCATCATTTCTTTTAGGGTTCTATTTTTCCTTTCTGCTACACCATTTGATTCAGGGGAATACGGAGGAGTCACTTTATGGATTATTCCTTCTTTTTCACAATATTCATTAAATGTTATATATTCACCACCTTTATCAGATCTAATTCTTTTAATCTTTTTATTAAGTTGGTTTTCAACTTCAGCTTTATATATCAAAAACATGTCAAAGGCTTCATCTTTGTTTCTTAACAAATAAAGTTTAGCATATATTGAACAGTCATTAATAAAAGTCACATAATATTTTTTACCACCTCTAGTCATAGTTTATTTTAGGTCACCTAAATCGGTATGAATTAAACTAAGTAATTCAGATTCTCTAACAACAGAATAACATGTTTTCTTAGTTAATTTTGTTTCAGCACATATTTGACATTTATCCATATTAGCTTTGTTCATGCCAGAAATAATACCAAGCGATTGCATTTTATTTATATAACTAGCATTCACATGTGCTAATCTAGCATGCCATAAATCAATAGAGTCAATCAAGTAAGCAGAAGAACATGCATTTCCTTTCATTACTTCAGAAACATTAAGTACAAATAATCCCTTATTACAATAACCCTTTCCCACAAAACATTATTTTTTGTCATAACAATTTGGTCAGATTCAAATGACACCTTAACTCCACCTTTTCCCATAAGTGCAACAGATACTAGATTAGCTCTAATATTTGGCACATGAAGCACATCATGGAGAGCCAAGGTCTTGCCGGATGTGAGCCTGAGAAAAACTTTTCCTTTTCCAAGAACATTAGCAGTTCGGAAATCACCAAGGTACACATATTCTTCTCCTTCCCCTATTGGTGTGTAGGAGGTAAAAGCATCTTTGTTTGCACTAATATGCCTGGTAGCACCAGAGTCTACCACCCCGTTTTTCACATCGGCCACAAGATTGACTTGAGAAATGACAGCAGCAATAATATCATCTCCTTCGACCAAATTTGCCTTTGGTTTAGGAGGATTGTCATTTTTCACTCTCTTCCTGCACTGTGGTGCATGATGACCTGGCTTTCCACATACGTAATAATATCCTTTTTTTCTTAAAGGTAGTGGAGTTAGCAACTCTGGGTTTGTAATCAGAATTATGAGATTGAGTTTTTTGGTCATACCTTCTGTTTTGAGTTTTGCCTTGAATTAAATTTGCTTTGGCAGTCATTTCCCTTGGTCTGGCAATTTTAATTTCTTTGCGATTTGTGTCCTCAATTATGATGTGCATGATTAGCTCCTTGAGATTCAGCTGTTTATGCTTATGCTTCAGATTCTGCTTATAGTCACTCCATGATTGAGGCAGCTTTTCAATTAGTATTCCAGCCACAAATTCTTCCTATAGCGTTATGTTTTCGCCTTTCAAGTCTTCCAACAGCTTATGATATTCATTAATTTGCAGCTTAATGTCTTTGTCTTCCATCATTTCCCATTTGTAGAACTTTCCAATCACGAACTTTTGTTTGCCAGCATCTTTAGCAGTATATTTATTCACCATGGAATCCCAAATCTGCTGGGCTTCCTTATAGGCACAATAAACATAAAGTGTGCTAATGATAGTGTGTCTGCAAACCTTATTCGCATAGACCCATAAATCGAATTCCTTCTTTGTTGTTTCAGCCGGCTTTGGATCGGTGAGGGCATAAGCAACACCGTGCATGTCCAAAATGGAGAAGACACGCTCTTGCCATCGTTTGAAGTTTTCTCCATCAAAGACTAGTATTTTGGAGATGTCGGGAAATGGCTTCGCGAAGGACACAGCAGGCATCAAAGGAACAGAACCAGCACCATTGACAGTATCGACAATAGCAGCAGGAGGAACAATATTCTGCAGAAGAAAAGTTTTTTTTGTTCTGTGTCTAATAAAAAACAACTCATCTTCTTTTTATCAACAAAGAAAATGACCGTTGATAGCCCAAAAAAAATGGAGTAATCTCAGCTAAAGAATAGCGCAAGTTGGTTAAAGATATTATCTCATAAAACCCATCTACTAATAAAACGTGGCTAACAAATATAATTCTCAATATTGAAATATTTATAACAAGAAATTGGGTAGAGCAATACTTTGCAAATTTTGAACTGAGGCTAACTAAACTAACTATTCACAGGCGCATACAATGTTGGATTCAAGCTCTTTAATTTTGGGGTTAGTTAATAGATAGGACCCGGGCAATGTGGGGAAGTTCAATAGAATGTCGGTCTTGTTATCTCCCCAGTCTCTCCCTCTATAATCTCAAATCAACGTCTTTATCATAAAATTTTAATTTATTATTTTATTCAATTTTAATTATATTTATAGTTTGGTGTCCTTACAAATATAAAAATAATATGTCACAAAAGTAATTAATAAAAAATATTTATAAAATAATAAAAAATATTAATTTTTCATTCACAAAATAATTAAATAATAAATTCAAATTTAAATTCAATTATTAAAATAGATTAAATTAAAATTTACGATCAAAATAAAATTATAAAATTTAACGCTCATTTATATTTTTATCCTTTTAGTTTTACACACAAATGCAAGGAGAATGTACGTTATCATTCTGTAAAGAATGATAATATTGCACCTTTCTTATTAGAAAACATACCACTTATTATATTAAAGCTATCAAAATCTGAACTTGAGGAACTTGGTGAGCTCATATAAACAAATTCAATATCCCCGCAATTAAAATATCATGGAGGCAAGCTGTCTTGTGGGTAATCACAATTAACGAGTATCCCATTGATATTGCAATCGTGTACATCAATTAAAGCTCTGAATTGTGGCCCATAATTTGCATTAACAACCGCTGGCTAAACTTGGCTATACATTGTATACGAAAGAGACCCATCATCGATTTATAGCAGCTATCGCTTAAATCCACAAATACCTATCATCAAATTCCGTAGCAAACAGGTCTGGAATCGTCAAGTCCCCAATCCTCCAAAATTTGCCAGCAAACTCTAATGAAAGATGAAGCCATCAATCAATTCCTTAAACTTGGTTTCTTCTTCAAAATTATTCTAGTGGTAGGTAGGTCCATGCAAATTAATTAACACAAATCCTTTCCTGCCAACCCACTCAACATTCTCCAGTCCGCGGACCACTACAAGCCACCAGTTCCCGTAACACTGCCACTACTAACAAAATTCACGCCAAGCTTGCTCGTGAATCGACAGTTGTTTTACTTAATGATATTCACTCATATCCGTAGCCATACAAAAGAAACTATATATATATATATATATATATATATATATATATATATATATATATATATATATATATTATTTTCTTACTTGTACAATGTTCATCATTTTAAAAGGTAGGAAGCATGCACCGTCCATCCATTATTGATGGACGCTGTGCATATATTGCTTAGTGCACCTCCGACGGAATCGACTCTTTCCTGCTTTGGTGTTAGTGCTTTGACTTTCCGTCCATAACATGTTTGTCAAAATCGTGAAAATGGGACTTAAAACTATTGGCAGTTTTTAGTCTCGCGAGTCCCTTATTTGGTTCTAACTTTAGTGGGTTGCTTGATTAGTTCCATTAATTAATTGGCCAAACTTTGCATTATAAATTAAAATGTACCATTGTAAAATGTTGGAAAGGGAAGAAAGTCAGAAACTCAAAAGGACTCAGAGGCTGCACAAGCTAGGTTGCTTGTGCAGACCTGTCATCATAGTCCTCGGGGTAAAAAAGAGCAACCTTTCCAGCTTTGCAAAAAAGGTCACTTCAACTCATACTATGAAAGAGCTGTTAGGCAACTGTTAGAGTAGTTTTCTCAATACAACAAATCTTGTATATATATCAAACAGCTTCATGTAAATAACTCAGAATTTTATCACATATACAAATTACACAACATTCTTCATTGTTCCATTTTTCACATGGTATCAGAACAGGTTTAACCTTTTTAAAAATCCCTTATCTAAAAATCCCTTTTTAATCAGCCATGTCTCAAAATGACAGGTTAACCAACATCATACTCAAGGGAAACTCAAATTATTTCGAATGGTCAAAAACAGTGTTTATTGCCCTCAGTGGCAGAAAAAAACTGGGGTATATCACAGGGACAAAGCAAAGGCCGAAGCCTCAAAGATCAGAAGCACCAACAGAAGAAGAGATCGAAAAGTTAGAGGAGTGGCAGACATCTGACCATTTGGTCATGTCAATGCTCACAAACACTATGGAACCTCAAATTTCTCGTCTCTGCATCTTAATGGAATCATCAAAAATAATTTGGGACAAAATGCAGAGCCTTTATGGTCATCAACACAATTTTGCTCACATATTCAAATTAAAACAAGAGTTATCCCAAATCAATCAGGGAACAAAAAGCTCAACTCAATATGCAACAGAGATACTTACAAGGTGGGAAGAGTTGCAGAATTATCTTCCGCCTTCAAACGACCCAAATGAAATACAAAAAAGATCAGAACAGGATTTTGTGTACACTTACCTTGGAGGTCTGGACTCAAGCTATGAAAGCTTGAGATCACAGATCCTCCTTGCAACTGACCTTCCGAAGATCGATGAGGTAATTGCTAGTGTCCAACGTGAAGAAACACGAAGAAATACCATGAACCCTCCTTTGAATCTCAGTGACAACCACGCCTACGCCTCCCGAAGAGATTTGTCCCGACAACAAGAAGGACCTAGCATCATCGCTCGGTGTTACCACTGCCAAAGGCAGGGTCACTCCCGCGATGGATGCTGGTTTCTCTACCCGCACATGAGACCATCTCGGAGGGGAGGAGAAGGCGTCGGCCCTGGCAACTTAAGGCGAGGGGGGAGAGAAGAAAAGAGAGGAACCTGAAGCCTTCATGCTGAAAGTGAGAGCCGAAAATGCAATATAGCAAATGAGGGGCTAGGGTTAAGAAAAGAAGAAATTTATATGGGGTCCGAATGGCTCTCCACCCGACCCGACACTCAACCCGAGCTGTTGACCCGGCGGCATGATGACCCGACCCAGATGGAGACCGGCCCGACTAGCTTCTAAGCCCACTCCACTGGGTCCGGCCCATCTCAGTTGGGACAACAGGCTCATCCAACGAGCCTAAGCCCTCCAGCGGCCCAGCCTGCAGTTCAACCAAGCCCACCTAACAGAAATTCTAGCCCAGCTTCAGGCCTTGGTTCAGCAACCCTATGGGTTTGGGTCCTCCCAGCCTGATGGGACAAGTTCGGTTCCAACCATTTTAAATTTAGTTCAAAAAAATATTAATTCTTGTCATCAAGCCTGGATTATTGACTCTGAAGCAACAAATCATATGACTTGGGATTTCACAAAATTACACAAAATTAATTCTCTAAGGAATCCCCAGCATGTGACAGTTGCCAATGGAAATAAAGTCAAAATCCAAGGATATGGCACCACAAAATTATTTCACTCCAATATTCATGATATTTTATTTTTACCTGACTTTAAATCTAATCTCTTATCTGTTGGCAAAATTACTCGTGACTTAAACTGTAATGTTATTTTCTCACCATCTTCGGTCATTTTTCAGGATCGAATCTCCAGGAAGACGATTGGTGAAGGTCAATTAGCCGATGGTCTTTACTATCTGCATAACCCCCCCAAGGCCTATTTTGTGTCCGCTAATTCTTCCTAAGCTATGTTAATGCACCAAAGATTTGGGCATCCTTCAGACATTGTTTTAAATAAATTACTTTGTTCAAGTTTCAATTCTAGCAATTGCGATGTATGTAAATTTTCAAAACATACGCGTCTACCTTTTTTCTTGTCATCCAGTGTGTCTGAAAACGCATTTGATTTAATTCATTCGGATGTTTGGGGACCTGCCCCCGTTACTGCCTATAATCATTTTCGCTATTTTGTCACCTTTATTGATGATTACTCTCGTACCACCTGGATATATTTATTAAAAGGAAAAAATGAAGTTTTCTCTCGTTTTTAAGATTTTTTCAATTTCATCAAAAATCAATATAATGCACAATTAAAAATTTTCCGCTCCGATAATGGTACGGAGTACGTAAATCAAAATTTTTCCACCTTTTTTAAGCATCATGGCATCATACATCAAACCACTTGTGTTAACACACCCGAGCAAAATGGCGTTTCTGAACGTAAAAATAGACATCTTCTCAATGTCACTCGTACTCTCCTTTTTCAAAATAACGTCCCTTCTGCATTTTGGTCGGATGCCCTCTTAACTGCCGCTTATCTCATAAATCGTTTACCCTCTGTCATACTAAAAAATATGAGCCCCCTGGAGATCCTCAAAGGCCGAAAAATAGACTTTGGCCACCTTAGGGTATTTAGCTGTACCTGCTATGTGCATGTCAAACGCCAACATAAACTCGATAAAAGTTCTGTCAAAACTCTCTTCTTAGGATATTCCTCCACTCAAAAAGGGTACAAATGTTATGACCCCTTGACTCACAAAACCTATGTTTCTCATGACGTCACCTTTGTCGAGACTAATCCCTACTTCATCAGTCCTATCAATGTTGACTTTCCTCACGAACCTTGTCAAACTTTATTTCCGCTTAACTCTGATTTACCTCTTAGCTACCCGATCAAGATCATCGAGTCCCTCCTCTGTTTCCTTCAGGGAGAGAAACTCAACCTCAAAAAGACGAAGAAATTGCCTTGAGAAGATCCACTCGTCAATCCAGACCGCCTGTAAAATTTAAAGACTATGTGTCTCATACGGTAACATATCCAATTCAGAAGTTCATTTGCTATAATGTCTTATCTAATTAATATCGCAACTATCTTTGCCAGATTTTAAACCACACTGAACCCACTAATTTCTACGAATCCAACACCGACCCCTAAATGGTGTAAGGCTATGGAAGAAGAACTCCTTGTCCTAGAAAAAAATGATACTTGGAGTATTGTTCCTCTTCCTTACAATAAAAAACCCGTAGGAAGCAAATGGATATACAAGATCAAATACAATAGTGATGGAACCATTGAGCGATACAAGGCCAGACTCGTAGCTCGAGGCTTCACTCAAACCTATGGAGTGGACTATCAAGAGACATTTGCCCCAGTGGCCAAAATGAATACAGTAAGAATCCTTCTCTCAATAGCAATCAATCATGGATGGAATCTATTCCAAATGGATGTCAAGAACGCCTTCCTACAAGGCAACTTAGATGAGGAAGTTTACATGAGTCTTCCTCCTGGATACAAGTTAACCTCAGATATTACCCGGGTATGTAAGCTAAAGAAGGCTATCTATGGCCTAAAATAGTCCCCGAGAGCATGGTATGCCAAACTCAATCGTTTTCTATTAAGCATTAACTTCAGTAAGTGTGAATCTGATTCTTCTATGTTTATGAAAAACACTCACAATCACATTATTATTATTTTGGTGTATGTTGATGATATCATAATAACAGGGAATGATAATCAAGGGATAGAAAATGTCAAACAAAGTCTAAAAAAGGAATTCGACATCAAAGATCTTGGTCAGCTGTCATACTTTTTAGGCATAGAAATGGCAAAATCTAGCAAAGGCTTATTCCTATCTCAAAGGAAATATACCCTTAATCTTTTGAAAGAAACTGGAAAAATAGATGTTAAACCTGCTACCACTCCTATAGAAACTAAAATTAAACTTAATTTAGAAAATGGAGAACCCTTAACAAACATAGGGCATTATCAGCGCTTAGTAGGAAAACTTATTTATCTTACTGTCACTAGGCCTGACATTTCTTTTGCAGTTAGTATGGTGAGCCAATTCATGCATGCTCCTCGCACCAGCCACCTAGAAGATATAGATCGGATTCTCAGATATCTCAAAGGAACTCCCGAGCAAGGAATCTGGATGAAGAAGAACAATACTTCTAATATAGTTGGTTTCTTTGATGCAAATTGGGCTGAAAGCTGTGACAGGAAGTCTACAACAGGGTACTGTGTCTTTGTAGGAGGTAACTTGGTAACTTGGAAAAGTAAAAAACAAAGCGTAGTGGCCAGATCAAGCGCTGAAGCTGAATATCGTGCAACGGCATCTACTGCAAGCGAACTTATTTGGATCAAACAAGTCCTCAGAGATATGAAAATTGAAAGTAAAGAACTAATGCAAATGCACTGCGATAACCAAGTTGCTCGACACATAGCATCAAATCCAGTATTCCACGAACGTACTAAATATATTGAAGTTGACTGTCACTTCATAAGGAAAAAGGTTCAAAAAGGAGAAATTAGACTCCTTATGTCAGAAGTCAAGATCAACTGGCAGACATATTCACTAAGGCTCTGGACAAGCAAAATCATCATTCAATCCTCAACAAGATGGGTTCAATCAACTTATTCGAACCCACCTTGAGGGGGAGTGTTGGAAAAGGAAGAAAGTCAGCAACTCAAAAGGACTCAGTGGCTGCACAAGATAGGTTGCTTGTGCAGACCTGTCATCACAGTCCTCAGGATAAAAAAGAGCAACCTTTCCAGCTTTGCAGGAAAGGTCACTTCAACCCATACCCATAACAGAAAGAGCTGTTAGGCAACCGTTAGAGTAGTTTTCTCAATACAAAAAATCTTATATATATATATCAAACAGCTTCATGGAAAGAACCCAGAATTTTATCACATATACAAATTACACAACATTCTTGTCCAGCACCTGCACCCTCTCGCTCAGCACATCTAATAATTAAAGAAAAAATTTGGATAATGGTCGTGAATTTATCACTTAGGTATTATATTTGTTCTTTCCCCCTTAATCAAGCATCATGTGACTCCAAAAATGCAAATACATATACAAAAAAAAGAAAATTATATTATGTTATTGTTTTGCATGGACCAAGATGCACATAGTGATAATAAATTACTGCGTGGAGAGAATTGAATTTTAATCCAAATCGAGTCTGTATGATTACGTTCATGCATACATATTATCATTGGTTGGATAAAATGCTCTAAAAGGATTGCTACGACTGTTGTTATGTCGATCCCACCATTAATTTGTTGCTTTACTGCTAATATTGATTCTTTTTTCCTCTTTTTGTAATTTTCTGCCTCTTTGCCAACAAAAATTCTAGTTGTATACTGCAGATACACACAAATATACAGTACCCAATAAAATAAAAACAGTAGCAACGAAAAGCCAAAGCAACGATGCATTAACGCCCTTTTCACTAAGTTATCGCAGAAAGGATGCATAAATGATCAATTATCAGCTTTGTTAATGTAGACTCCCTTTCCTTATGATAATACTTAGAAATTAATGTCTACAGATGTGAGAATTATGCTACGGTAAAGTCTGTAGCGATAATGTAATTTTATTAAAACTGACACCGGATGGAGTCTGTAGTAAGGAAAGACATACCATGACTACTATTGTTATTTTTTTACTTGATTAATAATCTATTTTTATCTCTTTTTTTTCTCTTTAAATGGGTTCCAAACCAGCTGCTTATATATGGTTATGGTATAATATAATGTGTACAATATTCTGATCTTTATTTTCTTGTTCATCCATTAGTACCCATCGCTCGAAATAATTAATACGGAAAGCTAATCATAATATATTAAAATATCCTGATGATTTTAAATCTCATAAGCTAATTATGATATATTTTCTATTAAGGCAGTAACTTATTAGGAATGAAATAAATTACACGTGCAACTCAAGTAAAATTGGAAGAAAAATTGCAGTACAATGTATGGGGAGAAGTCATTTAGTTGGTGTGGAAGATGAAATTATCAGTCGGAAGAGACTGTCTGAATTGAATTGATTACAATTTTACTTTCGAGAGTGCATGGCATGAGAGAGGCAATCTCAATTGGTATGGCAAAGACAGTTGTATATGAAGTTAATAACATTAATTATGGAGCTGTTAGTATTAGGGAAATAATAATGGGACTATTGAGACGTGTTATCTTCTTCGAGCAAAGTCAGTGAACATTACTCTTCTGACCCCTTTTTTGACTTTTTGCAATTGGCCAATGGCCACAGCTTCGCGTCCAACAACTATCAAACTTAATCTTTGCCATTAGTTTTAGTTGACAAGTTGCTAGGTCGGCTAACTTTAATTTGCATAGCATTTAGCAATCATTTCTCAAACCTATTTCTAAATTATCTATACATAATTATACACAAGATTTGCATAAAAATTTCAAATTGAGCTACATTTCTGCCCGGATACATTTCATACATTAAAAATTTTTAAATATAACTCGTGAATTTTAAATATGTTTTCTACTCATAGCTTATAGATAAGATGATAATAACTCTCTAATTTAACTAAAGTTTGAATTTTAATTTTAATATGTAAATATATTAAAAAATTTAGATAATTTTTACTATCTATAAAGATTTTATTCAACATGCTCTAAATATATTATATAAAAATTATTTTTTATTATTTTTTAATTATTCATTGGATATCTTATTTTATTTTAATAAAATTTAATTTTTATTACTAACATTAATATTTTTTAATATATGTATTGGTGTTATACCATATCTTGTCTCATTTTTCATTTTGGTGCAACCTATATTATACATATACTACAAGTTTTTGGAAACCAGAAAATAGAGTAGGTTTCTCATTGGAATGCGGATGGTGTATTTTTTTTTTTAATTTTCAAGTTGAAATATATGATCTAAACCCATTTATTCTATTAACGTTTAAGATAGGAAGAACAATACTAAGCATCAGCTAGATTCATGAATCGGTCACAAGAAATAAGGTAGAGAAAGGAAAGTTCCAAGAGCAAGGGCCAGTGCGTGGTTATTGCAAAATCAGAAAACCTCGTAATGGATGAGATCAAAACACAAACTGAGTAGGTCCCTTCCCAGGACACTCCCTACCCTTAATATACAATCCCTACGCCATTACCAAACTCCACCAGTATGCCTCTTTGACACCCACCAAGTCAACTCCACGCGTCACCATTGGTACCATACTAAATTAAACCCTTCATGCTCCATCTCTCCACTTCCAGCTGTACCCATTTTTATCACCCTATAAATACCCTTCTCTTCACTTCATTTCATCACTTCCAACACAAACACTCACTCAATGGCTTCTTTTTACGGTTTCAGTCTCACCATTTTCTCTTCTCTTCTTTTGATATTCTTGACCTGCAACCCTACCCTAGCCACTACAAGAAAACTCACAGCTTTAGTTCAAGAACAGCCTCTGGTTCTTAAGTACCACAACGGCCCTCTACTTAAAGGCAACGTTGCCCTTAATCTCCTTTGGTATGGCAACTTCTCTCACATTCAGCGCTCCATTATCGTTGATTTTCTTAACTCTCTCAATTCTGTTAAAACTCCATCACCTTCTGTTTCTTCCTGGTGGGAAACTACTGGGAAGTACAGAGGAGGTCCTTGCACCGTCGCCATAGGGAACCAAGTTCTTGATGAGAATTACTCTCTTGGTAAATCACTCAAATTGGCTCAGCTCCCTGTTTTGGCCTCCAAAGCTGGTGCTCGCGGTAAAAATCCAATCAATTTTATTTTTACCTCTGATGATGTGGCGATCGAAGGGTTTTGTATGAGTCGGTGCGGGACTCATGGGTCGGGTCAGGATAATAAGGGAAAGTTTGCTTATGCTTGGGTTGGTAATTCAGTGAGACAGTGTCCTGGTCAGTGCGCGTGGCCTTTTCATCAGCCGATTTATGGACCGCAGAATCCTGCTTTGGTTGCTCCTAACGGTGACGTAGGAATTGACGGTATGGTTATAAATGTGGCCACGGTTTTGGCGGGAACAGTGACGAATCCGTTTAAAAACGGTTATTTCCAGGGCGATGTTAACGCGCCGCAGGAGGCAGTTACCGCGTGCACGGGTATATTTGGGAAAGGAGCGTACCCGGGATATCCAGGGGAGGTTCTGGTGGATAAAACGACAGGAGCTAGTTACAATGCGTTCGGAATCAATGGGCGGAAATACCTGGTACCTGCTATGTGGGACCCACAATCCTCCACCTGCAAAACCCTCGAGTGAATAACTGAAAAAATAAAAAGATATATATACAAAAAAACCCTCAAAAGTTTCAAGTTTTGTGTTGTATCTATATGTACTTTAGATGTAGATATCGAGCAGAAACGTAGCTGGTGATACTTTTTTGGATGCTATTGTAGAATGTTGAGTACTGTTTTTAATAATTAAAAAGTTTAAACTTCTTCTGAGTACCTTATAAAGAAATGCACCAACAAACACAACCTTATAATTCTTTTAACTAATCTGTTAATTGTGGTGATATATTTTAATCCCCTGAATACAGCATTAGAAACAGAAATGACATCTTACCAACAGCAGCAAAGGAACACATGGCCAGTGAATTTTGGCTTAATGGTAGTTAAGTCTTTTCTGGTTCGATATATAATGTTTAATCTCATACCAGAAACAGATACATAAATTAAAACCATTATACGTTCGAGCTTAAGAAGGAAAACCTCAAAGATAAACTACAAGCACTAGAACCTTAATGTGTAGGTCTTCAGTACGCAATTTATTATGCTTCGCACATGCCTCCAGTTATTACTTGCCAACACGCCCCACCAATGCCTAAAAGCAAATAAATTGAAGGAGAAAAAGCCTTCAAAACCACCATGAAAGTGTTAAGCAAGAAAAAGGTCCTTTAACATCATCTTGAAGTTTGATTTACTTTTTCTTTAGCGGGTGGTGTTGTCTCTCACTTAAGAAATCATGACAAGTCTTTTGATAGATGAAAATCCAAGCAAACGAAAAGCTTCAATAAGGGAGTTAAACTACTGGACATGAAAAAGAATAAAAAACAAACTAAACAGAAAGGAAAGGTCCCTTACTCGCACTGCATAACGGAGAATTCTACGGGTATAAAAAATGAATAATTTTTACCTGTATACACTGCATTTTAATATTAAATTATTTAAAAATAATAAATATATATTAATTATTTATTAGTTTAGTATATACATATCTCAATCATTTATGGGCTTCCACTTCCTGCAACCATGAGGCCCATGTTAAGTCCACCCTAATCAAACCTTCAAAATTCCTGTATTTTACAATTCAAGTTTTGTAGGTGGTAGCCCGAATGGAGAACCCAAATCCCCTCCACGTCGTCACAGCTCACTAGAGCAATGCCCTTTTCTGGACAGTAGAAAGAAGAAAACTCCTTACCTCTTCTTTCCTCTCCGCCAAAAACCACCAACATGGAAGATCCCCAAGGCCATCGCCACCACAATCAAGAGTCGTCCACCTCCTCGTCACCGTCATCATGCACCACCACTTGCGTCAAATGCGGCGGTCCAACAACTTACCCTCCGCCACCCCAAACCTCATTTCCTTCAATGTCCCCGCCTCCAACATACCGTCCAATACGATCCCCAGCTATAAATCTCCCTCCGAACAACAATACCCAAGCCATAATCCTCGCTCCCGTCCCTCAATCCCAAAAGGTTCTACCCATTTCACCTCCTTACAACTTTCAAATCCCCTCCAAAAAAATCCAAACCCCTGAAGATATACGCCACTTCCACAATTCCGTCTCCTGCCAAAACTTCCTTGGATTTATTGTCGCTCTCTCCGAATCCATCCGCGGCCACAAAATCTCCTATCCCTGTCATCAATCACTCACTATAAACACATTACTTTCCATTCTCGAAACCCTAATTCTCTGGATTGACCAAATCCCTCCTGTCCAACAATCTGCCCGTTATGGCAACGTTTCGTACCGTACCTGGCATAACCGTTTAGAGGAAAGTAGCGAGTCATTAATGCTGCAATTTTTACCTGATGACCTTAAACAATCAACGGTCGAGATTATTCCTTATTTCACTGATAGTTTTGGTAATTCGAGTAGGATTGATTACGGTACTGGTCATGAAACGAACTTCGCTGCATTTTTATACTGTTTAGCAAGAATGGGAATGATTAAAGAAGAGGATTACCAAGCTGTGGTTGCTAGGGTGTTCGTTAAGTATCTTGATTTAATGAGGAAATTACAATTGGTTTATTCCTTAGAGCCTGCCGGTTCGCATGGTGTTTGGGGGTTAGATGATTATCATTTCTTGCCGTTTATATTTGGTTCGTCGCAGTTGATTGACCATAGGTATATGAAACCTAAGTCAATTCACAATGAGGATATTTTGGAGAATTTTTCCAATGAGTATATGTATCTTTCTTGTATTGTGTTTATTAGAAAGGTTAAAAAAGGTTTGTTTGCTGAGCATTCACCTTTGCTGGACGATATTAGTGGTGTGCCTAATTGGAACAAGGTGAACAGTGGGTTGCTTAAAATGTATAAAGCTGAAGTTTTGGAGAAAGTGCCTATCATGCAGCATTTTCTATTTGGTTGGCTCATTAAGTGGTATGTGATTTTTTTTTTTTCTGCTGCTTCCTTTTTTTTCTTTTTGTAGTGTTTTGCGAGTAATTGAATTAGTGTGTTCAATTTGGTTTTATTTCCGCAATTTTAGTGCAATTCTTTGCTGCATTGTCTTTCTATTAGTGATAGTGATAGAGTAAGGTTTTCTATAAATTGATGCTTGACATATTTGATTACTTAGCAGTATACTTAACTTTATTACTACACTTGGTTTGTGGAATTCATCATCTGTTAATTGCTGCTCATGTGCAATTTTCTTACATTTGTGGATGGTGAGTGTTTATAACCTCAGGATTGATGACTATGTGCTTGTGTTTATTTGTGATATCATTTGCTAGAGCTTGATACATTAGATGTATGGTCAAGTATATATTTTTAGTGACTGAATGTATTCATTTTTCTTTCCTTTTCGTAGCTTGTCTCGCTGTTATCATTTCAGAAAAGCTAAACACATTGAGGAGGAACTGATAATCCCATTGTAGAGTAGAAAGGTTTCAGTTTTTCTACTGTATATCCGATGTCTAGGCTGCCCCATTAAAGATGCCTCTAGCTTTTATCGTCCTATACAAAGTAATTTTATTGAGTTACCAGAGTGAAATTTACATGCCCAAACCTCCAAATCAAAGACTTTTAAGGTTAACTACAATACTATGCGACTTCATTAGGCATATATCAAATGGAATTCTGTTTCTCTGCTTAGATATGTGTAATACTTGAGATATTTTAAACTATCTCTATTTTCAGTTTCCAATTATCCCATTTGATTGTAAAATCTGCCCCTTGTTTTTTCAGAACACTAGAATAGAGATTATACTCCTGCTTGGTTCCCTAATAGTCTACCTTCAGCCTTAACTCGTGTCGTAGGGCAATCAAGAGTCAAGTTTTGCTCGATAACTTTAGTACTCTCTACATCAGTTTTCAGTGACCTATTGACTGATTTTTGTTGAGGCATGGAATTGAGTTGCCTTGTATGCAGCACCACACAGCAAGTGGTACATGATCTTTTGTCACATTTCAGTCCACGTCATCTACTATCATATAGTTGAAACCTCTCTTTCTTGCTTGGGGCATCATGGGCAATCTAAAGCTCTGATAATCAGCTTGTTGTAATGCCTTTGGTTTCTATGCGCTAGGAAAGCATCTTTCATTAGTCTTATGTCTCTTTGCTTGGAGCTTTGAACAACACAAGTAATCTTTGAGGCTCTAATAGTTAGTTTAACTTGGCCTTAGATATTGTTAGTTAATATTTGTGGATTAGCTTTTTCAGTGGATATTATTCTGCCAAATACCACTTATAAGCCTAGATGCCAAGCTTCTGGTTTATAAGAGCAAGGTCATGAATGTTCTGCTAATCATTGCGGGTTGATATTGGAGTTGCCCATTTATATGAAGATGGCAAAATACCGATCTTACCAAACTGGGAATATGTTCCGAATAGGGATTTCTCACCCTGTCTATAATGTTTCTGCCCCCACCTTCCCCAATAATTATTTATATTGCCCTGCATTGTCCCAGTGCCATTCTTACATTTATTATTAACAAATTTTTAATCTCTGGATAGATATCCTTGAAGATTGTTTACCTGCATGGTAAGTCATAGGCATGTTGAGTATATATGTCAAGATCCGGTGGACAAAATAGTACCATTCAGAGGAGCGGGTTTTGCTTAACTTAGCAACCCCATGATTGTTATTTCTTTTTCCTTTTAAAAGAAATTAAATGGCCTTTTGATTGTTGTTCTCTGGTTCTATGACAAGGATCATGTTTCATGTGTTTTTGCTGTGACTGCATTATCATGATTAGGTTGATGTATTTACATACTCAACAACTCATCATTGGAAGCATTTTTTAATGCTACATTTTAATCTGATTGGCTAATGATCTGTTATAATAGGTGCTTTTGTTGTCCTTTAATTGTAGCAGATCTTACTATTGATTTATTAACTGATATTTTGTTATATTTCCTTTCTTCCAGGGAGTAGTATCTGATTATCAGCTCTATAGGAACATATGCTACAAAATCCAAAGAAATCATTTGTTACTTGATCTTACCTAGTGTCGTTGCACTGCAGTTGCTGGTCGCCAAATTTGGAAATATGATAAACTTGTTACTTTAGAATGCATTTGAAGTTTTTCCTGCCACTTTAAACTGGCCAAGCAGATGCAGTGCGCCTGCCTTTTTGTTTTGACTTGCATTTGTGATAGTACAATTATTTTGAATGGTTGATGGAATGAAATTCTATCTTTTGGTAGAGCAAATAGTTGAACAAGTGGGCATGGGTTTTCTTCCCATGGTTGTGAGGCCAAACTGATATGGTAATCAAAGTGGAATGCTGCGCCAAGCATTATAATGAACAGTACCGATATGCCCATAGGACTTGCTGTTTTAAAGGAGTTGGCTTTCACGACCATTTGTTCGGCAGGATCATTAAATAAGATTATTCAACAGCACGATGAGAAATGGAAGCAAATGCTGAAGGCCATTGTAACGCTTCAATATGCGTCTTTTACTGGTTGGTAGCCATTTATAATGTTATGGATTATATCATTGGTGTAGGGTATCTAACTTTCAATTCGCTGGAAAGGAAGGAATTGTTTCTTGATGTGTTAACTTTTGGCTGTCATTGCGTCTATTTGACGGCTTAATTTGCAATAAAATTTTAATGTCCAAAAGGATCGAAAAAATATGGTCAGATCAAGTCATTCCAAGTGTCAATCGAGAATTGAAGATAAAAAGTGTTGTTGCGATCCCATTTGCTTCCAGTGATTGTAAATTCTCTGCTGATGGGGCTTTATATTGTATCTTTAAAGGATGCAGGAGAAGTGGGCGAATTTGCTAGGCCGAAGAAGATTTTAAACAAATGACAGATTTTATTTTATATTTTAAAGGAAAATTCTTTTTTTAACCCTTTAACAGCAAGTAGAATATACAAGGACTAAACCCCTCTATTAGTCTGTCAGCTTTTACTGTCCATCTGTAGCTCTCTGCTCTGAGTTTCTGCAAAAACTGGGACTCTCTGCCCCCACTGTCCAAACTTAAACAGAAGCAGAAGCAACAGTTTGGAGTTTCTTTCGTGTAGAAAATTACCTCCATTATCTTTCTAGTCCTTTTCCATTTTTCACCACTTGAGGCTTTATTGCTCATCTTCCTCATCAGTGATTTTTAATGAAATAAATAATAGCAAACCGCTGTTCATCACTTGACTTATTATTTGCTTCCTTTATTGCTTAGTCAGTGAAAAATATCAAATCTGAATTCATAAATATTATTAGAACAGCTGAGGTCAAACTTTCAACATACACTAGAAAGAAAAAAAAAAGAAACCCAAAATGACAATAAAGAATTTCAGACAGAAAACTGAAAAAATATACATTTCCTTCAGAGAAGACTTTACACATTTCTTCTGTATTTTGAAAGTTCACAAAAAGGTACTAGGAGGGTATATATATAAACATTGCACTGAACAATACTTCAATAACATTCACAATAATTTATAGTATGATTGCCTTTTGCTTTAGGTGCCAGAATTTTCAAGATGGGATCAAATTCCAAATCACTTTCTACATGACATGATGTTGGCATAAAAGAAAATTGAGCCTGATGGTCCCAACTACAATCATATCAATCTAAAGAAAACACACAAGTACTGTCTAGCTCTTGTACCCTGCAGCAATTTTGCACTCTAATTTAATTAATTGACACTAAATGCTCTTGCATTAAAGAGAAGCTTGAAGTACTAACTTTTTATGGATGGTGGTTGAGTCAGTTGCAGAAAACAATTTCACCCAAAAAACAATTGTTTAATGGTTTTCTTTTAATTTTTCCTTTTATTCTTCAGGTTGAAAAAGTGATTGTTACACTCAACCCACGTCTACTTAATATTTAACTAATTAATACTTATTAATCTTTTTTTAAAGAGTTCTTTCATACTAATTGTTTTTTTTTTTCAAATTAAAAATTCTAACTATCTCCTATTTTCATATTTAAATTCTTTTTATTTTTTTATTAGAATAAATGTAATAAATTTTGTAATATTTATAAAAGAGTAATTTAGTCTAGTTATTTTATATAATTAAGCATATTAAATATTTTTTTAATTTAAATAAAATATTAATTAGTACAGAACAAAGAAAGTATTAATTATTGACGGATGATATAAACTGATTGACGAATCAACAATTTTATGGTCAATTGATGAAGCCATACATAAACAAGTTAATGGGAGTCAGATGATGCAGGTTGCATTGGGACCTGAAATTCCAAGTGCAATGTTGAAACAGAAAAGCTCGGTTCTTGGTCCAACACTACATTAATGGGCCTAAACCAATCTTGTTCAAAAATCCTCCGTGTTGTCGGTGGTGACCCTTTGCACGAGGCCCATTTGGAAATTGTAACAATCAATCTAATGGCTAACCAGAGCCCTTGATACAACTGTCATTGGCATGAGATTGACACTTCCGAGTTCAAGAACGAATAATAAAATAAAAAGCTTTCATTTATTGTGTCATTCTCTTCTCCTCTGATTCATTTTCTTGATTTTCTTTTTATTATTTCCTTAAAAAAAGTGTGTGTGTGTATATATTCTTTTCATGTACATTACATAGGCATACTTACATACATATCTATATCTCTCTCTTTCTTGCTTCTTTTTTAACCCTTTGTTTTTACTGTTGGGTTTTTGCTCTTTGTTGCTTGCATTGCATTGATGCTGTTCAGTTAGGTGGGTGGATGGGACTCTACTAAATTTTGTAGCTTTCCTGCTTTCTTTTTTTACCCCGTCTCGTTCTTCTTCTTTCTCTCTCTCTCTTTCTTTCTGGTTTTTCTTTTTCTTCCCTGTGTTTGTGGCGGATAAACCGGTGAGTCTGTTTCAGAAATCCAAATCCCAAAGAAAACAAAATCTTTCTTCTAAGAAGAAAAAGAATACCCATTTCTTTTCCTTTTTTTTTTTCTGCAGGTGTATGTATTTGCAAATCTATTTAGATTTCATTTTACTTTCTTTCTCTTTCTTTCTTTCTTTGGGGAAGCTTTAAAAAGCAAGAAAATCCAACTCTGCTAATCTTTTGTTTTCTGTCTTTCGCTGTTCTTGATTTCAGAGGATTTGGAAACATGCGATTTTCTCTTCTTTTCTACTTGTCATGCGTTTTAACCATGCAAACTTTACATGCAAATGATGTTTCTAAGCAGTTTTCCTCTGTAGTTGTAGGGATCTGTCAAAAGGTTCTTAGTGGATTTCTTGTTTGTTCATTGATTGACTGTTCATTTCTTGATTTTTTTTGTTCAGATCAGTTATTTTTAGTTTTCTCTTTCATTTCTATCAATATTTTGGTACAGACTTTGTTATTATCGGAAAATAAATTAAAAGATATTGTTGGCCTGATTTCTTTATTTGTTATACTGATGTTGAATGGTTATTTATCTCCCTTTTTCTCTTCTTCTCATTTTTGGTAATTTGCTGCTCCTTCTCTTATCTGATCTTATCTCTTTGCTTGTACTCTATCTGTCTACTTCTATGATTGTCAAATTCTTGTTCTTTTTGTGGATACTGAAAATAACACATCTTTTACCATTTACCATTTATTAGTGAAAATTAATTTTTTTTATTACTGCAGATCTCTTGCTTATGCGCTTTAGATTCTTGAATTCTGCACATTTTCCGTGTAAATTATGACATTCCTATAAATGAAACTTTCGTGAGAGACTAGGACTTTTCTATTTGAGTTTCTGACCTTGGATTATGTGCGGTGGCAGTAAAAATGGAAGATGGGAGTGAGTATCGCTGTTGGGATGAGCTGATACCTGATGCACTTGGGCTAATCTTTAGAAATCTTTCTTTGCAAGAGATACTGACAGTGGTCCCAAGGGTTTGCAAATCATGGAACAGAGCAGTTTCAGGGCCTTACTGTTGGCAAGAGATTGACATTGAGGAATGGAGCAATAAGCGCCAGCCTCACCACATTGATCGCATGCTTAGAATGTTAATTGCTCGAAGCTGTGGTTCCCTCCGCAAGCTCTGTGTTAGTGGCATCCCCAGTGATGCTATTTTTCCGTTCCTCGCAGATCAGTAAGCTGAACTAGACTCATTCCTGTTCTTCCTTTGTTTCAGTCTTCATATTCCATCGCTGAACTTGTTATAGAATCTTGTAATCTGCTTGTAGTTGTCGAACACAGAGAGTCTAATTGGTAATCTCGATGACCTTTTTTTTGTCTATTTTTGGATTTAGGTTTTGTAATTGCAGATGAGAAAACCTGGTCTTGTTTTGATGCTTAATTGGTTTGTTGTTATGTCAAACTGGGGAACTTTCTTGTTGTAATTGCAATTACTGGATAAGGCAAAGAACTGGCTTTTTCCATCTTAGGATTAGTGACCTTTAATGACACTTAGTAACATTGGTATTTCTTCTTTATTTTTTTTGCTTGATTTTGCAAGTGCTGGATCCCTTCAGACATTGCGGACGCCAAGAAGTGAAATAAGCGATTCAATTGTTGAACAGATTGCTGGAAGGCTTTCAACAATCACTTTCTTGGATGTAAGTCATTGTAATGAAATCAGTGCTCGTGCTTTAGAGGCTATTGGAAAGAATTGTAAATTGCTTTCGGGCTTGTGCCGAAATGTGGAGCTATCATCTTCAGCAAACCAGCTTCTGCAAGACGATGAGGCCCAGGCCATTGCTAGCACAATGCCTAAGCTGAAGCATTTAGAGGTGGCTTACCATCTTCTTATAAACACTGAAAGTGTGTTGAAGATCCTTTCAAGCTGCCCTGAGCTCGAGTTTCTGAATTTGACAGGATGCTGGGATGTGAAATTTGATAGGAATTTCCTCCAAGAAAAATTCCCAAAATTGAAGGTTGTGGGGCCTCATTTATTGGATTATTACGATATGAATGACTGGGGAGATTATTGCTCTGAATATTCAGATGCATATTCAGATGCTTCTGAATACTTCGCCTGGGAAATCTTTTCTGGCGACATGGAAGATTATGATGATGATGATGACGATGATAGTTATGATGGGATGTGGGATGATGAGCAAAGGCTGGAAGAGCTTGAGCTAAGGTTTTATGAAGGAAATGAGGATGCCGGATTATATGGTTGGCCTTTATCTCCATAGTTCATGTTTCCTTTTCTTGCCTCTGTTCAGTTTTCTATTTCTAGCACTAAATGCATCTACCTAGTACTTGCTTTATGCACTGCGAGTATATATATATATATGTTTCAGTAGAAATGAATGAAGTTGTATGCTTTTGTGTCACCCTCTTGTTGTTATCTAAAGGATTGTCTTGTTACATGAAAATAATTTGAGAACAGGATGGATGCTCCTTAATCCAGTTGAATGGCCATTGACACTGCCACTATGTTTGGTTGGAAGGGAAAAAATGGAAAAGTAATAGGAAAAGAAAAAGGGGGGGGGGGGGGGGGGGGTTAGGATTGGAGCATCCTTTTGTGAAGTATCCTAAATTATGTAATAAAAGTTTCCTCGGCTGATATTTTAGAGCAGAAGAATTGGCCCACCTGGATATTTATAGATGGTAATTATTGGCATGTTTATTGATGACTTAAGTACCCAGATTGCTAGCCACTGAGCAAACAACTTTAAACCCAGCCATTCAATTTCAGTGGCGTCAATGCCAATTGCATTTGTATTTCGCAGGAGTTATGAGTAAGTTTTAGCTTCTGTACAGTGGCATCAAGGCCAAAAAGGGAGCTTAGGCTTTTTGACTTGCTTGTTTAGGCTTTGTTCACTTTCATTATCCAAAGAGGAGCACTGATTCATGTGTTTAGGCTTTCTTTTTTATCATAATGCATATCTTATTCTTAGTGATTATCAGAATAAAAGGTGTCCAAGAAAAAAGAGAATGATTAGGTTAAATAATTGAATGCATAAGTCAATAAAGTTCAAAATTGTGCTTAATATATTTATCACTCTCCGAAGATTTCTCAAGTTCTTATATTAAATATCAGGATGAGATTTCAGATTACTTTGCCATTGCTTTAGGCTTTTGCAGCTGTAAATCTTGACAATAACTTCACTGCTTACTCTATTATTAGATGAATGGCATAGATATTTGGATAATGAAATAGAGATGTTAATTTTTATATTTTATTATTACTTTTATCATCTAACCATTGGAAAACAAAGGAAAATTTGATGCTCAGGAATGTTAACATATAAGATGTCGGTTTATTTTATATAGTTTTGTTAGTTATATAATTAATTAATTAATCCAAAACAAATGATATCTAATTCTCTCATCTTATCAGTAAATAAATAAATAAATAAATATCTAATTCTCACACGAGTACCTAACTAGTCACATGATTCCATGTGATCCATCTCTTTGGATTTGGATCTTCTACTCTTGCCATCCATTCAAATACTTCTTCTCTTGAGATGTGTGTTTTTGTCCACAAATTTTAATAATAAATCATCACTGATATTAGGCCAGCATTCTGAACCTATTTTCTACTTAAATTACTTAAACCCACATTAAAAACCATCGAATAATTGTTATTTAGCTAATGTGAAATTCTACATTTCTAGTTATTATTTTGAATGTAGAACAAAGTCAATATCAAAAATTTAAAATCTGAATCTGACAATCATAAAACAGTAATACTGATATGAATCTATAAAAGAAAAGAACAAGAAGAAAGTGACAAACATCTTAAATTCACAAGATTTATAAATCATTACTGCACAGCCAGAAGAAACTTTTTGAAACAGGATGCTCACTAGGAATTAACTAAAATTGTTTTGACCCAAATTTTGGAGATTTAATTAAAAGCAGCGAAGGTCCTTCAAAATTATATTCACCATAGACATATAAATAAAATTTAGCAAAGGGATTGTTACTTCTAAGGGCAAACTGAAGGAATATATGCATTGGCAAGTGGACCGTATCTCTCTCTCATTCACATTCTGGGTTGCCTCATAATGCTTCATTATAAACAGACAATGGTCCCCCCCCTCTCTCTTATTATTATTCTTACATATAATTGTCTGGTTGCTTCTCAAATTCTAAACTGTGTTAAAATATGGCCAAAAGATTACTTATTGAATTCCAACCATATTTTTTGGTTAAGTGGCATCTAAAACTCCATGTCAAGCACCCATTACCACATAGCTTTTTAGGACCCTAATATCTTTATAGTCTAGATTTAGAAAGACAAGCAGAATTGAATAGTGAGCTTTGTATCCAAAATCACCATTAGTTGAAAAGTAAAACATTTCAATATCATGGCAATTGATAGTTTAATTTAAATCTTTGGATGGAATGGGTACTTTCTCTGTCTCTATCTTCCCTTCTCATCTACTAAAATTTCAAATCGTGCACCTTGAATATCTCACCAGCGCCACTCCTGCTTGTTCTTAGCTCTCCATTTCTATAATTGATGCCACTAATCATAATATCATTTTAAAGAGGTTCAGTGGATGAGCTAAATGTTTTATTATAATTAACATAAAGCATGCAAACTCTTTGAAGAAGAAGATAAAAGAGTTTTCCATTTTTACTGTGGACAAAATGGAGCAATTTCTTGTACAAATAAATTTTCTTCTTTTTTTATTTTTAAGAAGAAAAGAAAAAAAAAAAAAAAAAAAAAAAGATGTTGCATAAGAGGACACAGTGGTCCCTTAATTAAAGACAAGATGCAATCATCAATGAGAAGATTCGCCCCTTTCCTCTTTCTATTTTCTTTATCTGTTTTCACTATCACATAAGGACTATACCCAAAGGACTCTGATCTCTGCTTGTGAATAAAAAAGGAACTCAGTTTACTACCTATCTGAACTCTGTTCAAACACTATGCCTAAACGTACAGCTTTCTTTTCTTACTCTTTAAATTCAATTTTGTTTATGAAATGTGCACAAAAATAAAGAAGATGGATATATTTTTTATTAAAAAAATTCTACGTATTTTATTTTTCAACTCAATTCCTAATATTTCTATTGGATGTTTGTGTTTTAATTTCTTTTAGCATCGCAATCACCTGATCACTATATTAATTTCCTTAATAGTCTGCTAAATATTAAAAGAAAAAAAATCAAGCATGACCCTATAGTTGAATGTTTATATAAAAAGAATTATAAGCTATCTTTTGAAAATCCAAGACTATTTAAATGCTGGGGTGGAGAGGGAATTTATGAGATTTTCCAAATGATAGGTGCTTACTGGTTAAATGGCAAAAATGAGGAAAGAGGAGACAAGGTGGGCTTTGCTTTGAGTTTGAAGTGGAACGAGGAAGGTCGAAGTGGGCCAAAATCTGATTTCATTTGCCGACGGACTCAGCACGGCAATGCGACTTGATTAACCACAAAATCTCGTGACCTTGTTGCGTTGATGTTTCTCTCTGTAATTAAGGATTGAGACTTGTCAGCGGGAATGAGGGGTTAATTAGGGTTTGTATAAGCGGGCCTACAGTTAGTTTTGCTTCTAACTTTACACATTTGGACCTCATCTCAAGAAACTTGATCTCACCAAATAAATTTGAAAGTGACTGCATTGTATTTTTCTTTCTTCTTTTAAACTATTAAACTACCACTCCATAATAAGAAGACTTATTTACTCTCTCTCTCTCTGCTGTGAAGGTGATAAACTCCATTGGATAAAGAAAATTGAATTTTAACATATTTTCGATTATCACATCGTATAATACAATCAGGTGGTTCTATTATTCACATTTAAATTTTAAGTTTCTTTTTCAAACTTTTTTATGATTTATCCATTTTTTTAAACCTACCACATGATTTAGACTCGTATCAAAACCTTCATTTTTCTTAGATTTTATATAAAAAGACAACATAATCGATATTCATCTTCTTATTGTTTAAAAGCTATATTACACCTTATTTCCTCCATAAAAATAACTCTACAATTATAAAACTAGTAAAATTTGAAAAAAAAAAAGTATGAAAACCGATAAATTTTATTTTTTAAAGATCTAATAAAAATTGTATTTAATAAATTTTTTATCTTTAATATTAATAATAGCAAACTAACTATTTTTAAATATTCTTAATTTTTTAAAATTTTAAAATTTTATTAGTACAATAAATAAAAATTATTTTAAAAATATGTATTAATTAATTTTAGTATTATATAATTTAATACTATAATTGATATTTACTATTTTTAGGATTAAAATTTTATCATATAATTAAAGAGTTAATTTATTATTAAATAATAATATTAGAAATATAATTTAAAATGTTATTTTTAAAATTAATATAATAATCTGATTAAAAAGTCAATTATTAATTAATATAATATTAAAATATAATTAATATGATACTTTTTAGAGTAGAATTAGTATTATTATTTGATTAATAAATTATTTATTAGTTAATATAATATTAAAATATAATTAATATGGTAATTTTTAGAATAGAATTAGTATCATTATCTGATTAGAAAATTATTTATTAGTTAATATAATATTAAAATATAATTAATATGGTATTTTTTTAGAATATAATTAATATCATTATCCGATTAGAAAATTATTTATTAGTTAATATAATATTAAAATATTATATTAATATATTTCTTTTAGAGTTAGGTGTTTAATTAAAAATATAACTTATTAATCAATAATTTAATAGAAAAAATTATTAATTTACATATAAACTTGAATCTTCTGTGTTAAAAATAGTACATATGTCATAATAAAAATTATACATGTTAAAAATTAAATACATGTATCAAAAAAAATTAGATTTCAGAAATTAGTATATATATAGATTGATATCATTTATTTATTGTTTCTTTACTATTGAATATAAAATGTCAATCTAGTAAAAATAATATGTGAAAAAAGTAAATACTTTTTACTAAGAAATGATATAGTAATTTTTTTATTAGTCGATTATTTTTAATTTAATATCTTATTATTTTATTTTTTATGAATCTATTATTTGACATCAGATATTGCCATGGAATACCTGATTATTATCTAATTTCCCTGTACAATTACTTAAAAACTGTAAAAAGGAGGAATTGCTTTGATGACCATTTGTCCATTTACAAAATATTTGATTTTAAAACATTGATTAAAACCACTTGCATTGTAGCAATCATTATTTTAAAAAAATATATATATATATATATATATATATATATATATATATATATATTTTCTTTCATTTAATTACGAGCTTATAACGGCCTTGCAATTTAAAAAAAAAAAAAAAAGGTTGCATGTTTTTTATGATGAGATACAATCATAATCAATACAATTATATTACAAATTTTATGATGGTCTGAAATTTTATTTAGGAATTGCTTCTTATTACATGATATTTAAATTCTAACACAGGATTAACCATATCATTTGAGTTTTAT
Organism: Ricinus communis; assembly: GCF_019578655.1. NCBI lineage: Eukaryota > Viridiplantae > Streptophyta > Magnoliopsida > Malpighiales > Euphorbiaceae > Ricinus > Ricinus communis. The sequence continues at coordinate 5,693,883 of NC_063257.1, read as the reverse complement.
ATTATGATAAATAAATATTTATAATTATTTTTTGAAATTATAAACAATATACGCAGCTATTAATATTAAGAGTTCTGCTGTACTGTTTTCATTTGAATTTACTATGTAATAGGAACTTAATTGAGACTTTTACCTTTATGACATTCTTAAACTTCCCTTCTTCTTCTTCTTCTTCTTTTTTCTAAAACAAAAGAAAAAAAGAGTTTCTAAAGCACCAACCAAGACTTTGTTGATTTAAATAAGCTCTTTTCCGAAATCAAGACAGTTTTGTTTGCTGAGAAGTGTCTAATTTGGACATTTCCAAAGCCACACTTTCTTCTTTGATTAGAAATATCATTACTCAATTTACTCTTTTAGAAACTCTTATGTGCTACTTAGCTAAAGAATTCTTTTTTCTTTTCCCTACGATTAGAATTTTGCATTAAGGGACTCAATAAAAGGACTCAGCTAATAAACTATTAAAAATTATGTCATCTCTATAATGAAAAAAGTCTTGATGTTTATATTCAATAATATACATATAAAATGGTAAGAATATTAAGTCTTAAATGTGTAATTGTGATAAAAATTTAAATAAATTTTTTTATTATTCACAAATGTTATGTTCCATCTGTAGATTATAAATTAATTAAACTAATTATAAATACTAGATAAAAAAAAACAATATATATGGCTAATAAATAAATTACTACTGTCATATTTTTAAGTGCGATTTTGTTTTTTGGATTGAAACAAACAGTGAGGCTACCAACCCCTATGGAGTCTGTATGAATGCCTGCTTCAGTTTTTCAAGAGAAAAACAAAGGAAATGAAATGGACAGGTGTGTTTGAAGAAAGGGAAGTAGTAATAATAGATAAAAATAGGTGGGTGGCTTGAGGGGGAGAATGGTGCGTGAGAGTGGAAGAGGGTAGGTGGGTGTGTGTGACCTCTGATTTCTAAGTTTAACCCCACATAATCGTGAGGTTAGCTTTAAGCTTTTCCTCAATTAAATCAAGGGGTCTTCTTGTAATTCCAGCTTTTTGTTCTTTCTTACAGACCATATAGACATCCACCTAATTACTTTGGGTAGGTGTAATCTGTTTCAAAGGCCTCAACTTCTTTTCTATTTTTTAATTTTTTTAAGGCTTGGCTGTATTTGGTATTTTATCACTATATTGGTGTTTCCATTTTTACGTAATGTATTCGACATGGATGAGGTGTTCTCATTACTTGTACGTAATTGAATTAGCCAAATAAAATTTAGTAGAGTACCTAAAATCAAATATGCGATAATAGGCCTCTCGTGCCTCCAATTTCTTTCCATGTCTAAATATGATGTGTGGAGATCTATAATTAGAAATCAAACTCAATGCTGTGGTTGGACAAATAAATAAACTTGAAGAAACAAGTTGTGCAACTAGTTTTTAGTACTGTTAATAAGAACCTGCAGTAATTATTATTATTATTATTATTACAACAACAAAAAATTAATAATGGTATTGGACAATAAAGATGGCTACATTTTCTATTAGATTTGAATTTGATGTCATACACACCAGTTACCACATTAACCTATATGGGAATATTCGTTTTTATTCTGGTTCTTTTTGTCATTTACACATGTTTTTGTCTGTCTTGAGTTCACCAGTCAAGATTACATGAACAATATAGGAAGCTTGTAAGAAAACAGCTTAATGCTTTTCTCTTTAGTTCGTTCAATTTAAACTAACAATTACTTTCATTTTCTTATTTTTCATCAAAATCTTTTACTATGTTTAATCATTTTTAAACCGATGTTGTTTTTATTTTATTTATATTAATTAGTTTTTAATAAATGAATATTTATATATTTTAGAAAATTGTATGGTTCATCTATAATAAAATTAATAAATTATTTTATAATAATATGGATGTTTAATCATTTTCCTATAAGAGTAGTGAAAAAAATAAATGGATCAAATTTAAAATTTAGAGATTCGAAATCATTAAAGTTAATATATACAGACAAATAGAATATATATTTTATAAGATTATATTTATTATTAATATATATATATATATATATGTTTACTTAATTTTATTGAGATATTTTTATATTTATTAATATTATATCCATATTTCTTCTAGAAAAATAATCAATCTCTTCTTTATGTATATAAGAAAATTATCATATCAATTTTTTTTTAAAAGAACGACATAACCCTAACGGTGTGTTGATAAATGAGATTTAATAATAATATGTAAATCCATAAAGTAAAAAGGTTTCTAATGCTATATTATAGAGAAAAATAGTATATGCGTTGGTAAATCAAATCTTACCAATTAAAATGTATATGAATTATATTTTTATGTTAGGAGTAAAATGTAGATAAAGAGAGATGTTACATTTGATCAATACTCTTTATACTATTATGTGAAGCTTATATTTAATTTAATTAAAGTCATTAACAAAACCATTCAGCTGTCTCAAACTACGAACCCTACTCACAAACAAAGCTGCTGCCGCCGCCGCTAAAAGAAAAGTGGCGATTAGTAGGTGAAGAAAAGAAAAGGTCCCATAATTTATATTAATCAAACAAAACAAATATGAAACTTGACTTATTCATAAACGAAAACAAATTATACAAATCCAAATATGCCCCTGGTTCTTCAACAACCACCACCACCACCATCACGACTCTCTTACCAGACACAACACACACACCCCCCACCCTGGCCCATTTCATTTCCTAACCCAACAACAACAACACCCGAATATCCTCCCTCTATAAAAAACCTTCTCCTCTCTCTCTCTCTTCCTCTTCAGGGACCTTTGAACAACCTTCAGAATCCCTCTTTTTTAACAACAAGAACAGCAGCATTTCAAAAAATTAATAGAAATGTCTTTCACGAGCACCTCCATTCTTCCTACCAATTCCTTTATTTCTTCTATCAAACCTCACCAACCTTCACCGCCGCCATCTTCCAGATCCATCCTCCATATCTCCGCCGTGCACTCCGCTGAGCCCTCTAAAAACCCAATCGGAAAGCAACAGCAGCAGCAACCTCTAAAAACATCTGCTGCTGCTACTGCTACAACAGCAGCAGCACCGAGTTCCAATGTGGTTTCTGGGAAATGGAGTATTGATAGTTGGAAATCGAAGAAAGCTTTACAACTCCCCGAATATCCGAATAAAGAAGAGCTTGAATCAGTTCTCAAAACGCTTGATGCATTCCCTCCGATTGTTTTCGCTGGTGAGGCTAGAAGCTTAGAGGAAAAGCTCGCTGAAGCCGCAATGGGCAATGCTTTTTTATTACAAGGTGGAGATTGTGCCGAGAGTTTTAAAGAGTTTAATGCTAATAATATTCGTGACACTTTTAGAATCCTTCTCCAAATGGGTGCCGTTTTGATGTTCGGCGGCCAAATGCCTGTTGTAAAGGTGCTGCCTTTTTTATTCTATTATTACTTGTTTCTTACTTGTTCTGATCAATGATTTGAATAAACGTTTTGTGTTTTCTTGGTGTGATTATTATAGGTGGGAAGGATGGCGGGTCAGTTTGCGAAGCCAAGATCAGATCCATTTGAAGAAAAGAATGGAGTGAAGTTACCTAGCTATAGAGGGGACAATGTAAATGGGGATGCTTTTGATGAGAAGTCGAGAATTCCTGACCCACAAAGAATGATTAGAGCTTACTGTCAATCTGCTGCTACTTTGAATCTTCTTAGAGCTTTCGCTACTGGTGGTTATGCTGCTATGCAGAGAGTTACTCAGTGGAATCTTGATTTCACCGAGCATAGTGAGCAAGGAGACAGGTATCATATTACAATTCTATTTTGGCAACTTGAATTGGTTGGCTGAATCTGGTATTAAATACAAGTACCCAGGTAGAGACAAAGTGAAATAATTCAATTTGGACGAATTTCTTTTTCTCTCTCTTTTTTTAAGCGTTCGTGCTATTAGAGTTTTGGTTTGGTTGTGTGCTGTTGACATCAGATGGTAAAATTTACAGACATGATCTGATTGATATTATCATTACTGGAAATTTTCATGTTTATATCTGAAATTTATGTATGACGTGTTCCAAATTTTTGTTTTTGTCTATGACTGGCCTTTCAGAATTTGCATGGTTGGAATCTAATATATCCTTTCCACATGTTTGTCCGTATGCTTTGTTTTGTAACAGTAGTTATGTAGATCCAAATGGGAATCGCCATGATCATTAGACTCTTATTTAGTTCTTAGAACAGTACCCCGTAAATTCATTAATTTTGGTAGTGTTACAGAAAGGTCACGACTGTCAGATTCTTGTAGAGGGCTTCTCTGCCAATTTTTTCTTTTGGGTACCTTCTCAAAAACATTTATAGCTGATTGTATGTAGAACTGGTTTAGAAAAAATTTATACGGGGTGGCTAAAATTCTATCAAAATTTAGCAGAGTTAGGGTGATTGTTTAATGATGATTAAACTTACAAATTTTACTGACCATTAGAGAAATTGAGCCTGACATGAGACCCTATTGTTGCAGATAATTGTATAGCTTGAATGGCTGTGAGCTTAAAATTCATAATGATAATATTTTAAATTTTTTCTTGGTGTGGTAGGTACCGGGAACTTGCTCATCGGGTTGATGAGGCTCTTGGTTTCATGTCTGCTGCTGGTCTTACTGTTGACCATCCAATTATGACGACAACTGAATTTTGGACATCCCATGAGTGCTTGCTTTTGCCATATGAGCAATCACTTACCAGGCTGGATTCAACTTCTGGCCTTTACTATGATTGTTCTGCTCATTTTCTTTGGGCTGGAGAACGTACTAGGCAACTAGATGGTGCTCACGTTGAGTTTTTGAGAGGAGTTGCAAATCCCCTTGGCATTAAGGTTACATTCTTCTCTAATTTATCTGATTCATAAAGTTGACAACTGCTATTTTATTGCTACAAAGATTAGGCTGACCATATGAACCGAATCCTTTATTTTAAAACTATTCATGAAGTAGGTTTGCTGGATTGGTTCTTGGTCAAATTATTTTCTAGTCTGCCTCATTTGTATCTGATGATGATTGCAGTTGGTGCTTATAATATTCTTATACAATTATCCTCTTTGCTTCAGGTGAGTGATAAGATGGATCCAAATGAACTCGTTAAGCTCATTGAGATTCTGAATCCCCAGAACAAACCAGGGAGAATAACAATCATCACAAGAATGGGAGCTGAGAACATGCGAGTGAAACTTCCCCATCTAATCAGGGCAGTCCGCAGGGCTGGTCAAATTGTCACATGGGTCAGTGATCCTATGCATGGAAACACCATTAAGGCTCCTTGTGGTCTGAAAACTCGCCCATTCGACGCCATCAGGGTATGATGCTTGTATTTTTACTTGCCTTGATAGCGTGTTGTATACTTGATAGATTCTTTTTAAGAGGCAGCCTACTTCAAGTAATGAAATAGGAACTAGGAAATAAAAAGAAATTATTAAGTAATGAAAGAAAAATCAAGTAATGGTGGACTAGCATCGGAAACAATGAGAAATGAAAAGTTATTTCTAGCATCCAGCAATATCATATGTGAAATGCTATAAATGATAATATATTTCTGAGTAATAAAGTAATTATAACACTACTCTTCCTTTAATTTATTAATATGTATTCCAAAGTCCAAAAAATGACAAAGTTTTGGTTGATGAACTACGTGTCATAGTGTTGTTACTTATTCCTTACATTATCCTTTTGCTAATTTGGTGGTATCCCAAAGAAGAACCTTTTCTTTGCCATGATATACTTCTTTATCCTGTTTTATTGCCAAATTCTAGATTATCCTTTTGGTACTAAATCAGTGCTTGCGATTAATATAGTTTTTAATTATGTACTAGTAGATGGGCAATCCACAACTGTTGAACAAGTTGCCCTAGCTCAACATTTCCATATGCTCTAGCTTTGAAGATTAGACCGCTTGATTATGTAGGAATTGACAACTCTGAAGGCAATTAAAAGCAAGGCGTGGTAGGTGGGAAAGTGACTACTTTTTTTAAGGGGCCTAAGGGCAGAATAGGCCAATGAGATAACTTAAGCATTTAGTCAGTGGTCATTCAGTGGGTAGGTGGTTATATGTCTTAATCTGCAAGTTGACAAAATCCAATTGCAATATAAGAACACTCACGTCTTAAATGCGATGCTTTCCACTATGATCTAATTCCGGTAATTGTGGACCTTGGTGACTGGCCAGGTACCGAGCAGTGGTTGTGAGGTTCATGTCTTTTTTATGAAATACAAATTTATTGTAGATAAACTTTCTTGTCAAATATTTAACAGTCCGGCTTGAATGTAATTGCCTTCTCAAAATTATCTAATGTGGTTTTATCTTTTATTATATTGGGCACAGGCGGAGGTGAGGGCATTCTTTGATGTGCATGAACAAGAAGGAAGCCACCCGGGAGGAGTTCATCTGGAGATGACTGGGCAGAATGTGACAGAGTGTATCGGTGGATCACGTACGGTGACATTCGATGACTTGAGTTCACGCTACCACACTCACTGCGACCCTAGGCTCAATGCCTCACAATCTCTAGAGCTCGCCTTCATTATTGCAGAGCGCCTTAGAAAGAGGAGGATCAAGTCGCAGCCTCCTATTGCCCCCTTAAGCCTGTAGAAAGAATGGATTGCAAGGCTCACCAATATGTTTCTTCTTTTTTACCCCAAGTCATTAAACCCTGTATTAATACAATACACCTCTTTAATTTTGAGTTAATTTATGTTGTGCTGTATGTGTATACTGGAAGACGATGATGTTTGAGACTTCGCAAAAACGAATGAATAAAGGAAAATCTTAAAGCTGCATCTAAAGATAAATTTTGTGAGTTAGTTGGTTTACGTCTTATGCAATCTCTTTTGAAGTATTGAATCTGAACGCTGCAATCTGGGTTAATTTTTAAGTTAACCCATTCAAGAGTTGAAAATTTTATTGATTTGCTTAAAAAAAAAGGGTTTGGTTAATGGTGACTGTTGGTCAAACTCGTTGAAAGTTTGAACCATGATCCTGAGTCGGAAGCTGCTGGTGCTAGCAAGCTGATATCTCTCTCTCTCTCTATCTCTCTGCCTCTCTATAGACCATTAGAACTGTATGGCTTGCTTGTTAAAACGGGCGGCCTCTATTTTAGCATATACCTTTTTTTTGGCCCAAAAATAGATAGCTCTTCATTAATCAACAAATATCATTACAAACCAAAAGAGTCTTGGAGCCACATTTCCTGGGCCAAGAAGTTTGAGCAAAGAAGCTCATTTACAAGGGCATTTTGGGGCGAACTATGGCCATCCCACTGCAAGATCCAGAAACATGATTAAATTAAAAGAAACAAAAGTAAAGAATTCAGGTAAGTTTTTTTTTTTTTTCTTTTCTAACGAACTTGAGGTAAGTTTTTTAAGTGCCCCAGAATTGTTTCTACAAAAGGGCGCGGTGCATTCATTCCATTTATGCCATACACAATAGCCTTGCAGTCCCCCTCGAACCAGACCGATAATAATCCCAAGCTAGTAGCAGATTGAACAGCCAATCGAAGCCCTGAAGCTTCCAAAAGGGTCGGGTCTTCTATTAGATTAAACCGATGTGCTCATGCAAGGACCGAGTTTTCGCTACTATTACGAGCCACAGATCCAACAACACCAAGTTCTTTAGGCTTACATAACGCAGCATCCCAATTTACTTTGATGAAGGGTTCTTGAGGTGGTTCCCATGTTGGTGTAGGTCTGACTTGCTAGGGTTCAAAAGGATTAAGTGTATGAACTATATCAGAATTTCTGCAAGCTTGAATCTGCTCCCAAAGCTGAAGTGATTGGTATACCACATCCCTAGGTTTCATTGCCTCCCCTCTGAAGATTCAGGCATTTCTTGCTTTCTAGAGCATCCATAGAGTGCAGCACGCCAAGGCTGTGTGCTCCAAGAATGAATACGAGGAAGCTGTTTGTAATTCTTTTACTAGTGATTGCCAAATATCCACCATGTTTGCTCCTTGAACATAATCAGACTAAGTTCAAACTGCTTTTGCAAAACCACATGTGAAGAACAAGTGCTACCTCGTTTTTTTTTTTTTTTTTTTTTTATTATTATCTCCACAGCAACCTGTACACAATTCATTTTGAAGCCTAGCTTTCAATTGAGCATCCTTTGACAACTCTTTAAGAAGCAATCTCCACATGAATACCATGAATTTCCTCGGGATGTTTAAGCTCCAAAAGTGTTTCAACACCCTCCTTTTGTAGTGTTTCCATAACCTCCTTTCTCCTTGGAGCTTTCAACGAGTTGGCGATAGAATGTTCCAGATTTCACATGGTATTTACCATTTTTAGAAAAACCCCAAATCCATATGTCCTTGCTGCCGGAAATGCTGGTGGGCATAGATAAAATGGGTTTGCTGTTTTCCACACAAAAGAAGCTTTGCACCAGAGGTTCAATCAACTGCTGAACCCTTGAAATCAGACATCCAGGCGGCAGTGCAGTTCAAACTTTAAAAAGGAAGGTGGTCGGTATCCACGAGTCATTCCATATCGAGATAGAACTTCCATCCTTGACCAGCTTTCTAGCTCCCTTCTCTAGGACTTTCCCCCCCTCTAACAAACTTTTGCATTCCCAAGATGCCTTATAATGGATATCTACGTCAAAGAAAGAATGGCTGGGAAAATATTTTCCTTTAGAACTTGGGCTAATGACTCTGTTGTGCGATTAGTTTCCATAACCTCCTTTTCTTTAGTTGTTTACTCACCATATCAAATTTCTTGTCCATTTATTTTTGTTATTGCCGGTATATAATTTGACTATTATTTTCTGTAGGTTTTATCTTATTACAGAAGTTGGTCAGTGTGGCATCGTCTGCTGCGGCCCCCAGGTTGCTTGAGCTCTTTGGAGCACCTAGATTGTGCGGAAATAAAATAAAATAAAAATGCGATCGGTGCCAACATGACACAGAGATATAGAAATATGAAACTTTTTAAAAAAATTAAAAAAATTAAAGACGAAACTCTATATATATATATATATATATATATTTTAATAATATTTAAATAAATAATAATTATTAATAAAAAATTAAAATATAATAAATAATTATTCTAGATGTTTTATTGTATTATTGTCTTTACCACTATTAAAAATATATATTAGATACAACTAATATAATTAATATAATACATCATATTGGTATTTAATATATTCTTAAAATGGCATATCAAAAAATAAATACATATATCTTTAGAATTGTCGGCAAATTTTTACAACATCCTTAGAATTGTTAGCAAATATTTAGCACATATATTAACATCTCTAATAACTTTCATCCTAAAATTGAATATGTATCTAATTGTTGCAAATTTAGTTTTGTTAGAGAGCTAATAGAGAGTGTTGCATTTTAGATGGATCAAAGCTATTTAGATAGGTCAAAATAAAAGAACAACTGTTATTTTCTTTCTCCTTTACTATTCATTGTTTCCGACAATATCAGCCTACGACAACGCTGTAGAAGCAAATAAATCAAGACTGGTATTAACTATTTTTAGGACCGAATAAAAGTCTTACTTCAACATAATTGACCAAGTATTACTGTAAATTGTTATCCAAGTGTTATTTGTTTAGAAAAAACAGATATTTCAATTAAAAAATGAAATTATAAATACATTTTTTATACTGTGTTTTAAAAATAAATGACAATCAAAGATAAATATAAAAGAGGTAATACAAATCATAAAATATGAATGCAATAACAAAAACTAATAGAGATTAAGCGCAAATAAAAGAAAAAATATTTAGAAGACAAACTTATAAAAACTTGAGGATTTTAAAAGATGATTCTAACAATGAGCAGAAATTAGGAGGAGCAATAAAAATAAAATAAAAAGTGGACCAAATTTATGAAAAAGTTCAAAAAGTATCCGGTCCCCTATAACCTTTATCAGTAGAACATATGCTCTTTATCATTTGAAGAAAAAGTAGAGAATATATAAATCTTTTTTATTAAAGTGAGAAAATAATATTTTAAAGTATAAGAATAAATCTTATACTAAAATGTTTGCCGTCCCATTTAGTGAAATCGCACACAAACACGTAGGGCTCAGCATTTATCGGTCCAATTCAGTTATCTATAAATCATAAGTACGATACTAAATCTCGGTTCTTTTAAAATTGAAGGTACCAGTATCGTACCAAACATAAATGGATCCGTACCGTATTGTACTAATTTTTACGGTTAAATACAATTCGGTTCGGCGCTATTTTTGGTTTTAAAAAATTTTAAAAATACAACTTTAATCAAATACATTTAGAGAAAATATGATTACCAACCTAAAGAAAGTAGCATGTAAAATTTGAATTAGAATTGCAATCACATTCTTGAACAATCTGTTTTGCAATTCAATCACTCGCAAGTATAATAATTCATTAAATGTTCAAATACAAACCATTAAAATATATGTTACTGCAAGCATAAAATTATTTTACAGATGACAATCATTAAAATAAATAAATTTACAAACTTTATATAGTACTAAAATATAAGTTCAAAATATCACAGGAGCTCCAGAGTTTTTTTATAACTTAATTTTAACCAAAATCAAATTAACATACTATATACACTATACACAAAATTAGCAAAGGAATATGATTACCTCCCTTCAAAATTAGCACTCCATATTTAATTTTGGCATAAGGGACTCACCAATTTCAGAATTTTGAATAATTTCTGCAATAAAAGCAAAAAATTATATCAATAAAACTTAACAGCTTCAACAATAAACCAACATATGTAAGAAGTAAAGAAATGTTACCTCACTCTGTGCTTTCAATCTCATCTAGTGATTCTTCTAGCTGGATAGGTTTATTTGAACTTCTAAGCCAATTTTAACAACAAATGAGGACCTCTGCCATTGTAGAAAGTAAAGAACTTCTATACTGATCTAGAGTTCATTCTCTACTATTAAATGCAGATTTAGAGGCCACTGTTGAAGCTTGGATAGCCAATACATTGGCGTGCAACCTTGGACAAGATAGAATACCTTACTGAATTCACCTTCCGCCATATGCTAAGATATCGAAATCAATGGTGAATTTTTCTGCAAATGCTTCGAAGTACCTATCCAACTTATATTTTTTAGATAAATTCTGCTGGACTTCTTCCTTTAGAAAGAACTTATCAATGTCTTCTTTTGTTTCCGCATCACTTGACCCATTATCATATGCAGATTTCTCTAAGCTTCCTACAACATCACCCATATATAATTGGTCCTCAATTATCTTGTATTCATCCACCATCAACTCTAAAGCCGTTTTTACCTTTTTTTCTAAATTTTATGCCTCACCTTCACTATAATGAATGGTATACTTAGCTTTCAAGTACTTTAATTTGCACCTAGGATCCAAAACAATAGCCATAAACAATATAACATTTATTTTATTTAAAGAACCCCAATATTTGTCAAATTTAGCTCGTATTTCAATGGTTATTCACTTAGCTCACTATCCTTGCTAACTTTAGAAGCATCTAGTTCTTTTAAAATCTTGATCACCTCCAAAAAATAAAGATTTGAAGTAGAGTACAATGTGCCAGATAGTTTACAAGTAACATCATAGAATTTTTTAAGAAACTTTATTAGCACCTTAGCTTTAGTCCAATCTACTTCACTAGGTAAATCATCACCAAAATCAGCCAGAAATTTAGAGTCTATGTTTTCCAACATATTAAAAGTCTTTTGATAGCCCAAAGCACAATCTAACATCAAATAAGTTGAATTCCATCTAGTTAGGCAATCTAACTGTAAAGAAGACTTATTCTTTAAATTTTCTAACTCGCAAGCCTTCTTAAATAGATCCATTCTTTGAGGACTACTTCTAATGTACTTCATAACATCTATAATTTTTTTAATGGAAACTTGAGATATTTGAAGTCCATCTTTCACAATTAATTAAAGAATATGAGCAAAATACCTCATATGAATTGCATCTCCATCCAAAATAAATACATTTTTCTTTAATTGTTGAATAGCAGTGTCATTACTAGATACATTATCAACAGTTATGCACATGACCTTTTTTATACCCCACTCCTCCATACAAGCATCGATTGCATTACTTATATTTATACCCCTATGACTCTTAACAACACAAAAATTTAATATCCTCTTATGCATATTTCAATTAGCATCTATAAAATGAGCAGTCAAACAAAGATAGCTTAAATTTTGCACACTTGTCCAAGTGTCAATGGTCAAAGAGACTTTTTGACATTGTGTTGCAATAATAGCTTTCAATTTTTTCTTCTCTTTAGCAAACAAAGTCAGACAATCCCTCATAATGGTGAATCTAGAAGGAGTTATAAAAAATCAGGTACAACAACTTGAATAAACTCTCTAAACCCTTAACTTTCCACAATTCATCTTTAATTATCATTCGAACTAATGCTTTCTTACAAGCTTCTTGATCAAAACATCAAGCTCCAATATTAGGACTTTCTATATCCATAGACTTTAAGAATGTTAGGGTCTTTTGCGATTTGTCCTTCTTATTTTCTACATCAATCAACTATTGCTTATGAGGAAATTGTTTGCAGGTTACTCGCAAGTGTTTTCTAAGACCTGAAGTTCCCATGGCACTACCACCTCAGTAATCCTTAGCACGCCATAAATACCTAACTCTACTAGTCTCTTTATCATTAGGGTTCTTAATTTTCTCAAAATGCAACCACACAAATGACCTAGTTTTACTAGGAGGGGGAGTTGGTGGGTTAGCGGTGTTAGTACCTTCATTAGTAGTGTCAATATTATGCATTTCTTTTTCTGTTGGTGGTGGACACAAATGTTTACTTGAACAAGCAACGATACTGTTATTGCCAGCAAATGAAACATTATTTTTCGATAGAGGTGAAACTGAAGCTAAGCACAAGCCATCACTGTTTGAAGAAGTAGGATCAATTGTTTTCCTCTTTTTAGTGCTGGATAGTTGGCTAACTCCATGTTTTAAAGTTAAGCTAAAGCAATTGAAACAATTAAAAGTGATAGCCGTGTATCTGTTTAGAGATCACAAAATAAATCTGCAAATTCTTAAATGGACTGGTGGCAAATAGATTTAGTTTTAGCATTTAAAATAATACAATGTAGGTTAAGCAATCATAAAACAAACAAGAGAACTAAATAGATAAAATCATCCTCAATCATAGGGTCTCGACTTTAAATGAGTCATTTACTTAAAGGAGTTACGTCGTCGACTTTAAATTGGACAAGCTTCAAAGAGCCATGACTTTCTAGCTTGACTAGTTTTTCTTATTATGCTTAGTATTTTCGAAAGTCTACTACTACCAAGTACTAAAGCAATTCCGAAAGAACATTGTTTTAAGACTTTTATGGGTTCTTTGATTTAATTCGAATCAAGCTTCAAGCAAAATTTCTTTTATATCTATTTTATTTATGGTCCTTGTTTCACCTCTCAGAATTTTCTTTTGTAGTAAAAGTTACTTTCCTTAATATACAGCCAAAACTATTCAAAACTAAAAATTTACAGCAAGGAAAACTAGTGTATCCACACCTCTATACAAACTAATAGGAAAGAAAACTCAAACGACAATTTTAAAAGGCTCGGATAAATACTAGCAAAGAAAATAGTAAAATAAAGAATTCATACTAACAAAATTTCTTCACTTTACAAGACTTAGCAGAACTATTGAACAATATCAACTACTTGTAAGGCACCAAAAACAATGATGGTGAGCATTTAAAAAATAAAAAATAAAACAACAAAAACAAAAACATTAGAGAATTGTGGTCAAATAAGATTTTTCCATTTATCTCATAAACCAAGGACAACATAATAAGAAGAAAAACAATTATTAGAAGAGTAAAAGAAAAACTTAAAATTCAAAGATTTTATCTAGCCAACAAAAAAAGATCTGAACTTTTTTTAATCTATCCAGCGAAAAATAAAAGTAAAAATTTAAACAAGAAAGAAAAATATCCTGAACTGAGCAACAGCAGCACAAGCCAAATTGATTTTATCCCTTTGCACGAAAGGGAACATGACGAGGTCAAGAATTTTTCCTTAGGATTTTTGTCTTTCTAAATTGAAAATTAAGAGGTGCGATAATTTAGTATTGTAGACTTGTAGTATTTGGTTAGTAAAAGAGGTATTAGGGTTAAGTTAATAAATAGTAAATTATAAATTTAGTATTATAGTAATGTATACTAGTATAAGTATACTATATGATATATTAGTACCACGGAGAAAAGCTAGTTGGATAAACAAGACAAGGATCGCCCGCTCGGCAATGCTACCTTGGGGAGGAGACAAAACACTTTAATAAAACATTAAAACTCATATTAAAAAGCTTTTCCGATATATGAACAAGATTACCATAGAAGAGTTGGTGAACATTGTTTTGACTCATAGCTCTAAGATGACTAGCATGAATGAGCCAGCTTCAACACCACCTAGACTCTTAATCATAGATAGACTTGCATATATATAACTTATAATTTTTTATAGAGCATAAAGTATATTATAATATTATAGTTATTTTGAATATATATATTTTTTATTTGAATAATAATTACTTAAATTATATAAAATGATAAATATAGGATAATTTTTATAGAGTATAAAATATTTTATAATATTATAGTTATTTTTAATAAATATTATTTATATAATATAAATAATTATTAATAAATATATGTAAAAATTTGATTCTACGAATTGGTCCGAATCAGTACAGAACGAATCGGTTTTTACTAAAGAACCGATAACATACCGTAATAGTAAAAAGATTTGGATCAGTTCAGTTCGGTTATAAAAAATTTCAGTTATTTCGATTCTTATATTTTTCGGTACGGTTATTCGATCCAGACAAAAATCACCGAAATCAATGCTCAGCGCTACAAACACATGCATGCTCAGGCATATAATTTAAATATCAAAAAAAAAAAAACACCAAATCTCAGTACTTAAAAAAGTGAAAATAGACTTTCTTTCAAAAAAAAAAAAAAAAAGGTCTGGTTCTTAAAAATGAAAATGGCCGTTTTGCAATAATTAATTTAAATCTTAGGTGATTTTTTCATATTCAAATAATTTGTATTTACAAAAACAATTTCTATCTCCCTCTAATCTGTAATTTTGAACTATTATGAACAAATCTTTTTGAGAAACACTATTATATGCAATTACGATTCAAGAAAGAATTTACTTATAAAATCAAAGTTTATATATACATTAATCCATTTTTTATATGCATTTCATTTCCGAACAAATTAAATATGCTCTAAAATTTTGAAAATATTTCATGAAATTTTCTCTTTGATTGTGAAAGAAAGCAGGAAGAATATAAGCGTAAAATTCTTGTCCTTGTTCTGATTCTTTCTTTGTGTTCTGTAAAAGAACTTTAAGAAAAAGAAAAGAAAAGACAAGGAAATTGAGTTGCACGTGTGGCGTGAATCTGGCGCGCACAAGGTTTACAAGTAACACGGCATGTAGATTTGGAATGCGTCGCGCGCTTTCTCTAACCGGCAAAGTCTCCGCGTTTTCTATATTCTCACAAATCTGAATGCAAAACCTTTATTATTAAGTGCCCAGGCAGATGAACAAATCCAATATTTGTTAAAATTATTATTACTGATCTGTTTAATCAATGGAGAATTGCCAACTCCAGGCTTTTGATGTCAAAGATCGCAGGCCAGAAGCTCTCGGCAACCTCAGAGTCCTTCCTGATGAGCTCATCTGTGCTATTTTGGAGAATCTTACTCCTCGAGATGCTGCGCGTCTCGCTTGCGTCAGCAGGTTTCTCTTCCCCCCCTTTTCCTTTTCTAATGTTTTGGATTTTCACTTCTGTTATTGGATTATATCTACAGTGATTATATTGACCAATTAATTTTTCTAGAATTGGACCTGATTGATCTTGCTTATGAGCCATTTCTTAGAGGAAATGCGCAGTGCCCGAACTTGTGTAATTAACTCTCTGTTTCGTCTAGTCGTTTGTTTGCCTTTCTCGGAAAGTTTACAACTCCAAGAATTCTAATTCAGTAAATTCTTACGTTTGAAAAGCCTGTAATTATGATGGATTCGATGCTTTCAACTTAAAAAGAGCAAGTCATTATGAAAAAAATGAAGTCATGCCCGAAATGACATTGTCTTGCAAGAATTCAATTCAGTCGAACTCTTGCACATGATTTATTCCAAACAATGCCTTAATACTCATCAGCTTTTCCCTTTTCACAGTGTGATGTATGTCTTATGCAATGAAGAGCCACTCTGGATGAGTTTATGTCTTAATAGAGCAAATGGTCCGCTTCAGTACCAAGGCTCCTGGAAGAAAACTGCATTGCATTTGTATGTATTATGGTTCTTGCTTCTAATTTTCTGTTTTTCCTTTTAAAACAATCATTGTCTAGATTCGGAAAAAAACCTCATATTTATTTATTTATTAACGAACTATGTAACTTGCTTTTGTTTATGTCCTGTCACATGTAATATAGAAGATGCTTGTATCTTTGTTTTCGTGTCCAGAGAAAATGTTCCAGATGAATATAAAGAATGCTGCGGAAGACCACGTGTATTTGATGGTAATGCTATTGTGGCACAGTTTTCTTGGTGTTATATGGTGACTGTAACTTCTGGGGTATGCTTATTCAACTCAAGGGCTTCTGTATGTTTATGCAGGTTTCAGCTCCTTGTTCTTGTATAGAAGATTATACAGGTGCCATACCTCACTTGGTGGATTCTCATTTGATACCGGAAATGTAGAAAGAAGAAATGACCTCTCTTTGGAAGAATTCTCCCATCAGTATGATGGGAGAAAACCGGTATAGTGCCAATACCTCAATCTTGTTTTTTGCAGATTAATTGGAGTTTGCAGCATGTTATGCTAACTGTTTAAAGCTTTTTTCTTTGTCCTTTGTCTATCTTTCTGTTCATTTATTGGAAACTGCTTCTTGTACTGATCTCATACATGGGTTTTCCATCTGGACTAGGAGCTCTTAGTCAACTTCTCTCGTTTCATATTTATCTATGTTCATTTGTTTAAATGATTTTTAATTTCTTTTTTTTTTTCCTTTTCCAGACACAGGTAATCTTCATTTAAGTAATTGATTCTTTTGTGTATTTAGTTCACTATCTTTTTTCTAATATGAAAAATGAAATAAAAAATGCCAAAGGATTTTTTTGTAACATGAAATTATGAGATTAATGCATCAGAATTCAGAATTGTGAAGCCTACTGTCTTTTGTTCTTATCATTCTTTCCGCTTCAAAAATCATGGGAAGTTTCCATATGCCGCTCGTCTGTCTGTCAAGTGTGTTTTTTGGTATTTTATATTTTTGCCAGAGTAAGTGAAAACTATTACTAGTATTTTACTCTTTTAGTTCTTGTTCATGTAACGCGCAAACCATGTCACAGGTTTTGCTAGCTGGATTGGCTGATGATTGGCCAGCGAGGAATACATGGACTGTTGACCAGCTGTCAAAGAAATATGGAGATACAGCTTTTAAAATTTCTCAGAGGAGCTCAAGGAAAGTTTCTATGAAATTCAAGGATT
This sequence comes from Ricinus communis, assembly GCF_019578655.1. Taxonomy (NCBI): domain Eukaryota; kingdom Viridiplantae; phylum Streptophyta; class Magnoliopsida; order Malpighiales; family Euphorbiaceae; genus Ricinus; species Ricinus communis. The sequence goes on along the minus strand of NC_063257.1, from coordinate 5,676,376 downwards.
ATATCTCATACATCAACTGTCAGCATGATGAGGACCCCCTATATATTTTTGATGACAAGGTATTGCTTATGCCTCTGTATGCATGTGTTTCTTTCCATTCATTCTTGCAGCTCAACTTTCTATTCCTGCAGTTTGGTGAAACCGCACCAGGCCTATTGAAAGACTACAGTGTGCCCCATCTATTTGAAGAAGATTACTTTGAGGTCCTAACTAGAGAGCAGCGGCCACCCTTTAGATGGCTTATTATTGGGCCAGAGAGGTCAGGTGCATCTTGGCATGTTGATCCAGCACTCACCAGTGCCTGGAATACTCTGCTATGTGGCCGTAAAAGGTACATCACATGCTTAAAATTGTGAAAATAAGAATGCATATATAAACACTGATTCTTCCCTGTTCAACGAGCTATTGCTACTGTAACTCATTATATGATAAGTGTTATCTGATGGTAATCTAGAGTGGATAGAATTATGTGCGTGTGTGTAGTTTTTTGTTTTTTTGCTGTCTATGTTTTTGCATTACCAATGCTTAAAATTGAAGCCAACTCTTTCTTAGGAGGCAATAACATTATTTTTGCTTTTTCTATATATCCATTATATTAGCTATATTTGATGTGTATTCCATGATGCATTATGTGACTTCTCTCTCTCTTTTCTTTTACCAAAGAAAAGAGTATAACATAAGGCGAAAAGTGATACTGCTGAAACTAGGACTACTTATAAGGCAGGTTGAACCTAATGAAACCTCAGGCTTAGAGCAACCTTTTGGCGTGCTTGATTTATTCATGTGAATTTGAACTTAAGTGTAGTATCTGTTGCTGCACAGCCAGGAACCTTGTTGACCTTATGTAAGATCTGAGGTAGGCTACTTGCATGTATGTGGCATGAAGACAGAATGCAGGCAGTTTGCACAGAGAGAATGTGCCTTGCTAAGGCTATGTTTGTTTTAGGATATGGAAAAGTGGAAGGGTTTGATTTTCGAGAACCCTATAGACTAGGTAATATTTCCCTCCTATTTTTTACTTAACCATAAACTTTTCATAAAGCAAATCCTCCCTACTATGCTTCCTCTTAAACAAACATAGCCTAACTCTAATTTTGTCTTCCTCCATAATCAAACCATCCCGTCTGCTAAAAACACTAAGACCCTGCTTTTAGTTTCGTCTTTAGGTTGCTCATTTCGCAGACGTTCAGGCAGATGATCAGCCATGATGCTTTGGCTGTGTTGGTAAAGAACTCAGCCTTGTCCATTTTTAGGCTAGGCTGATAACCAGACATTTCATTTCTTTTGCAACAAAATGATTCCCAATCTTTTTGTTACCCTTAGTAGAGCTGGGATTTGACTCGTCTTTTCTGAAATCTTAGGTTTATTGGCTCCACTGGTACATAAAAAGGAACTTTCAGTTTGAATGAGTAAGTTATGCCATCATCGCAGTTCCCATACTCATTTTTTAATTGGTGAACTTATTACCCCCTTCAACCTTAGAACAGCCTCCTTCTATGTTTACGTGTTCATTTGAGCCATGCTTAGGTAGTTATTGTCATTCCTCATTTCCTCTTGATTTTAGTATCATACTTGTTCAGAAAAGTATTGCTATCCTTGAATGTCAGGGCTCAGTTCTGCGCCCATTTTTATTTTCTCGATTTTAGTCATTCTCTTTATATTATAATTCTCTTCTATCATGTGTCTTACCTACTTAATATGGCTCCAAAAGCTGATGCCACGTCTCCCTTTTGTTTGATTAGGTGGGCTTTGTATCCTCCTGGTAGGGTACCTATAGGTGTCACAGTACATGTAAATGACGAAGATGGTGATGTGAATGTCGATACTCCATCCTCACTGCAGGTACTTCTTGAAGACATTCTAGTCCTTGTTGATTCTTCTTGTCCATGTTAAAGCATTTTACAATCAAAATTCCTATGTGTGTTCAGTGGTGGCTAGATTATTATCCACTTCTTGCTGAAGAAGACAAGCCAATAGAGTGTACGCAGCTACCTGGGGAGACTATCTTTGTTCCAAGTGGATGGTGGCATTGTGTGTTGAATCTCGAAACAACTGTTGCTGTTACACAAAACTTTGTGAATTCGAAAAATTTCGAATATGTATGTCTGGACATGGCACCTGGTTATCGTCATAAAGGAGTTTGTCGTGCTGGATTGTTGGCTCTTGATGAAGGAAGCTTGCAGGATGTGGAAAGGAATGTGGTGAATGATAAAGATAGTCAGAGTTACGCAGACCTAACAAGGAAAGAGAAGAGGGTCCGAATTCAAAAACCTAGAGAAGACCCAGAATATGAAATGACAATTGATGGTGACTTTAAAAGTTATGAGTGTTGGAGACATGATTTTGCATACGATATAAAATTCTTAGGCAAGTTCTTGGATGAGGACAGGGACCACTACAATTCCCCATGGAGCCCAGGCAACTCTATTGGACAAAGAGAAATGAGGGGATGGCTGTCCAAGCTTTGGGTCCAAAAACCAGAAATGAGAGAGCTTATATGGAAGGTACTAATATCTCTAAGTAACCTTTTCCTTTGCTTGCAAAATAGGTAGTTCTACCTTTCAAATCAAACTAAGAAGCAATTTTGTTTAGGCAAGCCATAATTACTCTATGAAGCAGGTAGTTCTAGAAATCTAAGATGACCATCTCATTCCTTTTTTTTCTAATTTACCCAAATTAGCAGACATTCTCTGCGTTCCATTTGTCTTTCGGGATCTTTATTTTCATCTGGGGCGAAACACCTTTATGGCAAAAGAAAATTTATTTATTTCTAATTTTTCTCTGAATTGTCTTAGGGAGCATGCCTAGCTCTAAATGCTGGCAAATGGTTGAATTGCCTGGCAGAAATTTGTGCATTCCACAATTTGCCTCCTCCCCAAGATGATGAGAAGCTTCCTGTTGGCACGGGTAGCAATCCAGTAAGTGTGTTAAACCATTTAGTTTTCTTGTTAACTGTTAGTTACTATTAAATATGTTATTTTTCTGTTTTAGTTTCTCTGAAGCTTCCATTATTAAGTCCAAGCTGCCACTTTATAGTTTATATTCAATCTCTCAAATGCTAAAAGCAAGAGTTATTTGAGGTCACAGCATGGAATGATCACCCAAAATAGCTAGCTGGAGTAGCTTTTGATATCATTAGGTCTCACAAATTTATAAAGGATCTTTTGGTTGCACCATTTAATATCGGTTGGGCATGACAACTTTCGCCATTCCAGGCCCAATGCACTTGCCAGGATAGGGCATGTAGAATAGAACAACAATATTTTCACACAGTTGAGTAGAATAGAACAGCCATGCACCACCAGACGGCATGTCGGTTAGGAGATCTTCAGGTTTTATTTGTGAAAGAAGCTGGTCATCTGCAGCAAGTACTAGTAGTTCAACATCATTTGGCTATTCCATTTGTGTATGCTGGTGTTATTTGACTCGAATGTAGTTTCTAGGTTTAGCAACAAGGAAAAATCTAATCATGAAAGAAGCTTCTGCAGCTAGTGGTTTAACTTTTATTTTTAAGGCATGGGGAAATAAAAGTGTTGATTTATTAACATCTATTGACTATGTTGTCACATATTTTATTTGTCCAGAGTTATCGACTCTAGGTTTAGATTTGTAGGCCAAGAATGTGGGTTTAAACAGTACAGTTATGTAGTAATTAGAAGTTCTCTTTGAGCCATTGGTAACTGTCCTATTGTGCAACAGGTATATCTCTTAGCTGACCATGCAGTTAAAATCTTTGTTGAAGGAGGTTTAGAAGCTTCAATGTATGGTTTAGGCACTGAGGTATACTCTTCATACATTCCTGTATTAGAATATTATATCATATATCAAGCACATAATGACATAGCGTTGTTTGCAGCTTGAGTTTTATAGTGTGCTTCATAAGGTGAACTCCCCTCTGAGAAATCATCTTCCTGAAACTTTGGCAAGCGGGATCCTTTATCTCGATAATGGAACTCACAGAATTGTTCCTTGGGATGGCAAAGGAGTGCCTAGCATGATAGAAAATTGTGATTTTATTCCACAGAAATTCAAAAACGATGAGTTCCCTTTCGGCGTGTGGGCTAAGAAACAATACGAATGGAGAACAGCTGGAATGTCAGTAAATGAGCAGACAAATGCAGCTAGGTGCACGCAGATGTGGCCATTTATTGTCACGAAGCGATGCAAAGGAAAAATATTTGCTGAATTGTAAGTAGTAATTAGTATGATAATTTCTTCTTCTGGTCTAAATACAGGACAACTTACAGATTTGCACTGTGCTAGAAGGAGCATTTTTATGTGATCTTGTTGTACCAACTGAATAGATGTCATTTTTTGGCAGAAGAGAGACACTGTCATGGGAGGATGCTCTAAATTTGGCTTCATTTCTGGGAGAGCAATTGTGTAACCTTCATCTTTTACCCTATCCACCTTTTAACAAGTCAAATTTCTCAGAGATTGAACAAGAAATGGGATTTACCTGTGCTAATGGTTCTATGGAGGAGCTTTCCTACAAATCAGACATTCCTGCAGAATGCAATATCTTTATCAGAACTCTATCCAAGAAGAAGAAGGACGTCATAAGCCGCTTGAGAAATTGGTACAACCATGTGTAGCAAAATAAATTTATTACCTTCTAAATGCTAGTGCCAAAACTTTGTCTGATGACTTAGCAACCCTCTGAAGCATTCATTTACATTTTGCAGGGGAGATCCAATTCCAGGAACTCTGATACAGAAAGTTCATGAATATATCCCTGATGATCTTACAAAATTGTTGGAACCATACCAGGTTTTTTCTCCATATCCCACCATCATTTTTTTCCTCATGTTACCATCGTTGATATTATTTCAATCTTTGATAATACATTCATTGGAAAAACATTTTGTAGTAAATGCGCAATTAGTCATTGATAACATGTTTCTCTTGACTTCAGAACCAAAATGGCATGAACTCAATCTGTAAACCTTGCTCCTGGATACACTCAGATGTTATGGATGACAATGTTCACATGGAACCAAATTGGGTTAGCCCTTGCTTGAATGGAAACAGTGCAGATGCTTGTCTGGTGGATAGCGGTTCCAATGGCTACAAAAATGGCAGGGATGATAAATCATGGCGTCCAGGCCACATTATTGATTTTAGCAATCTTTCTATTGGTGAGCACTAATTGAACTCAAAACATCAAGTTTTGAGTATTTGTATTTTATGTCTCTCTGTGTCCTGCATGTTAAAAGTAGCTGATGTCAGCTCATCAAGAGTCTTCACCTACTCAGATATGTATACAGTTGAACAATTCATCTTGATTTCTTCTACAGGTGACCGGATTTATGACCTGATACCTGTGTACTTGGATGTATTTAGGGGTGATACCAGTCTGCTTAAGCAATTTTTAGAAAGTTATAAACTACCTCTGCTGACAGGCAAGCATGAAGCAGTAAAGGGCACTGACAAGTTTGCACGGCTTTCATACCGTGCTATGTAAGTGCATGATTTCTAATGAATTTTTTTATTTGTTTGACTTTTCTTTTTCATTATCCTTTTCGTTTGATGTTAAAATTTCATGTCTGAGATATTAATGCCAACATATATGGCACTGATCATCTAATGTGTGTACCTAAAATTGGTTGAAGAAATATCTGAGTTTAGGTGTCCTACATGTCTGGTATATCTTGTAGGAGATTTGAATTTATCCACCATGATGAGAGCTTCTGTTCTTGAATAATACAATACAAGTTAGATAATTTCATCTAACAGTTAATGTCCATTAGGGCACACTTGAGTAATTTATGGTTGTCTTGGTGATTATCCCTTGATAACAACATGCTGTGGCTGATCTCGAACGTGTTTAGCGCCTTGGGACTTCACATAAACTTGTGAACACCAGAAGTTTTCTCATGTGAGCATGTTTTTCTGTTGCATTTGTTGAGTACGTTTATTCTCAATCGGGTATAATTCATTTGTACAGGTGCTACTGCATCTTGCATGAAGAGAATATCTTGGGGGCCATATTTAGCATATGGAAAGAACTCCGAATGTCACAATCATGGGAGGAGGTCGAGCTGACAGTATGGGGAGAATTAAATAACTATAAGGGCATCGCTTGAGAGGCTGCTCCTGCTCAGCTAACTTGGAGTAACCGGAACTGGATATATTGATGATCTCAAATATTTGCATAAATCACAGGCACGCCATTCACTGGCATCATAAAACATTAAATCGTTATTTACTTTTAAACTCATTTCGTAGCTGTTATAATCGTTGATTTATTTGTACTCTTTTCAAATGATACGTTTCACATGTTCCTCTTAGCTCTTACACACAGAACTTTGAGGCCAGTTGTCTCATTCACAAAAATCTGTGTAATTTTCCCATATATTGGAAACCACAATCAAAGGAACAGCAGTTAGAACAGCAATCGTATTATTATTACTATCATGTACCAGCTACCTATGAATATATAAAGCCAATTGCTTCTAGCAAGAAAGCAATTTATAAAATATATAACGAGACGTTATCCGAAAATGACATGAGCAAAAGCTCTAATTTGTGTTAAGGTCCTATAACATTTGGACATAGTAATTTTGAGCTGGCAAATCCAGAAAATACAAATACAACCGAAATCATTCCTTTCACCCCATTGAACTCAATTAACGTGATAACTTCCATTTATCCTCCTCGAGATGTTTACTGAGAAATCAGGAGAATATTTTGAAGCTCATCACAACCCAACCCGCTGAATTTAGTTTCTACCAAACTACCTTGTACAAAAAGGTAAGCCAATAGTGTTTCAAATGGGCGGCACAACATAGGTGCAATACTTGAATAACAACTACGTTTAACTAACAGTAAGACGAATTTCCTACAGCATTGAGCGCCCAGTGAACAGAAATTCAGTCAACCAAATTTGAAACAAGACTAACCATGGCTTATATAGCAGGCAATGCAAATAAGAATAACTGATCTCTAACGCAAAATTCAATAATGTTTTCTCACGAGTATAGGAATTTGTCAAGATGGCACAAGTAATCCAATAATCTAAGTAGGATCAAGGCGCTTTAATAATCATCAAATGAAACACCGCAAGGGTATGGAAATTCAGATAAACAGACTCGGCAACATTTCATCTTGGCTACGAAAACTGATAGTCAGAGCAAAAAAACACACAAGAACTAAGCTGTAATTGATGGCTTAGAAGCAGAAGAGAGCCTGGACCTCTTCTTAGCCAAGCTCTCACTACGTCTTTCTCTCTGCTCCTTCAATCTTGAGGCAAGTAGCTTCTGGTACTCAGCAGCCTCAGCCTTTGCCTTGGCAATTCTTTTTTTCTTGTCAGCAATTCTTGCACGCTTCCTTTGCAAAGTCAATGGGGTAACCAACCTTTGAATTTTGGGTGCTTTACTAACCTTCTTTCCTGCAAAATAAGAAAACCATTGCTCACAAAGTTAAAACCTTTAGGGAAGGAGAGAAAGAAAAAGATTTCAGAATAAAAAACAAATATCTAACAGCAAAAGAAAAGTGAGAAACCTACCAGATTTTGTTGTGAATGATCTGCGGTAAGTGTTCACATACTTGCGAACATCATCCTCCTTTGATAGATTAAAGAGCTTGCGAATCTTTGAAGCTCTCTTGGGACCTCTCATTCTTGGTTTTTCAGTGTCAGTAAGACCAGGCAGATCATTGTCTCCCTTCTTCACGATTACTAAGTTCAAAACAGAAAGGTCTTGGCTGACAATGCATCCACGCACGGACTTCCTCCTGCGCTCTCCATTGCGCCTTCCATATCCACGAAAGCAAGGTGTTCCTACCCAACCGACAATGAATGGCTTCTAATAATCAAGTACAGTAAAAACAGACTGGCATAAAGTTTCCGTATAACACAAGTAAAAACCAACCTCTGTGAAGCAAGAGACGGACTCGGCCAGGGGTCAACACTCCCTGCTTCATTGGGAACCCTTGCTTGTCACAACCTCCCATGATTTTGAATACATAACCCTTAAACTCCTAATGAAGAAAAAGAAAGAAAACAATGAACAAATATAGCAAGCCTTTTAAGGCATTTAACATATGCCAAAACCAAACTACAAGAAGATGCATACCTCTCCAAGAGCATCTCCGCTGACCTCTTGTGAGATCCTCTTGTCAAAAAATGCCCGACTAAAAAAATTAAAGAACAATTAATAAGAGAAGAATGTAAAATTGATAAAGGAAAACTAGTATCAAAAAATGAACATACATGTAACAGTTACAAAGTAATGATAAAAATTTAGGTCGAAAGAGCTGCTGCTACAGATCTTATTACACAGCAATTATGACAAAATGTATTCAAGAATAAAAGTGAATAAATTCTTAAGCTGACACTTCATAATATCAAACAACCTAGGAAAAATATCTAACTACTTTACCTACAAAAATTAAATCCAAGGCATTGTATGAGCGTCTAAAAGAAAAAGCTAAACGGAGAATGAAACTAACACAACAACAACGCAAGGAAACAAGTACTTACAGCTTCTGGTCATCGTCAATTTCAAGCTTCTTTTGGCATCCCGTAGTAGGGTTAGCGATATTGAACTGCCAAAACAAAACACAGATACGAGATCAAGATAATCCATCAAGTTTAACTCTTTATTTTCTTTTAGTGTTTTGATTTTAGTTTGATTCATTGAACTGAAAGCCAAAACAAATGTTTTGAAAGATTGAAACCTTCATCTCGGTCCGGTACGAGCAGAGGCGGCTGTGTCCAAAGTGAGAGTGTGTTGCTCTGCGTTACGCTTTGCCTTCTGCCTTCTAGGGTTTTCCGGACTAGGTTAACTTGCTATTTATAATGTTTTCAGAAAATTTTAGAATAGATCGCGTTTATTTTAAGCAATTTGCGCTTCTCTTTTTGAGGCCGTACACGTGGCCTGTTAAGAAATGTTAGGCTGGGGCATTCTTTAATAGTCGATTGGACAACGTTGATTATTTTATGCCTGGGTCGGGCAAATATGTGCTCGTTTCATTATAATCCGAACGTCGTTGGCTGCCGTTATTAAACTAATTAATCTGCCGTTTTGCACCATACGGATATGTAGACCTTTCGTTTATAGTTCACGCCTCTGGTTATTCCATTATAAAATTAAACTTTATAAATAAAATTTAATATAAAATTTATATTTTTTATTTTTTATTATAAGTAAAAATAACAATAAATTAAATATTTTTAATATTTTTAAAAATTTTGATATTTTTAATATTTTTATTAGTTAATTTTAGTATATATAAATTTATATTATTAAAATCATTAATAATACTATTTAAAATTAAAATTATAGAATTAATTTATTCAAAAATACAATATTGAAAATATTAACTAAATATTATTGTCCAGTATAAAATTAATTTATTATTTAATATAATATTAAAATATAATTAATATATTTTTTTAACATATATATTTAGTTTAAAACGTGTCCGATAGAGTCCTTATAAGTGGCAAAACACTCTTTTAAGAGTTTTAATATAATTAATATATTATTTTTTAAAATAAAAATTAAAATTAAATTATTAATTATTAAAATATAATTAATATATTATTTTTTTAAATTAAAATTAGTGTTTATTTAGGAATGTAACTTATTAATCAATTAATTAATAAAAGTATAAAATTAAACATAAACTTATCACATGTGTCAAAAATTAATACATATGTTGAAATAAAAAATTTATTTATCAAAATATAAACATACATATCCAAGAAAAATTAATTATATGTATAAGCCATTTACGCCTTAAGATTATAGTTGGAAAAGTGTGTTTTTATTTTTAAAATTCATTTTTTAAATAAAAAGAAGTGAATCCATATATTTTAAATAATAAGTTTTTATAAAATGGTTTGTGAAAAATAAAAAGATAATGTACTAAATTTTAAAATCATACCCTCCTTTATTAATACCTGACAACAATCTGAAATCTAATACAAACTCGAATCACTTCTTAAGTTATTTCTCCACTTAACATTCTATCCACTCTTACCTCTGACCTTCTCAATTCAATTCAAATTTCTAAGTGCTCAAGTGAGCTTTCTTCATTTAATCTTCTCTAATTCTTTGTGCGAACCAACACTACGCTGAGCTGATCTAAAAATCCAGTTTAAAAACCCTGCATACATTTATCTGATCAATTACTTAGTGCTCACCACAAATGTTGTTGTTTTGTGGTGTCTCGTCTACTTTCTCTGATCAGTATCTTCAGAACGTTTCTCTCGTCCCTGAATCCATCTCACTGATCAATTACTTGGTGCTCATCCAATCGGCGGATTTGACAGCATCGGATGTAATAATCATTTTGGCCCAAGAGGAAAAGCGGAAACAAACACTTTAAATTATACCATCTCAAGTGCCTAAAGGTTTCATTAGAATCGTAAGAGTGATCTGATAGTGGCATTTTCATAAAATACTGATTCTTTGCTCAGTGGAATATGCATCATCCTCCTGTCTGACTATTGGCCCAATCACGAGGGTCATATTTGCACCTTTTCTCATTTTATCAAGTAGAGGTATTTTTTTAGATGGATATAGACATTATTTTCCTACCTAATACCCATTTTTAAAGGAACCCAATTCATCACTGTCACAGCTAGTGCTTGGTGCAATACTCATGGAGGCAGAGCAAGGAAGCAACAGTCGACCAAAACAGCAGGAGAACAGCAAGCATATCAAGATACTTCTGGTAGTCTTAAACTGCCTTTTAATGTCAATTGATCAAGTTGGAGGTCCACTGCTTATTAGGCTCTACTACTTGCATGGAGGAAAGAGGAAGTGGCTCACTTCTTGGTTACTTACAGCTGGCTTTCCCATTCTCATTCTCCCAATTTCCTCATCTTATATGATAGCTAGAGCTCGTTCTCGAGCTCCAACTAGTAGATTACTACTCACACGATGGCTTTTTGCTGCCAGTGCCTTCATCGGGTTGCTTCTTGGTCTCGACGGCTATCTCTACTCCTTTGGTTTGTCTTATCTTCCTGTTTCAGTTTCTTCTCTTCTTGGTTCTACTCAGCTAGAATTCACTGCAATTTTCGCATACATTGTGGTCAAGCATAGGTTCACCCATTACTCGATAAATGCAGTGGTTCTGATGACCTTTGGATCTATTATTCTTGGCTTTCACATGAATGGAGATGTGCCAAATGGGGAATCTAATGGAAAGTATGTGCTGGGTTTCTTCATGACCGTCGGTGCTGCTGCTCTTCATGGGTTTATAATGCCTGCAGTGGAGTATACTCACATGAATGCTGGCATGCCCATCACCTTTGATCTTGTCATGCAAGTTCAATTCCTTATATCCATGTTTGCCACTGTTTTGCACTATTCCCATGATCATCAACAAGGACTTTCAGGTAGATGATAATGATCGCTGATAAATTATCTGATTTTTGTGCTATCAATGTTAATTATTTAAAGAGCTTGTTGTGAATTTTTTATCTGCTTTAGGCTATACCAAAAGAGGCTGAAGAATTTGGTCTTGGGCAGGCAAAGTACTATACTATACTTGTTGTAGCAGCAGTTATAATGCAGCTCTTAATCATAGGAAGTCTTGGTGTGATCTTTGCCTCCACATCTCTCCTTGGAGGCCTCGTGTCATCTCTTCTAGTTCCAGTCCAACAGGTATTTGCTGTAATATTCTTGCATGAAGTCTTCAATGCTGAGAAGGGCATGGCCTTGGCCATGTGCCTATGGGGATTTGCTTCTCACCTATATGGAGCATACGTGGAGAGCTCTAAGAAGCAAGCGAAGAAGAAAGAAGAATCCAATTGTGAGGTAATTTAAGTGGCTGAAAGTGAAACATCATGTCTTTAATGTTCAACTGCAATGATTAATCCTTATGAGCATCAAAGACAAAAAGTATTTTTATCTAATGGAATGTTATGTACCTAACAAGAAAATTGGATTGCTCTCCCAAACATATCACCATTTTAATTGGTTTATTTTGTTTTGATGTGAGAATTACTCCAACACTCTACCAACCTGTGTCAGTGTGTCCCCAATAATGACCCATTCTCTCCTTATAACAATTAAAAAGCTCAGCAGATCTGAGTCATATTATTGTATTGATAGGATGGTTCTGATTAACATATAAGAAGCAGCAATTGAGCGCTACAAGTGTCTATTGTGATTATTCAATACCAGGCAAGCAAAAACTGATATTATATTCCATTGCACAGCAAATGATTTACAAAAGGGGAAGGATTTACACACAAAAAGGGGACTCATTCGCCACGTAGCTAGACAAATATTGCACTAGTTTAATGCTCGTAAATTATTGAAACAATACCTCGAAAACAGGATTTGTCTGTACAGTTAGCTCATAAAGGGCACACGAAATCACCACTTGTCTCAATATCTTCGCAATCTGCATCAGCATCTGCGTCATCTAGATCCATGCTGCCTTCTAGCAAATAGTTTCCGCTCTTCGGAAGCACAACAGCTTTTCTTGCCTCTTGGATTATAGACACCACTTCTTCAATGTTTTGAGATGGATTATTCACATCATGGCTTTGGCAACTGCCTCCTTCCATAAGTTCTATGGGCAAGTTCTTCAAGAACCATGGATGATCTTTTATTTCTGGAATGCTTATTCTCTGCCAACAAACCAAGTATAGCCATGAGCAAAGGAAATAAAGAAAGCATGTGACAAGCCTAATATTTCCATGACCAACTTGCCTTTTCAGGATTCACCACAAATATTCGAGATAAGAGATGCTTGCACTCAATAGAAACTCTAACATAATCTGGAATTGAGTAGTGGACACTCAGTATCCTCTGCAATAAGCAATGATTAATATAATAAAAGTTGTTTAGCAAGAACTCTGGAATAAACTTTGCAGACCTTTAACCATTGGCAAATATTTTAAAAATTTGTGTTGTATAACCACTCACCCCAATTGTTTTCCTGAAGTTTTTTGGATCGTCAGGATCTTCAAATGGATATGCCCCAATCAGCATCACATAAAGGGTAACTCCACAAGACCAAACATCTGCAATCTGTAAATCAAGAGGATTAGGTATGATAAGGATGGGATCCCAAGTTTCAAGCAATGAAAAAGAACAAAGAAAGATAATATATGTTACCTTTCCATCATATTCCTTTTTGGACAGAACCTCAGGTGCAATGTAAGCTGGTGTTCCTACTGTAGATTTTGGTTGAGAATGCAACACAGTTGACTACACAATACGTCAAGATAATCAGTAATCCAGAGATCAATAAACTTATGTGCAGGCTGTAAGTAAAATGTTTACCTTTGAATACCCAAAATCACATATTTTGACACGCGGTGCTGTGCTACCATCTAGAAGTGTATTTTCAAGCTTAAGATCTCTGTGACAAATTTGCTGGAATACAGAAAACCCTCTAGTCAGATGCTGTAAAAGATTATAACACCACGAACCTACATTTAGAAAAGATCAAAACGAATTGAAGAATCAAGAGATGGAGTCCATACCATTGAATGACAGTAGCTGACTCCTGATATCAATTGCTGGAAGAAAAACCTTCCCTGATTCAGTTAGACACAAAATCCTCAGAATATATATCATAGATTAAATTACATGCTAACAAATTAAACTGAAATTTAAAAAAGTAACATCAACTAAATTCAAATGCTGCACATTTCATTTTCATCGAGTATCCAAAGTTTGTATTTTCTGGTCATGAAGTTTCGGATCATACTTTACCTCATCCTCACTGAATCTACCAGCGTTAGATATCCTCTCAAAGAGCTCTCCTCCTGCGGCATACTCCATGACTATTGCTAGATGGGTAGGAGTCAACCGGACCTGCAACAATGACATCTCAAGTTAAAGACTAAAACCCCCTTTCAAATATGATTCAGACTAAGGAAATCATACTCCATGGAAACAATTTAGCAACGCAACGCCAGCGACATAGCTCACAAGACTAGTTTGATTCTCAAGCAAATGAAATAGAGGAAAGTAGCACTCAGTATAGTTAAAGGGCCATTAAAAATTCAGTAACAAACCTCTTTGAATCTAACAATGTTGGGATGCTTTAGAGACCTGTGGTTCATAATTTCCCTTTGCACATGTTCATCGATCTGCAACCACAAAAGAACACCCCTTATCCATCTCTTATGGCAAAAACACCCTCCCGAAATAATATATTTATAAAAAAAAAAAAAAAAAAAAAAAAAAAAAAGATAGCCCAGATGTTATCAAAAATAGAATTGAGTTTCTCAAATTAGCCACAAACAAGTAGAAAAAAGAAAGAGAGAAATAACGGACCTTTTGGCCTCTCTCGATAAACTTAACAGCAAAGAGCTCTTTAGTCCATCTATCTCTAACCAGCTTGGCCACCCCAAAATTTCCAGACCCAATATCTTTCAAAATCTCATATCTTTCCATAGCTACCAGTTAGTACTACAAATACAATACAAGCAAGTTTCAAAAACAGCTTTCTCTTCTGTCTACGAACTTCTCTATTCTTTTTCTTCGCAACAATTGTCAAGAAAACTTAATAGATATTAAAAAGAAAAAAGCAAATTCTTGAGAGGTGGTTAAGGTAACAGTAAGCAGTGGTCTTGACTTTCAAGTTATTGACATCAAAGTCTTATAAAGAAGTGAAAGATGTAAAAGAGAGCCCAAGTGTTTAACTATAGCTACTAACATCAAAAGCAGGAGAGATAGAGATGACAACGTGTAAAGAATGGTGAAGGTTGGATTTGCCACAGACAAAGGAACAAAATAAAAAATAAAAAATAAAAAAAAGGCAAGTGAAATTGTCAGACGCTGAATTAATATCCAGAAGCGGTTTGTGGCCCGTTTGGAATGTGCAGAAATTGGGTTCCTCAAGGACAAACTATCATGTAGAATTTCATTTCTCCAAAAAGGCCATGCTTTTGAGAGGTACATGCCAACATTTGGCATTGATACTTGCCACGTGCGAAGAATTATAGGCCCACGCACTTGGTTTAGGCGGCTTTCAATGAGAGGTTTAAGATTATTCTTCTTTTTAAGGCCTCAAAGAGTCAGGAATCAAGACTTAGTCAAACTCAGACCAGGTAGCTCTACTAATTGAACTTATTGCTTAATCATCATCTCTAATTTCCAATATCATCTAAGAAATCATATTGTAATTATCTATTTCATATATATGTTTTCCTTTTGGTGATTTTGTTTTGTTATTAGTCGGTGTCAGGGTTTATTTCTTATACATTTTCTTTCTTTATCTAAATTGATGAAAAATATAAATTATTTATAGAGAAATCGACTTTGATTTTGTCATTTGCTTTGCTTTTAGGACGAATGGACCCCGAGTGCATTAAAAATGCATCGTTTCTTTTATTATCTTATTTTAGCCAATAAAGATTACCTTTATCAATGATATGTAGAGTCAAACATAGCTACGTCGCCTGGAAGGTCTTTCTCTTGGAGCACAGACTAGAGTGAAACATGCAGGGGATTCATTTGAAGTAGTAAAAACCAATTGCCAGCAGCGATCATGCAATGATTGAACGTAACAGAACGCAAGCACTTAATGTTAATAGAAAGATAATCTGAAAGTTCATCTCATTACTGTCAAATTCATGACACGTATATGTACGACAACCTTGAAGAGAAGAGGAATGGGGCAGGAATTCAGAGAAGCAGTGGAAGGTCTTCCAAGCTCTTCAGAGGTGGGCACGTCCAGGACAGTGCAGGGAGTCGATACAGTGAAAGAATGAAATAATACATCGGTGAATCGGATATAGGCAATTTATATTCACAGTAAGGCTTTACCTTGACTTCCAAGATGAATCAGTGTTATGCCAGTTTTTCATGCAAACTCTGTTTCCGCTACTTAATTATTATTAACCGAAGATAGAAACGTGATTAGTTCAATAAAATCATTTTGAGTACAAAATTATTGGGATTATATTAATTATTCTCTGCTTTGTATCATAAACTCTGACTAGATTTGATGGACTATTATTCAGCATGAAGGGCACGTTTGGTTACACCGAGAATGAGAAAATAAAACACATTCCTAATAAGATAGATGTTTCTATGGCTTATTTAGTACATATACATCCCTGTTCTTCTTTTAAATTTGGTTATATTTCACCAGAGTGGAATTTATATATTAACAAAAATTTTATAATTATACTATCTTACCACGTCTTACAAGCGAGTTCTTTTTTTTGGGAAACTATTTTAATAATTATAAAAGTTACTTAGTTTATAAAATTTATTGAATTAAATTGTTTTTTTAACATAGAATTCTAAAAAAACAATCCTTTGATCAATTATTGCAGTGGCAACGGGGAAAGCGCATGTATTAAAAAACAATTAGAGGTGCTTGAAGTCTAAAGGATTATCAATGTGATATGTTCATAGACTACTGTACTAGGCCATGGTCTCAAGGTCTCATCTTTTTTCGTTGAGTATCTCTCTCTTTCCTTCTCTAGTATATTTTTATCGGACTTGTTACCGTCTAAGTACACTTGAAAATTTTCAGGCTCACAAAGCTCGATAATTTTAAGGGCAAGCTTGAGAATATATTTTTTAAACTTGTCTAACATGTTTAGTCCGATTCAAGAACTATAAAATAGAATGTATATTAATAGAAAATTTAGATTTATATAATCGGGTTTGATCATACTTTTATCCAAACTTAAAAATTTCAAGCCCGACCAAGTTCAATCCAAAATTTAAACAGGTTTAACTTTTGTTAAAGTTTTCAATAACAATTGCTGATAATTTAGGCTACCAGCATCCTCTCCAATGGTCGTTATGGCCATACTCTTGGATATATTTTTATGTCTATCTATTTTTTTAATTCTTATTTATGTTTTAGTATTCTTTATTGGGTATATTATTGGTTTTTATTTTTTTAATTTTAATAAATGATGGTTTTCTTATTTGGCTTTGAATAATTATAGTAGTGCAGTGTTGTTCGCCACTTGAACCTGCCCAGTGTCATATGGGAGTCGGTCATTTGATTTACATGAACAATAGTCATATCCATTTATATCGACTTGATCAACTTTTCTATGTCATTAGAACTAGAACCTGGAAAGTGGTCAGACTCTCGACGATGAATCAAGCTGCATTCATCGATTCTCATTATTTTGTATGGGTGTGCTTCAATGGCTTAACCTCTTTTTCTTTTGTTGCTTTAGTTTGAATTTTTGGGGTGTTCCGGTGTTTGGAGGCTTTTGATTAGTCTTTGCTTTGCACCGTGGTGGAGCTTAAAAAGAAGAAGAGGGTTGTTTTGGTTGGTTCGTGTGAGTTTCATGAACCTGTTAGCATTTTTACAAACTTTATATGCCGTATAGCCGCTTATGTGTTGGGCTATAAGTATGGTTTCTTGGGTTGTTTGGGCTTTACCCACTTATTTTACAACCCTTTAATTGTTGTCTTGAGTTGTGATTTTGGGTCTTGTTGTTCAGTGGAGGGTAGATCTCTCTTAGGCCTATTATAATTAATCCAACATTCTCTTTTTATTGTTAAAAAAAAGTCCAACAAAATCTATTCAGTAAAAATAAGGAAAAATATAAACAACTATTATATCTTAGTGAAAATGAGAATCGACACTATCTTCTTTTATTAACAGTAGAATAGATAAGATTTATTGATAAAAAAAAAAAGTACTTCGCAAGGGCAAGGGTAAGGGGTTCAGGTTCAGGTTAATGTTTAGACATTTGTTACCAAAAAATGGGCATGGGAATTGAGAACCTATAAACAAAACAGAAACTAATGTTAATGGGCAATGTTGAAGTCGAGACTTTTTCATATTTTGTAGGTGATCACAGTCTTTTAAATTTTGACAATAAAAACTAAAAGGCTTGTGTCGTGCCCATTGATAATTGCATATATAAACTACTGAAGGAAAAAAAAAAAAAAATTAATTCTGGGTAATGAATTTATTAAGTGGTACTAATCTGGCAGCACAACAGAAATAAATACTAACGAATATTCCCTTTATTTTAATCAAAATCTGAATTTAGGTTGGTAAACGATTTTGGCCGATTTGCATTCCAGGCTATGTGCAGAGACCTAATTTTAAATATTTTTCATGGTACATCTCGCATCGTTAAATACTATAGGTCTTCTAATCCCATCGAAAACTCAAAACACTATGCATACTTTTACTTTCGATTTTCTTTCATATGTGATTAAAAAAAGATTTAATGAAATCACTTGCACACAAAAAGAAAAAAGAAAAACCGGAAATTTAAAATAATAAAGAGCAACAGCAATTGTGCTGTGTGCCTCATCGAGTCTTAAAAATGATAATACCTTCAATTTCTGTGGTTGACTGTTGAGCAAATATTAGGTGCATTAGAAACTAAATAAATTTTTGTTGTTGGGCCTTTAGAACTAAATCTCAATTCCCAGGGCCTTACTTACCAGCAACTGAGTTTATTATGAATTTGGATGTTTGGTAGATGTCAAAAGTAGTTTATGGCTAACATTCAACAGTTTTAATGCTATCAGTACCACATTGTGATTTTTGTTTTTTATTAATACTCACTCCTTTTTATTCATTGAAATTGTGCTTTTAAAAAATAAAAGCAATTACTATTCCATTATTTATTTATTGTTATTTACTAAGTAATATATGCTCTTTTATTTTATAATCTGATATCATAATATCTAAAATGCATGATTTGTTGGCTTATCAGCTCCAACTATTTATGGTTGCGAATCTAAACATGTTTCAAAGTAAATTTGAGAATGAAATTGTTTTTAGCAAAGCGATGGTCTTCAACAACCCATTAATAAATAATAAGACTTCTAATAAGGGAAAACTAAAAGAAGAATCTAATAACTAAAATGGAAAATGATATCTAAGAAAAACAAAATTGAAAATGACCTAAAAAGAATACAAATCACAATGGCACGGGCAGTCATGCTTTTCAAATTTCAAATCCTCCAATGAGCTTAAAAATAATAATAATAATAATAAAAAAGAGAAGCCTTTTTCTCTCTTTAGCTCAATCAATCTCCGTGTTTGCCAGCTTGCCTTTTTTACCTGCCAGCCAAACAGTACACCCACACACCCTAAATCTCCCCGTTCTAAAATCCAACGGCTCATGTTCCATCTCATTAGGAAAAGAAATATACTAAAAGAAAAAAAACAAAAGAAAAACCACTCCATCTTCTCCAACGCAATCATCGCGTCCCACTAGTCCCCACATTTCTCTCTTAAAACATAACCACTCGCCTCTCTCCTTCTCTTTAAAGAAAAAATACGCTAAATAAAACCAGATCTGACCCTCCTCTCTCTCTCTCTCTCTCTCTCTCTGTTTCTCATTTCCGTTTCTTCTAATTGATAACAATGGCAGCACGCGAAGAGAACGTGTACATGGCGAAACTCGCCGAGCAAGCCGAGCGCTACGAGGAGATGGTAGAGTTTATGGAAAAAGTCTCCGCATCGATCGATAACGAGGAACTGACAGTGGAAGAAAGAAACCTACTTTCGGTTGCGTACAAAAACGTGATCGGTGCACGACGAGCGTCGTGGCGTATTATATCGTCGATTGAACAAAAGGAGGAGAGCAGAGGAAACGAGGACCACGTGTCATTGATCCGCGATTATCGGGCTAAAATAGAGTCAGAGCTGTCGTCGATCTGCGACGGGATCTTGAAGTTGCTCGACACTAGGTTGATTCCTTCTGCTGCTGCTGGTGACTCTAAGGTTTTTTATTTGAAAATGAAAGGTGATTATCATAGGTATCTCGCTGAGTTTAAAACTGGCGCTGAGAGGAAAGAAGCTGCCGAAAGTACCCTCACTGCTTACAAATCTGCTCAGGTTTCTTTTTCATTTCAGATCTGTTTGTCTTTCTGGTTATATGCATTTTTGTTTGTATTTCTAGGTGCGTATGATTTATATATGTTTTGTTATTGGATTTAATTAACATTGTGTGGATTAATTAGGTTCTTCTTAATGTTTATTGCAGGATATTGCGAATGCGGAATTGGCTCCAACTCATCCAATTCGTTTAGGATTGGCTCTTAACTTTTCTGTGTTTTACTATGAGATTTTGAATTCTCCTGATCGCGCTTGCAATCTTGCTAAACAGGTTTCATAAATTAATTACACTCTTTTTCTATTTTCAATATTTTCCGTTCGTCTATGATGCATCGCGCCATAGTGGTATACCTAGGTTTGACTAAATGTTGTTGAATTATATGAATGAACCTATGATTGATGTTTCTCTGTGTGGTTGACCAACAAATTTACATTATTTAGCTTGTTGGTTTTAGCAAGTTTTTCATTTCCAAAATTAAGATCGCTGTAAATAATTTGACGCTGTTTATGCAGATTTATGATGTTTTGTTTGTTGCTGTTGTGAACTTATAATTATTATTAGGCTTTTGATGAGGCAATTGCTGAGTTGGATACCCTGGGTGAGGAGTCATACAAGGACAGCACTTTGATTATGCAACTTCTTCGTGACAATCTCACTTTGTGGACCTCCGACATGCAGGTAAAAGGACGCATTTAATCTTGGTCTGCTATTGTTCGCTTTATTATGTAAATTGTTTTGAAATGTTTGTTTTTTTGGGGTTTGATTCAGGATGATGGTGCAGATGAGATTAAAGAAGCAGCACCCAAGCCTAGTGATGAGCAGCAGTAAAGCTGCTTTATTGCAAATTAGGGTTGAACTTCTCCATCCTATGTTTTTATTAGGAGAAGCTGCTTGTTGCTAATTTGCTTGCTATTCTGAGTTTCTAGGTATTCTTGTCTTGGTTATGAATTGTGGACCAACCAAGCATTTGTTTTTTGTTTTCTTTTTTCCTTAGTTTGTCATGTCAATTTGTGTCTTTGAATGTGCCTTATTTTCTTGATGCTATTGAAGCTCTTATTTCTGCTCCTGGCGTTAAATTGCCGTGTTACTCCTAGTAAAAAGAATGACCGAGTGTTTAGGTCCACGAGATTGCAGTTGATGCACATCTATATTTACGATTTCAGGTTGAATAGATTTTATATTTTATATTCTTTGTGGAAAATTAATATCCCATCTGAGTTGAGTTCATTAGAACCGCTTATGCACACTTCCCTCTGAACCGCTTCTCTTGGATTGTTATATCTCTAAAATTTGCAGTTATTGCTGCATGAGATCTGACTTGTTTCATTTCAATGGAGGAGAGAAGAGATTTATATGGCTCTCTGGGATAACGATTCGAGTTGTGGGCTTCTATTTCTTTTGTTAATTATTGGGAAGATGAACGGGGATTGGTTTGTCGTCTGCAATTTGTGGTTTTTTCTTTCTTTCAAAAAAATGTCTTCTGTTCGTTTTACGGAACCGAGATTAAGCCTGTTCCCATACCATAGTCAGAGTGGTCCATCTCAGATTTATCCGCAGGTCTCGTGGTTATCGCCTTGATCGGAGTGGAACAAATGAGTTTGGGCCCGTCGGCGTTATCCATTTAAGTGACTGGATTGTACAGTGATGTGACCCCAAGCTAAGGTAAATAACAGAATTTCAAAGATAGAACATTGACCAATGCTACCCTAACCCACTAACTTCTTTAAATTACCTTTAGTTTTTCTAAAAGGTAGGTCAATCACCTTCGGTGTAATTTTTCTCTCTTTTGTTATTTATTGCTTTTAAGGGGTAACTATAAAATTGACAATCTGATAGATTTATATCATTGACGTTTTGCTCTAGTTTATGGAAATTTATATCATAGTGGGTTTCACTTGTGAAATGGAATACCGCCAGTCTTTGGTAGTTTTCTAAGTGCGGACACCAAACATCAAGTGTGATGCCCACTTAATTTTCACTACTTATCACTAGCATGAGCAGGTCGGTCAAGAAATTGATGATAATTTCTTAAATTTAAGTGAATTGCTCTTTTTTCCAGTGCAAAGAAAAAGTGAGTTGCTCTTTTAAATTTATGAAGTTGTCGACTAACAGCATCGGATATATAGGAGAATAAATTTAATACCATATCTTTGCATAATAGGTGAAATGTTTAGTATTTTCTATTAAGATATTATGTTATAAAAAACTGAATAATTTTATCTTTTGGCTACAACTTTAGTCATTTTCAGACATTTTAATTAAAACATATTGTTTATGTTTCAGTCGAGACTTGTTTTATATATTTTAATTCTTGTATTTCCAATTTATAACGTAAACTCCTAACATTTTATATGATAATTATATTTGGACAATCATATTTTATTCTTTAAATTCATAATTAATTGAATTATTTAAATTTATAAAAATAATTAGAAAATGTAAATAAGTAATGACTATATAATATGGTAACTTCTTTCTTCAAAATTCTTTTATAGGCTATGGTAATTACTAAAGTTATTGTATATTAAAATTATTAACTTCACCTAATCGAAATGAAACATTGAAATAGGGTGACATTGAGATACATTAATAGAATAAGAAATGACGAAAGGTGTTTAACAGATAAGAAAGAGAATTTATTTAGGTGGATGACATTAAAGTGAAGTTCAAATGGGCAAACATATACGAGTTGAGGGCGTATTCATACATTTGGCAAAAAGTGATATCATTGACCTCTAAAGGCATTTGGAGCTGGAGCACCGAAAAGTTGAGGTACAAAATGATTAAGCTTATTTTGATAAGAATCTTTGTGTTGCTTCTCCTTTACAATGTGCTCTGCCGTTAGATAAGTAATAAGTATAAAAATACTTTACCGTTTTATCATTTGATAAATTTTTAATATATAATTTTTTCGAATAAAAATATATAATTAAAAATTATAGTTAAAAAAAATATTATTGTTATTAAAAAATATATTAAATGATAAAGATTTAACTGTCGTTGCTCTGACCAACCGTCATTATTATATCTTTTATATTTAATAATATAAATATAGACTTCAACAACTCAAAACATCATCTTGACCGTTAAATCGGTTTCATCAAATCAATAAATTTTTAAACTGTAATTTAACAATTAAATAATAAAATTAGAAATTATTAAACTCCAAACTCAAATTATCAAATACATGCAATTTGATAATAATGATAGATAAAAATGAAAGTTGACTGAGTACTTACAAATCGAGACTATTCAACATAGAATATCTTCTTTTATCACAATTTTTAACCATATATCTCTATTTGCTGTGAAAAATATTAAAAGTTATAAAATAGTGAAATCAAATTATATTTTTTTGTACTTATCCTTATAAAATTTAGAAGCAAAAATACATAAAATCTTTAAATTTTCTTACTAAAATGTAACGACTTTAAAGTAATTGAGTTAAATTTTTAAATTTTAAAAGACAAAACAACCTTGAAATTAACCTTGTCTATTTAACCACTATCCATTTTTAATTAAAAATGATGGTATTGATATTTTATTATTAAAGTGATAGATAAATAATGATTTTATAATTTTTTTGACTAAAATTTACACTTATACTTCTTCACATGAAAGAAAACATACGTTGAAAAGAGTCAGTGCCTGAACTCATTAACTAAATTTTGTACCATTATATAGTAAAATAGACAGAGTTAGCACTAGAAATATAATTATTATATTTTTAAAATTTTAAAATATAATTGAACTATTTCTAAACCTTAAATTTTAACTTTAACCAAAATTTCAAAGACTTATTGGTGACTTCTGCCTAATATAAAAAGTATATATTACTTTGTTACTATTTTCACATAAAACTCAAAATATATAAGAATCATTTAATAATTAAATAAAACAAAAAGAAAAATAAGTAGCGGAAACTGCTCTGTCTAGTCAATTAAATTGAATAACGATAACTGTATTTTTAAATTCTTCTCCTTTTTGGAGTTAAAAGGGGCAGAGCAGCAATGGCAGAGTTGGATTTTGTTAAGCGAAAATGGTGTTTATAGGACATCATAGTAGCATACAGCGAGTATAAAAAGAATTCCATATTATGTGCATAATAATAGTATGGACAAGAAGGCACTCCACAAAAACTCAAGGGTTACGTGCTGCCCATTGCAATAATCTATTGCTTCCCTGGCACTACCCTTTACTATCTCTAGCAACTTTGGTTATGCCACCCTTCTATCAAGAGCCGCTACTCTGCTACTAGTACTACATCTTCTCTGCTTCTCAAAGGTCTAATCACTATATTCTGATCAGGTATTCCTTGGGGAAATGCATGGATTCTTATCCTAAAGGTTCAGCCCCTTGAAGTTAAATGACTAAACATCTCTTCAACTGAATATGATTACACCTGATACGAGTGGAGTTGTTAGCAAAGTATTTATTTCTTCCTCACGATGCACACGTGGGTGCCCTCTCCTAACATGAAAATAGTCAATTTCTTTTACACCAATCTCATAAAATGTTGCCCAGAGAAATGCTTGCAGCATCTCTATGCTGTAAAACAATTAAATCAGAGACGAAATACACAACTTCACCCTCGAGGGGTTCCTATGCAAAAGCCCTACTATCTGGTAACTCCTATATCTTCATCTGCACAGTTCTGCTATTTACAGGTTGCCGCAAAGAGAAGCTGAAAAAGAAACTCAAACTACAAGTCTACAATCTTTATTCTTCATATTCCTGCATCATAAGAATGGGACCTGACAAAATATTACAGGCAAAGGATCATAGCATCCTTGATTGACCGCACCAGTAATGGATCCTGAAATGAGCATGCTTTTCATGCTAATTCTTAATTTTTGGAACCTCAGCTTAATTAGTTCGCAGCTTTCAGGAGTCTAAAAACAAAAACAAAAAAATTAAAGCAAAAGGCACCTGCGAAGTAAGGATCACCAAGACCATTAGCTAAACATAGCCGACTCAGTACAATCAAGAGAAAAAAAGGAGCTCGGTTCACAATATTCCATTGTAAGAAAAGGTGGACAAGATCTAGCATGGAGCAAAATCCAGTCTTTTTATTGTTCCCCCTTTAAGCACATAAAGCATAAAAGCACATCTCATCGAACCAAACCAAAGTTTGACTGTTATCTATCCCACACAAGGACAGCACATGAAATAGTTCCTTTTTCTTTAATGCATCTTCCTTCACATCAATATCAACAGTGCACTGAAATCAAATGAGAGACAATTCCTATAAAACTGTTGGAAGCTGCAAACCTACACATTAATAATTGCTTTGGCGGGAGAGGACAAAAAAACAAAAGAAAAAGAAAACTGGGAGGATGGATGGAATAGGAGGAATGTATACAAGGATGGAAAACAAAAGAATCCAGTCAGATGTAAAGCATGCATCTAGTAGTAGCTACTGTTGATAACCTAATTTCCCAAGGGGCAGTAGGAGGACTTGCCCTTGGATAGAATAAAAGAAGATTAGGTATTCCCAGTATAACCGGCAAGGACGGTGGCAGAGACCAAAAAGTGCAGAAGAACATAGGAGATGTTATTTGTGTGCCCTGGGGATGATTCAAGTTGCAATGTCTAATCTTAAGAGAAGATTCTACAGCTAAATGACCAATCTTGCTCTATCCCCAAGAACTGCCCAATTTTAGGGGAGAAAGATAAAGAAATTGGGGAGAGAGAGACTAGGACTACAGTTGAGTTGTGAACTCCTGCAATCAGAAATCAGCAAATATTTGTGTCCAGATATTTTTTCATGCAACTGACTACTCAGTGTTCCAGTCATAAATTATGAAGCAATGCAATTCAAAAAAAATAAATGAACCAAATAACATATTAGTTGAATTTTTCACTTCACACATGATGCGTCCAAACCTTCTAAAGTGTAGGCAACTTGGATACCATAAACATCCATTAATAGAATCAACAACTATCAGGATAAAATTGTCAATCAAACCCAAATAAAAAGGTGCAATGTCCTCTCAAACTATTTTCACTAAAACAAGAAACATGGAGTTCAAAGAGCAACACTGACGTGCCCATCGGCCAAATCTTAGCAAGAACTTTTCAAAGCAACATATCACGTGATAGTCTATTTTTCCCCATGTCCATTCAGAAATTCAAGTAATCGATTCTCAATTTAACAGATATAACCAATCAATTATAGTACTTTCCACAAACCCAGAAAAGCTACCAGCATTAAACTCTACTACTTGATAAAAGAATCTGTTACCACAAACCTGCTTCAAACTTATGGCACAATTACATATTTTACTTTGAACTACATAAGAAAGCAAAACAATAACTAGTGTTAATAAAGGCACAACAGCATAGATACAAAACATATCTACTCAAGGTAAGGGCAGCAAAAGAACAGCCAGCATCATAAATATATTGGATTTTCAATAATTAGAGCACATAAACTAATTAATACAACAAGATTTCCACAAACATCACATGATTGTGCTGAACAATAATTCAGTAGACTGCAATCAGAAGCACAAACAAAAGAAATATAATAGCTTTCTTGTTTCACATGTTTTTGTTTTTCATATCCATTTACAAAAACAAACAAACAACCTTCTAAAATAACACCAGTGTTGGGACACTTGTTCAAATCCAACCTCTGGCAATAACCCAACTAAGATCCCCCCAAAAACTATATACAAAAATTGAAAAAGGATATGCAATTAATTAATGCCCTAAAGACCACTAAACTAAACTTCCTAAACTCTAAAACGACAACGTTTTAGTGAAAAAACAGAACAGAAATGCGCTTACCTGAAGAACAACATCAAACTCTCTCTTTCAAGTCAAAGCCCCCTCCATCTAGGGCTTGGCACCGGTAATGTCGGCGACAATGGAAACGCAGACGGTGACATCAATAAACACGGAGAAAGCAAAGGATGCGGTGATCGCGGCGAGTTCAAGCATCCGAACGGCAGCGGTGATGTCGGCAACTGGAACTGCAGCGGCTGTGACGCCATCACCGGAGGCGGCGGCGCAAACGGTTGCTGTTGTTGTTGTGGAGGAGGAGCTAGGTTATTCCACCGAGGAGAAACCAGCGGTGCTAGCGGCGAGAATCCCGAAAACTGCTTATTATTAGAATCGGCGGAGGCGGAGGCGGAGATGGAGTTTTGAAGGTAACGCATATAAGCAGAAACAGGAGATTCAGCCGCCGCGTGAACTGCTGGGAAAGGCGGCAAGGGTGAGAGAGGAGCGGATGGGCGTTGGATAGGCATAGGCATAGGCATAGGCATAGGAGGGTTCATAGGAGCATGAAGAGGTGGCTGCTGCTGAGGAGGGAGGGCGCTGTTTAGCAAAGGAGGAGGGCGGTTGCTAACATGCGCGAGGGGAGGAGGGCGTATCCGCTGCAAGCGAGAGCTTTGAGGCTTAGGTGGGTGAATAGGTGGAGGTGTAGAGTACCTTTCATGAGCTGGAGATCCGGTGAGTTTCTGCACCACGTCTCGGAAATCATTCTTGTTTATATTGTACACCGGTGGCTGCTGCTGCGATTGTGAAGCTTGTGGCTGATTATGATTAGTAACAATATTGCTGCTAGTATTAGTGGCAGTACTGTTAAAGGATTGATGATGATGATGATGATGATCAAAAGGAGGTTTTCTTGGGATGATGGGTTTAGAGATCTTATGAGATAGTTTATTAAGGTTTTTGAGGTACTGATCTTTATTGCTATTGCTATTGGTGTTGGTGTTGCTATTGCTGCTACTACCACTGGTGATGGTAGAATCACCAGAGGATTGACAGCTTTTATCCATTAAACTTACAGAAAATCACTTCTCTCTCTCTCTCTAGATCTATTTCTAAATCACCTGCTGTGTATCTGTTATCTAATATCTAGAAAATAACAGCAGAGCTCTGTTTTGTGTGTGTGTGGTGGGGATGTTATCTTCTTCTTTCTTTCTTTCTTTCTTTCTCTGGGGCACCTCACTGCTTAATATAATTGATTTTTCAAGATTAATAATAAAGCTCTGTTTACTCTTCTTCTTTTTAGTTTTTAGACAGTGAGGTTTGTCTTTTTCTTTTTTCAATAATAATAAAGGCAGCATGTGTTTGTCTCTAAACATGGTTTGGTTTTTGTTTACTTGTTTTTGTGTTTTGTTAAAAGCTTAAAAGGAGAGAGATAGGACATGACTAATCGAACAAGGCACTTCCACCTTTCTCCATACTCTCTTACTTGCTGAATCTTATCTTCTTTTCTTATTTTTATCATTCTTTGCTTCATATGAGTGTTTTTTTATTCTTCTTTTCTTATTAAATTTCTGGTCAAATAAACTAATTAATGCTACCACTCTAGTTTGAGGCTTCTTCTTTTCCACCTTATTTAGTAATTATTTTTTTGCCTGAACTATTAGTTACGTTATAAGTTCGATCTCAATTATTAATGGGTCCTCCATTTTCTAAAATTTATTAACTAGTTCTTATATTTCGTTTCTGTTGGCTTTTCCATCCCTCTATCAAAGTTTTTGTACTTCCGTGGTAGTCAAAGATTGAGAAGCGGTTGCTCAAAACTCTATGATACCCTTTTACACACAGGTAAAGTTCATGATTTCCTTTTTCATTTTTAGTTGCTACCGCGACCCACTGTACTGTCCATTTAGTTAAGAAGGATTTCTCTTGGTGACTGTTATAATAGTTAAAGAAATTCAAAATTTATATTTCATTCTTGAAACATAAAATATTCATATATTATTTATCTAATAATTGAATATACTATTTGAAAAGTAGTCAAGTCATTCTTAACTATAAATAGCTTTTATTTTAAATATTCTCTATTTTAAAGATCCGTGAATTAGAAAATGACATTAAAGTATTATGCATGATTACACTAGAGATAGAGATAAGTACTCGATTATAAGGATAATAAACAATCAAAGTATATGTATAATTATCTAATTTTGCAGTATACACCAAAATCATATTTTTGGAATGAATTTAATTTTAGTTTTCAAAAAAGTATAAAATAAGGTTCGAGATTTTACAGTTATGTTTAAACAGATATTCGAATTTGTTTAAATAATCTTATTTATGTGATGAAAAAAAAATATTTATAAATGATTGTGTAGTTTATTTTGATTCTTAATCGTGTATTTATTCCTGACTTCTTTTTCTTTTTAGTATTTGATAGGCAAGATTTACTGAGTGCTGCATGCATTTCATAACCCCATGCTTAGGATGTTAATTGCAATTGATGCCAAAACGTATGCAGATTGTGTCATAGATTTGTGGAAATGGTTATAATAGGTTTATTTTACTATTCTAAGCGATATACATTATATGTGTATAAGTTTTATTAATTAAGACGAGCCCTTTACATAATGAATATTTTATGAAGAATTATCCTACAAGTTATTGTTATTTATTTTACTTAGAAGTTATGGTTTGATGTTAAGTAGTACTATCTTCTAACCTTGTTACACTTACCTAGGATGTCAATGCAGTTTGGTTAGAGAATGTGCCCTAGAAATTGCTCGCTCTTAAGATAATGATGTGGATGTTTGGGGAATTATCTCATTCATTATAAATGTTGGCTGATGATCAGTTTTAATATTTAAGCTTTAACAAATATTTTATTTTTATTTTTTTAATATTCAAATACTTTTAACTTTCAATTTAATTGAATTTTATGTTTTACTAATATTTAAATATTTTTTGTTCTTGATTGAAGATACATGTTAAGAAATATTAAAATATTATAAAAAATAAATTTAAGTATTTATTAGATTAAATCAAAAGTACTGAATAACTAAAGTTAAGATATATAAATATGCATTTGACCAACAAAATAATTAGTTCTGTTATAGCTTGGTGAATTCATTTTATATCATGCTGACATTTTTTTACTTTGCAATTAAATTGAAGTTTTCAATTTTATATTTAGAAGTTTCTTTTATTATGGGAAGGGAACTTGAGATCTCTATCCGAATTCTATAGAATTTTCCTATTAGACTAAATATTTTATAAGAATTTAAAATAAGTGTTTTTTTTCTATTTTTTAATATTATATTTATTTAAAATTTTTATCTCATTTGTAAATGAATTCTAATTAAAATTTATATTGCGATTGAATTTTAAATTTATTTATAACTAAATTTATATGTCCGAAGTGTTAAATAATATTTATACAATTATAAATAATAAAATAAAATGATAAAGTCGACTTATAATATATATTGAGTTATTAAGGCAGCAAAACCATAAAATCCAATAGAATGGGCATATATGTGGCCTTTTAACAATATATTTGACTGCAGGGACTAAATGACAGGGAAAAAGAAAAAGAAGATACAGGAACCTCGTAATTCGAATTTGAAACAACAGGTCCTGACTAATAATTATGACGTAACCTCAGGGGGGCAGATAGTAATTCACCCTTTCCTTTAACACCACATGCCTCTCTCGTCAAACCAGCTGACTCATCATATGGCTCAAATTCGTTCTTCTTTTTTGTATATCTCAAAACAAGAACATGATCACATAATTAGGGGTTAAGACAAAATTCAACATTCGGCCCTTTATTCTTTTTTCAAAATAAAACGTTTTCTCTAAATTTATTTATTTTCCCATGATATCATAATTAATGACGTTCGCTATTTCCAACTCAGAAATAATTGTACTTGCCAAATTTGTGTTCGTATTCTAAGTAAAATTATAATTACATTTTGTGTTGGATTTTTGTTTGATGGTCAAACTGCCGTTACGCATTGGAGTTGGGCGTCAAAGTTTGCAAGGGAAAAGCTGAGTTGGCCTCTTCCTCTCACATGTCTCCAGCAGCTTTCTCAACCTTCCACATCTCCCTTTCTTTTCCTTAAATTTTCAGTGTTTTTCATTTTATTTCCCTACCAATTGAAAAGGCTTAGATACTAATATATCTGCTCTTATAGAAAATAAATAAACATAAAGATATTATTATTATTTATTTTTTAATTAATACTTCAAATATTTATTTTTCATTTCATTGATTATTTTAATATAAAAAAATAATAATCTATCTTGCAATCTTTTCCACATGAATATGTTGCAACTGTTATTTTGGTGACTTGGCATAATCATCAGGTAACCATTTTTTTCTTTAGAAAATTCCTGAGTTACTAGTTTGGTCAACAAGTTTTATTTTTCTTAAAAAAGGACTATTTTAGTCAACAAAACTCACATGCCTCAACCTAATTGGATTCTTTCCTACTTCCAACCAAAAAAAAAAAAAAAAAGGGATTCTTTCCCGTTAATCCTACCTTTTTCTGTAAAAATAAAATCCATAACATACAAGTAAATAAATAATAGAAAATAAATGATCAATCAATTAATTAATTAATTAATTATGAGGTTGGGCACTTTTGAAATGCAAACAGGCTATGATTTCATGACTTTGCTTTTTCTTCATGTTTCGTATGAGTTTTGATCATTGAAGAAAAGGAAAGGAAGGATTCTGCAAGTACCGGTGTCCTTTTAGATGCATATGCATGCATCAATCTTTCATTAAAAGGAAATAAAAATTCGTTTGCAAGCAGAAGAAGATGCCATTAATTCTTTCTGTTGATGAAGCCTGCAAGTCTATTGTTTCGCCGTCTAGAATGTTCTTGAAGGCGCTAATGAAATTTAATACGGTATTTAATTGAAAATAAGCTAAGCATAGTAATAAGATTAGGAACTGTATGATTTATACAATTTGGTACGCAAGTCCATAAGATAATATAAATTATGAATTGCATTTAAGTGGACTATCATAATGATTTGAAAGATTGACAAAGGTACCTCAACATCTCTATTTGTTTCAAAAGAAAGAAAGCAAAATAAGGCGAAAGCAGATAAACAAACAGTAGTAGAAATCTAAAACTTAATTTTAAAATTTATAACTATGATTACTGGTAATTCAAATATTATTGAAGTGTATGCTAACGATGCATGCAAGAACACAGATTCTCTAGCAACTAAGAAAGAACAGCCAATTTCTCACCAAAAAAAAAAGAAAGAAAGACCAGCCAATTAATTGTATTTTAGAATACAAGTCAAGAATCAATGGTTGTATTTATTGATTCATTTTCAATCAAATTATGTTATTATATTATTTTTGCATATTATTAAATTTAATTTGACTGAAAAAGATTGAATTTTATGTTGAAGTGATGTTAAGGATTCAAGTGATATATTTTAAATATCAGGCAGTTAATTGTATTTTAAATACAAGTCAAGAATTTAATTATACCTTTTGCAAAAACACAAAATTATATGAATGATGGGTTGAATATTTTATTAACACATTCATACAATTTTACTTACTTATTTTGGTTTAAATCTTCAAAATAATTTTTCTGCATCAGTTTGCTGGTTTATTATCGCTCCATTAATTTAATGCATTCTAGAATCAATTATAGTTAATAAAATAGTAATACTTATCTATGAATTGGTTGTTAGGGTTAGAAAGTCGCTTTCTAAAAGGTGTAGAAAGCTAATCTGTTCACGGGTCATATTTTTTGGGATTAATCAGGGCTTATTTGTCAATCAGAGGATCATAGCCACTGATGTTTTAAATTTAAAATTCGTAGAGAATTTCTCAAATGCACAGCGCAGGCATTTTGTTTGTCTTCTTCGTAAATTATACAGGAAATTAAAAGAAAATCTATAAACATGCTACGATTTACATCCCTATCCGAAAATATTTAGGTGGAGTGGTGTCATGGTCACCAAACGCTACGTAACGCAATTCTGTTTATTTATTCAACGAGACTGGCAAAAATGTCTCATCGAATAGTCTCAAACGATGTCACTGCTCGGGTGGCACATAAATATTATTTATTAACTGCTATTTAAAAAAAATTCCTTAGCTATTTATATTATTGCCAAAAAAAAAAAAAAATAATTATAAAATTTAAAATATATCTTTTAATATTGAATTATGTGTACCGACGAAATCTAAAAGTAAAATTGCTAGATAAAAAGAGTTATTAGGGTAAAGTCCACTTGAATTGAATTTTTAGTCTAATATCTTTAAACACGAGTCTAATATCCCATCAGATTCTCTATAGACCTAATAAACGAGATCTATTAATAAATTAAACCAATGTTTTTTAAAATATTTTATATATTTATTAGAATAGAGTATTGTATTAAGGATTAGACTGATATTTCGATGTCACAGGGGTTCGCAAAGATGCCAGATAAAGGTCCATTGGGACCTGACCATCTTCTAATACTGTGTCCTTTTGCAATTAAAATGCAAGCAACTCGAGCGGTACAAGTATCAAATAATATGCAAAAGCTTACTATAAAGTGGCTTGCTTCTGGTTTGTAGATTATGTCATTAAATCAAGGCGCAAAGTTGTATTCCAGCAAGAACTGTATTATCTCTTAGTACAAACAAGAAACTTCAGCAGATCGCTGTGAAGAAAACTCAAAAAATTCAGATGGAAATATTTAGATATTGATAAATCATTAACAAAGCTATGGAAGTAATACTATTATGATTGACAATTATATGGATGCAGGCACGGTAGAACCAAGGCCGCAGTAGGAGCCACTGTCCCCAGCAACAAATTTGTTAATTTTTTTGACCTGTAAATATAGATGTTTTATATTACATTGCTATTCCGAATCTTAATTCATTGATCCGTTCTTCCACTGTTATTTCACTTTTTAAGTTATTTTTTCTTTTATATTTTGTCCCTTCTAACTTCATTTTCTAGATCCGCCGTTGGGCATAACATGGAACGGAGGCAAGCTCTACGGTAGTTATTTTTGGTTATAAGAGCTGCAGAAATGGACAACAATGAGGCAACATATACAGTAACTTGACATAATTAGTTGCCACTAGAAAATGTCCTTTGGCTGTTTGTTTTCTTACAAGGTAGATTATTCTTTGTCTAGTTATAAAGAGCTTCTCATTCATCTAATTTACGAATAACTAAGTACATATAAAGTTCGACAAACAATGGAGATCTCGTAATGTTAACAGGAAACTGTCGAAGATTAATAGAATTGGGAGGTCAGGCTTTAAAGCAAACTATTATTAGGGAATTTCTGTAACATGAATAATCTCAACAAAGATTAACTGCAGTCTACACTCCAGGATCCTTGGAATTCTTTAAGGAAATCTATGAACGGCCAAGTGCATTAAGTCATTCATGTCTCTGTTTGTGTAGCTGATAATGACAATGACAACAATTAGGCACTGATTGAACATAAAATGAAAAAAAGGGGCACAACAGGATTGTCAATCTAATCAGGTTTAATTCTACCCAATGCACATTGTTGATGATCAATTGATTAAGGAAATGACATATTGAAGTGTCGATGATTGCTTTGAGTGCATTAGATCGGTCTCATTAATGACAAATGCATTCAGAAGTAGCCGAGAGGTTTGGTCTTGTGGATGCACTCCTACCCGAACATATGACCTACTATATGTAAGAATGTATAATACTGACACGTGAGACGTATTAAAGAGAGAAAATCTGAAAGCTGGTGCAAGCATGGTTCTGTATAAGGCATAAAAACAGATGTGCCCTTTGGCAGTTTTTGCTGTTCCATATGGTAAGTAGAGAAATTAATCTTACTATTCTAAACAGTAGTAAAGTTTTAATAGATGCAACTACCCCAAATG
The DNA here is from genome assembly GCF_019578655.1 of Ricinus communis. NCBI lineage: Eukaryota > Viridiplantae > Streptophyta > Magnoliopsida > Malpighiales > Euphorbiaceae > Ricinus > Ricinus communis. Next base: position 5,641,982 of record NC_063257.1, on the reverse strand, counting down.
TTGCCAATTAAGTGAATTTGAATCAATGTTGTTATGTGATTAAGAAATAAACAATTTATTACTGAAATTCCGTATAACCAACTTAATGAAGAAATTCTCAAAGTGAGTATTCATACAAAGAGTTATAACCCACAAACAAACTCTAACAAACTAACCAATTACTAAGTGTCACGTGGGCAGAATTAAAACAAACTTGTGATACCAAAGAAACTAATTGATGAAATCATACCAGAATAAATGAAGTAAATAGTCTTCATCTCCCCTTAAGTTGGAACATGGGGATCAAACATGCCCAATGAAAAAGCTTGAAAAAATGAGGACTAAAAAGAGCTTTAGTAAATACATCTATCAGCTGGTGTTGAGTAGATATATGCTTTGGAACCGCAAAACCAGACTTGTACTTATCTCGTATCAAGTGATAGTCGATTTCCAGATGTTTGGTGCGTTCATGGAAGACAGGATTAGCCACAATATGAATGACAGCCCTGTTATCACACCACAAAGAGATGAGAAAAGAGATAGGAATCTGGAAATCAGCAAGAACATAGGCCCACTATTGTAATTCACAAACTGAGGAAGCAAGGCTCCTATACTCTGCTGCAGACGAGGAACGTGAAGCAATTGTTTGTTTCTTAGTTTTATAAGAGATAAGTGATGATTCAAGGAATAAGCAATAACCGACGATGGACCTTCTTGAATCCGGACAAGAGGCACAATATTCATCACCGTATCCTTGCAAATTGAGTGAGTTCTGTGAAGAGTAGAATAACCCTTTAATAGGACTGCCTTTAAACTATCGAAGGAGATGCAATGCAATTTGCCAATGATCTTGTGTAGGCTGAGCAACAAACTGACTGAGTTGTTAGACAACATATGTGATGTATGGCCTAGTTAAAGTTAAGTACAAAAGCCTACCAACAAGTCTTCTTGTATTTACTAGGTGAATCAAAACTAGAGCCAGATGTAGTAAATTTCTTTTAGGTAATGCAGTAACTGCTGGTTTAGCACCCAACAAACTAATATAAAAAAATGATATATAAAGTGTAATTTCTTTGTGAAAAATAAGTTCCTCATGTGGTACCAGCAATTTCAATCCCAAAGAAGTATTTGGCATGGCCTAAATCTTTTTTAGTGAAAGCAAAATTCAAGTATTTCTTTATTGAAATTAATTCAGCTTCAACATTGCCTGTTCGTAACACATCATCAATGTAAACCAGCAGAATAAATAAAGAAGTAGGAGTAGTCCTTGTGAAGAAGCGATGGTCATGAGAAGATGGCTTAAAACCAAATTCACCGAGTTTAGAATAAAACTCTGAATTTCACTGTCTGGAGGCCTGTTCTAGGCCATACAAGAGATCTTTTCAAACGACAAGCCTGACCTGTTGCAGCTTCAAGGTGGAGTCATTTAAACTTTTTCTTCAATGTATCCATGGAGGAATGCATTGTTAACATAGAATTGATGAATAAGCCAGCTATGTGCAGTTGCACAAGAAAATTCTCATAGTAACAAGGTTAGTCAGTGGAGAAAAACTATCAGAACAGTCTGTGCCTTTAATACGGTGGTATCCCTTTGCCACCAATCGAATCTCGAGCTTATCAACAGTACCATCTAATCTGAGCTGCCCTTTATAGACCCATTTGGAGCCTATAGCTTTGTTGCTAGGAGGTAAAGAAGTCAAGTTCCATGTATCATTCTGTCATTACAAAGCCCAAACAGGCATTTAAAGGCTGGCCCAATTATAATTCTTTTTGACGACATTTACATAATTACATTCCAGCAGCTTCTGAATTCTTTTTTTCTTTTCTTTTTTATTTTTCAGAAAATTTCCAACAGATAACTCTCGAATAACCCAAAACCAAACGTGGCTAACAGTGGGTGGACTTAAAATTCCAGCGCAGTAAAGCAGTAAACCAGCTTTACTTTGTCTAAACCTAAGCCCAGCCTCTTCCCTTTTTCCTCTTTCTTCCCTTATTAGTCTCAGGCCGCCCTTCTGGAGAAGCAGTTGAGCAAGCTGATTCTTTCTTTTTTCCGGCAATGGCGGACACAACCGCAGGAACTCCTTCCTTATCCGAGGTACTTTTCACTATCAAGTTTTGCTTCGATTGACTTTTTAATTTATAGATCTAGGCGAGGTTGCTGATTTTCTTGTTTATATCATTTTGGATCTTTGATATTTTGTTCAACGGGATCGATTTTGTGGCTGTAGAAAATTATTGGTGAAACGAGACCGTGTAATGGTGTCTTTCGAAGATTAAATTGCGTTGACGATGCTTTGACTGTTTTCAAAAGTGTTTTTGAGTTTAATGACTGATTCTATGTGAATTATGATGCAGCATCAATTGAGCTACATGTCTATGCATCGGATGCTATATCAAACTGCTTAACTATAAATGTAGAGATAGGCTTTTAACAAACAAAGATGGGTTAGGCTTAGCCTCTTCTTTCTTTTTTCAGTGATGCTCATTCAGCTTGAGCTTGGAGATACAAAATTAACCCAAAAAATGAAAAAAGAAAAAGAAAGAAAACTTTGACAGCCTGGGATATTTGGGTGAATTGCAATCAATTTATAAAGACTGAATTCAGAAACATCTCTTTTGTTTTCTGTGCCTATAATGCATATAGATTCACATTTTTTAGCACTTGGATTGTGCTGTGTATATAGTTTTGCCTTTTAACCATACATATATATAGCACTTTTGGATTTCTGTGAGAGTTTAGGGCTTGAGGCCATTACCATTTAGCACATATTTGTTTCTTTCCTTGCTTGATATTAACATCACTTAAAACTAATTCTGATGGAAAGTTTTTTCTAATGTTGGTATGCAGCAATATTTATTGAAGGACAAAGAGGAGAAGCCAGATGTAGGTCCAAAACCTGTGGAAGTAAAAGAAGATGTAAAACCAGAAACTATTGTTTCTGTTGATGCTGCTGTAGTGAAAGCTGAAGAAGAACCTGCAGCTGCTGCTGAAGAAAAAGCAGAAGATACTGCTGGTGGAGGTGCTACTGAAGAAAGCACTATAACTAATCCTGCTGCTGAAAGCAGTAGTGAAGATACTCCTGCTGTTGATACCGAAAGCAGCGAAACCACTGAAGAGCAAAATTCAACTGAACAGGAAGCCGCCGAGGAGACACCAAAGATTAAGGTATGACTGTTTATCACGAACCTTTGCTTTGCAGAACCTTAATTTTTATTTTTATGATGCTAGATGCATAGAGATTAACTTATGTGATGAAGTTGCCTTGATGGTGTCCAGCTGGAGACAGCACCTGCTGATTTCCGATTCCCAACTACAAATCAGACTAGGCACTGCTTTACCCGATATGTTGAGTATCATAGGTTAGTTAAAACTCTTCCTATTGTTTCTTGTTTCTTCTTTCAGTATATCCTACATGTTCCAATTAGTGTAGGAACTAGGAACTCCCTTTCAGTACTATTCTATTAATTCCTATAATCTTCTACAGGTGCACAGCTGCCAAGGGAGAAGGTGCTCCAGAGTGTGACAAATTTGCCAAATTTTATCGGTCCCTTTGTCCCGGTGAATGGGTATGTGTTTTCAATATTCTTGATATCCTGAGTTGGGTGTCTATCTTCATTTGGAACGAAGGGTTAAATAACTTTGAAAATTCATTTATATATTCCTTTAACTTCTATAGAATCTGTTCAGTTTTGTTTACGTATCTGATAATGTCACCTGCTAGAAGGTGCATAGGCATCATGATCATCATGTTACAGAGGTGTATTTGTTTCTGTTTCTATGATGGTTGTATTCCTGAAAGTGACAACATTATCTCCAAGTGGGAAACAAAATGGAACAGAAGATAAGACTAAAAAGACAGGGTCTTTTGGTCTTGGATTATGTTCATTGTTTCTCCCAAGAGGGAGAGAGGGCTGATTTTGTTGATTGTTCCTGCTGGATGCCTTGTTGATTTATTGAGCAAAATGTTGGGACCTCATAAATAGCTCCTCTTTGTGCCTTATTACATTTTCCCTATAATTGGCGAATAAAAACTAATAGCTTCTCTTGTATGCTCAAAGTTATATCAGATCAACTATTTGCAAACTTGTTATTTTGAGGATTGGTATTTGGTTAAAATCATTTCAAATATCGAATATAACCATTCATGTAGTTGTATTGTTAACTTAATAATGCTGTCATCATTGTTATAATTTTGCTATCTTATGTCATTGATCAAACTTTGATATTGGATATGGTTCTCTTAACCTCCTTGAGCTAATACTTGATATGTTGATGGGTATCAGATTGATAGATGGAATGAGCAAAGGGAGAATGGAACCTTTCCAGGCCCCCTGTAGAAGACCCTTGCACCGTTTATTTTCTTCTGAATCCAAGTTTCCACCACCAGATGAATTTCTTTAACGGAAAAGTATATTATTCTTAGGGAATGCCCTATTTTATTCAGTGAGTTAATAAGAAATTTTGGCTTGTCCATCAGAACTATAGCTCGGTCTGACTACAGAGAACGTTGTTGCTTTAACATTTATTGCTGATCATCTTTAAGATGAAGCTTCTTTCTCCATTTCCCCCCTGCTTTTACTGTTAAGATTACTGGTTTGAGCCAGAAAGAAAACTGTTAGCATTACTTCTTACATAATAAAGATATACTGCTTCTTAAATAACTAATTAAGAGTGCCTGGTCAAACTAGTGTACCGAGATTAGCTATTGGTGAGGTATTTGATTATCTAAATTTTCATACTTGTTTAAATGAAGTATTATATTATGTTGCAGAATTAAATATTGTCATTTGAGTTCCACTTTCAAGATTGTCCTAGCTGTGCTTAGAGCTTGTAGGTTAATGTGTGAGATGGCCTATTTGAACTCTCTTTATTAGCTGATATTATGCTGCTGCACAGAAAAATGTTTCAACTGACCTGATTTGTTAGACGATAGAGTAGATTTTAGTATTGCTTGAAAATGAAAAGAAGTACAGTTATATGAGGTAAGTACAGATCTAATTTTCTATTTCCGTCTTATTTTCTTGAAAAGAGCCTTGTTCCCGTATTCCTTGCCTGCAGCCAGTTCCTTCACAACCCTTTAACACCGGGCTAGCCCTTCCTATTTTTTCATCTTTAGTTTCTTTTCTCCGTATTTTCTCGTTGCTTTTGTTTTTTTTAATTTTAGGTCGTCCTCTCCTGGTGGCCATTTGAGTTTGATTTGGGTTTTCCTCAATATAATTATTGGCAAAGTTTGATTTGCTCATTCCTTGCCAAAATCTCTAATGCTCCCTCATTTATACTAAGGTCACTAGAGTCTTTGTTGCAAGAGAAGTACTCTTTGCACAACAAATCAAATTTTATAGTGGTGCCAAAATGGAAATGAAATAGAGAAATTTGGGTACTGGTAGTTGAATCTCAAAGAGGCTAGTCAATTTCAGCTCCTTAATTGCTTTCGGGTTTCAAGTCCAAACATACATACGTGCTTTATAATCATGTTTATACCTGCTTTATTCAGTAGGCGGAGAGTAGATATACATCTCAGATGTAATTCTGCTTCTGCCGGTAACGAATAAAAGCTAGTCATTTGGTTTTTTAAAAGGTTAGTTGTACACATTAGACTATAAGTTTTATTCATATACTGAAAAGTTGCAAACTCTCTCATAATCGTAATCCCAAATTGGTGTAGAAACCCAAAAAATGCAGAAAGCAAAGCAACCAGCCGCAGGCTGCAGCAACAAACCATCTTTTACAAGAATTCACCCAGAAATTGCCACATGTTTACACATAAATGAATAAAAGACCAAGTTCTGGAAAGAAGCGTTGGTATGCATAAATGTAAAATGTTAATATTGGTGGCAATTATTCACGTTCTGCCATTTTGCTTGAGTTGATACATCAGTTTATCACGAGTCACATTTAATAACATAGTAATGCCAGAGACATCGCATCAAATGCAACAGCGTCAACACGAACAACATTACATTGTTCTGAGTTTTAAAGCAACTAAAAACAATCCACTGTACCAACCCAGCCATTCCAGCTTAATTGGCCTACTAGAAGTTCTTCCTATTCATAATCCATCTTAAAACATAGCAGAACAAGAACGGATACCCAAAATTAAAAGAAAAAGATCCTAACACAAAACACCACCACTACACAATTACAAACAATCAACAGCTAGCTAGCAAATCGTGGTCTCCTAAGCCCTCTCACCACGGATTCTCCTGGCAAGCTGAATGTCTTTAGGCATAATGGTAACACGTTTAGCATGGATAGCGCAAAGATTAGTATCCTCGAACAATCCAACAAGGTATGCTTCTGCCGCCTCCTGTAAAGCCAAAACTGCATGGCTCTGGAAACGCAAATCAGTCTGTCCATCCAAAGAGAAACAACAACGTCAGCAGCGACAACAAATATTTCTCATGTATATGATACCTATACAAGTAATCTAAATTAATACCTTGAAGTCCTGAGCAATTTCACGAACAAGCCTCTGGAATGGGAGTTTCCTGATGAGAAGTTCAGTACTCTTCTGGTACTTGCGAATTTCTCTACAAATTTCACAATAACATAATGTCAACCATCATAACTAAACTATAACCATAATGATAAATTATTCAAAAGCAAAACATACCGAAGAGCAACAGTTCCAGGTCGGTATCTGTGAGGCTTCTTCACACCTCCTGTGGTTGGGGCCGACTTACGAGCAGCCTACGAAACAATAACACCAGTATTCTTATTTCAAGAAAAGGAAACATAGACAAGAGTTACGCGGCTAAAATAGCAACTAGTTCACGAACTAATAAAACTAAGTTTATCACCTTGGTGGCAAGCTGTTTTCTTGGGGCCTTGCCTCCAGTTGACTTGCGAGCAGTTTGCTTAGTACGTGCCATCTAAGCTTCGTTTAATTCACAAAAAAAAAAAAAAAAAAAAACAATTAGCAAGTTCAGATCGGAGGTCTAACCCTAGATCACGCTTCACCAACAAATTAGAGTTTTGACTTGCAGAAATTGAACAAATAATTTCCAAATTGAAAAATTTTCTTCAAGATGATCAATGGAAAAATTACAAAAATCGTAGAGCAAGATAGAAACCCTAATTGTAAAAGATGATGAATAAATAAGATAAGGAAAAGAGATCGTACCTTGAAAGAAAAGAAGAGAGAGAAAAACTTGGATGAATCTCACTAACAACAATTATGGTACGGAGACAAATTGACCCGCATTGCCCATTATTTATAGGTGGTGTTAGTCATCTATGGACGTAACTGAACGGATTAACGGACGGCTAAGATTAACTCTTACTGTGCTTTTAACCTGGACGGAATCCGACGGTTATAACTCCGTTTTATTGTGTTTTCTCATCCCAAGTGAACGGTTTAGATTTGCGTTTTACAGTTCGTGTCGGATTAATGATTCATCACTCGTCTCCCTTTCCCCTTTCTTAAAACCTTCGTTCAAACAGAACAGCCTAGCAAAACCAAACGGCACCGTCTTCGTCGTGAGGACCCAATTAGCTAAAAAGATTTGTAACTTTTTTTTTCTTTAATCTCAAAAAATAAAATAGGCGTCTCTTATTCTAAAAGTGACCACAAAAGCAAATACAGAGAGTGAAGTGAAACAGAGCCACACAAATGGGTTTGCAGTTTTATTTTGGCGGGACAACCATACAAACCCTGAAAATGGCTGCAATTCCAGCCTCATTTTCTTCTTCTTCTTCACGCTTCATTTTCATGAAGCCAGTTTCTAAAACCCTAAACCTAAATCCCATTTCCCGCCGTTTCATTAATAACAAAGTAAGTTATTCAGAGAGACCTTTTTTTACTCTTATAACTAGAGCGCTCTCCGCAACAGCAGCTGTGCAAGAACCACTTACAACAGAAAGTGTTGATAGTAAAGGTGATTTATTTAAATTTTTTTTTGAAGTTAAAAGGTTTTATTTTCCTTATTCTCTTAAATTGATGATGGTGGATTTTAGTGGTGAAGCCACAATGGAAGGCATCGATTGATTTTAAGTGGATAAGGGATAATAAAGAGGAGGTTGCTTTGAATATAAAGAATAGGAATTCTAATGCTAATCTTGAACTCGTGCTTGAGCTTTATGAGAAGATGTTAGCTGTCCAAAAGGTCAGTTCTTTTTTAATTTTATGCATTCTACTTTGGGTCTTAGTTACAATTGCCTTCTGGGGTATTTACTTACTTGAGGAAGTTGGTTAATTTCAATCAAAAAGATTTATGGTGATTGTGTGAAAACCTTTTAAAGCTTGTTTATATAGCCCAACATTTTCTTCTCAATTTTCATTTACATCTGGATAATACCATTATAGTAACTTAGGCTCTTAAAAATGACATATAGTTTGATGTTACAAAATTTCGGTTTGGAGCTACATATTGCTGCCATTCATAAAAGTTCTGACTTTTGTCTTTAAACTAGGGTTGATTGCGATTGTGGGTCTAGAGTCATATAGCACATAGGTTTGGCATAAACATGGTAGATAAAGAAAATTAGGAAGAAGGTAAAAGCTAGTTTGCTTCTCAGTTTTATCTAATTGGAACTTCCAGATATCAGGAAGTTGAACGCCTTCGTGGAGAAAGAAATGCAGTAGCTAACAAGATGAAAGGAAAGCTTGAGCCATCAGAGCGTTCAAAACTCATAGATGAGGGTATGGATTGACTTAATTATTGTGACTTCTTTTGCTTGTTGATTTGATTACGATTGGAAAGTTTCTGCTTTATTTTATTTTTCCTCCCCACATTCCTTTGATGGTCTTTCTTTCCCTTATTTCAGGAAAGAATCTGAAAGAAGGACTAATGACTTTGGAAGAAGACATGCTAAAACTTACAGATGAGCTACAACAGGAAGCACAATGTATTCCCAACATGACTCATCCTGCTGTTCCAATTGGAGTGGAAGATTGTTCGACAGTGAGAAAGATGGTATATTATTCTCTAGGCTGGTTCTAAATCTTATTTTTATATTCTTGTTAGTCCAGTCTATGGATATCAGTTTGCTATTACAAGTTCTTTGCTTTTTCTCTCCGCTTTTAGGTGGGTAGTCCTCGTGAATTTAGCTTCCCTGTCAAGGACCACCTTCAGCTTGGGAAAGAACTAGATCTATTTGATTTTGATGCAGCTGCAGAGGTATTCACTCTTTTACTTTATGGTATTAAAGTATTCCTACAGACAATTATTGGACCATTACTATTGTCACATAAAACTTGTGTTGTAATTAGCCATGAATTGCGCCCTTTTTATGAACAGGTTGTCACCAGTACCAACTGTTTCATATCCAGAATAGCAATATAAGTTTCTATTAATTGGTCAAGAAAGTAACTGATTTATGGTTGCAATGGTTTAATTGGTGTTCTTCAGGGTTTAAAAGCATTTAAATGAAATCAGAAAGCATTCAAATGAAATTAGACTTGGTTGTATGATATTGATTACTACAGCTCAGTTTTGATATTAATGCACGTGCAAGTTGGAAGCTGCTGCATCTTTCTCATAAAAGGTTTCTCAGCTGCTTTTGAATCAAACGTTAATGAATTTTGGGAGATTTCAGCTGTTAGGGTATAGAGGGTTCCACCTAACAAGTGAACTGGGTCACTTCAAATTCATGTGCATTTAATATATTGCTTGCTTACACAGGTCAGTGGATCAAAATTTTACTATCTCAAGAATGAAGCAGTTATGCTAGAGATGGCCCTTGTCAACTGGACTCTCTCTGAAGTCATGAAAAGGGGCTTTACACCTCTAACAACCCCGGAACTTGTAAGAGCATCTGTTGTTGAAAAATGTGGCTTCCAGCCTCGTGGAGATAATACCCAGGTTTGTAGGCATTTAGTTTATGACTTTTGTCTAAATGGTAGTAAATGCATTTAGTATTCTTTTGTGCTTAGCATGGATAGTCAGATATGGAGTTGATGGAAAAGCTATCTGCAAACATTTCTGCCGTAAAGTGGAAGCTTTATGGTTTGGATAATGATATGCCAGGAAGACCATTAGATTCGACCTTCCTGGTGGATGAATCCTTATAGTACAAAGGGCCTCATTCAGTGGCAAAAATCCTATTAATGAATGCCTCAAGCCATTTTAATAGCGGCTTGTTCAAATTGATTGCAATATAATGATTGATGATTTACTTATTCTAGATACTTAACAGGTTTACTCTATCGAAGGTAGTGATCAGTGCTTGATTGGCACTGCAGAGATTCCTGTTGGAGGAATTCATATGGAATCTATCCTTACCGCGTCAATGTTGCCATTGAAGTATGTTGCATTTTCTCATTGTTTCCGTACGGAAGCAGGTGCTGCAGGCACTGCAACTAGGTATTTATCTGAGCATTATCTATTTCATATAGTAATCTATTATTATTTAATATTTTTGAGGTAGTTTAACTTGGATTATTGCAGCTTTAGTATTTCATAGTCTCCTTAGTTTTCTTTTGATGGAAAAACCTAGCAATCTTGATTCTTCATTCACATTCTCTTTAATTGTCCCCCTGTTATGGAAGGCTTCTGTCCACTCAATACATGATATTTTTTATTTGTCTTGCTTATTGATCCTAGTATTCAGATGACCAGCCTTTATGTTTGAAATTATTTTAAGTCTTGTCATGAAGATTTAGAACCATGCTGCTTTTAGAAACTTCTGCTGAAGCAACGAACTCATACCATTTGTTGGCAGGGGTCTTTATCGAGTTCACCAGTTCAGCAAGGTGGAGATGTTCATTCTATGCCCAGCAGAGGAGAGTGAATCCCATCATGAGGAACTTATTAAAATTGAAGAAGATATCTTCTCTTCATTAGGTTTACACTTTAAGTAGGTGCTGCCAATGTTCATCATATTATTTTGTTTCTATGCAGCTCGTAAGCATTTTGTTTTTGGCAGAACTATAGATATGGCCTCGGCGGATTTAGGGGCTCCTGCTTACCGCAAATTTGATGTGGAGGCATGGATGCCTGGTTTAGGACGGTATGGTGAGGTATGAACACCACATCTGCTTGTACACTTGCTCAATTTCTGTACATCCACACTTTTGCTCTAAAAGTTCTGCAATTCAGCAATTTTGATACCTGGTAATTCCCTTAAGTTAGTTGCTCTTATTATTTTAACAGATATCAAGTGCATCGAATTGTACAGACTATCAAAGTCGTCGACTAGGAATTCGGTATCGCCCATCGGATCCGACATTAAGGAATCCTAAAAAGGGGAAAAGCAGCCTTGGTCCAACAAAGTTTGTCCACACATTAAATGCAACAGCTTGTGCAGTTCCACGGATGTTGATATGTTTGCTGGAAAATTACCAGCAAGAAGACGGTTCTGTCATTATCCCTGAGCCATTGAGGCCATTCATGGGCGGGTTGGAACTTATAGCTCCTAAATCCTCTTAAATTAAGTCGAGTATTACTTGTGATTTTGCAGAGATCCATATTGGAGCCTTTTTGGTGGCAATTTTTACATATTTATTTATTTGCCTTGGATGATTAACAACTGAAAACTATAAAGAATCTGAAGTAGTTTTATAACCATTTCAGAAAGAAACATTTGATTTATACTGTAAGTGCTTGCAAAAATTATCAGAGGAATAAAATCACTGGCACAAGTGCCCTGCGGCTGAATTGCTTATATTAAGTTTATTTGGCTGGCTCCAGGGCCTAATAGGCCTGCTTGAACAGCTTCAGTGCCTGATACGGGTGTTAAGACTGGTTTTATTTTGTAGGCTAGATAAATCAATGCCAAATGTCTGCTCCAATTTCTTAATCTTTTTCTCCTTTAAAATGGCTGCTTGATGAGGATGCTTAAATGTCAGGGATATCAGGAAACTGAAAGCGGCTCGGCTATGCACCCTGTGCTGAAATCTGCCAAAGACCATGAAATGCCAGGCCATCACAGCACAGAGTATCAACTTTATTGCAGCAATTGGCTGGAGGCCAAGGTCTACTTTTCAGGCGTTGCTTTAGAACTTGGTAGCATTTTCCTTCTCCAACTTTCCAATAGCACCAAGTCATGCTCGTGTCTTGAAATGGATGAATCTAGGTGGTCATATCATATCAATTAAGAAGAGCAGCTCTTCAATCTGCTTGTGCTAAACACTATGCAGCTAATATTACAACATAGAATTACATGAAACAAGCTTTTCTCTATAAAGTAGTAGAGCTATACATGGACCATCTCATTTTTCATGGGATATAGACTGTTCGCATGGCGGAGGCCAAAATAAATAAAAATAAGAAAGAGAAGCTTGCAGATGCTATCCCTGCCAAAAGTAGTGAAAGAATAGTTTTCTAGTAGCTAGAGTCATCGCCGGTTCTTAAAAATGCTATGCGCTTCCTCTATAATTTGAGTTTGGTCACATCTATCTTTCGGACAGGATATGTGTATGCTTCATAATTGATTTGTTGGCCCAAGGAACTTAATTTGGTGAGAGTAGTTATCAGGTCAACCTGAAATTGAATCAATTTAGGTACTATAAAAATAAGAAAAGCAAAGCAATATATAGATATGCCCAAGAATCACAAATCTCGAATTTCAGACTTTGATCTTTGCTCACTTTGAAGTACTAACCTCATAATCTGTCTGAGAGACAGTTTCTCGACTACGCTGGTACTTCTGAACCCATGGCAAAACATCTGGGTCAGTGGCCAGTAAGGCCTCAGTAGCTGCTTGATCTGGACCAAGGAATGCAGACATAACAGCTAGCTGGCCATCCATAAAAAGAAAAAACACACTTGTATTAGTGAACAATATATGTTACATTCTATATATAGAACATAAGAAATTCCTTCAAGTGATTTTTTGGGTTAAGATATGAGCAAGTCCTCAGTGAATTTACTGAATGTGCGGTTTCAAACTCTTCTTGCTTCATCATTCTGACTATCCATCAAATGTAAACTTGAATTTCTTAAATTACCATTGAACTATGAGCACCTAGATAACAGCAGCCTATAGTTGATACAAGGCAATCTAAAACAAAACAAAGAAGACGAAATGGACAAGAGAAATAATACAGAAGTAATCAGAATAGGCGCAAGCTGAATGCAGAATAGGAGGCAAGAGAAATAGAAAGCTTCTCGAAGAGTTAAATCCCACGAACTTACATAGCTCTGTGAGGAACTGTACTAACAGAAGTTAGTTTATATGCCTAAATTTAGTGTTAAATCAAATCATGACTTGTTCATGCAACTAGTCTCTGAAGCATCATTTTTTACTAGTGCAGAAACTAACGATTGTCAAATCATTTCAATAAATCAGAAAAGGATACACGCACAAAAGTTCAGGCTCCTATAACTTAAGAAAGAATATCATCAATACACCAAAGCCTAAAGGGGCAATTGCTATGGTGAATGAGAAGAAGAAGATACCTGGCGGGGACCAAAGCCGATAGCTTTAAACTTGTCTTTCATTTCCTGTACAGTTGCTTTTTCCCATTGAGGAACCCTTCCCTCTGGATCTGGCTCCTGGGTATCTGACCGTCCAAATTGCTTATCAAACAATCCCCACTGCGTCAACAAACAACGCATGCATCACATGTTAACAAGTTGCTTCTAATTCCAAGCATACATCATGCTATTGATTTATTTTGCTTTCTTCTTCTGGATTTCCCCTTGAATCCTTTTATAGAATTATTTGTACATGTGAAAAATTCCATGTTATGACTTATTACATGAAAAACAGTTTCTCTATTTTGAAATTTTGTAAGAAAAATTCAGGACCGGTTTTTCTGGTTCTGATATTAATAATTAGCTAAATGAAAGGGAGAGTTGCTCTATCTTATTTTTATATTCTGAGACAGGTCAATAAACTGCATGTCAAGGCAACCAAACCAGAAAAACTAACCTGTCCATTTGAGCCATACGCAGAGTACAATAATGTTCCTTTCTCTTCATTACCTCCACACTTGCGGATGGCAGAAGCTAGAAATGTAGACTTAACCGCGCTCTGTGCTGCTAAAAACGAAGAACATTGAATTAGACAAATTATATTTTGATTATCTGCATATAATAGCTCCTGCAAATGGCCATTACATGCAGCAGGTCTGAAACTTGGTGGATTTAACATGTAGAACCTGCACATTGGATAAGATCTGCAAAGGAGATGGATCCACCCTTCGAATATGAATCTATCTCCTCCTTTGCTTCCTCTAACATATTCAAAGCTGCAGCAAGTCCCTCGTTTTCAGGTCTGCTTATCTCTGAACTTCAAGCAGGAAAGAAAGACAAGAAAATTAAGATAGCTGTTGAAAAAGAAAGAAGGATAATTCTTCAAAATTGCATAAAATGAATTAGTTGATAAGTCAAAGGAGAAAAGCATGTATTATAATGAACTTTGAAAAGCTAGAAAACAAGCATGAATTGAAATCTCTTCATACTATCAAGTTACTTCAGAAAAACCGCAAGTTGTGAGGCTTTGTAACAGTAAAAATATGCACAAATCCGATATCATCATTCATACTTCCAACTAATTATTGTTCCAAATCATATGAGAGTAATACTTCATGTAGTAGATACCTGAAACGTATGGATCCATTTGGGCCCCCAGATTTGGAAGCCTGCAATCAGAAAGAAATCAGTGTATATATATATATATATATATATATATAGATTTGTTCGCTTTTTCTCTTATACAGAAAGTAAAGGACTTCCATAACCTGAAGATAAATATTTTAACAGGTAGAGTTTCAGGTCTGACCTTATCATAAGTCATGGCATCATTCAGTGCCAGAGTTAGTATTGATGGGACAAGTTCAGGTTTTTCCTGCAAACACAAAGGAAGCACGACAAAGTAGTAACAAGTGGTTTCCTTGTATGAAGCATAAAACAGGTATATGACAAAAAGAGAAGGCATTGTTGCAGGAAAATAAGATTTACCTTTAACGCTGTGTAAAGGGTCCCCTTAATATTTGCTGTAAAAATGAATCAGCTTCAGTTGAGAAGATTATAGGTGGTTTCTAGCAAGGAAATTTAAAGAAAAGTGTTTAGATGACTTACACTGAAACTCAGAACGCTGTCTGCGTTGAATCAAATCAGCAGCATAAGCCATTTCGACAAATGATCCAGAGCTTGTTATTAGTTCCTAAGGTGATATCACAACTGGTAGAAACTCATCATCACATCATTCAAAATCAAGGAATTTCCATATATCTTGAAAATGCCTAGCTAGATTTTTTCTCCCTTTTACAAATGTAACAATTAGTCCACAAGTTTTCACATAGATTGATGGAGAAGAATCATTTTTTAATATAGGAACTAATAACATGGAATGCTAGATTATTAATATATACAAATGCAGAAACAGGCCACAGAAAAGAAAGGGAAAATCTGGTCTTACCATGCCAATGGTAGCACCGAAGCATTTTAAAACATCTCTTCGAAGGAAATCATTTTCACTAGTAACATCGGTCTCATTCTTAATGCCACAAATAGGACCCTGTTGACACATGTTCAAAAACAACAGAAATGGTTTCTTGATTATGCTTAGCTGCAATAGTATTATATTATATACATACATCTAAATATGAACTCGCATTTTCTTTGTAAGTGAAAAGAAGCATCTGAAGGCAGAGATGAGATAAGCTTACAGCACGAGGAGGGAGTCTATGAGTGACAGTACTGGTGGTGGGGTTGCTTAGAGATGAGAAATGAACAAGAGAAGGGATAGTTGAGAGGAAAGTCACCCCCATAATTAGCTTCCTTCTTTGTTTCTGGGTTTATCAAATTCAAAAAGAAAACAGAAAGATTGATCAAGGAAGAGGATATAGGCAATTGTAGAGGAGGAAGCCAACGTGGCAATACGTGTGGAGGGTGTAATGTGTAGTGTGCATGTTTGTTTGTTCCTGTGATATCTGTAATGTGCAGTATTGTATCGTGTTATCCAATCATGTTTTAGCTTTTATCTTTAGGTGGGATACCCAAATCTCCTGTTTTATTGGGTTATTAAACCCACCCGTTTTTATCAATTCATCCGTTTAGAATCGTAGATTCGGTTATGGTCTCAATGGGTTCCGATTAGAAACCGGGTATGCTTTGTTGGTAGGTAACGAGCGCAAATGCTATGCACCCTAGGACAGAAGCTCAATTTGACCCCTGAACTTTCACCAGAGGACCAAAAGACGGTTTTTGACCCTTGTGGTCTATTAAACACATTTTCTAACAATTAGGCATGTGCACGTGTGTTTATTCACAACGCTGTCAAGAGAGTGTAATTGAAAAAAGAAAAGGTAAAATTAGTAACTCGGCCATCCCCTAAAATTTTAGGGGCCAAATTTAGCTTGTATCCATAAAACCCTATGCTAATAAATTCGTTTTATAAATAAAAAAAGAAAAAAGAAAATGCATAGAAAGCGAGAGTCGATCAATCTGAAGTTGAACCAGACATGATAAGTTTGAATCATTCTTGGGAAAGAGGGTTGTGTTTTTAGTTTTGATCCAAATCCTACAAACTCACGAGTCAAATAAGTAACTCACTCTATATGTTTTAATCTTAATTTGAAAAGATAAAATCATCACCTTTAAAATATTTCTCTAATAGAATAGGCAGTGGTTACCTATTTTCTTTAAAAAAAAAAGAGATATTTGAAGCTAAGTCACCCTCAATAACCTAAATTATCTCCGCTCTTTATCTTTTTCCCCCCTCAATCGAAGGCTTTACTGTTTTTAAGGGACACCCGCATCTTCGGAACAATAAGGTCGAGCGTACTTTTCCCCCTAAGCCCTCTTCCTGTTGTAGCTCATCTGTAAGTTTTAGCATGTCTTCTTCCAAAGTCATTAGTCCTTCTTTCAGGTTCTTTCCTCAAAGAAGGGAAAGAAAGACCATCAAAGGAATTTGGGTAGGAAAAATAAAATAAAGCAGAAACTTTCCAATCGTGATCAAATCAACAAGCAAAAGAAGTCACAATAATTAAGTCAATCTATACCCTCATTTATGAGTTTTTGACGCTCTGATGGCTCAAGTTTTCCTTTCATCTTGTTAGCTACTGCATTCCTTTCTCCACGAAGCCGTTCAACTTCCTGATATCTGGAAGTTCCAATTAGATAAACTGAGAAGCAAACTAGCTTTTACCTTCTTCCTAATTTTCTTTATCTACGATGTTTATGCCAAACCAATGTGCTATATGACTCTAGACCCACAATCGCAATCAACCCTAGTTTAAAGACAAAAGTCACAACTTTTATGAATGGCAGCATTATGTAGCGCCAAACTGAAATTTTGTAACATCAAACTACATGTCATTTTTAAGAGCCTAAGTTACTATAATGGTATTATCCACATGTAAATGAAAAATGAGAAGAGAATGTGGGGCTACATAAACAAGCTTTAAAAGTTTTTCACACAATCACCATAAAATTTTTGATTGAGATTAACCAACTTCCTCAAGTAAGTAAATACCCCAGAAGGCAATTGTAACTAAGACCTAAAGTAGAATGCATAAAATTAAAAAAGAACTGACCTTTTGAACAGCTAACATCTTCTCATAAAGCTCAAGCACGAGTTCAAGATTAGCATTAGAAATCCTATTCTTTATATTCAAAGCAACCTCCTCTTTATTATCCCTTGTCCACTTAAAATCAATCGCTGCCTTCCATTGTGGCTTCACCACTAAAATCCACCGTCATCAATTTAAAAGACTAAGGAAAATAAAACCTTTTCACTTCAAAAAAAAAAAAATCAAATAAATCGCCTTTACTATTAAAACTTTCTGTTGTAACTGGTTCTTGCGCAGCTGCTGTTACGGAGGGCGCTCTAGTTATAAGAGTAAAAAAAGGTCTCTTTGAATAACTTACTTTGTTATTAATGAAACGGCGGGATATCAACCTAACCAACTCAGCACCTCTCATCGTTCTCTTTTCCTCGCAAATCAACCTAACCAACTCAGGATCCGACCATGGTTTTGCCAGATCCATCTACTCTCCGCTCTTATCTTTTTCCCCCCTCAATCGAAGGCTTTACTGTTTTGCAGAGCAGAAAACCCCTAAACCCTCTTCGGATTCGTCGTTCTCCGGTGTTGTTTCAATTCTTCAGCCTAGTAAGTCTACTTCGCTCCTTTTAACGGTTATACACTATGAAATTTGGTTAATTTCTTTTTGTTTGATATTAGTATTCGAAATTTGATTTTTTTTTTTTAAAATGATTTGGGTTCTTAATTTGCTATATAACAGCATACTTTTGATCGAATATGGCATTGGGTTTGATATTGGGGATAGGAAGGGCATTTCGAAGAAAGAGAACGTCGTCGTTGGATATTCTGTCGTCGAAACGCGCTCATCGTGATTATTATAAGGGAAAGAATTGCAAGCCTACTGGTTTTCACACTCGCAAAGGTTCCATCTTTCCCATTTCTTTTAATTGTAAATATTATTTTAATTAGTTTTAAAGTATCAGAAATTTTTGCATAATAAAGCACTGCCATTTCTAAGTCACCAGGTGTTTGCTTAATTGTAGTCTCAGTGCAATGTGAAACTCAAAAGTTTAATAGACTAAATTACAGGTTAATGGTTGAGTGGGACTTTTGTGGCTGCATTAAATCGTTATATCTTTATTTAGGAGAGTTCTTGAATCATCATTTTAATGGGTCATACTTGGAATTTCCGTGGATAATACACTTTGCCAATTTAAAGACTGAATCATGCATAAACTTAAGCATGTTCGTTTCTAACTACCTGGAGTTCTTAGATTCTGAAGAGAGGTGCAGCACGTCTCATTTTATTGGCAAATGATATTTTATTATATGTTGTTTCTGAAAAAACTGCTTGTTGCAGGTGGCTACGTAATTGTACCCGAGAAATTGCCGAACTATGTTGTACCTGATTTGACTGACTTCAAGGTAACCTTTCTCCACCCATCTCTGTTTCTGTTTTTTGGAGAACGGATACTTAGCACTTGCATTGATGATACTAAAACATGTAAATGGCGTTGATGATAAGGGTCTTTCTTTTATTAGGCTTCTTTATCTTTCAGTTACAAGAATTATTATTGCAAGAATAGTTTTTGTTGGAGTATTTTTTGAATTTTTTGTTTCTTTGTATGGAAGAATATGTTTTCTTCCATATGGTTGTTTTGTAGGTAACGTTTTTTTTTTTGGATTGTGAACTGTTTTTCTTTCTTTAAATAATGAAAGGGATATATATCTCTGTCTCTCTAGAACATATTAGAAGTTAGCCTATTAAGCACATCTGCTGCATAAAGTATTTAGCATGAGGAGACAGTTGGTCGCTGTATCTCATGGTCAACTTACAGAAGTTTCCCCCTTTGCTTATCTTCATTATTTCAATTGATGTAGAAGAGAATGATTGAACCTTAGTCTCCATGATTATAAGACTTGTGTCGTGTATGCATGTTCTATGGATGGCATTACCCTCACATGGAAAAAGAAAAAGGCTAGAAAATGGGAATCTTACAAATAACTGGTTGCATGGTGCATTTAAAACAGCAAAATTTTTCCCATAAGTACAATATTCTTCTCTCACGCTAGTGATCTACCAAATTTTTAGATTAAGCTCTTTGCATGTTTTGCTGATTAAATGTTTACTCTTTTGCTTTCAGCTAAAGCTGTATGTTTCTCAATGTGCAACACAAATTAAAACAACTGAAGCATCTGCAGCAGAAAAATAAGGAAATGGAGTGGGAACAAGAATTCAATCTGTGACGTCGTCATCCAGCTGCCACTTGGTTGATATATTCTTAAGTTAAGTTGGACGTCTTCTGAGTTGCCATTATGAAGTTCTATCCGAAAGGGATGAGACCCAATTAGGTGGTATTTCTGTGCACGTTAAACTAATGAATTCTTACTTGCTGGTTAAACTATGATCGTTTATTATCTCCTTTATTGGTAGCAATAATTTACAGAATCTTGTCTTGTCTTTAACTTAAGTTCCGCGGTCTTGTGATGACCAAAACATATCCCCGGCCTCATAGTAATGGAAACTGTGTGAAACTGAAATCATGATATTTCTTTTTCCTTTTTCCTCCATTCTTCCTTGACAACTTATGCGAATTCTGCGTTAATTTTGTTCTATGCTGCATGGTGGGTGTTGAAACATTTCGCAATTTGGTTGGCAGATTTTAACTATCATAGTTGGCTGAACAGCTTTTCAAGCATATGAATGTATCCGTGCCCCATTCTCCTCGAAACCACATCCTGTGACCTTGCAAATGATGGAGCCAAAGACTATATAGTATTAAAATACTTCTAAAATATATTCTTTTTTCATGGATCTGTACTATACTGTACTGACAGGTAGCAATAATGACTTTCGACCCAAGCCAGATCCAGTTCCTATCCTGCAGCTTCTTGGTGACTACTGCTGAAATAAATTTAACAATTTTAATGCTGGAAACAATCTGCTGCATAGCTGGAGATAATCACAGTTGCACTGGCATATGAACATTTCTTTTTTATTTTTAATTTGCAATTTCACATTTTCCGGTGTTTAGGCAACCATCCTTATATTCACAACTTTTTTTTTTCTTTTCCTTTTTTTCTGCTTTCCCCCATAATTCCTCTATCCAACCATGTTAAGGGTTGATAGTGCTAATGAGGTCTTGAACAAGGGTGCCTAATAAAACATGAGTATCTGCCTTTGCCATGAGCCACTTGATAGAGTCAGAAAAATAACATTTTGTTAGGTCAGTGAGGACTGAGTATCCATAACTACAAGTGTTTGATAGAGATGGGGACTTAGCTTTTGTGGGTGTGAGCATCCTAGCCCCACTGTCCAGCAGCAATTCCGCGTTCTAATAAAAGCCTTGGCCAATGTCAGTAGACAAATAAATAGTTTTGAGCCAAACACAAGGGTGAATGGTCTTGACATGCTTTAATTCTTAAAATACTGCATCTCAACTAACCCTTGTTTTTTCTTTTTTCCTTTTTCTCTTTAATCTTTTTTAATGCTCTTCTCTTGATTCTTGTCTCTCTCTTTTCTGCAAAGAAACCGCATCTCCGCTGACAATGGAAGTGGGAAAATGGGATAAAGTAATCATGACGCTCATGCTGTGCTCTTATTCTTGGAATTTTTTGTTCCCTCTCTTTTCTCTTTTAAAGCTGTCTTCGTTGAACATTGAATTAGACAAATTATATTTTGATCATCTGCATATAATAGCTCCTGCAAGATGGCCATCACATGCAGCAGGTCTGAAACTTGGTGGATTTAACATGTAGAACCTGCACATTGGATAAGATCTGCGAAGGAGATGGGTCCACCCTTCGAATATGAATCTATCTCCTCCTTTGTTATGTAAAAGAGATATTTGAAGCTAAGTCACCCTCCATAATCTAAATTCTCTCCGCTCTTTATCTTTTTCCCCCCTCAATCGAAGGTTTTACTGTTTTTAAGGGACACCCGCATCCTCGGAACAATAAGGTCAAGCATACTTTTCCACCAATTTTAAGCGGAAGACAGTTTTTGTGCAGTTAGCAAGATTATGAACGGACAATATTTGAAATAAAAGCTCCATTTTTATTGCATTGGTTAATCATGAATTTGCATTGATTGACCATGAATGATAAATACACGAGAAAGAAGAAACAGGGAAACAATATTACTGGAATTAGCAGTATTACAGAAGTAGCATCCCCAAAGAACGAACCCTTTATGCCAATAGGCCAGCTTCCCCAAGCACTTCCAATATTTCTTCCCTATAGAATGGAAAACCCTGACATCAGGTATTCTATTTCTCCCTCCCTCTCCTTTTCCATTTCTCCCTTCTTTCTTGCAGTCAAATAAAGTTCATCCTTACCTATTCCTCCACCATGTCCCCCCCTCTATCTAAACTCAAGATGTACAGAATCCGCATCCCTAGTTCTTTACAATCGCACAACCAGTTTCCAAAAGCTTCAATAGACAAAGTCTTGTCAATTTTTCAGCGTCCTGCCATTGCAGGAAACCTTTTCTTAAGGGAAATAATTCTTCTTCAGCATCTAAACTACCTGATTGCCACTGAGGTGTTCAAATTTTTGTGATTGCCTATGACACAAACAATCTGGTAAAGGATTTACGTAAAATGCTTCTTCTGAGCGAAACCTATCCATTCCCTTAGTCCCTGAGATGGGGCCTTTTCTCTTCCTTGGGGATCCTTGCCTGTGCAACCAACATGGAAACAGACAATTTAAAATGTAGAAAATGAGAAGCAAATTTTGGAAGTTGGAAAAAAAAGAAGAAGAAAACTAAAAATCCTTCACAATATTTTGGTATACCCCACGGCACTTTGATTTCTGTAGAGTGCATTAATACTTGCCGCTGAATCATAACATGATGGCCAAGGGAAGTACTCTTCCAATTACTGTTGGCCTTTATGGGTCGTGGACAGTGGTTTAATATCAAGCAAGAAAAGCATAAGGGATCAGTTAATGAGGTCACTGATAAAAACATTAAATCAATTACAAAAAGAAGGGGCCAATTAAAATCTTTGCACTGGGTTGAAATGCATCATTTCTAACTTTAGGTCTGCACCTCAAACAACACCCAAGGACCCAAGACAAGATCAAAGTAGTTAACAAATTGCTGATTGAAAACAAACGTAAACTAACACAAAACGGTAAATATTTGTTCTCATCAGAAATCAAAACAATCGAACAAGTAAACTAGTGCAATTTTCTTACTTCTCATGCAGAGCAATTTTCTAATTCAAACTATTAACAGACAGTCACTGCATGCTAGCCGAAGAATAAGAAGCTCAAGTATGTTATCAATGTAACAGACACAGTGGCCTAAATCACACATACCGTCTTCTGTGAAGTTCGATGACCTGCTTTGATAAGTTTTCACCTTCTTTTAATTTTCCTCGCTCAATTTTGTCAAACAAATGGACAAGTGCTTTCCTGATGAATAAACAGAAGACATTCAGAGATAGCCTCTATCACAGCAGTTGCCAGAAATGAAATGAGTTAAAGCCTTTCAGATTTAAGGATGAAAAAGGGGGTGATATCCCTAAACCTGTCTGGAGATATTGTTTTTCTGTGTCCCATAAAACGACGATGACCTTCAACTGCTCTCGCCATGTTTCCAGAGTGTGATGGAATAAACACATCACTTTCAACAGACACAATATAGTCGAGTGCTGCCATCTGAGATGCGTGATTAATGAACAGTTCAAGCTCCTCAACAGATGCCAACTTTTCCTGAAAAATATCCAGAGGTTAATCAACATGCTTGTAAGCAAGAACAAATAGTAGACCTTCATAATGTAATTGCTGAATGGAGATGAAGAGGATCCAGGCAGGGGCCAACTAGCTTGAAAATGAATTAAAGTTCATTAAATATTACTCATTTCCAATCCGCAACTTGATAAAGTGTGTGCACATGGTTGCAGTGAAAAATATATATAGCTTTTGCACAAAAATCTTTTACAAAATAAGCTTCATTTTGAACTTATATACATTGTAATTGCTGAGTGACTCCAGTTCATAAGATCGCTACAGAGACGGAAATTGCTTTAGATATTTATGCTAGGCTCTGCCTCATAAATCTTTTATTAATCTCAAGAACATCTCCACTATAACTATCAGTTTGAATGACAAATGAATTACGTTGAAAATGGATAAGCACAGTCCAGTGGCGGCAATCATATTGATAATAGAGTTATTTGTATAAAATAGAATGCGCACCAAGTGCAAACAATTAACTTGAACAGAGAAAATCAAAATCAAGAAGCCATTCACATACGTACAAACCTTGCTCATTAAAATGGGGTAGCGGGATTGCAGATCAGCCATGTGAGTATCACCTCCGTATATCTCTCCTGAGGCAATGTATATGGGGGTGTTTGAGGGGAATCCAAGAGCACTAAGAAACATGGCAATTTCCCTTGGAGTCAAGGGACAATAACCTTTGGATCTCTGCTCCCTGGAATCAATCTCCTTCACTTTCCAGTGTGCAGTCTCTTCTCTGCAGGTAACAGATAAAAGTTATACATCCAACAAGCCTGAATACTGAATTCACCATGGCAGAACTGATGGTACAAATATCAGTACCTGATCTTTTTTAATTCATCGGCTTCAGAACTGGATAAACCATGTGCACATCCACTAAAAGCAAGCATATCCTTTTCATATCGTAAATGAAGAGCAATATAGGGACCATAGGACCTCATCCGCTCCACCAATATCTAATACAAACACCACGACTACAAATTCAGTTATACTTATCGATTATGTTGGGAGAAATAGGCAAATTCATCAATGTGAAATCAGCAAGTATAGGTTTTCAC
This sequence comes from Ricinus communis, assembly GCF_019578655.1. Classification (NCBI taxonomy): domain Eukaryota; kingdom Viridiplantae; phylum Streptophyta; class Magnoliopsida; order Malpighiales; family Euphorbiaceae; genus Ricinus; species Ricinus communis. The sequence goes on along the minus strand of NC_063257.1, from coordinate 5,617,822 downwards.
TTTTCCCATCGCTTCAATTCGAGGTGCAAAACGCAAGGCTTCATAACAAGCACGACAGCGCAACTTCTGAATATCTGGAGGGAGATTGTTATTTGCCAGGCGAGAGTCAGACTTGGCAGCTCGAATAACCTATGAATAGTTACAATACAATGATTGCAGTCAGGAATGCTCAGGGAACCAGAAAGCAAAAGAAAAGGGCAGCATTTCAACTGGAATACCTGATAATCTTCCCACATGCTTGCTATCTCCCCTTGGTAGTAGTCCATTCCAGACCAGCTTCTAAAATGCTTAACTATTTTAGCAGCGCTAGCCATTTCCTTAGGAAGCTTTTTAATGACATTTACATCATTGGCTAGAGCATCAATAAAATGATCTTCATCAAAAACATCTGAAAAGTTGCTGCAGATAACACAAACAAGACAGATTTATGACATCACAAATAGCCGAGACACATTGATAATGTAAAAATTTAACAGAATTTAAATTACCTGGAGTCTTGCCAAAATGACCTTTTATCAAGTTCTGGAACTACAAGAGTGGCATTTATTATACGGGCAACAGCTACCATATCACAAATCTGCAGCTCAACAATGTGACTGCTATTATGACCAAATAAAACTAACAGAATATTTTAGTTTCAGTACTAACAGTAAATAATCAAAATCCAGATAGACAATGATTGGTAAATTGAACTTCTCTTGCTCCCAGCAAAACTAAAAGATCAAAAAGAGATATATACCCCAGCTCGCATCTGATTGAGACCACCATTTGTATGAACTAGAAGGTAACCTCTTGATTCCGCAGGATCTGAGGACCAATAGAGAGCATTCATGGATTCTATAAGCAAACAACAAAAGACTCCACAAAAATGCAAAAACAAAATTAAAAAGAAAAAAAGAAATGAAACTTACTAGTATAATTAGAGGTAGGGTTTACACAAGGAAGATAATCGCGATTGGGAGGAGGCTTCCATAGCTTGGTGAAATTAGAGTTCCCTTTGGCATCACCATCCAACTGTCAAGTCTAAAGGAGTGAAAACACGAAAGATGCATGATTCGCTGCTTGTTTTCTTATCAATTACATACACACATCAAATTGTTTTATCTATATGTTACTTCTATCCACCAGTACAAGAGTATATAAGTAATTAATCTTTCTTCTCTATAATATTTATTAAAAAAAAAAAGGGGGGGTGGGGCAAGAGCTCTGTTTCATTTCAAATTAACAATTTGATTAAAAAAAAAAAGAAAAAAGAGAGAGTAGACGCTAAAAAGACCTTGCTAGAAGGTTGAGGTGGTTTCGATAAATGGGGCGGAGTTGGCTCTCTGCTCCAGCTTTGTTCTTGATCATGCTGCAACAATACAAATTTCTCAAATGCGATAAATATTATCAAATTAAGATTTAAAATTATTAGAGACAAAACGGAGAAGAAACCCTAAAAATGGAAAAACAAAGAAAGAAAGAAAGACCTGAGAAGTAGAGGTAGTAGTTTGGAACTTGAGATCAGGTAAGGCAGGAACACTGGAAGAAGGGAACACTTGTACATGTACGGAAAGAAGTGCAATCATAGTTATTGTACATATGGCGCAGGTTAGCATCTTCCTCATCACCACCACCGCCTTCCATTTTCGTTTCTGCAACTGCATCTCTCTCTCAGAAAAAATCTCCAAAAAAGAAAACACTCTTAAAAAATATCAGCAACTAACGAAGTACACACAATATTGGCTGAGTTATAGCCATTGGAGAATAGCGAAAAAAGGAAAGAAAGAAAGATCGCCTCTCTATTACCCAATGCACCCGTCTGTCTGTCTTTCTTTCTTTCTTGTATGCGTGTTGTTGAGAGAGAAGTAAATCGGGTCGGTTTTAGTACTTGAGCACAAGGAGAGGAATAAATTATAAATAAATTAAGAAGAGAGGTGATCGTGGCGTAACTAAAACTGGTGGGATTAAGATTTTTCTTATAACACAGTAATTGAAATTAGTGAATGTTTAATGTGTTGTTAGAGATGGCGGGTCCTCTTTTTATCTTATTCTTTTTAAAAAAAATAATTAAGTAATATATATCGAGATAATTTTGAACTGGATCTAATTTAACGATTTACCGGAGATTTGGATTTTCCAAGCTTAGATACAGGATTCTGAGTTGTAACTGTAGTTTCTTAAGTTCTTTTTTTACTTTTTTTTTTTTTTTTTTATGATTTAAGATGTGAGATATTGAATTTTTTACACTGGATAATTTTTAACAAATTTCTATAACTTTTGTAAAACATTTTCTTATATAATTTAAAATTTGATGTAATAAAATAATCAGTGTGAATTGCAAGGGGAATGCTTTTTGATGCAGGCCCTGATATTTTTTGTTTACAGGATGGAATTCTAAAATGCCTGGAGCCCTGTATTAGCATCAATGTTTCTGAACTGCAATGAGATAATTTCTCTGTGATGAAAGAAAGAAAAGAATATTAAGCTTAGAGACATATTTAGTTTCTTCTAAATAATAAATAATTAAATTATTTTTGTTTTGTTTGATTTAGGAGACTACGATAGATCGTTGCCGAATTTTCTGATGCTTTTTTCTTTATCAATTAAAACTGATATTCATCTGACTTTGTTCTTTGGTGTAAATCACTAAGCCTGTCGAGATTATATGGCTGTCAGTACAGTCCTCCTCACACTGTTGACAAACTTTAATTGTAAAAAATTAAAGTTAATTGACAAACTAATAAAGCTGCTTAATTAGTGCACTGGACAGTGTGGATCTCAAGAAATTTAGTTGCATTGATTTGAGAAGATGATGGCATTCCATTTCATGTGCTCAGACTTTCAAGTCTAATTTAATTTTCTTTTTATTTATTTAGTAACTCAAACTTTCTACATTCATTGTTCATTCACACCTGGTATCAATTTCAACTAATGAGATTTCTTTTTTCTTTTACATAAAGAAAGATTTTCTGTTTTGGTGGATAGAAAGATTTGCTTTCCGAGTTAGTGTACACACTTCAATTGGTTTTTTATAATACAAAATTACTGGTTTTTCACTAAAGCTCAGCTATGTATATATTCTATTTTTATTCTTCAATTTTTTAATAAGAAAAAAAATTATTATTAATCTATTTATTGACTAATTAAAAGAGATAAAAATACGTTTATTATTAGACAATAAAAGTTTTAAATTCAAATTCTCATATCTCTTTTTTATCTTTACAATCTTCTATGGCGAGTACATTGCACTTTTTATGATTTTTTTTATTAAAAAGAAAAAGGCATTTGTGCACAAACTAATTTGACTTGTAAAAAAAGCTGCGCATATTAATTGCCATCTAATTAAAGAATTTGCTAGTAAGTGAAGGTGCATAAATGACGTGGATGAAGCAGAAACCATTTTTAAGTTCCTTCCTTCGGCATATATGGTATGCAGATGCAAACGTATTAAAAGATTCACCATCAATATTCATGGAGACAAAAATGGTATTAGTCCTTGAGTAATTCTTGACATGTATATGCCATGAATCTTTGGCATTACAAAGAAAACAAAGGGGTTTTATGGGGTACATGTGTATTGTGTAAACTAGATTGGGAGAAAGAAAAAGGGAAAGCCATGTGAAAAAACAAAAAGAAAAAGAAAGAGCTGGGAATGTCAGGGTTTTGACGGTTGCATGTGAAGATTTATTTTTATGGTAAGTGATAATATATATATATATATATATATATATAGCTCTTTCCCTTTTGTCACCATTTCATGGGAAGATCCAATCAAAAAGTGGATAAATCTAAATTGAAATGGTGAAGAAGACAAAAATATGTACGTAATAAGTTTGATTGGGATATTGGTTCTGTTTCTGGGACTGACTCTCGTGACACCCCTTCTTTCTATTGGGCTATATGTTCTTGCTTGCTGTGCCAGTATTGAGGTCACAGTAATCATAATATGTCAAATATGGAGCAGACTAAAGATGGCAAAATTGGAAAGCTAAGCCTGGGAGTATGTCACGATGTTCTCATGTCCCAACCTTAAAATGAGGCTTTGGTGATGGATTGGTCACGAGTTTAACCATTATAGGTGAAGTTGGATACTCAAATTAATAGCATTTATTTGATGATTAAATCAATCCAGAATAATGTTTTACCATAAAAGCTTTCCCAGGCCAGGTTAACCTTCATCCAAAGATAGCCCCCTAACATCATATAAATATATATGACGTACCGAGTCTTCCTACTTTCTAACAAATAAAATTCAGCAGGATATAGATTTAGATAATGTTGAAGATTGCAGCAAGAAATTGAAGTAACCATCTATATATAGGTCTTAAAATATAAAGAAAATGATATAAGTTTTGTAAGTTTCCTGAAATATGTGAAATTAATATATGATATTGATGAACCCACCCACTAAAAACTAACACTGCCTCTCTGATTTGATTATTTCACTCACTTAGATAATTACATGTCTCCTATATATTAATCACTCTCTTCTATACTTTTGAGTCCAAATAAGATTTAATTTCTGTCCTATTTACTGTTATTAATATGGAAATAGAGCAGTTGCCTTGGTGGAAAAAGAAAAAATCTTAAATAGTGATTGTTGAAATAGATTTTGTAAGATTTTATAATAAAAAAAAACTATTTATACTTTTAGAATTTGATTGAAAAAAACCCTTTTTTTTAGTTTTGCATAATTAAAATTTATAAAATTAATTATATAATTAAATTAAATTATAATAAAATAATAAAAATTTTAAATAAATTTTACTCTAATAAAATAATAATTTCATAATATTAAAATAGTATATTTTGAACTTTATCATTTCATTTTATTCTTACTTTATGAGTCTGCTCAATCTGTATAATTAATTATTTAAATCTTCAATTGGAAGATATCAGTTATTTATAATTATTGTATTACTATTTTCTATAAACGGGATAACAATATCTGCCTTGTTAATGTGCAAAATGATTAAATACAGACAAAAGGCATGCGTCTGGTCGTATGCTGAAACTTTAGATAAAGATGGCACGTGATAACAGAATTCTCAAAGCTCTCGAAATTACTCTATTTTCTTTTTCTTTCCATTTATAATTTTTTTATTAAATAAGCTAAAGGTTATGGTTGAGACTTGAGATAAGTTTCTCTCTCTCTCTTTTTATAGTCGTTTTTATTTCTCTAATTTAGATCCTTTTCTATGACCACTTTTGACGTGTTTATTAGGCAAGGCATCACATCCCAAAGAAGGGCACGTGGCTTCTTTCCTATGGTTCCATCTCATATTCTTGTCAAAGCAAATGATATTTCTGATCTTAGTATTAATGAAAATACCATTCGTGGCACAAGATCATTGGATTGATTAATGCTAAATACATGCTATAATGACGATCAAGTGGGACCCTTGTCTTCAAATCTCTCTTCTATTAGGGCAAAACTGTTGCAATGTGAAAACGATCGGCACGTGTCGATTGCAAGCCCAACCAATCCAAGAAGACAAGCTTGTGCTTGAGAGCATCGGAGGTGAACTCTATACATATGGGTGCATGTGATGGGTTATCAATAATAATTGTAGATGATTATGGCCAACTTACTTTATAAAACATTATCATATGCACACTGTTAGTGCTTTTGTACTATGTGTTTGAACTAAGCTTGCTTTATTTTTAAGCAAACAATTCCGATAATTGTTATAAAATAATAGGATTTCACCTCAAAGACTAAAGTGCTATATGTATAATTTGATTTAGACCTGTATTTCGTGTTAAATAATTATACTTGACTCTACATATAAATTCATGGATTTGAGTCTTATAGTCGATTAATTAATTTACATTTTACTTTGTATACATTTGCTAATATTAAATTAGAAAGTGTTTAATTTTAGAAATAAAATATGTTGCACTCGAATTATAACTTTTATATTATATAAATTTTTTAATTTTATAAAGAGTATATCCATAAATTAAAAAAATAAAAAAAATTGATTATATTTACATACAAAAATATACATAGCAGATGTGGGGTTACTATTAGTAGACCTTTTGACACTTTAGTTGAAATTTAAATGCATAATTAACCTTATTATTTAATAAATCTTTGTAGTTTTTATTAAAATAAATAGATAGCATGTAAAAACTGCAAAGCCAATAGGTGTTTTGAGTAAAAGAACAAAAACTGAGAGGTCAATGTAAACGACTAGATCGATCAAACAAATTCTCGATTTCACCAAATCACATATATAATAAGGGCCACATTCCTCGGATGAATTGGAAGTTAATTACTTATATTTATTAATTGATGAGAGTCACACACGTATGTACTCCTATTATTTTTCATGTTTGTTAGTGGAATTGTTGTTGACGATGTTGATTTAATCGAAGTCCTCAAAGAAGCCAAGAAAATCTGGTCGAAAATCAACTCAATTAACAAGACTTTAATAAAATTATTGATACCCACAGACCAAGTTGAAGTTGAGGGTCAACTGCAGCATTCTTTCCTTCACTAAGTTACTGCCGCACTATAAATACATGATGTTGATACAATCGTACTGTATTCTTAGTTTAAAAAGTATTGAATTGATGACATGAGGAAAATGATGACTTTATAAATTTGTCATAATGAAATTTTTAATCCATGTGGTTGTATAGGTGAGCTCAATTTACGCACCTAACAAATTTCATTAAATTTTTCTTGAAATTATGAATTTAGTTAATGGGTGTGTCTATATAATTAATCTCTCAGTATATGATTTCTTTTCCTAACATTAATAAAAGTATTTAATTGCAGTGTTAAGAAAATAGTATGAGCTTAATCAAAGCTAATTAGACACAACGAGCAGCAGCCCGAAGTGATAAGATCATCGTTAGGAACCACCTATAATCTGATCCAACAATTAATGAGATTAGTTGCTTTGACAAGCCTAATCGGAAGTTGTATTTATTTTCAAATTAAGCCTTTAAAGAAATTATTCCGAATTGAATTTTACCAAATATGGATAGCAAAAAATTTAATTATAGGGAAAGGAAACACCAAAATTGGAGGACAAATTTAGAAAAACAAATGCGGTTCCTTGGAAAGGAAGAAATTAAAACAGATTAGAGGGTATTATGGGCCGGGAATGGCAGAGAACACCATTAGCTGCGTTCGGAGGCGAGGGAGTAGTCGAGAGAGAAAAAGTGACTTCACTGGTTCAAGATATTACCATTAATTCATTACATTATGGGTTGAAATGGTCCAACTGCAACCCATGTGTGCACTTTTATGTCCAGGAACGAGGCCAAGCTTATGGGAGGATGACACGTTTTCATGAGCTTTAATTTGTTGTCATAAGTACATCAAATAATTCATTCATGCAACTTCCACCCATTACTAGATTTTAAAATGAACAACAGTGAGGTGAATTAATGCTTCAATTACATTTTACTAAAAATAGCCACTCCTTTTTGTACCTTCATCCTTACTCATGAGAAGAGTGCATAATTCCATGGAAAAAGAAAGGATTAACTTAGTTTTTCAACATCAAAATAAATGGTAGCATAAAAGACAATAACCAAAGAAGAAGCAACAAGTTACGAGTCTAAATTAGTAGCCCAAGTGCATACAATTTGGGAAGTATGAAGTGGAAGATATTGGGTTCTTTAGTGGGAACAAATTGACTACTCCAAATTCCACAAGCATGCCTTATAATTACAAGCCAAGAACTTTAAAGTGGGTGGATCTCATATATAAGATCAGTTCACCTAACACAAAACAGTATATCAGATAAGCCAATAAAGAAACAACAAACTATTAATAACCTAAAAGAAGGGAAAATTTGAATAGAAATGGACGAACTCAGATGTAACATTTGGATTGTGGTGCTAGGTCATTTTAGAAAGGGAAAATGAGGTAGGTTAATTTCATTTTCAGTATGAGAAAACATAACAACCTTGCTTTTTATTATTCTTTATCCTTTTTTTTTTAGGTTTAATCAGTATTATCGGAATCGAACCGACTTATTGGTTCAACCGCGACTCGTGAAAAAAAAAATCAGTTCAACTAAAAATTCAAATAAGCAAAAAATTCATTGAAACTCATCAAAACTCATAAAACCTATTACATACCGTGAAAACTGCGTGATAGTCATAAACCAAGTGAGTTAAAACATTAAAGTAAGAAGCTTATAAAAAATTTTAAAATAGTAAATAAAGAATGTAATCAATCTCTTAAAAAACTTTTTATTAATTATTTATTAATGTGAAATTATATAAGATAAAAAATATTTTATAAACTTTGAAGCTTAGTGTATGTAAATTTATATTATATCTATATTTTTTTTGAAATTATTATATTATTATTATTAATAACTATTTATTAATTGTGAATATTATTTAAAAGGTAGCAATTCAACCCAAAAAATAAAACAGTTGAATTTTAAATTACTTTTTTTTTTAGGAAGCGATGCTCGAGTCGGTTATGATAACATTGGATTTAATAGACTTTGAACTAACTCTTTCAACTTCAGTTTAGGTGGTAAGAAATTATATCATCTAGTTAAAGAGTGTTCTGTTTAAGAATAAAAAATAATTATTTTTATTATTGTACAGTCCGTAATTTCTTAATGCAAAAAAAAAAAAAAAGAAAAAAGAAGAAAAATACTTTGACTGGGTGAACGTGAGAGACCCGCAATTTGTATTTACGAAGAGAAATTGAAGTAACGTAGTATGTGTATAATTAGATAATTAAATTGGTTATTATATGGCATTGGTCCCATCATTAATTCCTTTCGTATGATCTGCTTGAGCTTCACCTTCACCTTCACCTTCACCTTTATGGTTGTCAATTAATGGTTATGTCGGTGTTGTATTCTTCCAAGGTTAACTTTTGTGTCTTTTTCTTTTCCTTCTTTTATCAGCAACTACTGTAAATCCATACATTTATTTATTTCTAGTATACGTTTATCTTTTTTAACTGCTCTATTTATATTCTATATTTTTCAAACGATTTAATTAGAATTTAAATGTTTTTTTAAATAAATAATTTACAAGAAGTTAGCATTTGATTTTCTTTTGCATATCAATTCCTTTAAATGCATCCTCAATTGCTAAAATTAAAATCTTGAAGTCGGTGAATTCTTTATCTTCTTATTTCAGTTGCTAAATTACCGAGCATTACTGGCCTTCAGCAATGATTACAAGCATAGTTCCATGAATTTAGCACTTAATTGAACCGTTTTCAAAATATTTAAAGTTTAAGATAACCAAAGTAATTGAGGGATAGTTAATTATATTTGTAAATAAAAATTAAGGGCTTATATATATTTTTGGTCACTTTTCATCAAGCTACTTAAATTTACATCACATGAAAAACCATCACATTCTACGAATTAACACTACACATGACAACGAAGAGGGAAGGAGAGGAATAGGTAATTTAAAGGAAAATAAAGTGAGTTGAAAGAAAGAAAAGAAAAATTATTATTTTATTATGTTTGATTACATAAAAATAATCATTAAATGGAAGGGAGGGGAAATATGTAAAATTTGTTTAGATGAGTGAGAGGAAAAGGAAATAATAATCATTAAATTAATATATAAATCTTAAAATAATATGTCATTACATAATAAAATACATACAAATTTCAATTAATTATAATATTTAGTCGTAAATAATTTTATAATGAAGTGCATACAAATTTTACCTTGATTAAATTATGAGATAATTAACTATAAACAGAAAAAATAATAATATTATGTAAATAATAGCTACAAAATATATAATTTTCACGTAAGAAAAACATATATAATGAAAGACAATCTAAATTTTATATAAAAAAAGTTATCTTTTTATTATTATTAAAAATAAAATGATAAAAAAGATTATATATATATGTTTTAATTCTTTCTTATGACCCAAATTAAAGTGTAATCAATTTCATATTCCCCAAGAAGAATGAAAGGGAATTCTTCTCCTTCTTAAAAAATTAAATAGCCAAATATAATGATAACTCATTCTCCATTTATTCTCTTTCCTTTCTTTTGAATTACCCCTTATCTATACATAGTGTAAACGATATTCAATCACATAGATCCTTTTGCCTATTTAAGTATGTATTAGGTATCAATCAATTAGATACTATATATGTTTAACCTTACATCAAATATATGAACTGCATGTGGTTAAAAAAAGAAGTAAGAGTTGCATTAAAACTATACGATCTGAGTTAACATGTAATGCAAAAATTAATGGAGCATAAGCATAGATCATTATCATACTAGATTAAGATTTAAATTGGGTGGAGGAAAATAACTTATATAATGCATAAATATTGGGTGGAAAAATTGTGAAAATTAAATTATTGTGCATTGTCTTCTTGTACTTTTATTTTTTCAAGTACTAAATAAAAGAATACAAGTAAAATGGGTAAAAAGAAATGAAATCAGCAATGATTAGCTTGAGAATATTCGGAACCTGGAAAAAGAAAAAAAACCAAAAAACATAAATTAATATTCAATCAAAAGATACAAACGGAATGAGTAGCCCAACTTGGGTTTCCTGCTTGCTTGCCAATAATTCTCTCTAGTTCATGGGCTCACACTGACCTCCCCAATCTGCAGGCCGTTTGTTTTTCTTTTTCTTCATGCTCCCGATGTTCCACTTAAAACCGCACAGAGACCCTCCCAAGTCCCAAGTCTCAAGAGGTTTGGGTTCAATCTCCACATGGAGTATCATTTGAATGGTTCATTTGATGTTTCCTTGCAAACATCTTTGGTATTTTCCATCGGAGTTGATTATATACGGTAAAATAATGTATCACTTAGTTTTGGTGCACCTAATTGTCTCTTTGATTATAAAGTAATAAATTAAACCAGATTCAGAAGCCAATTAATAAAGAAAACAGAAGAGAAAGCATTAAAAAAGAAAAGGGAAAAAGATAGTTACATCCGAAATATGTGATAGCCTTGATAGGTAGGGTGCAAAAATAAAAGTGTTTAACAACTTATCTTTTACCTATTAATTAGGTCTCGTTAATATTTTAGTTTTCTTTTTCTGATATTTATTTTAATAGTTTGTATTTATTTTCGTCTTCGTAAAGATGGTGTGATGGATTATAGAGGGCAGTAGTTTACAGACCAAATAAAGCAGTGGATCAACAAAAAGGAGAAGCAACAAAAGAAGATCCATTCTCTAAACAATGATTTGTGTTGTTGTTATATTATACCTAATTGAAGTTGGATGCCCTTTCTTATGATATTATAGCATGGACTGAACTTGCAAATATAGACGCATGCCAAATCTCATAACATGACGATATCCCAAAATTAAAACATTCCCCCCCTGCACCAGATAAATCATTATTCCTCCCAATCTCATATCTTATTTCTATTCTTTTAGGTATATATATGGTGGGTGTGTATGTGAGTGAAATATATACTAGACATAATCTGAGGACTCATATCCAATCAAATATGGCATATTCCGAAGATAATTGGTCTATCCATATGCAATTCTTTTATTTCAATTTCGAGAAGAGTATAAATGAATGAATAAATAAAAGCTAGTCAGAATTGTTGTTGGACAAGTTTCATTAAAAAAGGGAAAAAAGAAAAAGCTCACAGATTACATGTAAATTTAATTTTCCACATTCAAAGTAATACATGCATTATAATTGTAACTTGCAAGAAGGGTTATGCATGACTAGATCAAAAGGTTGATCCAATCTTTGCTGTGACATTAATTGAAAAGCAATAATTGGCAAAAATATATATTGTTTTGTGCTTTAAAAATATATTATTCATCTATGGAGTTCGTGTACAAGTAGAAATATACCTTATGAATAAGTTAATATTCCTTTATGTTTTTCTTTAATCGCCAGTTTAATTAAATCATAGCTGGGGAAATTGCCAAGAACTTGATCTGATGAGAACTAATTTTGGCCAGTTGTCAATTTTCTTTTGCCAGCTTAACAGTTTTGAACTTTTTAGCCCACAGGAAGTTGCCAAGAACCTGGACCCCAAGTCACAAATATATATACATATATATTTATATATATTAGACCGCCTTTCAAAACTGATTAGAAAGAAATTGTAAAGAAGACATAATAATCAAAGTAAACCAAGTTGAAGTTTCAACTTGAAATCTCATGGAAATTTCTTGGAATCAATGGAGAATTTATCAACCCCGGTATATACCATTTGATTTACTTTAGCCTTGAAAATCTGTACATGACAGGCTAAATGCCAGCATGTCTCCTTGCTGTTACATATGGAATTTTTGTCTTATCATTACACAGAGACAAACTCGAACTACTTCTATATCAGAATCAATTCTTACAAAAGAATAAAAAATGAAGAAGATCTGAGGAACTATATATTGAATTAAACAAAGGTATAGTAATCAGTAGAATTATGTCTATATGCTTAATTTCACAAGTGACTAATACATGATTAATGTAATAGAAACACATGAGTATTCATCTTTCAGCTGCTTTATGCATGGTGTTTTTTTTTTTATTGACTCATTTCTTCTTGTTTTTGTTGTGACACTAACAACTAACTTTCTAACCTAATAAAAGAATAGAAGAGGAAAGAAAAAAAAGAATCAATTAAGAAACTGCATCTATCAATTAACCCTAGTACTGAAACTCATCGTCATCCTTTCCTCAATGGTTCTCGAGTGCACTAAACCCTCCTCCATTCCCTTATTCTTTGGACGTAGTCGTAACTTAGACCAAAACCCAGTTTTCTTGATCTTATGATCATTATCAACCTTCTCTTTGTTGCCTCTGATTTTAGTTCTTGAAATAAAAACCAAAGATCTACTCCTGGTGAGCACATTCTTGCCACTTAACAAGAATGAAAAAGATCCTTTCCCTTCATGACCAGGACGATAACGATGCATTGGAGAAGAACAAGAAGAACATGAAGAAGAAGAATAAGAAGACAATGAAGAAGAAGAAGAAAGCGAATCCATAGAGGAAGTAGCACGTGATGAGGAGCTAGTAGTTGAAAGCTGAGAAAGCTTTTCACTCAAACAAATGGAGCAAACCCCAGGGGATTGCTTGTGTTTTGGGTGCTTCTTGCATCTACCATCTGGCTTTGTTCGAGGGACAGCAGCGGAATCCTTTGATCTCTTCAAATATCCCATGTTTTTTGAGTTATCATCACCTGCAAAATAGCAAGTGGGCGTGGTGTATATACAGCTATATATAAAGGGTGTGCATTTCCATGTTGGTTCATGGGAGGTTTCGTTTGGAACTGTTGTTTATTTATTATTATATTATTATTTTTGAAGTAGCTTTTTTGACGGTTTGCGATAGGAATTTGACGAGTTGGCTAGTGAGGACTATCTGTACGGTCTCGATGAGATGAAGGATTTGTGGGGTATACTGAGTCGGTGGCTGGATTAATTTGCGCGGAGGAAGTGGTGTCGAATGCCTAATATGAATTCTGTGGGGGCGGCGTGGAAATTCAGCTTTTACTCTATTTTGGTCTTTATTTTATTTCTTACGTTATTATACAATTTTTTTTTTTGCTTTTATAAAAAAAAGAAGCATTTTTTTTAAAATTTAAATTATTCAAATATTTAATATAGTATAAACATAGTGAACTAATTATAATAACTTGCCATCATTTTATTTCTATTTTGATATATTTTAATTTATATTTGAATAACTTTTTAATTGTTGATTTCTTAAACATGATCAAATATATAGTTCTCGTCTATTAATTTAATTTAAAAATATAATTATAATTAAAAAAATATCTCTATTTCCATTCCTTAAATAATATACGTTTGTAAGATGATAAAACAATACCTTATATTTGTATAAAAGATCTTTTTTCTTTCCTTAAGCAAAAGTAAAGATAATTACGAAATTTAGTAGTAAGAAGAGATTAAGATTATTGAAGATTATTATACGATTAATTTCTTATTTTAAGATATATTATTTTTAAATAAATTTTTAGACAATTATAGATTTACTTGTAAATAATTTATATGTTTTTAATTACACACGACCTGAAAAAATAAAAACATATTTTATTTTTATTAAAAAAAAGAGATTGTTTTTATATTATATTTTAATGATAAAATTCATACGAATATAATTAAGACATTAATCTATAGATTATCAAATTAGTCGATGTTATAAGAATAGTTAATAAAAACTTTAGCACGAGCTTCTTAATTAATTTGCATATTTTTTTTTTCTTCTCATCCGTACTTTATATCTTGTGTGTGTATATATAATTGCTTTATATACTCATACGATTTTTAACAATTAAGTAATTACAAAATATTTAACTAAAATAATATATTTTCATAATAAATTTACATAAATTATGATATGTCATGGCATAGGATTGGAATGCCTTAAAAAGACACATAAATCATTTGTGTCTTAATTAGTGATAAGGCTTAGTTTAGTTTGATATATTATCTCACTATAAAAACTTTTGAGCCGTTATGTCTCCTAAAAGAAAAAGAGTGATAGGATAGAGAAAATAATAGAGTGAGAAGGGGCGCTGTTTTATGTGGAAGAAGAAGAAGGAAATATATTTATAATATATATATATAGGTACTTCCACACCTAAAGCAACATCCTTTAAGAAGAGGGTTGGTCCGACCAATAAAGTTCAGCCGGGCAACTCATTTCTGTGTAATTATATATCTTTTCCTTAATTACGTATGCTTACTATTACTTAAATTGAGTCGTGTTTGGTTCATCTATAACATTGGAGTTCATTAGTACCTATGAATATGAGTTTTCTTAAGTCAAAAGAAAAATCGTTTCTTGTCGATTTTGGTCCAGCTAATCGATCAGGAAATCAATTATACCCCACAATAAGGAAATTACTCCATGTTACCACACAAAAGAAAGAAAATTACTTGTAATTTGGCACCTTCTTTGTTTCTATTGTCGATTTAACTTTATAAAAATGTTCTCCAAATTACACAACTGTGGATTTATTAACAGCATTTACGTTAGATGAGTTGGGAACTCGGATACATATATCAAACTCATGTTAAAAATGTATATATTATCATTTACATGCAAAGTTAATTACTTGTTTTTTCCCATTAATATATTATTTTCCCAAAAGGACCTAAATATTTTTTCTTTTTTATTTGTAGGGATTACATTACACTATTGCTAGAGGGAGCACAAGTTCAACGAAGACAGCTTTAAAAGAGAAAAGAGAGGGAACAAAAAAATTCCAAGAATAAGAGCACACAGCATGAGCGTCATGATTACTTTATCCCATTTTCCCACTTCCATTGTCAGCGGAGATGCGGTTTCTTTGCAGAAAAGAGAGAGACAAGAATCAAGAGAATGGCATTAAAGAAGATTAAAGAGAAAAAGGAAGAAAGAAAAAACAAGGGTTAGTTGAGATGCAGTATTTTAAGAATTAAAGCATGTCGAGACCATTCACCCTTGTGTTTGGCTCAAAACTATTTATTTGTGTACTGACATTGGCCAGGGCTTTTATTAGAACACGGAATAATTGCTGCTGGACAGTGGGGCTAGGATGCTCACACCCACAAAAGCTAAGTCCCCATCTCTATCAAATACTTGTAGTTATGGGCCCTCAGTCCTCACTGACCTAACAAAATGTTATTTTTCTAACTGTATCAAGTGGCTCATGGCAAAGGCAGATGCTTATGTTTTATTAGGCACCCTTGTTCAAGACCTCATTAGCACTATCAACCCTTAACATGGTTGGATAGAGGAATTATGAGGGAAAGCAGAAAAAAGGAAAAGAAAAAAAAAGTTGTGAATATAAGGATGGTTGCCTAAACACCGGGAAATGTGAAATTACAAATTAAAAATAAAAAGGAAATGTTCATGTGCCAGTGCGACTGTGATTATCTCCAGCTATAGAGCAGATTGTTTCCCGCATTAAAATTGTTAAATTTATTTCAGCAGTAGTCACCAAGAAGCTGCAGGAGAGGAACTGGATCTGGCTTGGGTCGAAAGTCATTGTTGCTACCTGTCAGTACAGTATAGTACAGATCCATGAAAAAAGAATATATTTTAAGAAGTATTTTAATACTGTAGTCTTTGGCTCCATCATTTGCAAGGTCACAGGATGTGGTTTAGAGGAGAATGGGGCACAGATACATTCATATGCTTGAAAGGCTGTTCAGCCAACTATGATAGTTAAAATCTGCCAACCAAATTACGAAATCTTTCAACACCCACCATGCAGCATAGAACAAAATTAACGCAGAATTCGCATAAGTTGTCAAGGAAGAATGGAGGAAAAAGGAAAAAGAAATATCATGATTTCAGTTTCACACAGTTTCCATTACTATGAGGCTGGGGATATGTTTTGGTCATCACAAGACCATGGAACTTAAGAAGTTAAAGACAAGACAAGATTCTGTAAATTATTGCTACCAATAAAGGAGATAATAAACGATCATAGTTTAACCAGCAAGTAAAAATTCATTAGTTTAACGTGCACAGAAATACCACCTAATTGGGTCTCATCCCTTTCGGATAGAACTTCATAATGGCAACTCAGAAGACGTCCAACTTAAGAATATATCAACCAAGTGGCAGCTGGATGACGACGTCACAGATTGAATTCCTGTTCCCACTCCATTTCCTTATTTTTCTGCTGCAGATGCTTCAGTTGTTTTAATTTGTGTTGTACATTGAGAAACATACGGCTTTAGCTGAAAGCAAAAGAGTAAACATTTAATCAGCAAAACATGCAAAGCGCTTAGTTTAAAAATTTGGTAGATCACTAGCGTGAGAGAAGAATATTGTACTTATGGGGAAAATTTTGCCGTTTTAGATGCACCATGCAACCAGTTATTTGTAAGATTCCCATTTTCTAGCCTTTTTCTTTTTCCAGGTGAGAGTAATGCCATCCATAGAACAAGCATACACGACACAAGTCTTATAATCATGGAGACTAAGGTTTAATCATTCTCTTCTACATCAATTGAAATAATGAAGATAAGCAAAGGGGAAAACTTCTGTAAGTTGAACATGAGATACATCGACCAACTATCTCCTCATGCTAAATACTTTATGCAGCAGATGTGCTTAATAGGCTAACTTCTCATATGTTCTAGAGAGACAGAGATATATATCCCTTTCATTATTTAAAGAAAGAAAAACAATTCACAATCCAAAACAAAAACGTTACCTATAAAACAACTATATGGAAGAAAACATATTCTTCCATACAAAGAAACAAAAAATTCAAGAATACTCCAACAAAAACTATTCTTGCAATAATAATTCTTGTAACTGAAAGATAAAGAAGCCTAACAATTGACAGCTTCCAACCAATTACATTCCAACACTCAAAAGGAGATCAGAAAACTATAAACGAAAGACCCTTATCATCAACGCCATTTACATGTTTTAGTATCATCAATGCAAGTGCTGAGTATCCGTTCTCCAAAAAACAGAAACAGAGATGGGTGGAGAAAGGTTACCTTGAAGTCAGTCAAATCAGGTACAACATAGTTCGGCAATTTCTCGGGTACAATAACGTAGCCACCTGCAACAAGCAGTTTTTTCAGAAACAACATATAATAAAATATCATTTGCCAATAAAATGAGACGTGCTGCACCTCTCTTCAGAATCTAAGAACTCCAGGTAGTTAGAAACGAACATGCTTAAGTTTATGCATGATTCAGTCTTTAAATTGGCAAAGTGTATTATCCATGGAAATTCCAAGTATGATCCATTAAAATGATGATTCAAGAACTCTCCTAAATAAAGCTGTAACGATTTAATGTAGCCACAAAAGTCCCACTCAACCATTAACCTGTAATTTAGTCTGTTAAACTTTTGAGTTTCACATTGCACTGATACTACAATTAAGCAAACACCTGGTGACTTAGAAAATGGCAGTGCTATATTATGCAAAAATTTCTAATACTTTAAAACTAATTAAAATGATATTTGCAATTAAAAGAAATGGGAAAGATGGAACCTTTGCGAGTGTGAAAACCAGTAGGCTTGCAATTCTTTCCCTTATAATAATCACGAGGAGCGCGTTTCGACGACAGAATATCCAACACGACGTTCTCTTTCTTCGAAATGCCCTTCCTATCCCCAGTATCAAACTCAATGCCATAGTCGATCAAAAGTATGCTGTTATATAGCAAATTAAGAACCCAAATCATTTAAAAAAAAATCAAATTTCGAATACTAATATCAAACAAAAAGAAATTAACCAAATTTCATAGTGTATAACCGTTAAAGGGAGTGAAGTAGACTTACTAGGCTGAAGAATTGAAACAACACCGGAGAACGACGAATCCGAAGAGGGTTTAGGGGTTTTCTGCTCTGCAAAACAGTAAAGCCTTCGATTGAGGGGGGAAAAAGATAAGAGCGGAGAGTAGATGGATCTGGCAAAACCATGGTCGGATCCTGAGTTGGTTAGGTTGATTTGCGAGGAAAGGAGAACGATGAGAGGTGCTGAATTGGTTAGGTTGATATCCCGCCGTTTCATTCATAACAAAGTAAGTTATTCAAAGAGACCTTTTTTTACTCTTATAACTAGAGCGCCCTCCGCAACAGCAGCTGCGCAAGAACCAGTTACAACAGAAAGTTTTAATAGTAAAGGTGATTTATTTGATTTTTTTTTTTGAAGTTAAAAGGTTTTATTTTCCTTAGTCTTTTAAATTGATGACGGTGGATTTTAGTGGTGAAGCCACAATGGATGGCAGCGATTGATTTTAAGTGGATAAGGGATAATAAAGAGGAGGTTGCTTTGAATATAAAGAATAGGAATTCTAATGCTAATCTTGAACTCGTGCTTGAGCTTTATGAGAAGATGTTAGCTGTCCAAAAGGTCAGTTCTTTTTTAATTTTATGCATTCTACTTTAGGTCTTAGTTACAATTGCCTTCTGGGGTATTTACTTACTTGAGGAAGTTGGTTAATCTCAATCAAAAATTTTATGGTGATTGTGTGAAAAACTTTTAAAGCTTGTTTATGTAGCCCCACATTCTCTTCTCATTTTTCATTTACATGTGGATAATACCATTATAGTAACTTAGGCTCTTAAAAATGACATGTAGTTTGATGTTACAAAATTTCGGTTTGGAGCTACATAATGCTGCCATTCATAAAAGTTGTGACTTTTGTCTTTAAACTAGGGTTGATTGCGATTGTGGGTCTATAGTCATATAGCACATTGGTTTGGCATAAACAACGTAGATAAAGAAAATTAGGAAGAAGGTAAAAGCTAGTTTGCTTCTCATTTTATCTAATTGGAACTTCCAGATATTAGGAAGTTGAACGGCTTCGTGGAGAAAGGAATGCAGTAGCTAACAAGATGAAAGGAAAGCTTGAGCCATCAGAGCGTCAAAAACTCATAGATGAGGGTATAGATTGACTTAATTATTGTGACTTCTTTTGCTTGTTGATTTGATCACGATTGGGAAGTTTCTGCTTTATTTTATTTTTCCTCCCCACATTCCTTTGATGGTCTTTCTTTCCCTTCTTTCAGGAAAGAATCTGAAAGGACTAATGACTTTGGAAGAAGACATGCTAAAACATACAGATGAGCTACAACAGGAAGCACAATGTATTCCCAACATGACTCATCCTGATGTTCCAATTGGAGTGGAAGATTGTTCGACAGTGAGAAAGATGATATATTATTCTCTAGGCTGGTTCTAAATCTTATTTTTATATTCTTGTTAGTCCAGTCTATGAATATCAGTTTGTTATTACAAGTTGTTTGCTTTTTCTCCCGGCTTTTAGGTGGGTAGTCCTCATGAATTTAGCTTCCCTGTCAAGGACCACCTTCAGCTTGGGAAAGAACTAGATCTATTTGATTTTGATGCAACTGCAGAGGTACTCACTCTTTTACTTTAAGGTATTAAAGTATTCCTACAGACGATTATTGGACCATTACTATTGTCGCATAAAACTTATGTTGTAATTAGCCATGAATTGCGCCCTTTTTATGAACAAGTTGTCACCAGTACCAACTGTTTCATACCCAGAATAGCAATATAAGTTTCTATTAATTGGTCAAGAAAGTAACTGATTTATGGTTGCAATGGTTTAATTGGTGTTCTTCAGGGTTTGAAAGCATTTAACTGAAATCAGAAAGCATTCAAATGAAATTAGACTTGGTTGTATCATATTGATTACTACAGCTCAGTTTCGATATTAATGCACGTGGAAGTTGGAAGCTGCTGTATCTTTCTCATAAAAGGTTTCTCAGTTGCTTTTGAATCAAACGTTGATGAATTTTGGGAGATTTCAGCTGTTAGGGTATCGAGGTTTCCACATAACAAGTGAACTGGGTCACTTCAAATTCATGTGCATTTAATATATTGCTTGCTTACACAGGTCAGTGGATCAAAATTTTACTATCTCAAGAATGAAGCAGTTATGCTAGAGATGGCCCTTGTCGACTGGACTCTCTCTGAAGTCATGAAAAGGGGCTTTACACCTCTAACAACCCCGGAACTTGTAAGAGCATCTGTTGTTGAAAAATGTGGATTCCAGCCTCGTGGAGATAATACCCAGGTTTGTTTTCATTTAGTTTATGACTTTTGTCTAAATGGTAGTAAATGCATTTAGTATTCTTTTGTGCTTAGCATGGATAGTCAGATATGGAGTTGATGGAAAAGCTATCTGCAAACATTTCTGCCGTAAAGTGGAAGCTTTATGGTTTGGGTAATGATATGCCAGGAAGACCATTAGATTCGACCTTCCTGGTGGATGAATCCTTATAGTACAAAGGGCCTCATTCACTGGCAAAAGTCCTATTAATGATTACCTCAAGCCATTTTAATAGCGGCTTGTTCAAATTGATTGCAATATAATGATTGATGATTTACTTATTCCAGATACTTAACAGGTTTACTCTATCGAAGGTAGTGATCAGTGCTTGATTGGCACTGCAGAGATTCCTGTTGGAGGAATTCATATGGAATCTATCCTTACCGAGTCAATGTTGCCATTGAAGTATGTTGCATTTCTCATTGCTTCTGTACGGAAGCTGGTGCTGCAGGCACTGCAACTAGGTATTTATCTGAGCATTATCTATTTCATATAGTAATCTATTATTATTTAATATTTTTGAGGTAGTTTAACTTGGATTATTGCAGCTCTAGTATTTGATAGTCTCCTTAGTTTTCTTTTGATGGAAGAACCTAGCAATCTTGATTCGTCATTCACATTTTCTTTAATTGTCCCCCTGTTATGGAAGGCTTCTGTCCCACTCAACACATGATATTTGTGATTTGTCTTGCTTATTGATCCTATATTCAGATGACCAGCCTTTATGTTTGAAATTATTTTAAGTCTTGTCATGAAGATTTAGAACCATGCTGCTTTTAGAAACTTCTGCTGAAGCAACGAACTCATACCATTTGTTGGCAGGGGTCTTTATCGAGTTCACCAGTTCAGCAAGGTGGAGATGTTCATTCTATGCCCAACAGAGGAGAGTCAATCCCATCATGAGGAACTATTAAAATTGAAGAAGATCTCCTCTCTTCATTAGGTTTACACTTTAAGTAGGTGCTGCCAATGTTCATCATATTATTTGTTTTTATTATTTTGTTTCTATGCAGCTCATAAGCATTTTGTTTTTGGCAGAACTATAGATATGGCCTCGGCGGATTTAGGGGCTCCTGCTTTCCGCAAATCTGATGTGGAGGCATGGATGCCTGGTTTAGGATGATATGGTGAGGTATGAACACCACATCTTCTTGTACACTTGGTGAATTTCTCTACATCCACACTTTTGCTCTAAAAGTTCTGCAATTCAGCAATTTTGAGACCTGGTAATTCCCTTAGGTTAGTTGCTCTTATTATTTTAACAGATATCAAGTGCATCGAATTGTACAGACTATCAAAGTCGTCGACTAGGAATTGGTATCGCCCATTGGATCCGACATTAAGGAATCCTAAAAAGGGGAAAAGCAGCCTTGCTCCAACAAAGTTTGTCCACACATTAAATGCAACAGCTTGTGCAGTTCCACGGATGTTGATATGTTTGCTGGAAAATTACCAGCAAGAAGATGGTTCTGTCGTTATCCCTGAGCCATTGAGGCCATTCATGGGCGGGTTGGAATTTATAGCTCCTAAATCCTCTTAAATTAAGTCGAGTATTACTTGTGATTTTGCTGAGATCCATATCTGGAGCCTTTTTGGTGGCAATTTTTACATATTTATGTATTTGCCTTGGATGGGTAACAACTGAAAACTATAAAGAATCTGAAGTAGTTTTATAACCATTTCAGAAGGAAACTTTTGATTTATACTGTAAGTGTTTGCAAAAATTATCAGAGGAATAAAATTACTGGCACGAGTGCCCTGCGGCTGAATTGCTTATATTAAGTTTATTTGGCTGGCTCCAGTGCCTAAGAGGGCTGCTTGAACAGCTTCAGTGCCTGATACGGGTGTTAAGACTGGTTTTATTTTGTAGGCTAGATAAATCAATTAGCCAAGTGTCTGCTCCAATTTCTTAATCTTTTTCTCCTTTAAAATGGTTGCTTGATGAGGATGCTTAACTGTCAGGGTTATCAGGAAATTGAAAGCAGCTCCGCTATGCACCCTGTGCTGAAATCTGCCAAAGACCATGAAATGCCAGGCCATCACAGCACAGATTATCAAGTTCATTGCAGCAATTGGCTGGAGGCCAAGGTCTACCTTTCAGGCGTTGCTTTAGAACTTGGTAGCATTTTCCTTCTCCAAGTTTCCAATAGCACCAAGTCATGCCCGTGTCTTGAAAAGGATGAATCTAGGTGGTCATATCATATCAATTAAGAAGAGCAGCTCTTCAATCTGCTTGTGCTAAACACTATGCAGCTAATATTACAACATAGAATTACATGAAACAAACTTTTCTCTATAAAGTAGTAGAGCTATACACGGACCATCTCATTTTTCATGGGATATAGACTGTTCACATGGCCGATGCCAAAATAAATAAAAATAAGAAAGAGAAGCTTGCAGATGCTATCCCTGCCAAAAGCAGTGAAAGAATAGTTTTCTAGTAGCTAGAGTCATCGCCGGTTCTTAAAAATGCTATGCGCTTCCTCTATAATTTGAGTTTGGTCACATCTATCTTTCAGACAGGATATGTGTATGCTTCATAATTGATTTGTTGGCCCAAGGAACTTAATTTGGTGAGAGTAGTTATCAGATCAACCTGAAATTGAATCAATTTAGGTACTATAAAAATAAGAAAAGCAAAGCAATATATAGATATGCCCAAGAATCACAAATCTCGAATTTCAGACTTTGATCTTTGCTCACTTTGAAGTACTAACTTCATAATCTGTCTGAGAAACAGTTTCTCGACTACGCTGGTACTTCTGAACCCATGGCAAAACATCTGGGTCAGTGGCCAGTAAGGCCTCAGTAGCTGCTTGATCTGGACCAAGGAATGCAGACATAACAGCTAGCTGGCCATCCATAAAAAGAAAAAACACACTTGTATCAGTGAACAATATATGTTACATTCTATATATAGAACATAAGAAATTCCTTCAAGTGATTTTTTGGGTTAAGATATGAGCAAGTCTTCAGTGAATTTACTGAATGTGCGGTTTCAAACTCTTCTTGCTTCACCATTCTGACTATCCATCAAATGTAAACTTGAATTTCTTAAATTACCATTGAACTATGAGCATCTAGATAACAGTAGCCTATAGTTGATACAAGGCAATCTAAAACAAAACAAAGAAGACGAAATGGACAAGAGAAATAATACAGAAGTAATCAGAAGAGGCGCAAGCTGAATGCAGAATAGGAGGCAAGAGAAATAGAAAGCTTCTCGAAGAGTTAAATCCCACGAACTTACATAGCTCTGCTGAGGAACTGTACTAACAGAAGTTAGTTTATATGCCTAAATTTAGTGTTAAATCAAATCATGACTTGTTCATGCAACTAGTCTCTGAAGCATCATTTTTTACTAGTGCAGAAACTAACGATTGTCAAATCATTTCAATAAATCAGAAAAGGATACACGCACAAAAGTTCAGGCTCCTATAACTTAAGAAAGAATATCATCAATACACCAAAGCCTAAAGGGGCAATTGCTATGGTGAATGAGAAGAAGAAGATACCTGGCGGGGACCAAAGCCGATAGCTTTAAACTTGTCTTTCATTTCCTGTACAGTTGCTTTTTCCCATTGAGGAACCCTTCCCTCTGGATCTGGCTCCTGGGTATCTGACCGTCCAAATTGCTTATCAAACAATCCCCACTGCGTCAACAAACAACGCATGCATCACATGTTAACAAGTTGCTTCTAATTCCAAGCATACATCATGCTATTGATTTATTTTGCTTTCTTCTTCTGGATTTCCCCTTGAATCCTTTTATAGAATTATTTGTACATGTGAAAAATTCCATGTTATGACTTATTACATGAAAAACAGTTTCTCTATTTTGAAATTTTGTAAGAAAAATTCAGGACCGGTTTTTCTGGTTCTGATATTAATAATTAGCTAAATGAAAGGGAGAGTTGCTCTATCTTATTTTTATATTCTGAGACAGGTCAATAAACTGCAGGTCAAGGCAACCAAACCATAAAAACTAACCTGTCCATTTGAGCCATACGCAGAGTACAATAATGTTCCTTTCTCTTCATTACCTCCACACTTGCGGATGGCAGAAGCTAGAAATGTAGACTTAACCGCGCTTTGTGCTGCTAAAAACGAAGAACATTGAATTAGACAAATTATATTTTGATTATCTGCATATAATAGCTCCTGCAAATGGCCATTACATGCAGCAGGTCTGAAACTTGGTGGATTTAACATGTAGAACCTGCACATTGGATAAGATCTGCAAAGGAGATGGGTCCACCCTTCGAATATGAGTCTATCTCCTCCTTTGCTTCCTCTAACATATTCAAAGCTGCAGCAAGTCCCTCGTTTTCAGGTCTGCTTATCTCTGAACTTCAAGCAGGAAAGAAAGACAAGAAAATTAAGATAGCTGTTGAAAAAGAAAGAAGGATAATTCTTCAAAATTGCATAAAATGAATTAGTTGATAAGTCAAAGGAGAAAAGCATGTATTATAATGAACTTTGAAAAGCTAGAAAACAAGCATGAATTGAAATCTCTTCATACTATCAAGTTACTTCAGAAAAACCGCAAGTTGTGAGGCTTTGTAACAGTAAAAATATGCACAAATCCGATATCATCATTCATACTTCCAACTAATTATTGTTCCAAATCATATGAGAGTAATACTTCATGTAGTAGATACCTGAAACGTATGGATCCATTTGGGCCCCCAGATTTGGAAGCCTGCAATCAGAAAGAAATCAGTGTATATATATATATATATATATATAGATTTGTTCGCTTTTTCTCTTATACAGAAAGTAAAGGACTTCCATAACCTGAAGATAAATATTTTAACAGGTAGAGTTTCAGGTCTGACCTTATCATAAGTCATGGCATCATTTAGTGCCAGAGTTAGTATTGATGGGAAAAGTTCAGAAATTTGGTTAATTTCTTTTTGTTTGATATTAGTATTCGAAATTTGAGTTAAAAAAAAAAATGATTTGAATTCTTAATTTGCTATATAACAGCATACTTTTGATCGAATATGGCATTGGGTTTAATACTGGGGATAGGAAGGGCATTTCGAAGAAAGAGAACGTCGTCGTTGGATATTCTGTCGTCAAAACGCGCTCCTCGTGATTATTATAAGGGAAAGAATTGCAAGCCTACTGGTTTTCACACTCGCAAAGGTTCCATCTTTCTCATTTCTTTTAATTACAAATATCATTTTAATTAGTTTTAAAGTATCAGAAATTTTTGCATAATAAAGCACTGCCATTTCTAAGTCACCAGGTGTTTGCTTAATTGTAGTCTCAGTGCAATGTGAAACTCAAAAGTTTAACAGACTAAATTACAGGTTAATGGTTGAGTGGGACTTTTGTGGCTGCATTAAATCGTTACAGCTTTATTTAGGAGAGTTCTTGAATCATCATTTTAATGGGTCATACTTGGAATTTCCGTGGATAATACACTTTGCCAATTTAAAGACTGAATCATGCATAAACTTAAGCATGTTCGTTTCTAACTACCTGGAGTTCTTAAATTCTGAAAAGAGGTGCATCACGTCTCATTTTATTGGCAAATGATATTTTATTATATGTTGTTTCTGAAAAAACTGCTTGTTGCAGGTGGCTACGTTATTGTACCCGAGAAATTGCCGAACTATGTTGTACCTGATTTGACTGACTTCAAGGTAACTTTTCTCCACCCATCTCTGAAGAATTACCGGAGAACGACGAATCCAAAGAGGGTTTAGGGGTTTTCTCCTCTGCAGTTTGCTCGTTGAATAGAGAAGAAGACGGACTGGCCCAAATACGGCTTCAAATTGGCCCAAAACCCAAATACTGAATTTAGGCCTATACGTGGGCTTCTCAAGTTGTGTTAAGAATTTCTCTTTTAAAAAAAAAAATCTCAAATCACCTTTATTTAGTTCAATTGCGGTGAATGCTTAATTCACTTATATATATATATATATATATATATATATATATATATATATATATAAGTTCTCAGTATTAAAAAATTTATCGGTTTTTTATAGTATCTATCTTGTGTTATATAGTCTATCATCTATTTTATTAGAAAAAATAAATTAATTATGTTTTAGTTTATACAATAAGCTCCACTCTCTTTGACATAATTCAAATCTAAACTTTAGTAAGGAAAAGCATTGAAGAAACATGAGCAATAACCCGGGTGCAAATCAATGATTTTTGTGCAAGGGAAAATAAAAAAAAAGCAGGCGGCTTTTGAAAGAAAGAAAGGGGCAACAGAATGTATTGTGGTTATATAAGTGGGAGATGAAAAGAAATGGGTTATCATCCTGACCTGTAAGGAGTGATGGTTGCTTGGTCAGCATCACCCTCTCCACAAACACTTTCACCAATTTCCTGTTTCAATCATTATGTCATTATCTTTTTAACTTATTTCCAAATCAGAGCAACAAGCAGACATGAAACTTATCTCTTTCTACCCCAAAATAACAATTTACAAAATCTAATAAGTATATAAAAAGGATAGAGTCCCCTAGCTTTTTCTTTTTTATTACACAAGTATTTATGGATGGGGACATAAATATGTGATGATTAGTATGAGTTTGCTCTTGCATGAAAGCCCTTGTCGTCGTGGATAGGTTTTCAGTCCTAAACAGTCGGACTCTGCAAGTTGCATCTCTTATCCTCATTTTCTCCATTATAGCTCTGTAATCAAGCCAGGAGACAAGACTTTTGTACAGTTCTTTTCAGTTGAATGATAAAAGTATAGGAAAAGGTAGAAAAGTTTCTTATAATTTTAAGAAATATTGTCCACCTCAAATTAAAGTTCTATCTATATATATGATCATTTTTTTTTATTCTATTTTGTTTATATTATTTATTTTAAAGGCATACAAGATATTATGCATTTAGATTATGTTTGGATGGAATAGCTTTAAAATTTATTTAATCTATGATCCTTTAAATGCGACAAATTTAAACATGCAGCTGTCTAAATTTGCATTCGAATCATCCTAATGATATCAGAACTGGTAAATATATTTGCCATTGAAAGTTAAAGTTGATGAGTAAATGAAATGAAAGCACCATTGATCGAGGAAAGAGACTTGTGGGTGTTTTTCTTCCACACCTAGAACTGGTGGTCCTCCACCTGGAGTGGGTGCCGGATGCCTTACTCAAAGCCTCTCCTATCCGTACCCAAAACTTTGGGCTGCAGAGTAGGAGAAAAAAGAGCTGGTGGGTTCTCTACTTTCTTGGGATTGCCATAGAATACAAAGGTCATGGCAATCTAAAAGCTACACCTAGATTCCATTTCAGCTTTTACAGTCAAACATGGGTGACAGTATGGGACCCTTTTTCCTGACATGAAAATGACTTTGAGGTGCTAAGAGTCTCAGCAGCTTTTTGCTGTGTCTCTTTCCCATTCCAAAAGAACCTCTATCAAAAGTAGAAAACGACTTCTTTTCTCTCCACTCCACCTCCACACGTTTCAAACTTTTCTAAGCCCCTTATAGGCTATAATAACGATAACTGTTTTGATTTTGTTTTACTTTAGGCACAATGGTCCATCAAACTAATGTAATTTTATAGTGCTAGGTCATGGTTCTTTTCACTGGATAAGTATGCTGCTCACTTCTGATTTGTTTTGTTTTAAGGCAAAGAAAATTTTAGTTTCGTAGCTTTCGATAAGTTTTTCATATCTGAATGATAATCTACTGTCGAGCATTTCGGAAAATTTGACTGGTGTGCAGTGGTGGGGAAGAGAAGAGGTCTACAGTCTACAGTTTTTTGATCATTGCTACAGTCTACAGTTTTGGGGCAAACCTATGTCCTTTAAGAATCTAGACTATAGAGAGTGGTACCATTTCAAAAAAAGAAAAAGAAAAAGAAAAAGAGAAACTCTTGGCAGGGTCCTGAGACTTGCTATTGATTATTGTCAGCTACAGGTCAGGATCTACCCTTTACCAACCACATGGTCTGATAGGTACTCCTCAGAGGATCAATACAAAAGGGTGATCGAAATATTAAATAAAATGGGCCAAAAGCTTGCACCTTTGAATTTTGATTATATTCAGAGTATCAGCTCTTTTTTTTTTCTTAAAAGAAAAAAGTTTACAACAATCTCAGGTTGCAGCTATAGCTTAAAAATCTTCAAATTGTTCATCGCCTATGAAGAGACAACAGTTTTATGTACTGATAAGACATTTCCAGTTTCCAAGTTGAACAATGTCGCTACGCAGAAAAATTGGAGAGAGAGGACCAATTTTGTGCTGATATGAAAATAACCAACAGTTTTTAGCCATTTCTTAAGTACAAGCAAGTGTAAAATGAAAGAAGCACATTTAGGTGGGTACTGGGTAGAATATCCGTCATTCTTTTGCCACATCAAAAGTGCGACATGCAAAAGCACATCATAATGTAAAGCATTGATTCTTTTCATAATCTAATAAATTGCTAAGAAACATTACTTGAATATATAATTGGTCTTTGGAAGACAATGCCTTAAATATTGACTTGAACCAGACTGGTGATTGTTTAAATTATGATTTTTTTTTTTTTACACCAGAGGTAAATAGTAAACTTCACAGTTCCCGCCCTTTGTTGCAATGGAAGAATCAAATTGACGTTCCAATTTACAGCATCTCCAAAAACCAACTTATTCCTTTCTAATGTCTGCAATACTTCTACTGCTCAGTGAAGTGCCAGTGCAAGGTGGGAGCTTGATCAACTGATAAGAAATTGCACGACTCTTCAATATTAAACAAACTATGATGCTCTTCTAGTTTCACAAGATGAGGTTGATATACTTGATAACCATTACCCAAAATAGCTCTTGAATCAGATAACTGAATCCAATTCATCAATGTATGTGAAGACAAATCACTGATATTGTCTTTAAAGGAACCATTAGAATTGTTATTGTCACTGAATTCATGACTCTGACTCTGAACTGAAGCATTGTTCTCTGATTCTGAAACAGGACACTCTTCTTTGACAGACTGACTGCTCTCTGCATTTCCTTCCCTCATCTTAGCTTTCAATTCCTTTAGCTACAAAAAGAAAAATAAAAAGTCAACAACCCAATTTTGAAAATTAAAATTCTAATCAACTCAGTCATTACTGATAATTAGAAGTGACAAAATTTCTTGGTACATTTACCTGTAGATTTAGAGATTCATTATCTCTTTCAAGATTATTGTAATCAAGTTTTAGTGCTTCATAATTGGTCTTAAGGGTCACATATTCTCTCTCCAATTGCTTAGTCTTCCAGCGGGCGCGGCGGTTTTGGAACCAAATAGCCACTTGTCTTGGTTGCAGACCTAATTCTTCTGCTAATCTGATCTTTCTCTCTGGCTCAAGCTTGTTTTCTACTTCAAAATTCTTCTCTAAGGCCTTAACTTGATCCATGCTTAACCTTCTTTTCTTTTCAGTTGTTGTAAGAGTAGTTTCCTCGGTGCAGTCTTCTTCTTCTAGACTATCCAACATTGCTTGAAACTCTCTACTGTATACTTGGTTTGATTTTTGAGTAGTCTTTTCCTCTAGATTATTGAAAAAATATAACACTTTATCAGCTTAATGATGACATAAGTATGCTTGAAAATCAAGATGTTTATGAGCTTGAGACGGGAATTCTGTTTACCTTTTGAAGAAGAGATGGAGAGTAAAGCAGCAAATGATTCCGGGGAACTGAACCTCTTCATAATAGAAACTTGAGATCAAGAGAGTAGGAGAGCAGATAGATTTATCAAGAATTGTTCTTTTATGGACTGTACTCGCAAAATAATAGCAGAATGGGGAATGAATATGATGGGAGCTAAAGCTTCGCAGTTCAGAGTTTGCCTTCTCAACTTCTACCAATTCTGCTCAATCTTTTAAACCCATCAAAAGGAAAACAGAGAATCAAGTACACTGTTATCTATACTTCAGAAATGAGCAAGCTTTTGGGAAAAGCAGACAAAACCCAAGAAAGAGGAATAGTAATTAAAAGTTTTTCTCTAGCTAATCATTGTCTAATAATGCAACTTTATTAGAGAGAGAAAGATAGAGAGAGAAGTCCAAGAGACAGTGAACCTGCTTCACCACTCACTCACAGTTAAATACTGGAATGCACCTTTAACTGTTATGAGCTGTGAAGGTGATTGTCACAAAATCAAATAATTAAATAATTCAGTTTGGTAAGGTCACATCGTAATCAATAGCTGCCAAGAAACATATTTTAATCATTTACAGTTTACGCTTGCCTTTGTACTGCTCACAACACAAGCCTGATTTACCTTCCATCCTTGTGCTTATAAGAAATGGCAGAGCCATTCAGTAGTAATGGCAACGAAATTCTGTGCAAAGTTTAATAGTATGAATTAGCATCCTTTGCCAGAATTAACTATTTTGATTTATGAGTAAAATCATCAATATTTAAATTGATCCGTCGCTGTATTAATTAATGATGTATGGCCACAGAATTCAATGAACTAGAGTGGACACACATTCAAGAAAATGATATCAATTATTTCTTGGATTTATGCAAGTGTGAAGTGATTATCAAGACTTGAGTGTACAAGCTAACAAGAACAACCCCACGAGATTCAGTACTTAGATGTTAATCAGTCAATCGATGAGGTTAGGCATGGAACTCCTGTCGCTATAACAAGTTGTGAATAACTTTGCAGCATCTTTCCGTTTGATGGCTTTGATTATATATATGAAAGATTGAAAAAGTTTGTTACATTGTCAATTTAATTCTGACATAAGAATGGACTGACTGCTAATTTCTGCTATCAATTATCAAACAAACAAATGCGACCGTACGACCGGTCGAATTTCAACTTAAGAAGCAAAATCAAGATTCCTTAAAGATAAGAAGATCTTCCAGCTGTTTAATTAACATTTTCAGAATGCTAATTCCTTTGGCTACAAAATTTTGAGTTTTCTGCTCGCTGTATTTTCGCATTGCTCACTGTAATTCCTTTCAGAATCACAAAGACTCGGCAAGTAAATCTTTCCTTATAATTTTCTCTTTATTGATCTCTTTTTGGCTGTCATTTTACCAACGATAAACTCCTTCTTTACTAGTACTATTTTCTTTCTTCTGTAATTCTCAATACAGTAATATTTTCACCCTTGTTGGTCTTTTATATTAAGAGTTGTTTATCCACCTTGTACAGGGATCTCTCTTTTCTTTTTTTCCTTTGTTTTATCAGAATTTTAGTGCTCGAGAGACACTAGTTGTGAAATTTATTAAAGCCATATTTTTTGCACATAAATTTTTAAGTCCGATATAGTATTACAGTTATGGTGGCCATCTACGCTGTTGGAAAAGCTATGCAGCTATTGGAGGAATTACACAAGATTAATGTCACAATTATGGAGCAGAGCAAAGATGCGGTTATTAATAGTATTGATGATTAACTTTATAAGATGGTTTTCTTTCCTTTTTCTTTTTGTAGATGCCACATCTCCGAACCAGAAAAGAAAAGAAAAGAAAACTTCATGCACTAAGAACTTGCACTTGTTAAAATGAGAAGAGTGATAGAGATGTTGCAGAAGGCACAGCTGGTTTCCATTTCAAAACTGAAAAGAACATAGAGGTCAACGACTGTAGCTTGATTAGGTAGTTGGTACTAGCAATCCTAGCAGCACAACTTTAGGGAAGGTATTGTATTAATACAGAAAGAAAGAAAAGTTAAACTTTGATTTGAATTTAGAATAGGAGAAAAAGTCCTGGTTCAACTAAACTAATCATGCAAGTAACTTTGTCAAACAAGCACTCAACTTTAAAAATTGAAGCTCATGGCCCTAAGAATAAATTCAATATCTCTAGCAACTTTTACCCGAAATGAAATAAATGAATGATACCCCTTAAGCTAGTTCTATGAAACATTCACCTCAGAAGAGGTTTTGATGGTTTTGGTGCCTTATCGTGAAAGAAAGGATGCTACAGGACAGGGTGATATTTACTGAAGTGTCAGCCTTAATTGACCTCAATGTTTGATTGAAGATCCTTGACGTTTCAGATACTATATAGTGCCATGCTTAGGAAAGTTTCAGACAGTCTTGGGGAATATTTATGAAGTAACGTGCTCTCACAGTTGTACTTTTTCAGTCTTTCTTTATGTTTTACTTTTACCTGATGTGCCCAACGCTTCATTTGATCATTAAAATTGTATAACGATAATCGCAAGGCATACAAAATTCTGGCAGATTAGTGTCAAAGACCGCAATCACAAATCACAAATAGAAAATAGAAATTATGGAACCATGAACAGACTTTAGTGCCATACGCAGAGAGTGTGTGATGAAGCTTGTAACACGATAACAGGCTGCTAGTAGGTCAGAAATGTCGACCATGGCAGCACCGACCTCTTGTTGCTTTGCAAGTAACAGAGAGTTTACGTGTCAGGGTTGGAGCACATCGGCAGTCAAATCCAAAATATTGACATCATAAAAGACAGCAAACAAATCAAGATTCAACTTTCAAGCCACAATTTTCAACTTAGCTATTTTGTAGCTCCATATTTTGTAAATCAGCAAACTTTGCATGTTTTTTTTGTGCTTATAAGTCGGTTGCCTTATATTTTTACGTCGGCTGTCGTGCTACAATGCTAAGAGCCGTCCAAAAGATAAGTTGAGAAGTCAGGGAAATAGAATATCTTATTGGATTTTGTTGTCCTCTTCACTAATAATCATATCAAGTCATTGAGAAGTAAATTTTGGAGGATTAGCCGGATTACTGTTTCAAATTGTTGGCTGCTATTTGGCCGAAAAGTTCTATTGATGTAGCAGAATTCACACTGCTTATGATGTCTTATTTCATGGACATTGTTGTCCAAGGAAAAGAAAAGGTGTTTCTTACACCCAGAAGTCATACTTGCGAAATGTGAACCTTTCCGGCTTTAACAACAAGTGGGTGCGCAGGGTTACTTTCCGGCAATTTTATCTCTTGCCCATAAAGTGCCATAGTAATCTCACATGGTAAACATTTTTAAAAAGAAAGAGAAAAAGAGGGGGAAACAAAAGGAAACGTGTGTTCTCCTGCTGCTGCCAGGCTTAGCAAGATTCGCGAGTTCAATACCTAAATCTTGAATCATGAAGATAAAGTTCATTTTTGTCGGAAAACAAAAAAAAAAAAAAGAAAGGCAGATAAAGTTCATTAGAGGTTGGGGGATGTTATCAGCAAGAAGAAAAAAAAACTCATAAAAGGAGATCCGACTTTCCAAATGTAAATATCAAGCAAGCTTATCAAGACAAGTCTGTAAGAATGGTAAAGACACAATCATAGCTCTAAAAGCACCTTTCTATTACAGATTGTGTTGAAACTAAAATCACGGATAGAAGTATTGAAAATTACAAGAATAATCAATTATAGAACTTGCAGGATTACAGATTGTATTGATCAGACCACAATTGCAAACAAAAATTTTACGAGGTACAGCAATGATCAATTACAAAAACTCACAGTAGCAAATTCTTAGACCTCCTAAATGTGGTATAACTCCAAGTGGACGCAGCATATGAGGTACAAAATTTATGCTGCATTGTGTCGTCATTAATAAATTTAATCATCATTACCGATCTGTGGAAGTCAGGTCTCCAGCGCCAATGACATGTTTGCCTTGCCTGACTCGAATATAAAATTGTTATCAGTTATTTAATCCTTCCAAATTCGAAGGATTAAATCTATGTTAAAAGTTAATTTTTGTCAAAGCCAACTTCTTGGCAGGCATACACTTCTCCAATTCTAATCCTTGAGCGAAAAGAATGGAGCGCAGCAAGATGAGATATCAATTCCAGCAACCTCCATGGCATTGCAGACCCAGTCAGGGATATCACCTTTTGGAAACTATAAAGCAATAACAATATCAATAGTTAAGGTCTATGCAAACTAGATAGCATCGCTTGACTTCAATAAATTTTCTTTTCATAGTAACTTCCCCAGGACGCGACCAGCCACCACTTCCACTGGTACTGCTAAAACTAAGGTGGCAGCTTACAGTCAGCAACATCACTAATGTCTAATTCATCCATTTGCTTTATGTATATAAAGTTAATGGAAGAAACCAGAAACTGAAATCATTTTATCTTTTTGCAAAGCCAATTTATAATGAAGGATGCTCTTTCCCTTTCCCTCTCTTTCTGAAACTCAAATACATAAGAATACAGAGTTTTAAAGTACAGGAAATACCATTTTCTGGAGAAAATTACAGACAAACCTGCAAAATAAAAATTAGAATTGAGAACTCAAGCATGTAGTGCACTAGCAACCATGATGTTAGAAAAGATAAGTGTTAGTGGTGGAGATAAACTAGGACAAGGCACACATACTCTGGAAATCGTCCCTCAACAATTGATGAGTGTAGATCTCTGCTAAGCTGCAATTTTACAAGTAATTTATTCTCAAGTACATTGAAAAACAAAATGGAGAGAGAATTAATGTTTAATGTTTTTACCTTCATCATGTAATACAAATTGTGATATGACAAAAGCTGTGATCCCATAGCATCTTTTGTAACGAGGCAGTGAATGTAGGCCCTTGTATACTTCTTGCAAACCTGCATTGAGAAAAAGCTTAATGCAAATAAATACTGTAAGAGATAATATTAAAATAGTGGCTCCAGGCAACAATTTCTGTTACTATCATACCATGCAGGCACATGTAGGATCAATGGGACGTGTATCATCAGCCATTGCACTATGTTTTAGCTTCAGCACCCCCTGCAGTAACAAATTTTGCATGAATGTCTAATTGCAAAAATTTGTTAGAGAGTTGTGCCAAACCAATAAACCATCACCTCTGGTACAAGAGCTGTGCCAAATCGAGCGGTACGAGTAGGATACACACAGTCATACACATCGGCACCTAAAGCACTGCAGACAACAATATCCAGAGGATAACCAACACCCTGAAATATAGTTGGTGATTGTGACAAACAAAAAAATTAGAAAAGAGAAGCAGCAAATGATTTATCTGTCAAACTATTATCAATGATGTATGTTAAAATGATAATAGTCATAAATACCATAACATATCGTGGTTTATCTTCAGGTAATGCAGCAGTACATTGAGCAACAACACGCCAAAATGAATCTTTATCTTCACCACCTGCTAGACCACCAATTGCGTAGCTGTCAAAGAAGTACATCTAAGTTAAAATTCTCAATCTTACAAAAATGAGATTTATTGCAGACAACGAAAAAAGAAGTTCATACAACATTGCTGTGGAGCAAAACAAAAACAAGTATCAATACTGGAAATTACGTTACAAATAAATGAGTAAATATTTAATATTAAATAACTAGCGAATTTGTTAAATTTGACATACAGGTAAAACAGACATCTAATACCTATGCCAAACAATTTGGTTCTAGAAATTTTAATTATGTTTACATAAAAAGTGAATGAGCATACCCAGGTAAATTGCGATCCACCAAGCCTCTAACACATATATCCCTGGCAAAGATATATAACTGTCAGTAATAACGTAAATACATAATGAGACCAGAAGAAAGGAAAGCAGCTCGCACATTAACTATGGCGGTAGCAGAAGATTACAATTTAAACATAGTTTACCTTAACACAGGATCCAAACCACCTTGAACAATGCCAAATAAATTTTGTTCATTTGGTCTCTTGTGTGCTGCCAAAAATCAGCGACAGATCAAGGAAAAACCATGATCAAAACCATCAAAATTGAGATCGAGCAAGAAGAAATGCGTGATTAGAGAAGAAAAGTTGAAAGATATACATGGAAAACTTGGCAAATAGAGAAAGCAAAGTAAGTCGATAAATAAAAATCCACCCAGCAGCCACTAGGCTCTAACTCAATCCCCTTTATATTTCTAAAAAGACTTTAAACACCTAATGGTAGATGTCTTGTTACTGTTGTGTTTCTGGTTTCTATTTCTCGTCGTATATCAGCTTTCAACTAGCCTAAATAACTCAGATGTTTTGATCTAAAAAAAAAATAACTCAGATGCCAGAGAGAAGTTAATCTAGCTTAATAAGACTAAAAAGTTCATAATCCTATCATTGTGCATAGATTATGCTTAGTTAAAACATGATATACTAAGATGTAAAAAATCTATAAGACTTTTGAGTTTGTGTTAATTATTTTGTGGGAGACAAAGAATTAGCCATTGCAAGCAATTACCTGCTATACATCTATCTATCCATCGAAGTGTACGATACATGGCCTCTTCAATCCGTGGACCAGTAATGGTGGTTCTTACTACATCATCAAGAGCCATAATAATATCTGCACCAATTCTGTTCTGCATGTCAAGTAACAAAAATATAGTGGTGCTTAAGATATTGTCCAAATAAGCATCCAAGAAGAAGCAAGGAAAAAAAAACAACAGGATCGCATTAAGAAATAAAAAGCGTGAAGATTTCCAGAACCTTAATTAGTAAACTGCATATAGAAACATGCAAGTCATCACAAGTAAAACACGGACGAAAATACACTAGTTCCATGCAAAAAATGCGTGTGGAATATATAGAATTGTTGAATAATGTAACATACCCTGAATTTTAGGGAAAAAGAAAAGGAAGTCCAAATAACTCACTTGGATATGGATCGATTCCTCAGGTGTTAGAAGCATTGGTTTTCCATCCACTGGTGACTGAACTAAGAAAAAGAAACCTTAGTTACACGCAATATTAAAATGATTGGATTTCATGGTATAACATAAGAAAAATTGAGCTAGGAAGAGTGACTATCGCACTATGAGATATGTAGAAAGTATGTGGGCCTTGATATTTGAGCTAGAATCATATTACTGGCCATATAAGCGGAGTTCGAAACCATCTTGCACAAAAGAAATTGGCTTATGCTACAGTCCAATCTACTTTAATTATATTGCACTTCATTTCTTACAGTTCTTCTCATGCGGGATTGTATTTTGCAACAAGCCAGATCAACAAATAATATGATAGTCCGCTATTGCTAAATTCATAAACAATTTTGATGAAAATGATAACAAATACCTGAAATGTCACGCCCTTCTCTGTGATATCAGCCAAATGCAACAATGATACCTGATATATGAAAACGAAAAAAAAAAAAAGAATGGTGAGGCAGACAAATTGTAAGCTTCAAATCTATATGTCATCTGTTGCAACAAACTAAAGTTGTAAAGCAAACCATGAAAGAGAGGGTACTAATTAAATAAAAATATTTTCAAATAAGCATGAACTATTACACTTTGATATGAAATTTGTGATAGAGAGCTTCAGATGCAGAAATTCTAAAATAATATCAGATATGCAGTGCTAGCACTTGGGAACAAACTAACAACCCATACAGGAACATAAAATAAAACTGTCAAGTTATAAACTAAAAGAGCAACAGCGCTATGATGTATAAAATGATAGACTATATAACCATCTGGAAGCCGCCAGAATCAGTAAGCAGTGCTCGAGGCCAGTTCATAAATTTATGGAGACCCCCCAATTCATCAATCAGCTCAGAAGTAGGACGGAGAGCTAAATGATACGTATTCCCAAGAATGATTTGACAACCAATCTCCTCAAGCTGGTTGGTTGTCAAACCTTTAATTGTCCCTGTAACCAAGAATTTCAATAGATGCAGCTAATTCAGAAAACTGGTGCCAATTGTGCCAAAATTTAAAAGGATATAAACTCCTAACCTTGAGTTCCCACAGGCATAAATAAAGGAGTCTGGCACACAAAGTGGG
This sequence comes from Ricinus communis, assembly GCF_019578655.1. NCBI lineage: Eukaryota > Viridiplantae > Streptophyta > Magnoliopsida > Malpighiales > Euphorbiaceae > Ricinus > Ricinus communis. The sequence continues at coordinate 5,579,660 of NC_063257.1, read as the reverse complement.
GGAGTGTAAGTCGAGCTGCACGAGCACGATTAAACCTCCCTAAAACCTAAAATAGGATATTTCCAAATAATCATGTCAATGACCAAAAAAATATTTGAAGCAAATAAAAAATACAATCTCTTCTTTTATGCCATGAGTCATGACACAAGGCCAACAAAGGATAACTAATTAATCAAAATTTGAATATGTTTTTACCAGCATTATACTAGAAAGTCCCTGAGCATCCATTGACATGGTCGGTCAATGTTTGAATTTAAAAAGAAATTTGAAAAAATTTGAAAAAGCTAATACCTCAAAACGAAGTGCCATCGAATTCAAATTTTTGCTCTATATTCTTCTATAAGTCCACTTGCAATCCTGTCGTTAAAAAATAAAAATAATTAAAGAACGAAAAAAAGCACTTTATAATAGTTTGGCCACTGCAACGCAAATATTACATAATCGAAAATGGGAAATAAAGAAAAGAAGCTTACAGAAGAGGAAGGGAAAGTGTTATAGGTGAAAGAGAGAGAATGGCTTGGTATTAGCAGCTATTATTATGCTCTCAAATAAAGTTTCCCGCGGCGGCTGTACCGGCACGCAGTCGTTCTTTCTGTTATTTTCTTCTTCTTTAGGCTTTTCCTTAATGCTGGACCAGAGGAGACAATATGTAACTATGGATCCACCTTTCAAAATTAGTGCTCCAAATTAGGCCCAACTCTACATCGTATTTCTTTGTTTTCTGGGCTTTCCTTCTGCTTGCCTTTGAGGGCCGCCTTAATAATCTAACGTAAAATAGCTGGTTGATAGCATGCATGCGCTGCATTTCTCGTTTAAAACGATGATGATAATAAAATGACAACCATAAAAGTTACAGAAATTGAAAAATTTTGAGCTGGTACCTCTCAAATTCTCATAATAAATGACTGAATCAAATTTGAAAATGAGTTCACTAATTTTCGGTATTGAAATAATGAATCGATTTTAATGATTTGATTCAGCATGTTACTAAAAGATTAGATTAATTTAACCGCGGAAACGTTGGCGATGACGATTGTGACAAAATGATGGCGGTGATGCAGCCGAAATGGAATTAAAATGTAATAACGGCGGCAGATGGGTGGTGAGGATAGCAGCTTCGGCCCATTGAGGGGATCTTAGGAATGTGAATGTCCTTTTGATTGATTATTTATAGATTTGACTAATACCGTCAACTTGTATAATTTTTGACCCGTAATACAAAATTAGTATCATAAAACTTCATGCGATTAATTTTCCTTCATATTTCAGGTTAATCTAAATTTCAATACTTTAAAGAAAAAAATAATTTTAAAGTATTTCAAAAAAAAATCTCCAAGAAACAAGGAAAACATAAATAATATATTTTAAAGAAAAAAATTAAAATAATTTACAATAAATTAAACCATATCAAACACAAAACTAAAACCAAGAAACCTAGAAAGATATGTAATTAAGAGGAGAAATATAAAGCTTTTATTAATAAAAATTTAAGAGTACATCTTTGATATAATTTAAAAAATACAGAGTAAAATTTTATTTATAATATTTTTCAACCGTGTTGATGGTGAACTCATTAATAATCACTAAAAATTACTTCTCCAGAATATTCTTTGGTCTTTAAACGAGTTTGATTATATTAACAAGTTTTCCATTACTTCCAAAAGAGAAAGATTAAAAAAAGACCGTGAACACGTGATATTGATGAATAAAACTACCATAAAGGAAAACTCATAAATTTCCACTCTAAATGATATTAAAAAAAAAAATCTAACATAACAATAATAAGAAATATAACATAAATATTATATATATGAGTTTTTTTTTTGTTTTATTAGACTGAAGAATACAGAAGCTCATTCAACTTCCTCATGTCTAATAGTTTAAAGAAAGACTGATTAGAAGATTCATGATCCCTTTTGTAGCTTTGTCAAAATTTCCACTTTGTCATAGTACTCCCTGTGTAATGCACTTCATTAGCTACTATTATTTATATAAATATGTTTGAAAGGGTTAATTATCTTATAGCTTCTCGAAGCTCTAACCAATTTTATTTTTATTTTATTCCTTTAGTTTCATCAATTTATTATATTAATATGTAAACTTTACTAGTGAATTTCCTGAAGGCACACAGCTGGGTAGTTAGTTCCAAGTTATCTGAATGTAATTCTTTATAATGCAATTAAACCTTTTATCTTTTCAACCATTTAAGGGGAATAATTTGGTTTTAGTTAATCAAGGTTTAAGTGAGGAACCTGAGGAAATGAGAGGCTTTGATTCTGAAAATATGATCGGAAAGGTCAACTTTAACAGGTTCACGGGAATTGGTTCCAATCGCTACAGTGAACATGTTATGACTTACACATTCAACTTCATATCAAATGATCACTTTGATGACTTTGTTCTTTCTATGTCAATATGTATGAGAGAACTTTCTCAGAATAAGAATAAGGGCACGCTGCAATTATCTCATTTCCACAAAGAAAAGCCTGAGAACCCATAGGGATAAAGAAAGAGTCATGGGGCAAGTTGCATTATTTCCTGAAACATATAAAAGAAAACAAAACGGGATTTAACTCGCTGAACATTAACAACACATTTCTTTTTTACAGGGAAAATTAACAAGGCATTTCAGAAACTCGTCAATCATCATTTAATGCAATACATTTATAAATTTGATTTATTTTATCTACAGGGCCCACTTGGAACATAATTTTAAGAAAAGTTGCAATTTCTATACCATCATCAATTTAGATTTTTTTCGTCTCTTCTATCTGATAGTTTTGATAAGTAGATGACAAGCTCTGAGAATAGTCAGGGAAGAAACAGGGCAAACAGTAACTGATAATTCAACTTTGGCTAGCCAGAACTTTGGACTGGTAAAAGCAAAATTGTTTCGGACCAGGTACAGGTGAATACAAATACATACCTCCCTCTTCCCTTCAAGCGCTTAAACACCTGAAAAAGAGCTTCATCTCCATATCTCCTCCAACAGACAATGGATAGAATAATTACGACAGGGAAACTTCACATCATTTTGATACAACTATGGCTAAACCAAGCACTACTGGCAACAGCTGCAGGGCCAGTATGTCAAGAATCCTGCGGGGATATTACCTTTCCATTCCCGTTTGGAATTGGAAAAGGCTGTTATATGAGTGAGATGTTTGAGATAGTTTGCAACGATTCTTTTACACCTCCAAAACCTTTCTTAACAAGCATCAACATGGAATTGCTGCTCGATCCATCAATAGGTTCAGAAAGGATTACAGTCAATAGCCCAGTTATTAGTTCCAATTGCAGCAACAAGTCCTCAACTAGTACTGAGGTTTCCCTGTTAGGCACTTCTTTCCTTTTCTCGAACGAGTCTAATAGATTTACAACCATAGGTTGTGACAGTTATGCTATGCTTACTCAGAGTGGAAACACGGTCGGAGGGTGCTTGTCTATCTGTAGAGACAATAGCTCAAGTGGCTGCTATGGCCTTAACTGCTGTCAGACCACAATTCCACCTTATGTCCAATCTTTTGAAGTAAACATAACAAACCCTTTTAATAGTGATGGAGATGGTCGTGATAGGTGCAAGTCTGCTTTCATGGTTAGCCAGAATTGGCTTGCATCGAAATCAACAAACCTTGATGAAGTGCGACAAATGGATCATGTGCCAGCAGTGCTTGACTGGGCAAATGATCAAGGCTATTGTGATATTAGTAAGAATCCAAACATCACTTGTACCTCAAGGTATTGCTGGGCACAACTAACCGAAAATCAATTTTGTATTTGTAGACAATGTGAAGGTAACAATTCTTACTTCAGCTATTTGTTCAGAAAACTTGCATCAACAAAATCTAACCCAAAACTGCATCCCAAAAAGATATTCCATATCCAGAATTATGAAGTTTATCTTATTGTTTTATGCGCAGATGTGGGCAAATGCACAAATCCAAAGAACTATTACTACTGTCAATTGAAATGCATGTATAACCGAGGAGGCTACAACTGCCCTTGTCCTGTTGAGCATCATAAAGAGTACAGCATTTGCTACCCTGATAGCGCTTTTGCTGGAAAATCTCGAATCAAGACCATCCTTATAGGTTTGTAGTTATTTATTTTGTTTTATTGTGGTTTAGTGATATTAAATATGAAGATGCCAATTATCATATACCAGAGTAAATTCGTGTCATCACTTGAGCCGAAACCAGGTTATTCATATCAGAAGTAAAGATTCGAATTCTCTTAGTACCATTATCTTTTTCATACAAAACCTATACTCTGCTCTGAACCACAGTTGTTTCATGAATGACGAGAAGCTCTTTAGCGTTAAACTTAAATCCTCTTGCATGTGATTGCGAACAGGTACTAACGATATTATTAGGTCTTGTAGGGAATATGATAAACTTAAGCTTTTATTTCTGTGAGTTGTGCAGGTTGTGGATCAGGACTCGGACTCCTGCTATTAATCATCGGTATATGGTTATCCTACAAGATAATAAAGAGAAGACGAGCTACGAAGCTCAAACAAAAATTTTTCAAAAGGAATGGCGGGTTGTTACTAGAACAACAACTGTCTTCTACAGAAAGTCATGTCGAGCAAACAAAAGTATTCACTTCCAAGGAATTGGAGAAGGCAACTGACAACTATCATACGAGTCGTATCCTTGGACAAGGAGGTCAAGGGACTGTCTATAAAGGAATGTTGACGGATGGAAGAGTTGTTGCTATTAAGAAGTCCAAATTAGTGGATGAAGACAAGCTCGATCAATTTATCAATGAGGTCGTGATTCTTTCACAAATCAACCACAGAAATGTTGTCAAATTGACCGGATGTTGCTTGGAGACAGAAGTTCCTTTACTGGTGTATGAGTTCATTCCTAATGGAACACTCTTCCAATATATACAAAATCCAAACAAAGAGTTCCCAATTACATGGGAAATGCGTCTGCGGATTGCTACTGAAGTTGCAGGTGCTCTAGCATATTTGCATTCAGCAGCTTCTATGCCTATTTATCATCGAGATATCAAGTCCTCAAACATACTTTTGGATGAGAAGTATAGAGCAAAAGTAGCGGACTTTGGCACTTCGAAATCAATTGCAATTGAACAAACACATGTGGCAACTCTAGTACAAGGAACTTTCGGATACTTGGATCCTGAGTACTTTCAATCAAGCCAATTCACAGAGAAGAGTGATGTTTACAGCTTTGGAGTGGTACTTGTGGAGCTTTTAACAGGGCAAAAACCCATATCGTCATTGCGCTCAGTGGAAGAGAGAAGTTTAGCTACATATTTTCTAATGACAATGGAAGAGAATCGTCTGTTTGAAATTCTTGACGCTCGAGTTCTCAAGGAGGGTGGAAGAGAAGAGATTATTGCAATGGCTAAGATGGCAGAAAAATGCTTGAACTTGAACGGGAAAAAAAGGCCTAAAATGAAGACTGTGGCAATAGAGTTAGAAGGGATTAGATCATCTCAAGGAGTTTCTTCAACAATTCAACAAGATTATGAAGAGGTTGATTATGTTGTTGGTGACTATACTGCATCATGGGATGTTGCTTCATCTTCAACTGGGTCGCTGAATAGCACCACCATACGTGCCCGTTTTGATGTGAAACCACTACTACCTTCCAATAACACCTCATGAATCAAAGAAAAAAGAAATCGTCCATTCGTTGTAATCTTATACACTGTTTTCGGGAATGTTTCATTTTTGCGTCGTCTTGTTTTTGTTTTTGTTTTTCAACTGATGTACCATTAAGAGATTTGCCATTTTAAATTCTTTCCCCTCTATCCATTAGTTCCTATTTCCTTCTCTATTTCTGGTGGGTTGCATTTTTTTAATCAACCGAGCAACAACTTGCAAATAATAATAATAATAATAATAATAAAAGAAAAGGGATTTAATTCTCTAGAGATTGTTGTGTTTAAGTTTCTATTGGAAAAATGTTAGGTCGTTAAACTCTTTAGTCTACAAGGCAGCCACGATTCTTTCTCCATAACTAATAAGATAAACTTTATAGATTAGTTTTTTCTTTTGAATTTCCGATTTATACTTTGAAACAGCTCTTTGTGGGAGTGCCCCTAAAGAAGCAGAGGATTTCCGTTTTGTCTTGACTTCCATGTGGGGTGAGAATGGAGAGTGTATTCTCCATCTCGTGTGGATATACACTTGAACCCCAGAAGGACTGTAATTACATACATAATTGATTATATAATCAATTAGATAATGGAATTGTTTACTCCTGAAGAACAAGGCAAAATAGAAAATATTGCTGTGGGTCAACATCTCTGGAATGATAAAGTAGTCTCTGGAATCATAGTAGTGACCATTATTCTGTCAAGAAGGGCTACGGACTGTTGATTTACTCTAATTCCAATACCACTGAGGCTACATCTTCTTTGCAAAATCATGATAAAAATTTTCTGGCAGTTAATTTGGAGTATGGAGGTCCAACCAAAGGTGAAATCTTTTATATGGAGATGTGCTGACAAAGTGGTTATTGAAAACTCATTTCGCCAAGATTTATAGCAACACAATTTCTTCCCAATCTGCCAAAAGGAGACAGAATCTGCCATAGTACATGCTATCTCCATTGTGAACATGCGAGGGCAACGTGGTTTGGCTATGGCCTTAGAGCTCCTAACAGTGCTTCCTCCTTTCCTTACTGGTGGCAGGAACAAATGCGCATTCTACACAGTCATGACAGACATGATCTTAAACCTATTCTTGCTCTAATCTGCTGTAGCATATGTCAAGCAAAGAAAGGCCTCCTTTTCAATGCAAAAGCCATTCTTCCTATCAACACATGCAATCAAATCAGTGCAGCTCATCACTCCTCATGGAGAGATGGTCATCTTAGGCCTCCAAGAATACCGGGAGATACTCCCCGAGTGAGGTCTACTCTTTAAACACTATTTTCATTAACTGAAGCATTAGAATGGTTCTCTAACCACAACGCCAATATCATGTCTGACACTGAATTGCATGTTTTAAGATCACAAATTTTACTTGGAGCAGTCGTGTACGCATCTTTGCTAGCTAGGTAACATCAATTATTATTATTTTCCCTTCTCGAATCTTTTTTTGACTTTTCAATGTCCACACCCTTTTATTTTTTTTCCCCGGCGATTATTGCTTCCTTTCTTTCAGGAAATATTCTATCAAAGGAATATAAAAGATTAGCTGACTCAAAGAAAGACAAGGAAAATTCTCCATAGAAGCTTCAAAATTTAAAGCTCAACCTCGAGACTTTCTCAAGCTCTTTTCCATCCACTATTTACAGTAATATGTGAAGGGAGCTAGGGTTCCATGCATGACATATTTGTATTACTAAAAAATTTCTTTTCTAGAAAAAAATATCTCGCAAAGAGATATTGTCATCGTGAGGTATTTGTTTTTTATTTTATTTTATTAAACTGCAGAAAGCATGAGCTCAATGAACTTTCTTCTCATTTGTAAAAGTTTTGAAAAAGACTGATTAGAAAAATCATGAACCATTTTGTAGCTTTGTATTTCTCCTCTTTGACATGTCAAGTCCACTGTCCTCTCCATGTAATGCACTCGATTAACTACTATTATCTTGCATTTAAAAAGGGTTGATTATCGTATAAATTTTCAAACTTCGACCATTTTTATTTCTATTTCATTCTTTTAGTTTCATCAAGGTAGTAAAATTATAAATAAACTTTATAAGTGCATTTCCTGGTGGACACAGGAGCTGAACAGCTAGAGTGAGGCCCTGAGAAACTTTAATTTCGATAAAACGATCGTGAAGGTCAACTTCTTCAGTTTCTCAAGAATTGGCTCCAATTACTACGGTGAGCAAATGAACTTTGTTCCAACCCGAGTTAACTAAGGACCCATTAGTTTATTTATTTTTTTATTATTATTCTATTCAGATTCTGAAATGAGCGATTTGATGAATTTGTTCCTTCTAGGCCGATAATATTATTTAGAGAATTTTCTCAAAAAGAAGAATAAGGAATTGCGAAATTATCTAATTTTCACTAATAAAAGCCTAAGAAGAATAGGAATAAAGGAAGAGTCAGGGCGGCAAATGGAGCGGACCAAGTCTGTTGGCAAAAGCTACTACTTAATTCAACTTTGACTGGCTAGAACGCTTAAAAGTAATACAAGTGATTAGATAAATGAAAGAGCAAGGACATTGAAATATAGCCAATTTGCTATACATAAATCCTTAAACACCTAAAGGGTGCAACATAATTTTGATCTTCTCTTATTCAAAGAGAATGGAAAGGAAGAGTGAGAAGGTGATATTTGTGTTGATAAAGCTTCAACTCTTTTTGATACTGTGGCTAGCCCAAGCACGATCAGTGGAGCCTTGTGAATCCTATTGTGGTAATGTTACGATTGAATTCCCATTTGGAATTGGAAAAGGTTGTTACATGGATGAGAGTTTTGAGGTGACTTGCAACTCCTCTTCTGAACCTCCAAAACCATTTTTAACAAGCATTAATATGGAATTGCTGGAGGTTTTATCGCCAAACCAAGTTCAAGTCAACAATCCAGTAATTTATTCCAATTGCAGCCACAAAACGTCTACAGCTTCAAGGGTCTCTCTGTCGGGTACTCCTTTCACATTTTCAAATGCTTCCAACAGGTTTACAGCCAAGGGTTGCAACAATTATGCTATACTAATGCAAGATATTGGTGACACGGTGGGAGGATGTCTCTCGATTTGTCGTGATGAAGCTAATTCAAGTGGCTGCTATGGCATCAACTGTTGCCAGACTACTATTCCTCCTTATATGAAGTCTTTTGAAGCCAACATGACAAACCCTTTTAGTGATAATACAAACAGTTGCAAGTCTGCCTTCATGGTTGACCAAAGTTGGTTTGCGTTTCAATCGTCATCATCAAGAAGCCTTGATGATCTGAATTACAAGGATCATGTACCAGCAGTGCTTGACTGGGCAAATTATCAAGGTTATTGTGATATAAGTGAATACTACAACATCACTTGTACAACCGACAGTAGTTATTGTTGGAAAGAATTGAACAGAAGTCAAGTCTGTATCTGCCAATGTGAAGGTACGAACTTCTCCATTTTATTACATGATTATCTTTGGCATATATAATTAATCTAATCTAGACCCAATGTTGCTGAGGTTTATAATTTCTTTTGTGCAGATCCAAACAAATGCCCAGATCAAAGTTCTAATTACAACTGTCGACTGTTCTGTATGTACAGACCAGGAGGCTACAATTGTCCGTGTCCTCCTGGACATGGTAAATATGAAAATTCCAACAGATGCTACCCAAATTCCGTTTTTTGGGGAAAATCTCGGACTAAAACCAAGAGTATCATTATAGGTATGCAAGTTGATTTGTTAATTTATGCCATTATTTTCACTTTTTCTCAATCACACAACTTCCTATATGCAATTGTGCAAATCCTATTATATTCCACGCACGCCACAGCTACTAAATTGCTCAAATCCTATTGTCTGAATAATGAAGAAAATTAAAGATGCCTTTTCGATTTCTGCAGGTTGTGGGTCAGGTATTGGGTTCCTGCTATTACTTATTGGTATATGGTCACTGTATAAGATAATAAAGAGAAGACGAGCCATGAAGCTCAAGCAAAAAATTTTCAAAAGGAATGGTGGGTTGTTACTAGAACAATTATCTTCTACAGAAAATTATGTTGAGCAAACAAAAGTATTCACCTCCAAGGAATTGGAGAAGGCAACTGACGACTATCATACGAATCGAATCCTTGGCCAAGGAGGTCAAGGGACCGTCTACAAAGGAATGTTGATAGATGGAAGAGTTGTTGCTATTAAGAAGTCCAAAGTAGTGGATGAAGACAAGCTCGATCAATTTATCAATGAGGTCGTGATTCTATCACAAATCAACCACAGAAATGTTGTCAAATTGATCGGATGTTGTTTGGAAACAGAAGTTCCTTTACTGGTGTATGAGTTTATTCCCAATGGAACACTCTACCAATATATACATAATCCAAACGAAGAGTTTCCGGTTACATGGGAAATGCGTCTGCGGATTGCTACAGAAGTTGCAGGTGCTCTAGCGTATTTGCATGCAGCAGCTTCTATGCCTATTTATCATCGAGATATCAAGTCCTCAAACATACTTTTGGATGAAAAATATAGAGCAAAAGTGGCGGACTTTGGCACCTCAAAATCGATTTCAATTGATCAAACACATGTGACCACTAGAGTACAAGGAACTTTCGGATACTTGGATCCTGAGTATTTCCAATCAAGCCAATTCACAGAGAAGAGTGATGTTTACAGCTTTGGAGTGGTACTCGTGGAGCTTTTAACAGGGCAAAAGCCCATCTCTTCATATAGATCCGTCGAAGAGAGAAGTTTAGCTACATATTTTCTAATGACAATGGAAGAGAGTCGTTTGTTTGAAATTCTTGATGCTCGAGTTCTCAAGGAGGGTGGAAGAGAAGAGATTATTGCAATGGCTAAGTTAGCAGAAAAATGCTTGAACCTGAACGGGAAAAAAAGGCCTAAAATGAAGACGGTGGTAATAGAGTTAGAAGGGATTAGATCATCTCAAGGAGTTTCTTCAACAATTCAACAAGATTATGAAGAGGTTGATAATGTTGTTGGTGACTATACTGCATCATGGGATGTTGCTTCATCTTCAACTGGGTCACTGAATAGCACAACCATACGTGCCCGTTTCGATGTGTAACCAATACTACCTCCCAATAGCACCTCATGTACCCAAAGGAAAAAGAAACTCCCATTTTAAGGTGGAAAAACTATACGAACTCTAGGTTGGAGAAATCTACAAAAATAAAAAATAAATGCTTTTGTTTTATTAATTTTACCATTTCCTTTTCTCCTCTTGTTTAAAGTTTCATGGATGTGCTGATTGGAATAATTGAATAATTCCAATAAAATTAAGGAAAATTATGTTGTCTGCAATTATGTACGTACACGCTTCCTGAATGGTTAATTTTTGTATCTTCCATTTTTTTTTTTATTATAACCAGAAGTTTTTGAGTGCTTGTGTCTTTTTCTTTTTCTTTGTACTCTAATGTTCAATTAAAACGGTTTGCCATAATTTAATTTATTTTCTTGTGTTCAAGAAAATTATCTAATTACAGATATATATTATTATTTATATATTAAATAGATAATAAAAATTTATTAATTGTAAATAATTAAACATATATAATTCATCTATTATTAAAGTATATATATATATTTAAAAAATGTTTTTGGAAAGAGATGTAAGTTATTATTTTTTCTAAAATGAAAATGTTTGATTTATGTCGAAGCTGAGCATCCTCTTTTATAAAACAAGAAGATTTATAAGCCGGTGAAATGATTAAACATTTTGTTCATGGAGATTTTTCAATTGTTAAAAGGGAGGGATTTATTTACTTTTTTACATTCTGCAGTTTAGTGCAGTAAATTTTTTTAAAATTTTTATTCTGAGTTAATGTTGGAATCCACTTAAACCACACAACAAATAAAATAAACAACTCAGTGCCACCTCATATTTTCTTTCTCTTAATGTTTCAAGTCTAAACTTCCTGTGGATGCATCTGTCCTATTTGGCATACTGTGCGAACCAATTGGGTAGGTCCGTATCCTCCATACTCTACATCCAGATTGATGGGACCCAAATGCCTACACCTCATAATAGAAGTCGGCTGATCAACTGGTCGCCTTAAAACGCATGAGCAGAAGATGCACACAGAAAAGGCAAGAGGCATAACTGAGAACTGTATTAATGGCTGTCGTTTGCCACTGCTTAGCCAGTGATAATTGAGGGCGGCAGTTATAAGAGTCAGTATAGAGGAAAATAAGCCAAAAGTATCAGCAAAATCCCACTGTAAATAAACATGGGAGATATCTTTGTCCGCCTTTCTGTTTCTGTGTTGCATGTACTTCTTGTAAGCAAGATCTGCAAGGCCTAGGAGAAGAGATATGGCGGCCATAAGCATTCCATATTCTGCGGTTTTCAACTTATGTGGAGAGGTTTGCTCAAGTGCTGCTGCTGTACTCTCAACTGCGATGGTAACGGCTGAGAGAGTTATGTCCCACCTTAACCACCACGGCTGCAAAGAAAAACATGCTAATACATAATAAGTTAACGTGCAAAAAACTTTTAATGCATGCATATACAGCTAAAACATGTTTTGAAGAGAATATACAGAAATAGCTAACCCTATTTATATACAGTGGCATATTTATTTCCGGATAGAGAGAGATACTCTAGCTGGGGAAACAAATGAGAAATAATCCGGCGAGAGCATGCTTGCTCAAATGAGAAGGAAAAGATGAAAAGAAAGGGACACACGTGATGGCTCTAATAATTACCAAATTATGCCTGAGATTTTCGGCGGCAATTCGCACAAGAATAAGAAGGAAACTGAAAGCAACTATAAGGCCGTTGAAAATGAGACCGGATAGGATAAGGCCAGGTAAATCCATTTTACTTCAGCAGATCAACAAGACAAGTGCTCTTGTTCCTTTTGATGGAAGTGCAGCCTATTAGATAAGAAAAGATTACGTCTCTCCTTTTTGGAGCATATAGGCGTATTTGAAGAAGAAAAGGAAGTGAAACCCACTAGTAAGGTTCACAGGTAGTTTCGGTTATAAGCCTTCCTTGAAACCTCTCTCTCCCCAAAGGACCAAACCGACTTGTTTGAGAGGACGACCATCCAAGTCCACGTTTGCCTACCGACTATACGACTATAATCTATAGTCTAGAATAAATAAAAGTAAATATTATTATTATATACTTAAACTCATTATCGTCATGTCATAACAGCATATATGAATGACGGTATGTTAGTGAGGGTAAAAATAGCTATAACAAAAATCAAATCAACTATTAGGATTAAAATTCTTTCATGTTCAACTTGAACATAATATTGAAATGAACTATTAGAATTAAAAAAATTTATATTCAAGTTAAACATAATAAATAATGTTTATTAACATTTATAGATTTATTATTTAATTAAATTAATTTTTAATAAAATTCTAACCATCACTTTTAAAAATAAATATATAGATAGCAAAAATAACCTATTACTATTATGTTTAAATTTAACATAAAGAATTTTATCTGAATTATTACACTTTTTTTCTTTCCTAAAAGCCTCGTCAATTGTTGAATTTAAAATTTGAAAGTCGCTATATATTCTTTATATATATATATATTTGTTAATTTTTGCTTTCGTTTACCTTGTACAGTAATGAATTAGTATGTAATATCAATTTTTATAAGTTGTTAGACAACTGTTCGTTCTCTCAGCACCATTTACACACTTGACCGATGCTTAAACGCCGACAATAGAAAGTTTTAGAGTTGAATTATGAATCTAACTGAAGCATGTTAACAAATTTAGAGCTTATTTAAGATATGTTGAATATTTGATAGTTAATTCTAGAGAATGGTTTATCTACCTTTTGCCTATCTATCTTTTAAGACAAAGCAGAGAAAATAACAGGACACTGGTCATTGTCTCGGACGGTAACGGGTTCCCAAAACTAAAAAAATAA